>NC_090445.1:1553677241-1554277241 GCF_031143425.1 Pleurodeles waltl | reverse complement strand
AAGGGTAGGTATGGGTGGGTAAGGGTACTTGGGTGATAAGGGTGTTTTTAGGGTGGGCAAGGGTATTTGGGTGGCATGGGTATTTTTGGGGTCTGTGAGGGTATTTAGGTGGTGTAGGTACTTTGAGGGTGGGTAATGGTATTTGGGTGGGAAGGTTACTTTTAGGGTGGGTGAGTTTTGAAGTTAAGGATATATATATATATATATATATATATATATATATATATATATATAAATTAATTAATTAATGTGTGCATATATATATGGATGGGTGTGTGTGTGTGTGTGTATATATATCTCCTACTGGTGATAGCATGTAGTTATAGTTGGGACCAACTTTTCCCATACAAGGAGCGTTTGTTTTGCAAATAATTTTGGCACTGTTTGAGAAATCTCCATGACATTCTGAAAACCAGTTTGCCACTCACTTTAGCTGCTGCGTGGAAAGTTTTAGGGGCATCTCATCAAGCAGGGGCTGAGAAGACGGTGGTGGGGAAGATCCCAAAACATCCCCTCCTCGCCCCCATTCCATGTGTAAAGGGATTTTGCATTTTTTGAACAAAACTACAGCCCGAACCACTGATCGGGTTTAAACCACATTTGGCAGAAAGCTAGATATTGGTCCAGAAAGATCTTTTTGTTATTTGATGCAAATCTGTTCAGTAGCTTTGGATTTGTTAAAGAAATAAAAATGAGTATATCAAGGGACACATCGTTCACGGATCCACGGAAGATTCATGAACCCAGTGGAAAAAGTAAAGCCCTGATTGGCTGGCCGCAATCTGAGGCCGTGCATGGCTGTGGTTGTATTAACATATGGTAATTATATATTACTTTATGTTAAAACATAACAAAGAAATTCACTGAAAATAAAAAGGAAGGTTATAGGAACATTATAGCTAGGTTGACATTTTACCCACACAAAACCATAGCAATTCACCAGCTGTGGTTATTTTATAGCCTTATACCCCGCCGAGGCAGGCTATACAGGCCATAAAAGGCCCACTCCAGCGTTAAAGGCCCAAGCGGAAAGCGAGGGCCTTTAACAAGGGAACAGGACTGAAATGCCTGTATGGCCCAGCTACAGAGGGATATAAGACTATTAAAACATTCTGCCACTAAACGGCAGGATGTTCTAATAAATAAAACAAAGGCCTCTCGGAACCCGAGGGGTTTGAAATCCCCGCAGGCTCCATAGCGCCTGTTCACAGCAACACTGAACATTGGAATGTTGATGCTCCAGGTTTCTACCAGCCATTAGAAGCCAGGAGCACTCCATTGGTTTTGATAGCGATCCCAACAATTATGGTTATACTTATCTGAAGAAAGTATAAATCATGCCATAAAGTAACCTTAGGCCACGAGTTATAGTTTAACACTAGTATAACTGGGAGCGTGGCCAGCAACTACAAGATATCGGCTGGGTTTTAGGACCACTCCTGTCGGGAATCCACAATCTAGCATAATCCGTTGTCATCAATGCCCTCCTGGCTCAGACTTGAGCAGTATTGTAGCGTGAACACCAAGCAGCGTTTACTAAGCCATCTTCTGAGCCTTCACAGCTACTGAGAGGTAGCTTTGCAGGCTTGCAGCTGCCCACGTGGTCTTCCCAGCACCCTACAGCAATTGGAGAGGTGGTTACAGGCATACACCTACACAGCTTGCAAGTGAGTGGGGAGAGCCATGCGAGCTTCAGGCATACATGTATGACCGGATGCACTTCATGAAGGAAATAGAATGCAGTGTACTTGCCTGTGCAGCATGCTGAACGGGGATCAGGGAGTGGCGTGCTTGTTCGCGGGACCACGCTTCTGAGGAGAACACGCACTGCAAAGGCAAACGCCGACTGGGGCCAACGAGAAATGCAGCTGCTAGAAGCAGCAGCTGGGACTTTAGCAGAAAACTGTCATCTTTCCCTCTTGTGCATGGCTGCTGAAACAACGTATTGGCTATCTCTCCTCCCTGCTTCAGTCCTCTGTCCCTGCTTGCTTCCTACCACAGTCCTATTCATTTTCATTGCCTAGTAAACGGACTGTGTGCTGTGCAGCAAGTGGGCCATATGATTTCTCCCCCCACCCCTTAAGCCTTAAGTGTTGTGTGACAGTAGCCCAGGATGCTCATAATCCTAACTTTTTCAGGCATGTTGTGCTCCTTGCAACTCGTGAATGGAGTTTCTACGTAACGTACTGCAAATACTCTTGATAAGGGATGCACCATGCATCATTAAACTTACTGGTGCGTGTGTGGGCCAAGGAATGGATCACTGCAGGGTCAACAGTAGTCCTCATGCAAGGACTACCACTAACCCTTGTAAGATCCATTCCTGTCATGGGCCCTAGGCCCATTCCTGTCAGTGGAGTAGCGTTTTTAATCAGGACAAGTTGGGGAACGCTAGGTGGTGTAAGATGTTTGTGGATCCATTAATATTCCTGTAGTTTACTTCACAGAAATGCAAGGAAAAATTATGTTTTTATTCAGTGTTTCACCTTTGTAGGGTATTGTGGGTTTAAAAAAAAAAAAAAAAACTTGGGAAATCCACAAAAGCCACACTTCTGTGGCCTTCCCTGGGTGTCTAGTTTTCAGAAATGTCTGGGTTTGGTAGGGTTCCCTGAATGGTTCCAGATCCCAGGACTAATTAGTACACTCAACTCAGTTATCAGTATCCCCACACTACGTTTTGGGCCCTTCCCTGTTGCAGGCACTTGGCCTACCCACGCAAGTGAGGTACCATTTTTATCAGGAGACTTGGGGGAATGCTATGTAGAAGAAAGTTTGCGGCTCCACTCAGATTCCAGAATTTGCATCGCTGAAATATGAGGAAATGTGTTTTAAAGCCAAATTGAGGTTTGGAAAGGATTCTGGGTCCCAGAACCTGGTGAGAACCACACGAGTCACCCCATTCTGGATTCCCCAACATATCTAGTTTTCAACAATGTACAGGTTTGCTAGGTTTCCCAAGATGCTGGCTGAGCTAGAGGACAAAATGCACAGCTAGGCACTTTGTCAAAAATGAATCCGTTTTCGGTGAAAAATTCACGTTGCGTTTTGGGGCACCCTGTTGTGGACACAAGGCCTACCCACACAAGTGAGGTACCGTTTTTACCGCAAGACTGGAGGAACACGGAATAGAATTACAAGTGTTATTGCCAAATATCTTTCTCTACATTCGTGCCTTCCAAATGTAATAGTGTGAAAGAAAGATGTCATTCTGAGAAATGCCCTGTAATTCACATGCTAGTATGGGTACTCCCCCCGAAATTCAGAGGTGTGCAAATAACCACTGCTTCTAAACTCCATATCTTGTGCCTATTTATGAAATACATTGGTTTCCTTGATAACTATTTTTCACTCTTTATATTTTACCATATGACTAATGTATACCCGGTATACAATGAAAAACCATTGCAAGGTGCAGCTCATTTAATAGCTCTGGCTAACTTGGGTTCTTGATGAACTTACAAGCTCTACATATCCCCGCAACCAGAGAGGCCAGTAGACATAACAGTATATTGCTTTAAAAAATATGCCATAGTTAGAAAAAGTTACAGAAGAAAACGACTTGACTGGACTTTTTTTCACCTCAATTTCAATATTTTTTTTATTTCAGATGTTATTTTCTGTAGGAAACCCTTGTAGGATCTACACAAATTACCCATTGCTGAATTCAGAATTTTGTCTACTTTTCAGAAATGTTTAGCTGTCTGGGATCCACCATTGGTTTCTCACCCATTTCTGTCACTGACTGGAAGGAAGCTGAAAGCTCACACAAAAATGGGGTATGTCCCAGTAAAATGCCAAAACAGTTGAATTTTGGTTTTCTGAATCAAGTCTGCTTGTTCCTGAAAAGAACCTGAAAGCTGGAAAGATGGTGATTTTAGCACTGCAACCCTTTGTTGATCCCATTTGCAGGGGAAAAAAACAGATGCTTTCTTCTGCAGCATTCCCCCTCCCCAAAAAAAAACAAAAAACATTTTTGCTGTATTTTGACTCATTTCTCGGTCTCTTCCGGGGAGCCCACAAACTCGGGGCACCTTTAGAATCCCCAGGATGTTAAAAAAAATTAATTTAAAAAAAAGACACAAATTTGGAGTTCATGGCTTATGTGCCCAGAAAGCTATGGGGCCTAAGTGAGAACTACCCCAAATAACCAAAAAAAGCCTCAGCAATTGGGGGAGGGGGCGAAGGCCCAGCATCTAAGGGGTTAATGTCTTGTGCACAGCCACAGACTTTATAGACTGAGCGAAAAGACAATGTGGTCCTATGCTTCCTCAATAGCGGATCACCACCTTCCACCCTCTCAAAACACGCACAGCACAACTGACACTTCTTTTGGTGCTTGTTAGGGGGCCTCTGTTTCTCAGCAGGTTGAGACAACAGCGACCCTGTGAGAAGTCTGGACTGCTAGTGCACCCCTTGAGTGGAGGCTTCTGGTCCCCAAGAGGAGAGACAGGTCCTGCTCTGTTGTTACAGTGCAAATTCAGATGGATCATGGCTGGGAAGTTCACCTGCAGGTGGCCAATAATGCCATAACTTGCGCCCCCCTCCCCCCCCCAAGAGACCCACTGCCCAGGCTGGCCTCAACACAACGCATCATCCACAGAGGATCACCAGACTACCTAGGCTTCCCTCACCTTTCTGGAAGTGCTGCCTCGATCACTGGTGAATGAACTGGGGAACTGGTGGGTCTGTGAGGGATTCTCACCGGACACACCAGGTCAGTCCCCCACTTCTGGGCTCGCCACCTGGACTCACCGCTGCTTGTTGGACATCACCCAACTGTGAGAGCTCTATGGGGCAAAGGGAGGAGTGGGCCCCCAGCCTTTGGGACATCAGGTCAAAAAGCCCATGGATCACCCAAGTCAGAACCATCTACAGTGCCATAACTCCAGCCCTCATAGATACAAAGCTTGATAAAATACTGGAGGCGATCCTAGATGCCCACCAGGATTTGTGCTAGAGTTCATGTAGTAGCAGTCAGGCTAGGTCTACTGCATGATGACCAGAGAAAATTATCAGCCCATGTCACTGTAGGAGGCTGGCTCTCTATGCAGTGAACAAAAATTATGTGCACTGTGCCGAGTGTCCAGGCAACCCCACATTGGTATCCAGAAGCAAAAACAGACAACCCAATGCTCTATTTAGAGTGGCCAAGCAGTTAGGCTTAACTAGGAGTTGTGCTAAGCATTCGTTGTACTCACAGTATCAATAAATGAAGATACACTCTCAAAAGACTAACTCAAGTCCAGTTTACAAAAATAACAGATTTTTATATAAGATAAAGAACTTTGTTTCATGGTAAGCAGTTTTTAAATTAACCCCATAGGTGCGGGCGTCACTGGTCGACAGCTGCACAACCTCCCTGATGCGTGTCACGACCAGTGGCCAATGCCAGGAAGGGGTTTAAACTTTTTTTTTATTATTATTTAAAATTCCCTCAGGAGACACGGAAGAGCTTCTGTGTCTTCTCCCGCCCCCTCACCAGCCCCACATTAACGCGCCGAGATGTGCGCTGACATCACACTTCGTTATCCCCACTGGAGCAGGAAGCAGCAGGTAAGGCCGCTTTCTGCTCCGGTGGAGAAAACGGGCCCAAAAGGGCCTCCTCACCATTCAGGAAGGCCTTTTTCGAAAGGGGAGATTCTTCGCTTTCAAACAAGGCCTTCCTGAAATATTTTCCTGGCTGTGGATCGCAGCCACACTGCGATCCCCACCAGGGATTACACTTGGGGGCTTTCAATCTTTTTAAAAGCTGTATGGTTTCACCTACATTTAAAAGTGATCTCTTTACATATATGATAGATAGATATATGGAAAATATCACTTTCCCAGTGTACATCTGTTTGTGGCATGTAGTTCTGCAGATTCACATGCTGTGCATATATCGCCATCTAGTATTGGGCTCTGAGTGTTACAAGTTGTTTTTCTTCAAAGAAGCTTTTTTCGAGTCACAGGATCAAGTTACTCCTTGTCTCGGTAATAGTGCGCATGGGCGTCGACTACTTTGTTAGATTGTTTTCCCGCAGGAGGGTGAAGTAAGGAATAAAAGTAAAGAAGATGTCCATGCAATGTATGGAAAATGTCACTTACCCAGTGTACATCTGTTCATGGCATTAGTCGCTGCAGATTCACATGCTGTGCACATCCCGCCATCTGGTGTTGGGCTCGGAGTGTTACAAGTTGTTTTTCTTCGAAGAAGTCTTTTTTCGAGTCACGAGACCGAGGGACTCCTCCCATTTCGACTCCATTGCGCATGGGCGTCGACTCCATCTTAGATTGTTTTCCCCGCAGAGGGTGAGGTAGGAGTTGTGTATGCTAGTAATAGTGCCCATGCAATGGAGTGAATATGTATGTACATAATGAAGTTTAAAGTAATATATTTACAAATTTACAAATGTTCAAGATCAACTTCTAAACGGCTACAGGCTCCCGGGGAGTTTAAAGTAATATATTTACAAATTTACAAATGTTCAAGATCAACTTCTAAACGGCTACAGGCTCCCGGGGAGGCGGGTGGGCGCATGTGAATCTGCAGCGACTAATGCCACGAACAGATGTACACTGGGTAAGTGACATTTTCCGTTCGATGGCATGTGTAGCTGCAGATACACATGCTGTGCATAGACTAGTAAGCAGTTATCTCCCCAAAAGCGGTGGTTCAGCCTGTAGGAGTTGAAGTTGTTTGAAATAATGTTCGTAGTCCAGCTTGACCTACTGTGGCTTGTTGTGCCGTTAACACATCTACACAGTAGTGTTTGGTAAATGTATGAGGCGTAGACCATGTTGCTGCCTTACATATTTCGTTCATTGGAATATTTCCTAGAAAGGCCATGGTAGCACCTTTTTTTCTGGTTGAGTGTGCCTTTGGTGTAATAGGCAGCTCTCTCTTTGCTTTAAGATAGCAGGTTTGAATACACTTAACTATCCATCTAGCAATGCCTTGTTTAGAAATTGGATTCCCTGTATGAGGTTTTTGGAAAGCAATAAATAGTTGTTTTGTTTTTCGAATTAGTTTTGTTCTGTCAATGTAGTACATTAGTGCTCTTTTGATGTCTAATGTATGCAGTGCTCTTTCAGCTACAGAATCTGGCTGTGGGAAGAACACTGGTAATTCTACCGTTTGATTCAAGTGGAACGGTGAGATCACTTTTGGTAAAATTTTGGGATTTGTCCGTAGAACTACTTTATGCTTGTGTATTTGAATAAATGGTTCTTGTATGGTAAATGCTTGAATTTCACTCACTCTTCTTAGAGATGTGATGGCAATTAAAAATGCAACTTTCCATGTTAAATATTGCATTTCACAAGAGTGCATGGGCTCAAAAGGTGGACCCATGAGTCGTGTTAAGACAATGTTGAGGTTCCATGAAGGAACTGGTGGTGTTCGTGGTGGTATAATTCTTTTTAGTCCTTCCATAAATGCTTTTATGACTGGTATCCTAAATAATGAAGTTGAGTGCGTAATTTGCAGGTAGGCTGAAATTGCGGTTAGATGTATTTTTATTGAAGAGAAAGCTAGCTTTGACTTTTGCAATTGTAGTAAGTATCCTACTATATCTTTGGCAGATGCGTGTAAGGGTTGAATTTGATTATTATGGCAGTAATAAACAAATCTTTTCCACTTATTTGCATAGCAGTGTCTAGTGGTAGGTTTCCTAGCTTGTCTTATGACCTCCATACATTCTTGTGTGAGGTCTAAGTGTCCGAATTCTAGGATTTCAGGAGCCAAATTGCTAGATTCAGCGATGCTGGATTTGGATGTCTGATCTGTTGTTTGTGTTGTGTTAACAGATCTAGTCTGTTTGGTAGTTTGACATGAGGTACTACTGAGAGGTCTAGTAGTGTTGTGTACCAAGGTTGTCTTGCCCATGTCGGTGCTATTAGTATGAGTTTGAGTTTGTTTTGACTCAATTTGTTTACTAGATATGGAAGGAGTGGGAGAGGGGGAAAAGCGTAAGCAAATATCCCTGACCAGCTCATCCATAACGCATTGCCCTGAGACTGATCTTGTGGGTACCTGAATGCGAAGTTTTGGCATTTTGAGTTTTCCTTTGTTGCAAATAGATCTATTTGTGGTGTTCCCCACATTTGAAAGTAAGTGTTTAGTATTTGGGGGTGAATCTCCCATTCGTGGATCTGTTGGTGATCCCGAGAGAGATTGTTTGCTAACTGGTTCTGAATTCCTGGAATAAATTGTGCTATTAGGCGAATGTGGTTGTGAATCGCCCAATGCCATATTTTCTGTGTTAGGAGACACAACTGTGTCGAGTGTGTGCCTTCCTGTTTGTTTAGGTAATACATTGTTGTCATGTTGTCTGTTTTGACAAGAATGTGTTTGTGGCTTATTATGGGTTGAAATGCTTTGAGCGCTAGAAATACCGCTAACAGTTCTAAGTGATTTATGTGAAACTGTTTTTGCTGTATGTCCCATTGTCCTTGGATGCTGTGTTGATTGAGGTGTGCTCCCCACCCTATCATGGAAGCATCTGTTGTTATTACGTACTGTGGCACTGGGTCTTGGAAAGGCCGCCCTTGGTTTAAATTTATACTGTTCCACCATTGAAGCGAGATGTATGTTTGGCGGTCTATCAACACCAGATCTAGAAGCTGAGCCTGTGCTTGTGACCATTGTGATGCTAGGCACTGTTGTAAGGGCCGCATGTGCAACCTTGCGTTTGGGACAATGGCTATGCATGAAGACATCATGCCTAGTAGTTTCATCACCAGTTTGACTTGTATCTTTTGATTTGGATACATGGTCTGTATCACATTGTGAAATGTGTGAACTCTTTGTGGACTTGGAGTGGCAATCCCTTTTGCTGTGTTGATTGTTGCTCCTCAGTATTGCTGTGTTTGACACAGCAGAAGGTGTGACTTTGTGTAGTTGATTGAGAATGAAAATGTCACTTACCCAGTGTACATCTGTTCGTGGCATCAGTCGCAGTAGATTCGCATGTTTTGCAATAGCTCGCCATCTCGTGTTGGGCCGGAGTGTTACAAGTTGTTTTTCTTCGAAGAAGTCTTTCGAGTCACGGGACCGAGTGACTCCTCCTTTTGTCTCCATTGCGCATGGGCGTCGACTCCATCTTCGATTGTTTTTCCCCGCAGAGGGTGAGGTAGGAGTTGAATTGTAGTAATAGTGCCCATGCAATGGAGTGACTAAGTATGCACCTATATAAGGTTGAGATGATACATATATAAATAGTTGAAGGTAACTTCCAAACTGCTACAGGCTCCCGGGGAGGCGGGTGGGCACATGCGAATCTACTGCGACTGATGCCACGAACAGATGTACACTGGGTAAGTGACATTTTCAGTTCGATGGCATCTGTCGCTGTAGATACGCATGTTTTGCATAGACTAGTAAGCAGTTATCTACCCAAAAGCGGTGGATCAGCCTGCAGGAGTGGAAGTAGTCTGAAATAATGTTCTTAATACGGCTTGACCTACTGTGGCTTGTTGTGCGGATAACACGTCTACACAGTAGTGCTTGGTGAATGTGTGAGGCGTAGACCATGTGGCTGCCTTACATATTTCTTGCATTGGGATGTTTCCTAGAAAGGCCATGGTAGCACCTTTCTTTCTGGTTGAGTGTGCCCTTGGTGTAATGGGCAGCTGTCGTTTAGCTTTAAGGTAGCAGATTTGGATGCATTTAACTATCCATCTGGCTATACCTTGTTTTGATATTGGGTTTCCTGCATGAGGTTTTTGAAATGCAATAAATAGTTGTTTAGTCTTTCTGATGTTTTTTGTTCTGTCAATGTAATACATCAATGCTCTTTTGACATCTAATGTATGTAGTGCCCTTTCAGCTACGGTATCTGGCTGTGGAAAGAACACTGGAAGTTCCACTGTTTGATTTAGATGGAACGGTGAAATAACCTTTGGCAAAAATTTAGGGTTGGTCCTTAGGACGACCTTATTCTTGTGTAGTTGTATAAAAGGTTCCTGTATTGTAAACGCCTGAATCTCGCTTACTCTTCTTAGGGAAGTGATGGCGATGAGAAATGCCACCTTCCAGGTTAGGAACTGGATTTCGCAGGAGTGCATGGGTTCAAAAGGTGGACCCATAAGTCTAGTTAGGACAACATTTAGGTTCCATGAAGGAACAGGTGGTGTTCTTGGTGGTATAATTCTCCTAAGGCCCTCCATGAATGCTTTAATGACTGGTATTTTATATAGGGAAGTTGAATAGGTAGTCTGCAGGTATGCAGATATTGCTGCAAGGTGTATTTTAATGGAAGAGAAAGCCAGGTTAGATTTTTGTAAGTGAAGCAAGTAACCCACTACATGTTCTGGAGTTGTGTGTAATGGTTGTATTTGATTAATATGGCAGTAGCAAACAAACCTCTTCCATTTACTTGCATAGCAGTGCCTGGTGGATGGCCTTCTGGCTTGTTTTATGACTTCCATACATTCTTGGGTAAGTTGTAAGTGCCCGAATTCTAGGATTTCAGGAGCCAGATTGCTAGATTCAGCGATGCTGGATCTGGGTGTCTGATCTTTTGGTTGTGCTGTGTCAACAGATCTGGCCTGTTGGGCAATTTGATGCAGGGTACTAATGATAGGTCTAGCAGCGTTGTGTACCAGGGTTGCCTTGCCCAAGTTGGTGCTATTAATATGAGTTTGAGTTTGTTTTGACTGAGTTTGTTTACCAGGTAAGGAAGGAGAGGGAGAGGAGGAAAAGCATAAGCAAATATCCCTGACCAGTTCATCCATAGGGCATTGCCTTGGGACTGTTTGTGTGGGTATCTGGATGCAAAGTTTTGGCATTTTGCGTTCTCCTTTGTCGCAAACAAGTCTATCTGAGGTGTTCCCCAGAGTTTGAAATAAGTGTTCAGAATTTTGGGGTGAATTTCCCATTCGTGGACCTGTTGGTGATCTCGAGAGAGATTGTCTGCGAGTTGATTTTGGATCCCTGGTATAAACTGTGCTATTAGGCGAATTTGGTTGTGAATTGCCCAATGCCAAATCTTTTGTGCTAGCAGGCTTAACTGCGTGGAGTGTGTCCCCCCTTGCTTGTTTAGATAATACATTGTTGTCATGTTGTCTGTTTTGACGAGAATGTATTTGTGAACTATTATTGGTTGGAAAGCTTTTAGTGCTTGAAAAACTGCTAGAAGTTCTAGGTGATTTATATGCAGTTTTGTTTGATGTACGTTCCATTGTCCTTGTATGCTGTGTTGATCGAGGTGTGCTCCCCACCCCGTCATGGAAGCATCTGTTGTTATTACGTATTGTGGCACTGGGTCTTGGAAAGGCCGCCCTTTGTTTAAATTTATGTTGTTCCACCACAGAAGCGAGAGGTAAGTTTGGCGGTCTATTAACACCAGATCTAGAAGGTGACCCTGTGCTTGTGACCATTGTGATGCTAGGAACTGTTGTAAGGGCCTCATGTGCAGTCTTGCGTTTGGGACAATGGCTATGCATGAAGACATCATGCCTAGGAGTTGTAGTACCATCTTTGCTTGTATCCTTTGTGTTGGATACATGCGTTGTATGATGGTGTTGAAATTTTGAATTCTTTGGGGACTTGGAGTGGCTACTCCTTTTGATGTGTTTATTATGGCTCCCAGGTATTGTTGTACCTTGCGCGGCAGAATTTTGGATTTTGTGAAATTGACGGTGAACCCTAGTTTGAAGAGGGTTTGTATGATATGATTTGTGTGATTTGAGCACTCTATTAACGAATGGGCCTTGATTAGCCAGTCGTCTAGATATGGGAACACATGTATTTGCTGCCTTCTTATGTGTGCAGCGACTACCGCTAGACATTTGGTAAAGACTCTTGGTGCGGTTGTTAATCCGAAAGGCAGTACCTTGAATTGGTAATGTATTCCTTTGAATACAAACCTTAGGTATTTCCTGTGCGATGGGTGTATTGGTATATGGAAATAAGCATCCTTGAGGTCTAAAGTTGCCATGTAGTCGTGTAGTTTTAGCAATGGCAATACTTCTTGTAGTGTGACCATGTGAAAGTGGTCTGATTTGATGAAAGTGTTCACTACTCTGAGGTCTAGGATTGGTCTGAGCGTTTTGTCCTTCTTTGGTATCAGAAAGTACAGTGAGTAAACTCCTGTGTTTATTTGTGTGTTTGGCACTAATTCGATTGCATTCTTTTGCAATAGTGCCTGCACTTCTATCTCCAGGAGATTGGAATGGTGTGTTGTCAAATTTTGTGCTTTTGGTGGTATGTTTGGAGGGAATTGTAGAAATTCTATGCAATAACCATGTTGGATAATTGCTAGAACCCAAGTGTCTGTAGTGATTTCCTCCCATGCTTTGTAATAATGACTTATTCTTCCCCCCACTGGTGTTGTGTGGAGGGGGTGAGTGACATGTGAGTCACTGTTTAGTAGTAGGGGTTTTGGGGCTCTGAAATCTTCCTCTATTCCTAGGGAATTGCCCTCCTCTATATTGTCCCCGAAAACCTCCTCTATACTGTCCCTGGTAACTGGACGGTGTTGCTTGTGAGGTGCTGGCTTGTGTGCTCTGACCCCGAAACCCCCCTCGAAAGGGTGTTTTACGGAATGTGCTGTAATTGCCTCTGCTATGCGGGGAGTAGAGTGCGCCCATGGCTTTGGCAGTGTCCGTATCTTTCTTGAGTTTCTCAATCGCTGTGTCCACTTCTGGACCGAACAGTTCTTTTTCGTTAAAAGGCATATTGAGAACTGCTTGTTGAATCTCTGGTTTAAATCCAGACGTTCTGAGCCATGCATGCCTTCTGATTGTCCGTGCAGCTGTATCTGCAGCGTCCATGGAGGAGCGGATCTGGTTGTTGGAAATGGTCTGTCCCTCCTCAACCACTTGTTTTGCCCTATTTTGTAAGTCCTTGGGCAGATGTTCAATGAGATGTTGCATCTCGTCCCAGTGGGCTCTGTCATAGCGCGCAAGTAGTGCCTGGGAGTTCGCGATGCGCCACTGGTTTGCAGCTTGTGCTGCGACTCTCTTACCAGCTGCATCGAACTTGCGGCTTTCTTTATCTGGGGGTGGTGCATCTCCAGATGTGTGGGAGTTGGCCCTTTTCCTAGCTGCTCCTACAACGACGGAGTCTGGTGGCAGCTGTGTAGTGATGAAAACCGGGTCTGTAGGAGGCGCCTTATACTTTTTTTCCACCCTTGGTGTGATAGCCCTACTTTTGACCGGCTCCTTAAAGATTTCTTTTGCGTGCCGGAGCATACCAGGGAGCATAGGCAGGCTTTGGTATGAACTGTGGGTGGAGGAGAGTGTGTTGAATAAAAAATCATCCTCGACCTGTTCTGAGTGGAGGCTTACGTTGTGAAATTGTGCTGCTCTAGCCACCACTTGAGAATACGCGGTGCTGTCCTCTGGTGGAGATGGCTTCGTAGGGTATGCCTCCGGACTGTTATCTGACACTGGGGCGTCGTATAGGTCCCATGCGTCTTGATCTTGATCACCCTGGCTTATGGTGGTGTGAGCTGGGGAGTGTGATGGAGTCTGTGCTGGTGAGACGTTAATCACGGGCGGAGGAGAGGGTGGTGGGGTAACTCTTTTCACCACTTTTGGTTGTGGTGTCTGTTCAGTTTGGAACTCCAACCTTCTCTTTCTTCTAATGGGGGGAAGGGTGCTTATTTTTCCTGTCCCCTGCTGTATGAAAATACGCTTTTGCGTATGGTCCACATCAGTTGATTGTAGCTCTTCCTCAAACCTATGCTTTTGCATTTGGGAGGTTAGCGAGTGCTCTTCTGTATAAGAGCCTGAAGCTGGGTCGCTTGCAGTTTGTTTCGGCATCGAAACCCTGTCTGCGTGTTTTTTCGGCTCCGAGGTGACTTTTTTCTTTTTCGGGGCCGAAACCTCTCGGCGTCGATCTTCTTCGGTGCCGCTGTCTCGGCGTCGAGCCGTGTCCACACCGGCATCTCGGTGTCGAGGCTTGTCTCCAGCACTTTCTCGGTCCCGAGAAGGCTGCGTGCCGGTGTCTCGACCGGAGTCGGACGATCTCGGCACTGTTTGGGCCTTTTTCGGTGCCGACGGTCGGTCACCGAATTTATGGGTGGAGCCATGGCCTGATGGCAGTGGCGTCCCCTGGGCCTTGTAAATCTTCCTCTGTGTGGTTTTCGACGTCTTACTCACGGTTTGTGTATCGTCGAATCCTTCGGAGTCCGATTCTTGGATCGAAAAGGATCCCTCCTCTTCTTGTTCCTCGAACTCCCGGTGGGCTGTCGGCGCGGACGCCATCTGAAGTCTTCTGGCTCGACGGTCTCGGAGTGTTTTTCGGGACCGGAACGCACGACAGGCCTCGCAGGTGTCTTCACTGTGCTCAGGTGACAGGCACAGGTTACAGACCAAGTGTTGGTCTGTATAGGGGTATTTATTGTGGCATTTGGGGCAGAAACGGAACAGGGTCCGTTCCATCAGCGTTTTTCAGCACGCGGTCGGGCCGACCAGGCCCCGACGGGGGATCGAAAAACTACCCCGAAGGGCACCGGAGCTCTTCGATCTTTGATGCGGTGTTGAATCTAACTACGCCGATCCCGAACGCAACAATACCGACGAAAATCTTCCGAAATTAGCTATCTTTCCGTTCCGAAACTCGGAGCGACAGGAACACGTCCGAACCCGATGGCGGAAAAAAAACAATCGAAGATGGAGTCGACGCCCATGCGCAATAGAGACAAAAGGAGGAGTCACTCTGTCCCGTGACTCGAAAGACTTCTTCGAAGAAAAACAACTTGTAACACTCCGGCCCAACACCAGATGGCGAGCTATTGCAAAACATGCGTATCTACAGCAACAGATGCCATCGAACACCTAGTTTGTGGAGGATTTCTATGACATATTTTGTGTGTTGTGAACACCGTCTTAGCGTGTTGGTTTTGATTAACCAATCGTCTAGGTACGGGAACACATGTATTTGCTGCCTTCTGATATGTGCAGCTACTACTGCTAGGCATTTTGTAAAAACTCTTGGTTTAGTTGTTATTCCGAATGGCAACACTGAATTGGTAATGTATCCCTTGGAATACAAACCTTAGGTACTTTCTGTGTGAAGGATGTATTGATATATGGAAATATGCATCCTTTAGGTCTAGTGTTGTCATGTAGTCTTGTTGTTTGAGCAGTGGGATTACGTCTTGTAATGTAACCATGTGAAAGTGATCTGATTTGATGTAGGTATTTAATGTTCTGAGATCTAGTATAGGTCTCAGACTCTTGTCTTTTTTGGGTATCAGAAAGTACAGGGAGTAAACTCCTGTGTTTATTTGTTGTTTTGGTACTAACTCTATTGCTTCTTTTTGTAGCAATGCCTGAACTTCTAGTCCTAGAAGATCTATATGTTGTTTTGACATATTGTGTGTTTTCGGTGGGATGTTTGGAGGGAACTTGAGAAATTCTATGCAATAACCATGCTGGATAATAGCTAAGACCCAAGTGTCTGTTGTTATTTCCTCCCAATGTTTGTAAAACTTGGTTAGTCTCCCCCCACAGGTGTTATGTGTTGGGGATTTGTGACCTTGAAGTCACTGCTTGTTTGGAGGAGTTTTGGGACTTTGGAACTTTCCTCTATTCCTTTGAAATTGTCCCACTCTATATTGTCCCCGAAAACCTCCCCGCTGATACTGGCTCTGGTAAGTGGGCTTTGTTTGTGAGGTTGTGGCTTCTGTGGTTTGCCCTCGAAACCCCCCTCGAAATTGGGTCTTTCGAAATGTGCCTCTGCTCTGTGGGGAGTAGAGTGCGCCCATGGCTTTGGCCGTGTCAGTGTCTTTAAGTTTTTCGATCGCAGTGTCCACCTCCGGCCCAAACAACTGCTGTCCGTTGAATGGCATATTCAGCACAGCTTGCTGTATCTCTGGTTTAAATCCTGATGTACGCAGCCATGCATGTCTCCTTATTGTTACAGCTGTGTTGACAGTTCTAGCAGCTGTGTCTGCAGCATCCATTGCTGACCGTATCTGATTATTGGAGATACCCTGTCCTTCTTCTACTACTTGCTGCGCTCTTTTTTGGAACTCCTTGGGTAAATGTTCAATAAGGTGTTGCATCTCATCCCAATGGGCCCTATCATATCTGGCTAGCAAAGCTTGCGAATTTGCAACACGCCACTGGTTTGCTGCCTGTGCCGCCACCCTTTTGCCTGCAGCATCGAATTTCCGACTTTCTTTATCTGGAGGTGGTGCATCTCCTGAAGTATGAGAGTTGGCTCTTATGCGCGCTGCTCCCACTACAACAGAGTCTGGTGTTAGCTGTTGTGTAATGTACACTGGGTCTGTTGGTGGCGGTTTATATTTTTTATCTACTCTTCGAGTAATGGCTCTCCCTTTAACAGGCTCCTCAAACACTTGTTTGGAGTGTTTTAGCATTCCGGGTAGCATAGGAAGACTCTGATATTGGCTGTGTGTGGACGACAGTGTATTAAAAAGAAAGTCGTCTTCAATGGGCTCTGAATGAAGGCTGACATTATGAAATGCAGCTGCTCTTGACACCACCTGTGCGTAGCCTGTACTATCCTCTGGTGGCAATGGTTTAGCTGGATAGCATTCTGGACTATTATCTGACACTGGTGCGTCATAAAGGTCCCATGCGTCAGGGTCATCTTGACTCATTCCTGTATGAGTTGTGGATTGCATCATTGGTGGAGTGGCTGCCGGTGATGGTTGCGGAGAGTGATGTGGGGATGGTGGCGGTGTTACTTGTTTAGCCACCTTTGCGTGTGGCTGTTTGTCTTTGTCTTGGAAGGCAAGCTTGCGTTTCATTTTGACTGGAGGAAGAGTGCTGATCTTCCCTGTATCTTTTTGAATAAAGAGCCGTCTTTGTGTGTGATCTGGCTCTATTGCCTGTAATTCCTGTCCAAATCTATGGGGGTGATTCTAAGTCTGGCGGGCGGCAGAGGCCGAGGCCGCCCGCCAGACTTCCCCCTCCAAAATACCGCTCCGCGGTCGAAAGACCGCTGAGGGTATTTTGGGTTTTGCACTGGACTGGCAGGCGACCGCCAAAAGGCCGCCCGCCAGCCCAGTGCAAAACACCCTTCCCACGAGGACGCCGGCTCAGAATTGAGCCGGCGGAGTGGGAAGGTGCGACGGGTGCAGTTGCACCCGTCGCGAATTTCAGTGTCTGCAAAGCAGACACTGAAATTCTTTTTGGGGCCCTCTTACGGGGGCCCCGCGACACCCCATACCGCCATCCTGTTCCTGGCGGGAGAACCGCCAGGAACAGGATGGCGGTATGGGGTGTCAGAATCAAGCTGCGCCGCCATGGAGGATTCATTTGGGCAGCGGAAAACCGGCGGGAGACCGCCGGTTTTCCACTTCTGACCGCGGCTGAACCGCTGCGGTCAGAATGCCCAGCGGGGCACCGCCAGCCTGTTGGCGGTGCCCCCGTCATTTTAGAATGACCCCCTATGTGTCTTCATTTGTGTGGACAGTCCTTGTTCCTCAGTGTAGGAACTTGTTTTCGGTTCCGAGGCCGGATATTTCGGGACCGAAACCTTTTCGGCTGCTTTTTTCGGCTCCGACGAAACCTTTTTTACTTTCGGCGTCGTGCTCTCTCGGTGCCGACCCGTTTCGGTGCCGCTGTCTCGGTGCCGAATCTTCTCTGAGCCACTATCTCGGGCCCGAGATTGCTGTGTGCCGGTATCTCGACCGGAGTCGGATGACTTCGACACCAGCTCGCCCTTTTTCGGTGCCGATGAACGGTCACCTACTTTTCGGGTAAAGCCATGGCCTGTTGGCGGTGGCGTCCCCTGGGCTTTAGCGCTTTTCTCGTGAGTTCTTGGTTTCGACGTCTTACTCACGGTTTTCGGCGTTTCCTCGGGATCGATCTCCTCAGAGTCCGACTCCTGGGTGGAGAAAGTTTCTTCCTCCTCCTCGAAACGCTCTTGTCCTGTCGGCGCCGACGCCATTTGCAGTCTTCTTGCTCTTCGGTCCGTGAGTGTCTTCCTGGACCGAAACGCTCGACAGGCCTCACAAGTATCCTCCTTGTGTTCTGGTGACAAACACAAGTTACAGACCAGATGTTGATCTGTATATGGATAGTTGTTATGGCATTTTGGACAGAAGCGGAATGGGGTCCGTTCCATCAGCCTTGAAGAGACACGTGGCCGGGCCGACCAGGCCCCGACGGGGATGGAAGAAAACCCCGAAGGGCCACCGGAGCTCTTCTTAATTCGGTGTTGATCTGTTGTAACTAACCCAATACCGAACGCAAACAATACCGACGATTTTTCCGAGATTCAAATTAACTTTCCGACCCGAAACACGGAGCGAAAAGGAACACGTCCGAACCCGATGGCGGAAAAAAAACAATCTAAGATGGAGTCGACGCCCATGCGCAATGGAGTCGAAATGGGAGGAGTCCCTCGGTCTCGTGACTCGAAAAAAGACTTCTTCGAAGAAAAACAACTTGTAACACTCCGAGCCCAACACCAGATGGCGGGATGTGCACAGCATGTGTATCTGCAGCTACACATGCCATCGAACATACATATTTACATAATAGAGAACTACAACGGCTACAGGTTTCTGGGGAGGGCGAAGGGTGGAGGTGAATCGGCAGCACTACATGCCACGAACAGATGTACACTGGGTAAGTGACATTTTCCGTTCAATGGCATGTGTAGCTGCAGATACACATGCTTTGCATAGACTGACAAGCAGTCCCTCTCCCAAGTAAGCGGTGGTTAGCCTGTAGGAGTTAAGGTAGTTTGAAATAGTGTTTTAAGTACTGCTTGACCAACATTTGCTTGTTGTTAAGATAACACATTAGCACAGTAGTGTTTAGTAAATGTGTGTGGTGTTGACCATGTGGCTGCTTTGCATATGTCTGCCATTGGTATATTTCCCAAGAACGCCATTGAAGCTGCTTTCTTTCTAGTTGAATGTACTTTCGGAGTTACAAATAGGTGCTTTTTAGCTTTCATAAAGCAAGTTTGAATACACTTTACTATCCATCTAGCCAATTCTTGTTTGGAAATGGGATTACCATTATGAGGTTGCTGGAAAGCCACAAAAAGTTGTTGAGATTCTCTAAAGTCTTTTGTTTTGTCTATATAATATGTGAGGGCTCTTTTAAGATCAAGAGTGTGGAGAGCTCTTTCAGCAACTGAATCTGGTTGTGGAAAGAAGACTGGCAACTCCACTGACTGATTAATGTGAAACAGTGAAACCACTTCCGGTAAAAAATTTGGATTTGTCTTAAGTACTATTTTGTGTTTGTGTACTTGGAAGAAGGGTTCTTCTAAAGTGAATGCTTGAATTTCATTTACTCTTCTTAAGGAAGTAATTGCTACTAGGAAAGCAACCTTCCATGAGAGAAACTAAAGAGCGCAAGAATGCATGGGTTCAAAACCATGTCTTGTGAGGACAATGTTAAGATTCCATGCAGGAGCTGGTGGAGCTGTAGTTGGAATAACTCTTTTAAGACCTTCCATAAAAGCTTTTATGACAGGAATTCTAAACAGAGAGGTATGTTGTCCGTTGTGGAGGTAGGCTGATATTGCTGTTAAATGATTTTTAATAGATGAATATGCAAGATTTGCTTTCTGTAAATAAAGCAAATAACATACAATACCCTGTACTGATGCTTTAAGTGAATCAATGTTTTTAGGTTGGCAGTAATATACAAAACGTTTCCATTTATTAGTGTAGCGCTGCCTGTTTGTAGGTTTGCGTGCTTGTTTTAGAATGTCCATATATTCTGGTGGAAGCTGTAGATATTCAAATTCTATGACCTCATGAGCCAAATCGCCAGGTTGAGCATACTGGGATTGGGATGCCTGATCTGATCCTTGTTTTGAGTCAATGGGCCTGATCTGTTTGGGAGCTTGTGATGTGGTACTACCGACAGTTCCAATAGAGTTGTGTACCAATGTCGACGTGCCCACATGGGAGCTATGAGTATCATAGTGAGGGAAGTGTGACGGAGCTTGTTGACCAGAAATGGAATTAATGGGGGGAAAAGTGTAAGCAAATATCCTGGACCAATTGATTCACACAGCATTGCCCTCGGATTGGGGATGTGGTTATCTGGACACGCAGTTTGGGCATTTTGCTTTTTCTCTTGTTGCGAACAGGTCTATGTTTGGTGTTCCCCCATGTGTGAAAGTAATATTGAATTACTTGTGGGTGAATCTCCCACTCATGTATTTGTTGCTGCATCCTGGTTAAGAGGTCTGCTAGCTGGTTGTGTGTCCCTGGGATGTATTCCGCTAGCAGATGAAGGTGATTGTGAATAGCCCCATTCCAAATTGTTTGTGCTACAAGTGACTATTGGGATGAGTGTATCCCCCCCACCCGTTTTTCGCAGTTAAAAGATGGTTGTCATGTTGTCTGTCATTATTAAGACTGTTTTGTGTATAATCTGTGGTTGGAATGCTTTAACCCCTTCGCTGCAAGGCCTGTTTCCCGTCAGGTGCCAGCCTTTATTTGGCTATTTGGGGCAGTTCTCACTTAGACCCTCATAACTTTTTGCCCACATTAGCTACACACACCAAATTTGCATCCTTTTTTTCCAACATCCTAGGGATTCTAGGGGTACCCAGAGTTTGTGGGTTCCCCTGAAGGAGACCAAGAAATTAGCCAAAATACAGTAAAAATTCTGTTTTTTAAAAAAAAAAGGGGTGAAAAAGGGCTTCAGTAGAAGGCTTGTGTTTTTTCCCTGAAAATGGCATCAACAAAGGGTTTGCGGTGCTAAAATCACCAGCTTCCCAGCTTTCAGGAACAGACAGACTTGAATCAAAAAACCCAATTTTTCAACACAATTTTGGCATTTTGCTGGGACATACCCCATTTTTATGATTTTCTGTGCTTTCAGCCTCCTTCCAGTTAGTGACAGAAATGGGTGTGAAATCAATGCTGGATCCCACAAAGCTAAACATTTCTGAACAGTAGACATAATTGAATTCAGCAATGGGTAATTTGTGTAGATCCTACAAGGGTTTTCTACAGAAAATAACAGCTGAAATAAAAAAATATTGAAATTGAGGTGAAAAAAACAGCAATTTTTCTCCACGTTTTACTCTGTAACTTTTTCCTGCGATGTCAGATTTTTTAAAGCAATATACCATTATGTCTGCTGACTCTTCTGGTTGCTGGGATATATAGGGCTTGTAAGTTCATCAAGAACCCTAGGTACCTCAGAGTCAATAAATGAGCTGCACCTTGCAGTGGGTTTTCATTCTATACCGGGTATACCGCAATTCATTTGCTGAAATATAAAGAGTGAAGAATAGGTATCAAGAAAACCTTTGTATTTCCAAAATGGGCACAAGATAAGGTGTTGAGAAGCAGTGGTTATTTGCCCATCTCTGAATTCCGGGGTGCACATACTAGCATGTGAATTACAGGGCATTTCTCAAATAGACGTCTTTTTTACACACTGTCTTACATTTGGAAGGAAAAATGTAGCTAAAGACAAGGGGCAATGACACTTGTTTTGCTATTCTATGTTCCCCCAAGTCTCCCAATAAAAATGGTACCTCACTTGTGCTTGTAGGCCTAGGGCCCGCAACAGGAAATGCCCCAAAACACAACGTGAACACATCACATTTTCCTAAAGAAAACAGCTGTTTTTTGCAAAGTGCCTAGCTGTGGATTTTGGCCTCTAGCTTAGCCAGCACCTAGGGAAACCTACCAGACCTGCGCATTTTTGAAAACTAGACACCTAGTTTAATCCAAGATGGGTGACTTGTGGGGCTCCCACCAGGTTCTGTTACCCAGAATCCTTTGCAAACCTCAAAATTTGGCTAAAAACACTTTTTCCTCAAATTTTGGTGACAGAACGTTCTGGAATCTGAGAGGAGCCACAAATTTCCACCCAGCATTCCCCCAAGTCTCCAAATAAAAATGATACCTCACTTGTTTGGGTAGGCCTAGTTCCCACAACAGGAAATTCCCCAAAACACAACAACGTGGACACATCAAAATTATCAACAAAAAAACCGAACTTTTTTGGGGGGGGGGG
The DNA here is from genome assembly GCF_031143425.1 of Pleurodeles waltl. Lineage (NCBI taxonomy): Eukaryota > Metazoa > Chordata > Amphibia > Caudata > Salamandridae > Pleurodeles > Pleurodeles waltl. The sequence goes on along the minus strand of NC_090445.1, from coordinate 1,554,255,329 downwards.
GGGGGTGGGCACCTGCGTTTTTTGGTCCTGGGCTCAGTAGCCATATAGTGAAACCTACCAAAGCCAAACATTTCTGAAAACTAGACACCCAAGGCGTCCAGGGAGGTGTGACTTGTGTTGATCCCCCAGTGTTTTCCTACCCAGAATCCATTGCAAATGTCAACGTTTGTCTGAAAAAACACTTTTTCTTCACATTTCAGTGACAAAGTTCTGGAACCTGAGAGGAGCCACAAATTTCCTTCCATCCAGCGTTCCCCCAAGTCTCCCGATAAAAATGATACCTCACTTGTGTGGGTGAGCCAGGTGCTGCAACAGAAAAAGGCCAAAAACCTGTAGAGATTGAGGGGATAGCACAGCGAGTTGATAAGCACATATTTTTCTTTTATACATCTTTAGGCTGACTCTGCTTTGGGGACCCACACAAGTGAGGTGTCATTTTACTTGGGAGACTGAGGGGAACGCTGGTGAGTAGGAATTGTGTGCCGGAGCGGTGATCCTACAAGCAAAAGTCAGGAAAATATGCTTTTTGAAGCAAATTTTGAGGTTTGCAGAGGAGTCAGGGTAAGAAAATGTTGAGGGATCCAGGCAAGCCACACCTCCCCTCCCTGGACTCATTGGGGTGTCTAGTTTTAAAAAATGTCTGTGTTTGGTAAATTTCCCTAGATGAAGGCCGCACCCGGGACCGAAAACATAGGTGCCCTCTTCCCCCCAAAAAACTGGTAGTTTCATTTTGATGTGTCCAGGTATGTCTGTGATGTGCCAAACACTAAAATTGTGAAAAGAAACGCACTTAGGTTATGTTAAAAAGACCCCTCACCCACCAACCAAGTTAGCACCATGCTTCATCATCGGGGTCCCACCTGAGACACCTAGCGTGTCACAAGTGTGCTGTGACGCCTGTTTACAGCGGAGCAGGTTTTGTCATTTTTACCACATATACTGGTTGGATTTGGCACGAGGGTGATTGATGGTTCAGTAGATCAAATTTTATTAACAAGAGATTTCACAAAAGTGAAATGCACTGTTAATATCTGAAAGGCCAAAAAACTGAACCAATGACTCACAGCTTGTGAGCTGTAAAGCAGAGTCAAGGCACCAACCGTTTTACAGTTCATTCACACTCCTTTCATACATGACATGCACAAGACCATTCACGCAGCCAGCCACGGCCCGAGCACATTACAACACTCGCATCGACAGACAGCGCCACTCAAGGGCCCATCACTTACATACGCCCACCTGCCTGATACAGCAATCACACTAGCTGATGGGAGTCAGCCACTCCACACACACCACCAGCCAAGCACCACTCCGCGCGCCAAGCGCCACCCCACGCACAGCACCAGCCAAGCGCCACCCCACGCACAGCACCAGCCAAGCGCCACTCCCCACACACAGTCAGCCAAGCGCCATCCCACACACACCGCCAGCCAAGCTCCACTCCACGCACACCGCCAGCTAAGCACCACCCCACACACACTGCCAGCCAAGCGCCACCTCAAGCACACCGCCAGACAAGCGCCATCCCACACACCCCGCCAGGCAAGTGCCGCTCCACACACACCGCCAGCCAAGCGCCACCCAACGCACACCACCAGCCAAGCGCCACTCCACACACACCGCCAGCCAAGCGCCACTCCACACACACCGCCAGCCAAATGCCAACCCATGCACGCCACCAGCCAAGCACCAGCCCAGTGCCACCCAACGCACACTGCCAGCCAAGCGCCACACCACGCACACTGCCATCACCTTCTTTTGTTTATAAACAACAAAGAAACCACTAACTAATTATAAAATAAGTACAAAACTACAAATACAAAACCTTTAACTGAAAACTTGACAGAAATGTGAAACTGAAAATATAGAACAGGCAGTTTATGCTCACTGTATTTTCCCAAATTTATTTTGGGTGTGGTAAGTCTTGAAACAGCCGGCCACACACCCCAGGCTTTGAAGGGCAATCGGAGCAGTACGTCCGGCTCTCCCTCCGGATACCTCTTCGGGCACATCCTCTACATTTCTTAGTGGGCAAGTCTTTTTTGGGAGTGGGGGAAATGTGATCTGGAAAGTGTCGATCTTTCAATCTAGCTACATCCTCCACCACTGCTACTCTAGGAACTCTTGCCTGTTCCACCACAATAAGGCTCTCTATCACTGACTCCTGAAATTTAACAAATTTCATCCTTGACTCAGGTGAAGAATCCTTGAACACAATAAAAGCATTAAAAGTTGCCAAATGAAATAAATGTAGGGCCAACTTTTTATACCACACGTAAGACTTACGAAGAGCAGTGTAAGGTTCCAACCTCTGATCTACTCTATCAACACCACCCATGTGTCTATTGTAGTCCAAAATGCACACAGGTTTGCGCACTTCGGCAACCTGACCCCAAACAGTCACAGGGGAAGTACTCTCATCATGGATGGTAGATAGAATGTACACATCCCTCCTGTAAGAAAATTTCAGAACCAGCAGCTCATTTTTCCGCAAGGCACTGCACTGTCCACTCAAGTTTTTTTTACAGACAAGCTCCCTTGGATAGCCTTTCCGGTTAGAACAGATTGTGCCACAAGCAACAGTGTCCACTCTAAACAACTCCTTGAACAACTGCACTCCAGTGTAGAAATTATCTACGCACAAATGGTGACCTTTGTTAAACAGTCGTCTACCAAGCTCCCACACGGGGGGCAATACTGGAATCCCTACCAGTGTAGACCCGGAAATTATACACGTATCCTGTACTACTTTCCGACAGCATATACCATTTAATTCCATACCGTGCCCTCTTACTAGGAATGTACTGCTTAAAAACTAAACGCCCCTTGAACAGGACCAAAGACTCGTCCACACTTATCTCTTTGCCTGGAATATAGACCTCTGAAAACCGATCTACAAAATGATCAAGGACAGGCCTAATCTTAAAAAGACGGTCACAATCAGAGTGACCTTGTTGCAAGGCTAAAGCATTGTCTACAAAATGCAGCATACAAAGAAGAAGCAAATGGCGATTATGAGTCATAGTTGCAGGAAATACAGCTGTTGCCATCAAGGGACTAGTATACCAATAAGAAGTCACTTCCTTATCAACCCCATCAAAAAAGTCAAACCTAAAAACTTTTTTATCTGTTCCAGATATGTGGGAACCCACTGAGTAGCTCTAGAATGAGGCTTAAGTCTGGCAGCGTTGTCCCTTAAATATTGCTCCGCATACAAATTAGTCTGCTCAACAATCTCTTCCAAAAATACATCGTCCATAAACAAGTGAAAGAAATTGACAGGCAAAAAGTTTTACATATTGATTCTACACCCTGTGAGACCAGTAAATGCAGGTAACTGTGGCTGCTCCATGTTTGGGGCAATCCAGGTGTCAGGTCTTTTAATGAGAAACCCTTCAGCCCCAGGTTGCTGCACTCTTGGCACATCACTGTTCTCCTCTAAAATAGGCCCTTCAGCGGCTTCCTCATCAGAATAATCCACTTAGACAGAAAACTCACTGCCAGAATCTCTCACTTCCTCCTCTGCCTCAGATGCAGAGTCAGTCTCATAATCATGGTCAGAAGACGACTCAAAAAGCATGCCAACAACCTGCTGAGCAGTCACTCTGTGGCTAGCCATGATCCTTTCTAACAACAAATGAATTGCCAACAACAACCAGCACTAAAATAAGTAATAAACAAAGTGTAGCTTTATCACAAAGAGCTATGCACTAAAATACTACACCACTCACTTGCCTGAAAAAGCTACTCACCAGCAACTACTCTGCACAGACACAGCAATCACCAATGATATCCCACTAAAAAGAAAAAAGAAAAAAGAAAATTAGACATATGGCAACACAAAATCATTGTGCTCAAAGCTAAAGACAATTTCACACACAATCCTGCATTTAGTACACCGCCTACAAACATGTCATTCATGCATATCAAAAATACTCCTTTGGAGTAAATTAATTTTACTTACCTAAGACATGCAACTATGCAAACCGCAGGACAACTACTGCCAAAACCGCAAGGATCCACAGCAAAGGAAGCAAAAGCTTTGAACTAGAACAAAAAGAAGAAATAAACTGTTATAATCACAAATACAAATACTTCGCCAGTTGACAAACACCCTGCCACCAAGAACTTAGAAATTGTCTCTGGTGCCTAAGTGGCGTCTGCCCCCATTGGGGGCAGATGGGCGTAAATAAAATAGGCCGAAGTGGGCAACAGCTCTGAACCCCCTTTAGGGGGCGACCCTTGCCAAAGGGGGCAAAAGGGGCTGCCCCCAGCACACAAAAAAGGGGAACAAAAATAAATCCCTGGCATATTGGTGGTTTCTGCCCTCCTTGGGGGCAGATGGGCCTAAAAGAAATAGGCCCATCTGCCCCAAGGTGGGCAGAAATGGCCATCACTAATTTCCCCCCTTTGGGGGGGCGACCCTTGCCCAAGGGGTGCCCCCAAGACCCAAAACAAACACACAACACATAATCCCCGGGGCCTATCGGGTTTCGACCCCCCCGGGGGCTAGATCGGCCAAAAACATGGCCGATCTAGCCTCAGGGGGAGCCAAAACATATTAAAAAAAATATTGCCTCCAGGGCAGTGACTCTTGCCTAAGGGGTTGCTGCCCGAAATCATCAAAAACAATATAATACCTGGTTTCTAGTGGGTTTCGACCCCCCCCCCCCCAGAGGGAGGGGGGGGGGGGGGGGCGAAACACGGATTGTATATTGCCCCTATGGGAGCGACCCTTGCCCAAGGAGTCGCTCCTCCAAAAAACAAAACTAAGATCCCTGGTGCTTAGTGGAGGATTCCTGCTCCACGTTCGCGGGCCCCACCCACAATCGCGGTGCAGGAATCCATTGAAAACAGGCACAGGGGGGAAGGAAAAACTCTTTTCTTTACCCCTGTGTCTGTTTTCCCCCCAAAACGAGAAGGACTCACCTGAAACGGGTCCTTTCTCTAGAAGCACTGGAAGCAAATGGCTAACAGCATGTCCTCAGCAGCTTCTGATGACGTCAGCGCGCTGTGAGCGTGCTGCTGTCATCAGATTGCCGAGAGGGGGTCGGGGTGGAAGGGGAAGTGATCCCCTTCCATCCCCGACTTGAGGGTGTGGGCCGGGGGCAGGACGAGCTGGTCTCATCCCAGGCACAAGGGAACCGTGTACCTGGACGAGACCAGCTCGTCCCAGGCACCCTTGGGGTTAATGGTTAAGAACACTGCCAGAAATTCCAAGTGGTTTATGTGCTAAGTTTGCTGGATTGAGTCCCATTCTCCCTGTATTGTAAGATTGTTGAGATGGGCTCCCCACCCTGTCACTGATGCATCTGTGGTGATTATGGCCTATGGAACAGGGTCCTGAAATAGCCGCCCTTTTGATAAGTTGGTGTGATTCAATCATTGCAGATATTTGTACGTTTGGTGGTTCAACACTAGATCCTGTAATTGGCCATGTGCCTGAGACCATTGTTGCAAGAGACACTGTTGCAGTGGTCTCATATTTAGATGTGCATTGGGCAATATTGATATGAATGACGCCATCATTCCCAAAAGCTTCATGGCAAACCTTACTGTGTAAGTTCGACTGACCTGCAATTGGGATAGGAGTGTGATAAACGCTTAGATTTGCTGTGGATTAGGGTAGGCCAATGCTGGGTGACTGTTCAGAATTGCTCCTAGATAAGGTTGAATTTGTGCTGGCTGAAGGTGAGATTTCTGGTAATTGATTGTGAACCCTAATTTGTGTAGTGCATCTATTGTGTAATGTGTGTGCTGTTTACAGTTTCAAATGGTGATGGCTTTTATTAACCAGCCGCACAGATAAGGGAAGACATGTATGTACTGTCTTCTGATGTATGCCGCAACTACTGCTAGACATTTTGTGAATACCCTTGGCACTGTTGTTACTCCAAACAGTAGTACTTTGAATTGATAGTGCTTGCCTGCTATCACAAATCTTAAATACTTGCGCTGTGATGGATGGATAGGAATGTGGAAGTAAGCATCTTTTAGGTCTTATGCTGCCATGTAATCTTGTTTTTGTAACAAGGGAATGACATCCTGTAGTGACACCATGTGGAAATGTTCTGACAGGATATATTGATTTAGAGGTCTGAGATCAAGAATTGGTCTGAGTGCATCCTTTTTTACTACGAGGAAGTACAGAGAATATACTCCTGTCCCTTTCTGACTGATGGGAACCATTTCTATTGCACCGTTAAGTAGAAGAGATTATACCGCTTGTTTTAACAGAGCAATGCGTTCGAGAGAAAGCCTGTGTGAACGGGGTGGAATGTTTTGTGGAGTGGAGATAAGTTCTAAGCAATAACCATTGCGGATAATTGACAGTACCCATTGATCTGTTTTAATTTGTTGCCAGTGAAGATGGAAATATTGCAATCTTCCTCCCACAGGAGATGAATGCTGTTTGGGGTGCAGAGAAAGTCACTGCTGAGGTGGAGGCCCCTCTTGTGGCAGGGGATTTACCTCTGGATCTGAAATTGTGTCCTCTATAAGAGCCCCTGAAAGATCCCCTTGCATAACATTGTTGTCCCTGTTCTTATTGGGACCTAGAGGCCTCTGAAGTTTGGGGCTTAAAGCCTCCTCTAAATTGAGGTTTGCAAAATGAGCCCCAAAAAGATGATTTATAAAGGGCTCCCATGGCTTTTGCTGCCTCAGTCTTTTTTTTACTTTATCAATGGTTGAGTCCACCTCTGGTCCAAAGTGTTGCTGCTTATTAAAAGGCATGCTAAGGACCGCTTGTTGTATTTCAGGCTTAAAGCCTGAGGACCTCAACCAAGCATGTCTCCTAATTATGACGGTAGTGTTTATTCTCCCTATCTGCGTCTAGTGCTGATCGGATCTGATGATTACTAATGGCATGTCCCTCTTCCACTACCTGTTTTGCTCTTTTCTGATGTTCCTTTGGGAGGTATTGCAGGAACTCCTGCATCTTGTCCCAATGTGCCCTGTCATACCTGGCTAAAAGAGCTTGGGGGTTAGCAATTTGCTACCAATTTGCAGCCTGTGTTGCTACCCTTTTGCCTGCTGCACCGAATTTGCGGCTTTCTTTGTCAGGGGAGGAGCATCCCCAGTTGACTGGCTATTTGCCTGTTTTCTGGCTGCACGGACTATGATGGAATCTGGCAGTAAATGCAGTGAAATAAAAATTGGATCAGTTGGTGCTGCTTTATTTTATTTTTTATCTATTCTAGGTGTTAACACCCAGGCCTTCACCGGTTCTTTAAAAATATCATCGGCATGTTTTAGCATACCAGGTAACATTGGCAAACATTGATTTGTTTGTGAGCTGATGAAAGTGTGTTAAATAGAAAATCCTCTTCTAATGGCTCAGAGTGCATCTGTACACTGTGATAGGCGGCTGCTCTGGAAATGGCCTGATTATTGGCTGTGGTATCCTCAGGTGGAGATGGTCTTGTGGGATACAATCAGGATCACTGGGTAGGATTGGGTCAGAATCATACATGTCCCATGGATCCATGCTATAAATACTATCACCCATATTGTCCCGATGTGAAGAAGCAGGAGATTGTGTGGGTGAAGTTGGTAGTGGTGGAGTACGAGTTGGGGACGAGGAAAGATAAGGCGAATGTAGTGTAGAAAGCTAAACAGTCTTTGGCTTTTCCTTATGTTTAAATATTTTTGCCACCATCTAAAAACTCTCCTGGAATGCTAATTTCCTCTTTGCAATTGGAGTAGAGGCAATAATCCTTCCAGTCTCTTTCTTGATTTGAATCCTCCTTTGTTTTAGGTCCATGACCTCAAGAATGGGCCTAATGTCTGTTTCATCTCCCTCCTGTTCTGAAGATGAAACCTGTTTTCTGCCTCCTAATGAATGCTCTGAAAGCTTGAGCTTGGTGGTAGCATGGTTCATACGGGCCAAAAATATGGTCTGATCAGTAGGGGAAAGTGTTTTTGTCTCCAAAGACGGACTTCGATGTTTCGACTACGAAGAGGAGCACAGATGTTTCGGCTCCAATGTGGTATGAATCCGACTCGGTTCCGAAGTGCAAGCCTCCATCTTTTGAACTCAATACCTAAACAGGCGTGACAGTCTGTTGTTGGGAGTGAGTCTTGGCCTTTTTCGGCACCAAACCAGAGGGTCAGTCAACAATTTGTTGTTTTCAGGTCGAACCATGATTAGCAAGCAGTGCTCCTAGATCTCGTAATGTCTTCTTCGATAGAAAGGACCAACACGCCTTGCAGGCCTGGCGATCTATGCACAGCATGTATCTGCAGCTATACATGCCATCGAACATATATACATATTTGACACCAGTTGCCTCGCAGCTCGCGTCTTCAAAACAATACAAATACTCCAACCAATACGTTTCAACTGCAGCTTTTAGGCAGCAATAAAAAAAAAGTTGAGCTAACTCTTGTGATTATGTTTCTGCTAGAGAAGGATCTGACTTTTGTCTAGTGGCAGTTTTGATGCCATAAAGTAGCACAGAAGGCTTATATGCCTAATGAAAAGATCTTATCTATATTTTATGTGAATAGCTGAGAGGATTAGTAAAGCCAGCCATTACCTGTGCTGTAATACAAATGAAATATATTACGAGGGGGACTAGGGAGAGATAAAGGGCACTTTTGCTGGGAAGTAGTGAGGGAATCCGAGGAGGAGGTCATGGGAGTGGGAGCACCAGTAATGATTGTCAGACTGAGCGCCAGAGGTGCTAAAGACTGATGATTGGTATGTGATAAGGTGAAGTAATAGTGTTTTTTTTTGGTGTCTTGAGAGAATGTTGTGATCGTTTCTTCCCTCAAAGGTAAGGTGGCCTTTACTGTTGCACCCATCACACACTCACACACCAGCAATTTTGTGACTGTCTACGTAGGCCAGTGTTTAGAGCAAGTTTAGCCAGTAGCAGAGATGGCATCTCGGATGACTGCTGCTCAAGCCCTCACTCGGATTATAGAGGACAGCTTTGACAAAGGATCAGATACTGAGACACCATCTGAGGGATAGGACAATGGCGCAGACTCTGGGAATGATTTTTCAGTCAGAAGAGTCCCATCCGTCAACTACTCTTCCAGTGATGAGGACAGACCTGTTGTCCCTTCGCAACCACAGTCTGTGCAGCGGGACAACAGCAGCTTAGCCCAACCCAGAGTTCAGGTGCATGCGGTGGCAAACACAGAGAAAGTGCTCTCTTGGGAGCTCCACAATTTAGTTCAGCCCCAAATTCCACTGCCCAAATCGTATTGTGGAGACATCAAAATTATCTATCACATAACAACCTGGTTTTGTAAGCCAGGCAGGCACCTGCGTTTTTGGTCCTGGGCTCAACGGCCATAGAGGGAAACCTACCAAACCCAGACATTTCTGGAAACTAGACACCCATCCACAGAGGTGTGGCTTGTGTGGCTGCCCCAAAGTTTTCTAACCCTGAATACCCTGCAAAGGTGAAATGCTGAATAAAAACTCTATTTTTTCTTGCCACCCATGCGGCCCCCTCCCCCCCACCTCCCTCTTATGGCAGCCTCTGCGCGGCAGAGACAGCGATCCTTGACCCTAGGGTAGGTCGCTTCCCCCGCCGCTGCAGCTCCACCTGCCCAGGCCCCTGCCACCTCCAGCAGACCGTAAGTGCTCCTTTGCACTCTCCCCTGTCCAGCTCCTCGTTTTTCTTCTGTCTTCTTTGTCCAGCTCCTCGTTTTTCTTCTGTCTTCTGTGCTCTCTCTCCTTGTCCAGCTCCTCGTTTTTCTTCTGTCTTCTTTGTCCAGCTCCTCGTTTTTCTTCTGTCTTCTTTGTCCAGCTCCTCGTTTTTCTTCTGTCTTCTTTGTCCAGCTCCTCGTTTTTCTTCTGTCTTCTGTGATTTTCCCCTTTTCTTCCCACTTTCTCTCCTTTTTTTTTCCGGCCTCCCGCCCCCCCCGCTCTCTGCTTTCCCGCCGCTGCCACCCGTGCGGCCCCGCCCCCCCCCCCTGCTCCAATTCGTCACCTCCCTCTTATGGCGGCTGCTATGCGGCCGCGCGCAGCGGGCGTGCCAAAGGCGCGCCAAAGGCAAGCCCGTCTGCGCCCGTCCGCGCTTGGACCGCTCCCAGCGCCAGAACCCCTGGCCTCCAGCGCTCCCAAAACCCCCAGCACTGCTACGACGCCGCCTCCCTCCACGCACTCAACCCGGGACGTACCACAACCTGCTATCAAGCCAGCCCGAAACGCACTCATGGACCCTTTGCCTGTCAAACCTGCAAGCATACCTTCCACTGCGACTGCACCCCGTCCACCAGCCCACGCGCCAACAACCACCTCAAGTGCATCCTCATCAACACACGCTCCGTCCACAAGCACGCCATTGAACTATGGGACCTCCTGGATTCTACCGCACCGAACGTCGCCTTCATCACTGAGACCTGGATGAACGCTTCATTGGCCCCCTACATCGCCATAGCCATCCCCGACGGCTACAAGATCGCCAGGAAAGACCGCACCAAACAAGTCGGAGGAGGACTCGCCATCATATACAAGAGCTCCATCAACGTCACTACCTCCACCAAAGACACCCCCCTCGCCGCCGAACACATGCACTTCCAGATCCACACCGACCCCAGGACCACCCTCAGAGGAACTCTCGTCTACAGGCCCCCTGGACCACGCGCCCTATTCAGCGAATCCATCACAGACTTCATCTGCCCGCACGCCCTAGCCTCGCCAGACTACATCCTCCTCTGAGACATGAACTTCCACCTGGAGAAGAACAACGACACCAACACCACCACCCTGCTCAACAACCTCACCAACCTCGGCCTCAAGCAATTGGTGAACACCCCCACCCACATCGCTGGACACACGCTCGACCCCATCTTCTCCGCTAGCAACCACGTATCCTTCAGCCACTCCTCCGAAATACACTGGACCGACCACAGATGTGTCCACTTCACCTTCAGACGCAAGACTCTCCACCTCCGCACACAACCGATCTCACGCAGACCTTGGAACAAAATCTCCACAGAACAGCTACTCTCCACTCTCAACCACAACCAACCTACCATCACCTCCGACACCAACAACGCAGCCCTCAGCCTCACACAGTGGATCACCAACTGCGCTGACAACCTCGCCCCCCTCAGACGCTTCCCAAGACAGACCAACACCAGGAAACCTCAATGGTTCACAGACGCCCTCAAAGAATCCAAGAAAACCTGCCGTACCCTCGAGAAAACCTGGCGCAAAGATCACACCGCAGAAAACATGCCAGCCCTCAAACTCGCCACCCGCGAACACCACTAGCTGATCCGCGCCACCAAAAGAGCATCCTTCAAAGAGAGACTGGACAAGAACACCCACAACAGCAAAGAACTCTTCAACATCATCAAAGAGTCCTCCAATCCCAACGCCAGCTCCAACTCCATCACGCCCTCACAAGAACTCTGCAACTCCCTCGCTACCTTCTTCCATCGAAAGATCGCCGACCTACACGATAGCTTCGGTCCACAGATCCCACCGACCACCACGGAACCCACAGCCCCAGCCGTCACCCTCAACGCCTGGACATCCATCAGCGCCGAAGAGACCACAACTACCATGAACACCATCCACTCCGGTGCCCCCTCGGACCCTTGCCCACATTACATCTTCAACAAAGCCGACACCAGCATCGCCCCCTAACTCCAGACCATCATCAACAGCTCGTTTTCATCTGCCACCTTCCCCGAGAGCTGGAAACACGCGGAAGTCAATGCTCTCCTGAAGAAACCCACGGCGGACCCCAGCGACCTGAAGAACTTCCGCCCCATCATGCTCCTCCCCTTCCCGGCCAAAGTCATTGAGAAGGCCGTCAACAAACAACTGACCAACTTCCTTGAAGACAACAACCTGCTCGACCCCTCCCAATCCGGTTTTCGGGCCAACCACAGCACGGAAACCGCCCTCATCGCAGTCACCGACGACATCCGAACCCTGCTGGACAACGGAGAAACAGCCGCCCTCATCCTCCTCGACCTCTCAGCTGCCTTCGACACCATCTGCCACCGCACCCTAATAACCCGCCTCCGCTCCACCGGTATCCAAGGACAGGCCCTGGACTGGATCGCCTCTTTTCTCTCTGACCGCTCCCAAAGAGTCTACCTCCCGCCTTTCCGCTCGGATCCCACCGAGATCATCTGCGGCGTCCCACAGGGCTCCTCGCTCAGCCCCACTCTCTTCAATGTCTACATGAGCCCCCTCGCCCACATCGCATGCAAACACAACATCAACATCATCTCCTACGCCGACGACACCCAGCTGATACGCTCCCTCACCAAAGACCCAGCCACCGCCAAAACCAACCTGCAGGATGGAATGAAAGACGTCGCAGAATGGATGAAACTCAGCCACCTGAAGCTGAACTCAGACAAGACGGAAGTCCTCATCCTCGGAAACTCCCCGTCCGCCTGGGACGATTCCTGGTGGCCCACGGCCCTGGGCACCGCACCGACCCCCTCAGACCACGCACGCAACCTCGGATTCATCCTGGACCCCCTTCTCACCATGACCAAGCAAGTCAACGCCGTCTCGTCTTCTTGCTTCCACACACTCCGCATGCTCCGAAAGATCTTCCGCCGGATCCCCGCCGACACCAGAAAAACTGTGACCCACCCCCTCGTCACAAGCCGCCTGGACTACGGAAACACCCTATACGCAGGAATCACCGCAAAACTTCAGAAACGTCTTCAGCGAATACAAAACGCCTCTGCACGCCTCATCCTCGACGTACCCGGCCACAGCCACATCTCTGCCCTCCTGAGACACCTGCACTGGCTACCCGTCAACAAAAGGATCACCTTCAGGCTCCTCACCCACGCACACAAAGCCCTCCACAACAAGGGCCCGAATACCTCAACCGTCGCCTCACCTTCTACACGTCCACCCGTCAACTTCGATCCACCAGCCTCGCTCTCGCCGCCGTCCCTCGCATCCGCCGAACCACTGCAGGTGGGAAATCCTTCTCCTACCTGGCAGCCAAGACGTGGAATTCCCTCCCCGCCCACCTCAGGACCACCCCCACCCAGGACCACCTCGCCTAACGGAGGCGGCTCAAGACCTGGCTCTTCGAGCAGCAGTGACCCACCCCCAGCTCCTTGAGACCCTCACGGGTGAGTAGCACGCTGTATAAATATGATTGATTGCATTTCTGTCCCAAACTACAGGAATATGCTGGGATCCACAAAATTCCTACCACCCAGTGTTTCCCCACCTGTCCTGATAAAAAGAAAACACTACCCCACTTGAGTGCCTGTACCTAATGCTTGCGACAGGAATGAATCACCGCAGGGTCAACAGTTGCCCTCATGTAATGACTAACATTGACTGTTGTGTGATCCATTCCTGACACAGGCACTAGGCCGACCCACACAAGTGAGGTAACATTTTTATTGGGAGACTTGGGGGAATGCTGGGTGGAAACATTCTGGGGCTCCCTTCAGATTCCAGAACTTTCCATCGCCAAAATGTGCAGCAGATGTGTTTTTTAGCCAAATCTTGTATTTTGTAAAGGATTCTGAGTGACAGAACCTGGCGAGAGCCCCATAAGTCAACCCATTCTTGATTCCCCTAGGTATCTACTATCCATAAATGTATAAGATTGGTAGGTTTCCTGTTGGAAATGGCCCTTTTTGCAGGGTTATCCCTAAACCTTTTGCCTTCTTCCTCCTATTTTTTTAGGTCTGTTTATGCTGGTTTATTGTCTCTGTGCACTTTACCACTGCTAATCAGTGCTAAAGTGTAAGTGCTCCCTATAGAAATTGTACTGTGGATTGGTTTATCCATGATTGGCATATTTGATTTACTAGTAAAGTGTACTAGAGGTCCCAGGGCCTGTAAATCAAATGCTACTAGTGGGCCTGCAGCACTGGTTATGCCACCCACATTAATAGCCCTGTAAACATGGCTCAGACCTGCCACTGCAGTGTCTGTGTGTACAGTTTTAAACTGCCAATTCGACTTGGCAAGTGTACCCACTTGCCAGGCCTCAACCTTCCCTTTTACTACATGTAAGGCACCCCTAGGTTAGGCCCTAGGTAGCCCCATGGGCAGGGTGCAGTGTATGTTTAAGGTAGGACATATACTAGTGTGTTTTATATGTCCTAACAGTGAAATACTGCCAAATTCGGTTTTCACTGTGCAAGGCCTATCTCTCTCATAGGTTAACATGGGGACTGCCTTTAAATATCCTTAAAGGGCAGATTCCCTTTGAGAGCAGATAAAAAGGTGGAGTTTATGGTCACTGAACTCACAATTTAAAAATACATCATTTGGTAAAGTCGGTTTTTAAATTGTCTGTTTGAAAATGCCACTTTTAGAAAGTAGGCATTTTCTTGCTTATACCATTCTGTGACACTGTGCCTGTTTGTGGACTGTCTGTCTGGGTCAGTTTGACAGTTGGGCTGTTCACCCCTCTCCTCTAGACAGTGACACAAAGGGGGCTGGGGTGTAGCCTGCATATCTTGATTAGCCATCTGTGCTGGACCGGAGGAGGGGTCACTCACACCTGAAAGGACTGTGCCTGCCCTCACGCAATGCAGTCTCCGACCTACTGGTGAGTGTCTGGGGCCTGTCCTGGACAAGAAAGGATCTTGCAAACACTTGAGACTTTGCTTTGAAGTCTGCCAACTTCAAGGGCAGAACTGGGTATAAGAAGACCCAAAACCCCAGACTTTTAGAATCTTTGTGGAATCAAGAGGAACCTCTGCCCAGGAGAAGAGCTGAAGGAGGAGTACTGTCCCTTTGCTGTGTTGCTTTGCTGGACCGGCCTGCAGTTGCTGCTTCTGCCTGGAAAGAGTGCAAAGTGGGAATTTTGCTGTGAGTCCTGCTTGAGAAAATTCTCCAAGGGCTTGGAGTAGAGCTTGCCTCCTGTTGGAAGTCTCAGGGACACCAAAGACTTCAGTTTCCTCGACCTGCAGCACTGGGAACTGTGTGTTTTGTGCTGTTCAAGAGGAGAACACACCACGCCACCGCCAACAGCGCCACTGGCCTGCACCGTGACCTGTCGACGCCACACGGAGTCGCATTGCCCTCTTCGCACCGCAACCCTGGTCTCATCGACACCATCATCGGACGTCTTCACCGAGCCGCAGCTCGCACCGCGACCTGTGGGCCCTGCACTCCGGCTTCCCTGCTCACACCGCAGCCTGGGCATCCCCAAAGACGCCACTCCTGCTGACACCGGCGCTGCTGCCTGCACCATGGCCTGTGGGCACCGCTCAGGAGGTACACGAAGCACCGTCCCATCCCGCACCGCAGCCCCGGTCCACCGACGCCAGCACCATTGACTCCTGTGTCGCCACCAGGCACCCTGCCTGCACCGTGGCCTATGGACACCGCTCGTGAGGGTCACGAAGCACCGTCCCATCCCGCATCGCTGGCTTGGGCCTACCGACAGCACCTCAGCAACAACGACGCTGCCTGCATCGTGACCTGTGGACACCTCAGCCCTGGTCTCACCGACGCCGCTGGACGCCGTCACCGAGCCGGTGCCTGCACTGTGACCTGTGGGCACCTCACATCACATCGTACCGCTTCACACCGCAGCCCGACGCCATCCACGCCGGCACACCTGACTTCATCAGCCTGGAGTTCGATCTGCAGTGCATGTGACCTCAAGGGCCCGACAACTCCTGCACCAACCATGGAACCGACACCATGACGTCAGTGACGCTGCTCTCCGGAGCTCACCGCAAGGATCAACGCCCTGCAAATCTAATGTACTGTTTGCAGGTCTTTCCGACACCGTAGCTGGCCTGCAACGCCGCGGCCGGCCTGAACTGTTGGTTTTGTTGATCACGACGCCGTGATAGCCCCCGGTGGCACTAATGACTTCAAGGAACTGTAGTTTTGAGTAAATCTTGCAGAATTCATATTTTTCTTACTGTATGTTGGATTTTTATCGTATATGGTCTTGTTTTATATAGATAAATATAGGCTATTTTTCGAAAATTGGTGCTGTGTCCTTTTGTAGCGTTTTCACTTATCACTGTGTTTTATGTGCAATTACTTTACACATCGCTTCTAAGATAAGCCTCACTGCTCATGCCAAGCTACCAAGGGGGTGAGCAGGGGTTATCTGAGCGGGTATCTCCCTTATCCTGACGAGAGTGAGGGTCCCTACTTGGACAGGGTGAAAACCGACTGCCAACTAGAGATCCCATTTCTAACATTTCCCTGGATGCTAGCTGAGCTAGAGACCAAAATCCACAGTTAGGTACTTTGCAAAAAAAACAGGTCAGTTTTGTTTGAGAAAATGTGATGTGGCCATGTTGTATTTTGGGGGCATTTCCTACTGCTGGCACTAGGCCTACCCACACAAGTGAGGTACCATTTTCACAAGAGACTTAAGGGAATGCAGGGTGGAAGGAAGTTTGTGGCTCCTTTCAGATTCCCGAACTTTGTAGCAGCGAAAAGTAAAGAAAGTGTGTTTTGTTAGCCCAATTTTAAGTTTCGCAAAGGATTCTGGGTGACAGAACCTGTTGAGAGCCCCACAAGTCACCCCATACTGGATTCCCCTCAGTGTCTACTTTCCATAAATGTATAGGTTTGGTAGGTCTCCCTAGGTGTCCATGTTGCGTTTTGGGGTGTTTACCGTCACGGTCACTAGGCCTATCCACACAAGTGAGGTACTTTTTCTTTTTTTTTTTCTTTTTTTCTTTTTAAAGCCAGGAGCGTCGGTTGAGGGTGGGTCACAATAGAAAAACAAGTGTTATTACTAATTGTTAATCTCTCCATTTTTGCCTTCCAAATGTAAGGTAATCGATAAGAAGTCATTTTGAGAAATGCCCTGTAATTCACATGCTAGTATGGGGACCACCAAATTCAGAGATGTGCAAATAACCGCTGTTTCTAAACTCCTTAGCTTGTGTCCATTTTGGAAATACAAAGGAGGTTTCCTTGATACCTTTTTTTCACTCTTTATACTTTACCAAATGAATTGCTGTATACCCAGTATACATTGAAAACACATTGCAAGTTGCAGAAAATTATTGGCTCTGGGTACCTAGAGTTCTTGATGTACCTACAAGACCTATATATACCTGCAAGCATAAGAGTCAATCTGAAGAAACTGTATATCGCTTTCAAAAATCTGCCATAGCCGGAAAAAGTTACAGAAGAAAACGTGGACAGAAATTGCCATTTTTTTCAACTCAATTGCAATATTTTATTTCAGCTGTTATTTTCTGTAGGAAAATCTTTAAGAATCTAAACAATTCACCCCTTGCTGAATTCCGAATTTTGCCTACTTTTCAGAAATGTTGAGCTGTATTGGATCCAGCAATGGTTTCACATCAATTTCTGTCACTAACTGTAAGGGTGAAAGCACCCAAAAAAAAAAAAAGTAAAAATGGGATACGCCCAAGTAAAAATGCCTAAACTGTTGAAAAATTTGGTTTTCTGATTCAAGCCTAGATGTGCCTGAAAGCTGGGAACCCCTTAGAAAATAAGATGCACGCATAAGCCACTTAGCACTTTTAATGTGATTGGCTGCCAGCCATTGGTAAACAAGTTTTGTTCGCTGTGATTGATATTGTAAATGACAATACTAGATTTATTTGTATGAAGACTGACAGTGCTGCAATGATGTGTTAATGTTTTTTTTTTGGGGGGGTGGAGGAGGATTGGTGTTTGCGATCACAACGCGCTTCTAAACCACTTGGCTTTTTAAGGAGATTGGTTAGCAGCCACAGGTGAATAGTTTTTGCATGCTGATATTCTATGACTGGTATAAATGGCAATTTGGTATTTATTTGAAATATTTACAGTGTTAAAGCCATTGCGTGATAACGTACATGTGGTAAAGGCAGGTATTGTAGTTGCACACGTGGTTCCATCATACAATCATTGTGATTAGGGGGATGGTGGGAGTGTGTGTGTATATATATATATATATATATATATATATATATATATATATATATATATATATATATAAAAATAAATACGGAGCGAAGAGGAATACGTCCGAACCCGATGGCGGAAAGAAAACAATCTAAGATGGAGTCGACGCCCATGCGCAATTGAGCCGAAAGGGAGGAGTCACTCGGTCTCGTGACTCGAAAAGAAAAACGACTTGTAACACTCCGAGCCCAACACTAGATGGCAGGATAATGCACAGAATGTGTATCTGCAGCTACACATGCCACCGAACATATATATATATATGGAAAATGTCACTTACCCAGTGTACATCTGTTCGTGGCATTAGTCGCTGCAGATTCACATGCTGTCCACATCCCGCCATCTGGTGTTGGGCTCGGAGTGTTACAAGTTGTTTTTCTTCGAAGAAGTCTTTTTTTCGAGTCACGAGACCGAGGGACTCCTCCCATTTCGACTCCATTGCGCATGGGCGTCGACTCCATCTTAGATTGTTTTCCCCGCAGAGGGTGAGGTAGGAGTTGTGTATGCTAGTAATAGTGCCCATGCAATGGAGTGAATATGTATGTACATAATGAAGTTTAAAGTAATATATTTACAAATTTACAAATGTTCAAGATCAACTTCTAAACGGCTACAGGCTCCCGGGGAGGCGGGTGGGCGCATGTGAATCTGCAGCGACTAATGCCACGAACAGATGTACACTGGGTAAGTGACATTTTCCGTTCAATGGCATGTGTAGCTGCAGATACACATGCTGTGCATAGACTAGTAAGCAGTTATCTCCCCAAAAGCGGTGGTTCAGCCTGTAGGAGTTGAAGTTGTTTGAAATAATGTTCGTAGTCCAGCTTGACCTACTGTGGCTTGTTGTGCCGTTAACACATCTACACAGTAGTGTTTGGTAAATGTATGAGGCGTAGACCATGTTGCTGCCTTACATATTTCGTTCATTGGAATATTTCCTAGAAAGGCCATGGTAGCACCTTTTTTTCTGGTTGAGTGTGCCTTTGGTGTAATAGGCAGCTCTCTCTTTGCTTAACTATCCATCTAGCAATGCCTTGTTTAGAAATTGGATTCCCTGTATGAGGTTTTTGGAAAGCAATAGTTGTTTTGTTTTTCGAATTAGTTTTGTTCTGTCAATGTAGTACATTAGTGCTCTTTTGATGTCTAATGTATGCAGTGCTCTTTCAGCTACAGAATCTGGCTGTGGGAAGAACACTGGTAATTCTACTGTTTGATTCAAGTGGAACGGTGAGATCACTTTTGGTAAAAATTTTGGATTTGTCCGTAGAACTACTTTATGCTTGTGTATTTGAATAAATGGTTCTTGTATGGTAAATGCTTGAATTTCACTCACTCTTCTTAGAGATGTGATGGCAATCAAAAATGCAACTTTCCATGTTAAGTATTGCATTTCACAAGAGTGCATGGGCTCAAAAGGTGGACCCATGAGTCGTGTTAAGACAATGTTGAGGTTCCATGAAGGAACTGGTGGTGTTCGTGGTGGTATAATTCTTTTTAGGCCTTCCATAAATGCTTTTATGACTGGTATCCTAAATAATGAAGTTGAGTGCGTAATTTGCAGGTAGGCTGAAATTGCGGTCAGATGTATCTTTATTAAAGAGAAAGCTAGCTTTGACTTTTGCAATTGTAGTAAGTATCCTACTATATCTTTGGCAGATGTGTGTAAGGGTTGAATTTGATTATTATGGCAGTAATAAACAAATCTTTTCCACTTATTTGCATAGCAGTGTCTAGTGGTAGGTTTCCTAGCTTGTCTTATGACCTCCATACATTCTTGTGTGAGGTCTAAGTGTCCGAATTCTAGGATTTCAGGAGCCAAATTGCTAGATTCAGCGATGCTGGATTTGAGTGTCTGATCTGTTGTTTGTGTTGTGTTAACAGATCTGGTCTGTTTGGTAGTTTGACATGAGGTACTACTGAGAGGTCTAGTAGTGTTGTGTACCAAGGTTGTCTTGCCCATGTCGGTGCTATTAGTATGAGTTTGAGTTTTTTTTGACTCAATTTGTTTACTAGATATGGAAGGAGTGGGAGAGGGGGAAAAGCGTAAGCAAATATCCCTGACCAGCTCATCCATAACGCATTGCCCTGAGACTGATCTTGTGGGTATCTGGATGCGAAGTTTTGGCATTTTGAGTTTTCCTTTGTTGCAAATAGATCTATTTGTGGTGTTCCCCACATTTGAAAGTAAGTGTTTAGTATTTGGGGGTGAATCTCCCATTCGTGGATCTGTTGGTGATCCCGAGAGAGATTGTTTGCTAACTGGTTCTGAATTCCTGGAATAAATTGTGCTATTAGGCGAATGTGGTTGTGAATCGCCCAATGCCATATTTTCTGTGTTAGGAGACACAACTGTGTCGAGTGTGTGCCTCCCTGTTTGTTTAGGTAATACATTGTTGTCATGTTGTCTGTTTTGACAAGAATGTGTTTGTGGCTTATTATGGGTTGAAATGCTTTGAGCGCTAGAAATACCGCTAACAGTTCTAAGTGATTTATGTGAAACTGTTTTTGCTGTATGTCCCATTGTCCTTGGATGCTGTGTTGATTGAGGTGTGCTCCCCACCCTATCATGGAAGCATCTGTTGTTATTACGTACTGTGGCACTGGGTCTTGGAAAGGCCGCCCTTGGTTTAAATTTATACTGTTCCACCATTGAAGCGAGATGTATGTTTGGCGGTCTATCAACACCAGATCTAGAAGCTGAGCCTGTGCTTGTGACCATTGTGATGCTAGGCACTGTTGTAAGGGCCGCATGTGCAACCTTGCGTTTGGGACAATGGCTATGCATGAAGACATCATGCCTAGTAGTTTCATCACCAGTTTGACTTGTATCTTTTGATTTGGATACATGGTCTGTATCACATTGTGAAATGTGTGAACCCTTTGTGGACTTGGAGTGGCAATCCCTTTTGCTGTGTTGATTGTTGCTCCTAAGTATTGCTGTGTTTGACACGGCAGAAGGTGTGACTTTGTGTAGTTGATTGAGAAACCTAGTTTGTGCAGGATTTCTATGACATATTTTGTGTGTTGTGAACACTGTCTTAGCGTGTTGGTTTTGATTAACCAATCGTCTAGGTACGGGAACACATGTATTTGCTGCCTTCTGATATGTGCAGCTACTACTGCTAAGCATTTTGTAAAAACTCTTGGTGCAGTTGTTATTCCGAATGGCAACACTTTGAATTGGTAATGTCACCCTTGGAATACAAACCTTAGGTACTTTCTGTGTGAAGGATGTATTGGTATATGGAAATATGCATCCTTTAGGTCTAGTGTTGTCATGTAGTCTTGTTGTTTGAGCAGTGGGATTACGTCTTGTAATGTAACCATGTGAAAGTGATCTGATTTGATGTAGGTATTTAATGTTCTGAGATCTAGTATAGGTCTCAGACTCTTGTCTTTTTTGGGTATCAGAAAGTACAGGGAGTAAACTCCTGTGTTTATTTGTTGTTTTGGTACTAACTCTATTGCTTCTTTTTGTAGCAATGCCTGAACTTCTAGTCCTAGAAGATCTATATGTTGTTTTGACATATTGTGTGTTTTCGGTGGGATGTTTGGAGGGAATTTGAGAAATTCTATGCAATAACCATGCTGGATAATTGCTAAGACCCAAGTGTCTGTTGTTATTTCCTCCCAATGTTTGTAAAACTTGGTTAGTCTCCCCCCACAGGTGTTATGTGTTGGGGATTTGTGACCTTGAAGTCACTGCTTGTTTGGAGTAGTTTTGGGACTTTGGAACGTTCCTCTATTCCTTTGAAATTGTCCCACTCTATATTGTCCCTGAAAACTTCCCCTCTGATACTGGCTCTGGTAAGTGGGCTTTGTTTGTGAGGTTGTGGCTTCTGTGGTTTGCCCTCGAAACCCCCCTCGAAATTGTGTCTTTCGAAATGTGCCTCTGCTCTGTGGGGAGTAGAGTGCGCCCATGGCTTTGGCCGTGTCAGTGTCTTTCTTAAGTTTTTCGATCGCAGTGTCCACCTCCGGCCCAAACAAATGGCATATTCAGCACAGCTTGCTGTATCTCTGGTTTAAATCCTGATGTACGCAGCCATGCATGTCTCCTTATTGTTACTGCTGTGTTGACAGTTCTAGCAGCTGTGTCTGCAGCATCCATTGCTAACCGTATCTGATTATTGAGATACCCTGTCCTTCTTCTACTACTTGCTGCGCTCTTTTTTGGAACTCCTTGGGTAAATGTTCAATAAGGTGTTGCATCTCATCCCAATTGGCCCTATCATATCTGGCTAGCAAAGCTTGCGAATTTGCAATACGCCACTGGTTTGCTGCCTGTGCCGCCGCCCTTTTGCCTGCAGCATCGAATTTTCGACTTTCTTTATCTGGAGGTGGTGCATCTCCTGAAGTATGAGAGTTGGCTCTTTTGCGCGCTGCTCCCACTACAACAGAGTCTGGTGTTAGCTGTTGTGTAATGTACACTGGGTCTGTTTGTGGCGGTTTATATTTTTTATCTACTCTTGGAGTAATGGCTCTCCCTTTAACAGGCTCCTCAAACACTTGTTTGGAGTGTTTTAGCATTCCGGGTAGCATAGGAAGACTCTGATATTGGCTGTGTGTGGACGACAGTGTATTAAAAAGAAAGTCGTCTTCAATGGGCTCTGAATGAAGGCTGACATTATGAAATGCAGCTGCTCTTGACACCACCTGTGCGTAGCCTGTACTATCCTCTGGTGACGATGGTTTAGCTGGATAGCATTCTGGACTATTATCTGACACTGGTGCGTCATAAAGGTTCCATGCGTCAGGGTCATCTTGACTCATTCCTGTATGAGTTGGGGATTGCATCATTGGTGGAGTGGCTACCGGTGATGGTTGCGGAGAGTGATGTGGGGATGGTGGCGGTGTTACTTGTTTAGCCACCTTTGCGTGTGGCTGTTTGTCCTTGTCTTGGAAGGCAAGCTTGCGTTTCATGTTGACTGGAGGAAGAGTGCTGATCTTCCCTGTATCTTTTTGAATAAAGAGCCGTCTTTGTGTGTGATCTGGCTTTATTGCCTGTAATTCCGGTCCAAATCTATGTGTCTTCATTTGTGTGGACAGTCCTTGCTCCTCAGTGTAGGGACTTGTTTTTGGTTCCGAGGCCGGATATTTCGGTACCGAAACCTTTTCGGCTGCTTTTTTCGGCTCCGACGAAACCTTTTTTACTTTCGCCGTCGTGCTCTCTCGGTGCCGACCCGTTTCAGTGCCGCTGTCTCGGTGCCGAATCTTCTCTGAGCCACTATCTCGGGCCCGATTGCTGTGTGCCGGTATCTCGACCGGAGTCGGATGACTTCGACACCAGCTCGCCCTTTTTCGGTGCCGATGAACGGTCACCTACTTTTCGGGTTAAGCCATGGCCTGTTGGCGGTGGCGTCCCCTGGGCTTTAGCACTTTTCTCGTGAGTTCTTGGTTTCGATGTCTTACTCACGGTTTTAGGCGTTTCCTCGGGATCGATCGATCTCAGAGTCCGACTCCTGGGTGGAGAATGTTTCTTCCTCCTCCTCGAAACGCTCTTGTCCTGTCGGCGCCGACGCCATTTGCAGTCTTCTTGCTCTTCGGTCCCTGAGTGTCTTCCTGGACCGAAACGCTCTACAGGCCTCACAAGTATCCTCCTTGTGTTCTGGTGACAAACACAAGTTACAGACCAGATGTTGATCTGTATATGGATACTTGTTATGGCATTTTGGACAGAAGCGGAATGGGGTCCGTTCCATCAGCCTTGAAGAGACACGTGGCCGGGCCGACCAGGCCCCGACGGGGATGGAAAAAAAAAACCAAAGGGCCACCTGAGCTCTTCTTAATTCGGTGTCGATCTGTTGTAACCCGATACCGAACGCAACCGATACCGACGATTTTTCCAAGATTCTAACTAACTTTCCGACCCGAAACACGGAGCGAAAAGGAACACGTCCGAACCCGATGGCGGAAAAAAAACAATCTAAGATGGAGTCGACGCCCATGCGCAATGGAGTCGAAATGGGAGGAGTCCCTCGGTCTTGTGACTCGAAAAAAAGACTTCTTCGAAGAAAAAACTTGTAACACTCCGAGCCCAACACCAGATGGCGGGATGTGCACAGCATGTGTATCTGCAGCTACACATGCCATCGAACATATATATATATATATATATATATATGGTGGTGCTGATGGCGCTGGAGCTGCACACGGAGCTGCTGGAGACCGGCCGTGAGCTGCCTCGTCTGCGGGACTATTTCTCCAACCCGGGGCATTTCGAGAGGCAGAGCGGCTGGACTCTGCCCGGAGCCGGCCCCGGGGGCTCTTTAGTGCCCGCCAGGGGGCCCCATGAAGCCGCACACAGCGCAGGAGCAGCCGGTGGAGGCAGCCTGAGGAGAGTGGCTGTGCAGCGCCGGTAGAAAAAGCAGCTGAGGCCCCTTCGGAGCAGCACGGGAGCCGCAGCCCTGCCCCCCAGAGCCGGCCGGGCGCCAGCAGCATGGCTTGCAAGTCAAGACATTTTGTGAACTGAAGGAGCTATTGGCTTGCTCTGTGGTTGACCCCGTTCAGATACTTTCACTGGAGAGCTGGAACAGACTCCTTCAGGGGGGGGAATTGAGAGGGACTGCATATCCCAAGCTGCTTTGAGGCCCCAGGAGGCGGCCATTTTCACCTGCACCTGCACCCACTTGACACCAACGAGCAGTATAAAGCGCGTGGTGGCTCCTCGCTGCACGGACACGCTAAAAGACTTGAGGGACTACATATCCCAAGCTGATTTGAGGCCCCAGGAGGCGGCCATTTTCACCTGCACCTGCACCCACTTGACACCAAAGAGCAGTATAAAGCGCGTGGTGGCTCCTCGCTGCACGGACACGCTAAAAGACTTGAGGGACTACATATCCCAAGCTGCTTTGAGGCCCCAGGAGGCGGCCATTTTCACCTGCACCCTCTTGACACCAATGAGCGCTATAAAGCGCGTAGGGGCACCTCGCTGCGTGGGACGCGTGCGGGTGAAGCCCGGGCCAAGGGCGGGCTCGTCCACGCCCATCGGAGCACAGAAGAGGCTGGGCTGGGCTGGGCCGGGCCACCCCCTAACATTGACTATTCAAGTAGGCATCATTGATTTGAGCTCTATGCGCTTTTACCAATACTGTGCCATCCCGTAGGTTGCACCACTATACTGATACTCTATAGAACGTTTTATCACCAATAACCGTCCCAGATGGGTAAAAGGAAAGCAATAGAGGCGGGGGCAGGGGTGTGCTGAAAGCTAAGCGGAAAAGACAAGCATGCAGCTAGTAACTGCGTTATGGACAGAACTGACTCTTTTGGGTGAATGCAAGGACATTTTAACTACTCCTCAGGGAAATAATACTACCGACACTGGGGTGGGGGGGGGGGCACTCCCCAACCAATAGGAGGGCTGGCCCAAAGAACATTTCTGAAATCTTCGTGAAACGCGGGCAACAAGACACAGCCACTACAGGACAGGGAGAGGGCAGGAATGTTATCACCCACACTGCTCCATCTCTAGTGAAGGAGCTACCACTGGACTAACGATTTCATTCAGTGTAGCAACCGCTTTAACCCGCTAATTAACACCCCAGAATCACATGACGATATAGACCCAGGTATCAGGGTGGATGGGCTAGCACCGCAAGCACATACTCAACTCACATTAACCCACAGCACATTCAATGCATACAAGATTTTAAAAAGGAAGTACTAGAACTTAAGCTCATGGTCAACTCCTTAATTGCAGTAGTAAAACAGTTAACTCTTGCAAATGACACGACCACCATGAACCTTACCCAGAGCCTAACCCTACCAGGCCCCATGACGAATCTGCCCATTCTTTCAGCACCCAGCCGTGATGGTCTCGTCCCAGTTGGTGCTAAGACTAAGAACTTACTCCAGCCTCCTTTGCACAACAGTTTAGGCGCAGGAAACACACTAGACGACCATCACAAAATCCCCAAACTCATGAGCAATACTGCCCCAAAATACTCTGCACAGCCTGCTAATAATTGGTCTCAATCAGGCGATGTAGTTCTAATGGTCAACGTCCCCAAATTAAACACATCGACACATAAGGAAGGGGCAGACTCTATTAAAAACAAGGCAATCCATTGGATTCGCCATGTAAGAGGCTGTCGCTCTGTAATACGCGAGGACATAATTAATGTAGCAAGATGGCCAGACCCGGGAACACATTTTGACATTTTAAAACTGACACTCAAAGACGGGACCATGGTGGACAATTTGGTGGCCCTAGATGCAAGAACAAGCCCACCTGCACACTCGCGCATCCAGTTCAAATACCCTAGGCCACCTACGCACTACGGGGATCGGCCAAGCTACTGCCCAGCAAAAAAGGTATCCACCCTTGGTGAGAACGATTGACTTAAAGCTTCATCCAAAACCTATGCTGAAATACCACGCAGCCAACTAATATCAATCACCCCCAGGTCTGCTGCAATCCCTAACACTGCCAGTGCAAGTATTCTCTCTCCCATTCACAATATATTCCCCAAGACCTTTGACAGTTCACTGTGCAAATATGACAATACTGCATCTTTCATCTTGCAGGAATACTACCCACCAAATCAAAAACCGATAGCTATGCCTGCAAGCACTTCCCCCACCAGGGTCAGGCCAGCTCCACTAGAGGAACATCACCACTCACACCAGGTCTCACTGACCAATATGGGTAATGATCCACTTCTTCCGACTCAACCACACCTGCCAAATCAACCTCTGGCAGCTAATTATGCAAATACCAGGCATCTAGACAGGATAGCTCAACCGCTCACTGGGGTACGACTTGTGTCATGGAACGTGGCAGGTTTAAAATCTATCCTCCCTCTTCCATCCTTCACCTCTTTTATTGATGAACATGACATATATCTTCAAGAGACATGGTCAACCGATCCATTTTTTCAAACAGGCTATTCAAACATCCATATCCCTGCCGTGCCTAGTACTAGAGGCAGGCCTTCAGGGGGCATGCCCGTTTGGATCAGAACATCACTTAACTGTCATATATTACAGCTACCCACTGACTCGCCCGACCGGTTAGGTCTTCGTTTATCATTTGGGCCTGACACTGTTGTGAACGTTTTCAATATCTACACCCGAGGGGTCAGGGGGGGTCAAGTCTCCAAAACCCTTTGTGACCTGGCAGCGCTTTTGCAAAACTGCCCCCGCCATCACAAAACCATTGTGGCAGGTGACTTTAATGTCACATTCGAACCTCTAGACTGGGATGATCTCAGGTCCACAGACGAGGAGGATCGAGCTTGGTCTATCCCCGCCCTTTCCATTCCACCCATCAAGAGATGGACGCAGGTTGCTGTCCAAGTTAAGGCAGTGACCATGGAATTTGGGCTCAGGGCGTTAAATGGCAGACCCAAATCAGACACCAAAGGCCATCACACATTCAACAAAACCAACCACACCAGCAGAATCGACTACAGTCTATTCGACATAAGATTATGGCCCCTAGTCATTGATATGACGATTGCTGAAAGAACTGAAAGTGATCATAATCCTCTCTGTTCACACGTTAGCTTTGGGCTACCTCTCGCCCATGATTAACTCCTCAGTAGCAGCACCAGAGGGTATCAGCCTGGCTAACGACAAACGACACCTAAAGTGGGACAAGATTGTGGCTCGGCCCGCACTCATCAACGCAGCCAATAACACCCTAAAGACTACATTAATGAACCTAGAGGTGGGTCCCGCAATCCCCTATAAGGAAATAAGTTTAATCCACACATCATGATTCAGGGATATTGCAGCCCACCTCTTAGTATCCCCAGCCCACGATGGCAAGAGACCCATAGGTAGGCACCGCTGGTTCAATAAAAAGTGTTGGTCCCTAAATAAGCGCTTAATCCAAGCTATTAAATCCAAGGATGCCACAGCCATCTGCCTAGCTAGAAAGTCCTACAAGTCAGCCATACGCAAAGCCAAGCGTGACCAAGATGACAAGTGGTGGACAGCACTTAGTGACGCTGTCTGCGAGAGGAAATGTAGTCTGTTCTGGTCCCAGGCCGCGCGAGGCCCAGAAAGCAGTGGATTGGACATTACAACCAACATTGGCCGAAGGACCGGGTAGATCGTTTTAGCAGGCTGTACTCCCATGACCATGATAGCCCCACTCCTGTCCGCATGGACCCCTGCCTAAATACTTCTTTAGCACCTGTAGGAAGGTGGCTCTGTATGTACTATTTCAAAGTAAGAAATAGCATGCACAGAGTCCAAGGATTCCCCCTTAGAGGTAAGATAGTGGCAAAAAGAGATAATTCTAATGCTCTATTTTGTGGTATTGTGGTCAAGCAGTAGGCTTATCAGAGGGTAGTGTTAAGCATTTGTTGTACACACACGGGCAGTAAATGGGGAACACACACTCAAAGACAATTCCAGGCCAATAGGTTTTTGTATAGAAAAATATATTTTCTTAGTTTATTTTAAGAACCACAGGTTCAAGATTTACAAGTAATACTTTAAATGAAAGGTATTTCACTTAGGAACATTAGGAACTTTGAATTAGCAAAATAGCATATACAGTTTTAACACAAATGGCAATAAGCTATTTTAAAACTAGACACTTACCTCCCCCAGGAACTGTTGAAAATAGCTGTAAGTGTTTGTTAGTTTTGCAGGTAAGTAAACCACTTACAGGGTTCAAAGTTGGGTCCAAGGTAGCCCACCGTTGGGGGTTCAGAGCAACCCCAAAGTTACCACACCAGCAGGTCAAGGTCGGTCAGGTGCAGAGGTCAAAGTGGTGCCCAAAACGCATAGGCTTCAATGGAGAAGGGGGTGCCCTAGTTCCAGTCTGCCAGCAGGTAAGTACCTGCGTCTTCGGAGGGCAGACCAGGGGGGTTATGTAGGGCACCGGGGGGGGGGGGGGGAACACAAGTCGGCACAAAAAGTACACCCTCAGCAGCACGGGGCGGCCGGGTGCAGAGTGCAAACAGGCATCTGGTTTGCAATAGAATTCAATGGGAGACCCAGGGGTCTCTTCAGCAAAGCAGGCAGGCAAGGGGGGGTCCTCGGGGTAGGCACCACCTGGGCAGGGGAGAGGGCCACCTGGGGGTCGCTTCTGCACTGGAGGTCAGATCCTTCAGGTCCTGGGGGCTGCGGGTGCAGTGTCTTTACCAGGCATCGGGTTCTTTGAAGCAGGCAGTCGCGGTCAGGGGGAGCGTCTGGATTCCCTCTGCAGGTGTCGCTGGGGGGGGGGCTCAGGGGGTTCAACTATGGCTACTCACAGGGTCGTAGTCGCCGGGGAATCCTCCCTGTAGTGTTGGTTCTACACAGGTCGAGCCGAAGGCGTCGGGTGCAAAGTGCAAAGTCTCACGCTTCCGGCGGGAAACGTGTGTTCTTTAAAAGTTGCTTCTTTGTTGCAAAGATGTTTCTTCTTTGGAGCAGAGCCACTGTCCTCGGGAATTCTTGGTCCTTTTAGATGCAGGGTAGTCCTCTGAGGCTTCAGAGGTCGCTGGACCCTGTAGAACGCGTCGCTGTTGCAGCTTTTCTTGAAGTGGGGAGACAGGCTGGTAGAGCTGGGGCCAAAGAAGTTGGTGTCTCAGTCTTCTCTGCAGGGCTTTCAGGTCAGCAGTCCTTCTTCGTCTTAGGTTGCAGAAATCTATCTTGCTAGGTTCTCGGAGCCCCTAAATACTCAATTTAGGGGTGTGTTTAGGTCTGGGGGGTTAGTAGCCAATGGCTACTAGCCCCGAGGGTGGCTACACCCTCTTTGTGCCTCCTCTCTGAGGGGAGGGGGGCACATCCCTAATCCTATTGGGGGAATCCTCCATTTGCAAGATGGAGGATTTCTAAAAGTCAGAGTCACCTCAGTTGAGGACACCTTAGGGGCTATCCTGACTGGCCAGTGACTCCGCCTTGTTTTTCTCATTATCTCCTTCGGCCTTGCTGCCAAAAGTGGGGCCGTATCCGGAGGGGACGGGCAACTCCACTAGCTGGAGTGCCCTGGGGTGCTGTAACAAAGGCTGTGAGCCTTTGATGCTCACCGCCAGGTGTTACAGTTCCTGCAGGGGGAGGTGAGAGGCACCTCCACCCAGTACAGGCTTTGTTACTAGCCACAGAGTGACAAAGGCACTCTCCCCATGTGGCCAGCAACATGTCTGGTGTGTGGCAGGCTGCTAAAACTAGTCAGCCCACACTGGAAGTTGGGTATGGTTTCAGGGGGCATCTCTAAGATGTCCTCTGGGGTGTATTTCACAATAAAATGTACACTGGCATCAGTGTGCATTTATTGTGCTGAGAAGTTTGATAACAAACCTCCCAGTTTTCAGTGTAGCCGTTACGGTGCTGTGGAGTTCGTGTATGACAGACTCCCAGACCATATACTCTTATGGCTACCCTGCACTTACAATGTCCAAGGTTTTGCTTAGACACTGTAGGGGCATAGTGCTCATGCACTTATGCCCTCACCTATGGTATAGTGCACCCTGCCCTAGGGCTGTAAGGCCTGCTAGAGGGGTGACTTATCTATGCCATGGGCAGTGTGAGGTTGGCATAGCACCCTGAGGGGAGTGCCATGTCGACTTAGTCATTTTCTCCCCACCAGCACACACAAGCTGGCAAGCAGTGTGTCTGTGCTGAGTGAGGGGTCTCCAGGGTCGCATAAGACATGATGCAGCCCTTAGAGACCTTCCCTGGCATCAGGGCCCTTGGTACGAGGGGTACCAGTTACAAGGGACTTACCTGGATGCCAGGGTGTGCCGATTGTGGAAACAAAGGTACAGGTTAGGGAAAGAACACTGGTGCTGGGGCCTGGTTAGCAGGCCTCAGCACACTTTCAAATCATAACTTGGCATCAGCAAAGGCAAAAAGTCAGGGGGTAACCATGCCTAGGAGGCATTTCCTTACATCACCCACCACAGAAGTACCCCAGTTGTTCTCTCAAAGTGACATAACTTACTCCCTGGGCACCATAAAACGCGGCAGGGCGCCTGGCTCGGATGGTATCCCAGCAGACCTGTTCTCAACCGACATAGCATCCTGGTCAAGATACCTCACCACCCTAGCAAACGCTATAGCATCTGGCGCGCCTATCCCAGAGTCCTGGAAAGGGGCTATAGTTATCCCAATCTTTAAAAAGGGCGACAGATCACTTCCCTGCAACTACAGACCAATTAGTCTAATTGACTGTGTGCAAAAAGTCTTCTGCCACTGCCTCTTGGGAAAGATCGAAGACTGGATGACCGAACATGATATCCTTAGTCCCCTCCAAGCCGGTTTCCGGAAGAAAATATCTACCACTGATCAAGCCCTCAGGTTCCTATTTCTCTACTGGAAAACAGTGCTTATTGGCAAAGGGAGCCTTTATGTAGCTTTTGTGGATCTAAAGTCTGCTTTTGACCTAGTACCTCGCAACAAACTATGGGACACTCTCTCCCGAATGGGAATCCCGGAGAATATCCTAGCAATATTGATACGGCTCCACGAGGACAACTACGCATGAGTTAGGTGGGACAACAAGGGTCAACTAACTAATAGAATCCATGTATCAAGGGGTGTGCGGCAAGGGTGTGTCCTCGCCCCGGCCCTCTTCTCTCTGTATATCAATGAATTCGTCCCTTCCCGGCTTAGAGTGGAGGCTGACACACCATCACTTGGCACACAAAAAATCCCTGTTTTGCTCTTTGCAGATGATACTCTTTTGATATCCAAGACCCTTAGTGGACTAAGTAAACTCCTAACGTGTTTTGAGAAATTTTGCTCAACGCAGGGACTTGAAATCAATGCCTCGAAAACAAAACTAATGACCCTTAATCCCCATAGATCTTTTAGAGGGAAGTTTACACTAGAGGGCACCACACTTGAGAAGGTGGGCATTTTTAGCTACCTGGGTATAACATTGACTGAAAACATGTCTTGGAAATCACACATAGGAAAGCAAGCATTAAAACTAAAGCAAACAACAGGGGTACTATCAAAAAAACTTTCACCTCTCACACACAAAACCAATTCGCCCAGCAATACAGATATACGAAGCCCAGGCTGTGACCTCAGCAGTTTATGGGGCCGAACTTTGGGGTTATGCTAAAATCCAAGACATAAACATCGCAGAGAACAACTTCCCGAGAAAGCTTGTGTCCCTTCCGCCAAGCACTCCACTGTTCCCCCTTTTTAAGGATCTTGGCATAAAACGCATCGGTCATAAAGCCCACCTATGCCCTCTGCTGTACTGGCGGCGTCTCTGGACTACTCCAGAGCTTGAAACCTTTACTGAAGCCCTGCAGGTCACTTTAAAAGTTGATCTTCACTGAATCCCCTGGCTACAATACATCAAGGGGTCATTCCACTCACTTGAGCTCAGTGAACTCTGGAATTCACCAACCACCTCAGTCTTTCCCTCGAAAAGCGAATTAAAGAAACTATATTGGCAAATGGCAGATCACGAAGATATAGGGGCTGCACTTCACACTACATTATCCTGTGACTTTGTTAACTTAAAAGAGACATCCAAGTATGAGGCTTTTTGGGACATAATCACGGTCCCAAGGGAAAGGAAACTGTACTTTCAGCTCCGCATTGGAACATTACCATTAAGACTTTTCACCAGCCGCTGGTCACACAATGAATCAACCGCCTGTCCAGCCTGCAAAGCCCCCGTCGAGGATCTCCCTCACATCCTTTTTGTCTGCCCCGCGTACACCGCCTCACGTAGGAAATGGCTGGCCCCGGCATGTAGACTGCTGGGCGTCTGCAGCTCTGAAATAGCCCTGCAAATCCTCAGATCAGACACTAGGCCAACGCTAGTGATCACCATTGCCAAGTTCCTCGGAGCTAGCTAGTTTGTCAGAGGGAAATTCTTATCTGTTCAAGGATTCCAACTAGACTGTCCCATCACACTGTGTGAGTGTATTTTATCTTTATTCCATTTTTATCATTTTATGTATTGTTATATTTAGTACCTTGTGTATTTATTGCTACTATGCGCTTTTATGGCTCTTGTAGCCAAATGAAAATGTCACTTACCCAGTGTACATCTGTTCGTGGCATCAGTCGCTGAGATTCACATGGTATGCATGAGCTCGCCATCTGGTGTTGGGTCGGAGTGTTACAAGTTGTTTTTCTTCGAAGAAGTGTTTTCGAGTCACGGGACCGAGTGACTCCACCTTCTGTGCTCATTGCGCATGGGCGTCGACTCCATCTTCGATTGTTTTCCCCGCAGAGGGTGAGGTAGGAGTTGTACTATAGTAATAGTGCCCGCGCAATGAAAAATGTAAGTATGTACCTATTAAAGGATTAAGTAATATATATACAAATGTACAAAATTGAAGGTAACTTCTGAACTGCTACAGGCTTCCGGGGAGGTGGGTGGGTCCATGTGAATCTCAGCGACTGATGCCACGAACAGATGTACACTGGGTAAGTGACATTTTCAGTTCGATGGCATCTGTCGCTGTAGATACACATGGTATGCATAGACTAGTAAGCAGTTAGTTCCCCATAAGCGGTGGTTTAGCCTGTAGGAGTAGAAGTTGTCTGAAATAGAGTTCTTAATACAGCTTGACCTACTGTAGCTTGTTGTGCGGATAGCACATCTATACAGTAGTGTTTGGTGAATGTGTGAGGCGTAGACCAAGTGGCTGCCTTACAAATTTCTTGCATTGGGATGTTTCCTAAAAAGGCCATTGAAGCACCTTTTTTCCTTGTTGAATGTGCCCTGGGAGTAATGGGCAGTTGTCTTTTTGCTTTAAGGTAGCAGATTTGGATGCATTTAACTATCCATCTGGCTATACCTTGTTTTGATATTGGGTTACCTGCATGAGGTTTTTGGAATGCAATAAATAGCTGTTTAGTTTTTCTGATGTTCTTCGTTCTGTCAATGTAGTACATTAATGCTCTTTTGACATCTAATGTATGTAGTGCTCTTTCAGCCACAGAATCTGGCTGTGGGAAGAATACTGGTAGTTCTACCGTTTGATTTAGATGGAATGGAGAAATAACTTTTGGTAAAAATTTTGGATTAGGTCGTAGGACGACCTTATTTTTATGTATTTGTATAAAAGGTTCTTGTGTTGTGAACGCTTGAATTTCACTTACTCTTCTTAGAGATGTAATGGCGATGAGAAAGGCAACTTTCCAGGTGAGGAACTGTATTCCGCAAGAGTGCATGGGTTCGAAAGGTGGGCCCATGAGTCTTGTTAGAACCACGTTTAGGTTCCATGAAGGAACAGGTGGTGTTCTTGGTGGTATAATTCTTTTAAGCCCTTCTATGAATGCTTTGATAACTGGTATCCTATACAAGGAAGTTGAATATGTAGTTTGCAGGTATGCAGATATTGCTGCAAGGTGTATTTTAATAGAAGAGAAGGCTAGCTTTGCTTTTTGTAAATGGAGCAAGTAATTTACTATATGTTTTGGAGTTGCCTCTAGTGGTTGTATCTGATTATGATGGCAGTACCAAACAAATCTTTTCCACTTACTTGCGTAGCAGTGTCTAGTGGATGGCCTTCTGGCCTGCTTTATGACTTCCATACACTCTTGGCTAAGTTGTAAGTGTCCGAATTCTAGGATTTCAGGAGCCAGATTGCTAGATTCAGCGATGCTGGGTCCGGGTGTCTGATCTGTTGGTTGTGTTGCGTTAACAGATCTGGTTTGTTGGGCAGTTTGATGTGTGGTACTACAGACAGATCTAGCAGTGTTGTGTACCAGGGTTGTCTTGCCCACGTTGGTGCTATTAAAATGAGTTTGAGTTTGTTTTGACTCAATTTGTTTACCAGGTAAGGAAGGAGAGGGAGAGGAGGAAAAGCGTAAGCAAATATTCCTGACCAGTTCATCCATAGGGCATTGCCTTGGGATTGCTTGTGTGGGTATCTGGACGCAAAGTTTTGGCATTTTGCGTTCTCTTTTGTTGCAAATAAGTCTATTTGTGGTGTTCCCCAGAGTGTGAAGTAGGTGTTCAGAATTTGTGGGTGGATTTCCCATTCGTGGACTTGCTGGTGATCTCGAGAGAGATTGTCTGCCAGCTGATTCTGGATCCCCGGAATAAACTGTGCTATTAGACCAATTTGATGGTGGATTGCCCACTTCCATATTTTTTGAGCTAACAAGCTTAACTGCGTTGAATGTGTTCCTCCTTGTTTGTTTAGATAATACATCGTTGTCATGTTGTCTGTTTTGACAAGGATGTATTTGTGGGTTATGATTGGTTGGAAAGCTTTTAGTGCTTGAAAAACTGCTAATAATTCTAGATGATTTATATGCAGTTTTGTTTGATGTATGTTCCATTGTCCTCTTATGTTGTGTTGATTGAGATGTGCTCCCCACCCTGTCATGGAAGCATCTGTTGTTATTACGTACTGTGGCACTGGGTCTTGGAAAGGCCGCCCTATGTTTAAATTTATACTGTTCCACCATAGAAGCGATAGGTAAGTTTGGCGGTCTAGCAACACCAGATCTAGAAGGTGACCCTGTGCTTGAGACCACTGTGAGGCTAGGCACTGTTGTAAGGGCCTCATGTGCAGTCTTGCGTTTGGGACAATGGCTATGCATGAGGACATCATGCCTAGGAGCTGTAGTATTGTTCTTGCTTGTATTGTTTGGTTTGGAGACATGTGTTGAATGACCCTGTTGAAATTGTGGATCCTTTGTGGAGTTGGCGTTGCTACTCCTTTTGTCGTGTCTATTATGGCTCCTAGATATTGCTGTACTTTGCTTGGCAGAATGTTTGATTTTGCAAAGTTGACGGTGAACCCTAGATTGTAGAGGGTTTGTATGACTTGATTTGTGTGGTTTGAGCATTGTGTGAGCGAACTGGTTTTGATTAGCCAGTCGTCTAGATACGGGAACACATGTATTTGCTGCCTTCTGATGTGTGCAGCGACTACTGCTAGGCACTTTGTGAATACTCTTGGAGCGGTTGTTAAACCAAAAGGCAATACTTTGAATTGGTAATGTATTCCTTTGAATACAAACCTTAGATATTTCCTGTGTGATTGATGGATTGGTATATGGAAATATGCGTCCTTGAGGTCTAGGGTTGTCATGTAGTCGTGTTTTCTGAGCAATGGTAACACTTCTTGTAGTGTGACCATGTGAAAGTGGTCTGATTTGATGAATGTGTTTACTACCCTGAGGTCTAGAATTGGTCTCAGTGTTTCGTCCTTTTTTGGTATCAAGAAGTACAGTGAATAAACTCCTGTGTTTATTTGTGTGCTTGGTACTAATTCTATTGCATTTTTTTGCAGTAGTGCTTGAACTTCTATCTCTAGAAGTTGTGAATGGTATTTTGATAAATTTTGTGATTTTGGTGGTATGTCTGGAGGGAATTGCATGAATTCTATGCAATAACCATGTTGGATAATTGCTAGGACCCATGTATCTGTAGTTATTTTGTCCCATGCTTCGTAATATTGATGTATCCTCCCCCCCACTGGTGTTGTGTGGGAGGGGTGAGTGACGTGTGAGTCACTGCTTGTTGGTAGTGGTTTTGGGGCTTTGAAATCTTCCTCTATTCCTAGGAAATTGCCCCCCTCTATACTGGCCCCGAAAACCTCCCCTGTACTGTCCCTGGTAGGTGGGCGGTGCGGACTGTGAGGTGCTAGCTTGTGTGGCTTGACCCCGAAACCCTCCTCTAAAAGGTGTTTTGCGGAAGGTGTTATAAGATCCTCTGCTCTGCGGGGAGTAGAGTGCGCCCATGGCCTTGGCAGTGTCAGTGTCCTTCTTGAGCTTTTCTATAGCTGTGTCGACCTCCGGACCGAACAGAAGTTTCTCGTTTACTGGCATGTTAAGCACTGCCTGCTGAATTTCTGGCTTGAATCCAGACGTTCTGAGCCATGCGTGCCTACGGATGGTAACCGACGTATTAATGGTTCTTGCGGCCGTGTCTGCTGCATCCATGGAGGAGCGTATTTGATTGTTGGAAATGTTTTGACCCTCCTCAACAACCTGTTTTGCTCTTTTTTGCAGATCTTTTGGGAGATGTTCAATGAGATGCTGCATCTCATCCCAGTGGGCTCTGTCGTATCGCGCTAGCAGCGCTTGTGAATTTGCGATGCGCCACTGGTTTGCTGCTTGGACAGCAACCCTCTTCCCGGCTGCATCGAACTTCCTACTTTCTTTATCTGGGGGAGGTGCATCCCCAGAAGTGTGTGAGTTTGCCCGTTTTCTGGCAGCCCCTACCACCACAGAGTCTGGTGGCAGCTGAGAGGTGATGAAGACAGGGTCCGTGGGAGGCGCCTTATACTTTTTGTCCACCCTAGGCGTCACTGCCCTACTTTTAACTGGCTCCTTGAAAATGTCCTTTGCATGGCGTAGCATGCCTGGGAGCATCGGCAGGCTTTGGTAGGAGCTGTGGGTTGAGGAGAGGGTGTTAAATAAAAAATCATCCTCTACTTGTTCCGAGTGTAGTTCCACATTATGGAATAGAGCTGCTCTAGCCACCACTTGTGAGTAGGCTGTGCTGTCTTCCGGTGGTGATGGCCTAGTTGGGTATGTGTCTGGGCTGTTATCAGACACTGGTGCGTCGTACAAGTCCCACGCATCCTGATCTTGGTCGTCGTGGCTCATGGCGGTGTGAGCTGGCGAATGTGACGGGGTGTAAGTTGGCGAAGCCGGAGTTACAGGTGGAGGCGAGGGAGGAGGTGTTACCTTTTGTGTTGTTTGTTGCTTAGGAGTAAACTGAAGCGTTCTCTTTCGTTTGACAGGTGGAAGGGTACTGATCTTCCCAGTCCCCTGCTGAATAAAGATACGCTTTTGCGTGTGATCCACGTCAGTGGATTGCAGTTCTTGTTCAAATCTATGTTTCTTCATTTGAGAAGACATAGAATGCTCTTCGGTATAGGAGCCAGAAACAGGGTCTGATGTCGCTTTTTTCGGCTCCGAAAGCCCTGTCGATTGTTTTTTCGGCTCCGAGGTAACCTTCCTCTTTTTCTGTGCCGAAAATTCTTGGCCTCTATGGTCTTCGGCGCCACTGTCTCGGCGTCGATCGGTGTCGACACCGAACTCTCGGTGTCGATGCTTCTGTTTAGCACTCTCTCGGTCCCGAGGAGGCTGCGTGCCGGTGTCTCGACCGAAGTCGGACGATCTCGACACTGAATGGGCCTTTTTCGGTGCCGATTGTTGGTCACCGAGAATATGGGTGGAGCCATGGCCGGTTGGCAGTGGCGTCCCCTGGGCCTTCTTTCCTTTTTTAAGGTTTGTTCTCGACGTCTTACTCACAGTTCTTGTAGAGTGTAGCTCGTCGGAGTCTGAATCCTGGATGGAAAAGGATTCCTCCTGTTCTTCTTCTGTCTCGAACTGTCGACGCTCTTTTGGCGTGGACGCCATCTGCAGTCTTCTCGCTCGACGGTCGCGCAGAGTTTTTCGGGACCGGAACGCCCGACAGGCCTCGCAGGATTCTTCACTGTGCTCGGGTGACAGGCACAGATTACAGACCGAGTGCAGGTCCGTATAAGGATATTTGTTGTGGCATTCGGGGCAGAATCGAAACGGGGTCCGATCCATCGGCGTTGTCCTCCACGCGGTCGGGCCGACTAGGCCCCGACGGGGTGCCGAAATCTACCCCGAAGGGCACCGAGGCGCTTCGATGTTGAACGCGTCGTCGTATGTGTCTATCTCTAACCGGATCGCAACGATACCGTCGAAAATCTTCCGTCTTCAGCTATCTTTCCGTTCCGAAACTCGGAGCGACAGGAACACGTCCGAACCCGATGGCGGAAAGAAAACAATCGAAGATGGAGTCGACGCCCATGCGCAATGAGCACAGAAGGTGGAGTCACTCGGTCCCGTGACTCGAAAACACTTCTTCGAAGAAAAACAACTTGTAACACTCCGACCCAACACCAGATGGCGAGCTCATGCATACCATGTGTATCTACAGCGACAGATGCCATCGAACATAAAGTTTCTTTGACTTATATGGAAAATGTCACTTACCCAGTGTACATCTGTTCGTGGCATTAGTCGCTGCAGATTCACATGCTGTGCACATCCCGCCATCTGGTGTTGGGCTCGGAGTGTTACAAGTTGTTTTTCTTCGAAGAAGTCTTTTTTCGAGTCACGAGACCGAGGGACTCCTCCCATTTCTACTCCATTGCGCATGGGCGTCGACTCCATCTTAGATTGTTTTCCACGCAGAGGGTGAGGTAGGAGTTGTGTATGCTAGTAATAGTGCCCATGCAATGGAGTGAATATGTATGTACATAATGAAGTTTAAAGTAATATATTTACAAATTTACAAATGTTCAAGATCAACTTCTAAACGGCTACAGGCTCCCGGGGAGGCGGGTGGGCGCATGTGAATCTGCAGCGACTAATGCCACGAACAGATGTACACTGGGTAAGTGACATTTTCCGTTCAATGGCATGTGTAGCTGCAGATACACATGCTGTGCATAGGCTAGTAAGCAGTTCTCTCCCCAAAAGCAGTGGTTCAGCGTGTAGGAGTTGAAGTTGTTTGAAACAATGTTCGTAGTACTGCTTGGCCTACTGTGGCTTGTTGTGCCGTTAGCACATCTACACAGTAGTGTTTGGTAAATGTATGAGGCGTAGACCATGTAGCTGCCTTACATATTTCGGTCATTGGAATATTTCCTAGAAAGGCCATGGTAGCACCTTTCTTTCTAGTTGAGTGTGCCTTTGGTGTAATAGGCAGTTCTCTGTTTGCTTTAAGATAACAGGTTTGAATGCACTTAACTATCCATCTAGCAATGCCTTGTTTAGAAATTGGATTTCCTGTATGAGGTTTTTGGAAAGCAACAAATAATTGTTTTGTTTTTCAAATTAGTTTTGTTCTGTCAATGTAGTACATTAACGCTCTTTTGATATCTAATGTATGTAGTTGTCTTTCAGCTACAGAGTCTGGCTGTGGGAAGAACACTGGTAATTCTACTGTTTGATATAAGTGGAACGGTGATATGACTTTTGGTAGAAATTTTGGATTTGTCCGTAGAACTACTTTATGCTTGTGTATTTGAATAAATGGTTCTTGTATGGTAAATGCTTGAATCTCACTTACTCTTCTTAAAGATGTGATGGCAATTAAAAATGCAACTTTCCATGTTAAGTATTGCATTTCACAAGAGTGCATGGGCTCAAAAGGTGGACCCATGAGTCGTGTTAAGACAATGTTGAGGTTCCATGAAGGAACTGGTGGTGTTCTTGGTGGTATAATTCTCTTTAGACCTTCCATAAATGCTTTTATGACTGGTATTCTAAATAGAGAAGTTGAGTGCGTAATTTGCAGGTAAGCTGAAATTGCTGTAAGATGTATCTTAATGGAAGAAAAAGCTAGCTTTGACTTTTGCAGATGTAGTAAGTATCCTACGATGTCTTTGGCAGATGCGTGTAAGGGTTGAATTTGATTATTATGGCAGTAATAAACAAATCTTTTCCACTTATTTGCATAGCAATGTCTAGTGGTAGGTTTCCTAGCTTGTTTTATGACCTCCATACATTCATGTGCAAGATCTAAGTGTCCGAACTCTAGGACTTCAGGAGCCAGATTGCTAGATTCAGCGATGCTGGATTTGGGCGTCTGATCGGTTGTTTGTGTTGCGTTAACAGATCTGGTATGTTGGTAGTTTGACATGAGGCACTACTGAGAGGTCTAGTAGTGTTGTGTACCAAGGTTGTCTTGCCCATGTTGGCGCTATTAGTATGAGTTTGAGTTTGTTTTGACTCAACTTGTTTACTAGATATGGAAGGAGTGGGAGAGGGGGAAAAGCGTAAGCAAATATCCCTGACCAACTCATCCATAACGCATTGCCCTGAGACTGATCTTGTGGGTACCTGGATGCGAAGTTTTGGCATTTTGCGTTTTCCTTTGTTGCAAATAGATCTATTTGTGGTGTTCCCCAACTCTGGAAGTAAGTATTTAGTATTTGGGGGGTGAATCTCCCATTCGTGGATCTGTTGGTGATCCCGAGAGAGATTGTCTGCTAACTGATTCTGAATTCCTGGAATAAATTGTGCTATTAGGCGAATGTGGTTGTGAATCGCCCAATGCCATATTTTCTGTGCCAGGAGACACAACTGTGTTGAGTGTGTCCCTCCCTGTTTGTTTAGGTAATACACGGTTGTCATGTTGTCTGTTTTGACAAGAATGTGTTTGTGGCTTATTATGGGTTGAAATGCTTTTAGCGCTAGAAATACTGCCAATAGTTCTAAGTGATTTATGTGAAACTGTTTTTGGTGAGTGTCCCATTGTCCTTGGATGCTGTATTGATTGAGGTGTGCTCCCCACCCTATCATGGAGGCATCTGTCGTTATTACATATTGTGGCACTGGGTCTTGGAAAGGCCGCCTTTGGTTTAAATTTATACTGTTCCACCATTGAAGCGAGGTGTATGTTTGGCGGTCTACCAACACCAGATCTAGAAGTTGACCCTGTGCCTGTGACCACTGTGATGCTAGGCACTGTTGTAAGGGCCGCATGTACAACCTTGCGTTTGGGACAATGGCTATGCATGAGGACATCATGCCTAGGAGTTTCATCACCATTTTGACTTGTATTTTTTGTTTTGGATACATTGCCTGTATTACATTGTGAAATGCCTGAACCCTTTGTGGACTTGGAGTGGCAATCCCTTTTGCTGTGTTGATTGTCGCCCCTAAGTATTGCTGTGTTTGACACAGCAGAAGGTGTGACTTTGTGTAGTTGATTGAGAAAACTAGTTTGTGGAGGGTTTCTAGGACATACTTTGTGTGTTGTGAACACCTTTCTAGCGTGTTGGTTTTGATTAACCAATCGTCTAGGTACGGGAACACATGTATTTGCTGCCTTCTGATATGTGCAGCTACGACTGCGAGGCACTTGGTAAAAACTCTTGGCGCAGTTGTTATTCCGAATGGCAACACCTTGATTGGTAATGTATCCCTTGGAATACAAACCTTAAGTACTTTCTGTGTGAAGGATGTATCGGTATATGGAAATATGCATCCTTTAGGTCTAGTGTTGTCATGTAGTCTTGTTGTTTGAGTAGTGGGATTACGTCTTGTAATGTCACCATGTGAAAGTGATCTGATTTGATGTAGGTATTTAATGTTCTGAGATCTAATATAGGTCTCAGACTCTTGTCTTTTTTGGGTATGAGAAAGTACAGAGAGTAAACTCCTGTTCCTTTCTGGTGTTTTGGTACTAATTCTATTGCTTCTTTTAGTAGCACTGCCTGAACTTCTAGTCCTAGAAGATCTATATGTTGTTTTGACATATTGTGTGTTTTCTGTGGGACCTTTGGAGGGAATTTGAGAAATTCTATGCAATAACCATTCTGGATAATTGCCAGTACCCAAGTGTCTGTTGTTATTTCCTCCCAATGTTTGTAAAATTGGCTTAGTCTCCCCCCCACAGGTGTTGTGTGATAGGGATGTGTGACTTGGGAGTCACTGCTTGTTTTGAGGGGTTTTGGGGCTTTGGAACTTCCCTCTATTTTTTGGGAATTGTGCCCCTCTATATTGCCCCCGAAAACCTCCCCACTGATATTGGCTTTGATAAGTGGGCCTTGCTTGTGAGGTTGTGGCCTCTGTAGGTTGACCTCGAAACACTCCCCTAAATGGTGTTTTGCGAAATGTGCCTCTGCTTTTTGGGGAGTAGAGTGCGCCCATGGCTTCTGCGGTATCAGTATCCTTTTTGAGTTTTTCAATAGCAGTGTCGACTTCCGGCCCAAACAACTGCTGTTCATTAAAGGGCATATTCAGCACGGCTTGTTGTATTTCCGGCTTGAATCCTGACGTACGCAACCATGCGTGTCTCCTTATCGTTATTGCAGTATTTACTGTCCTTGCAGCCGTATCTGCTGCGTCCATTGATGACCGTATCTGATTATTGGAGATACTTTGTCCTTCTTCTACCACTTGTTGTGCCCTTTCCTGGAACTCTTTGGGTAAGTGTTCTATGAAATGCTGCATTTCGTCCCAATGAGCTCTATCGTATCTTGCCAAAAGTGCTTGTGAATTGGCAATACGCCATTGGTTTGCTGCTTGTGCTGCAATTCTTTTACCCGCAGCATCGAATTTGCGACTCTCCTTGTCTGGAGGTGGTGCATCTCCCGAGGTATGAGAGTTTGCTCTCTTGCGAGCTGCCCCAACAACCACAGAATCTGGTGTTAATTGCTGCGTAATACAAACAGGGTCTGTTGGTGGTGGCTTGTACTTCTTCTCCACCCTTGGAGTTATGGCTCTGCCTTTTACAGGATCCTGAAATATTTGTTTGGAATGTTTTAGCATTTCCGGGAGCATAGGTAAGCTTTGGTATTGGCTAGGAGTGGAAGAGAGTGTATTAAACAAAAAGTCATCCTCAATTGGTTCTGAATGCAAGGTGACGTTATGAAACGCAGCTGCCCTTGAGACCACCTGCGTGTAGGATGTACTGTCTTCAGGTGGCGACGGCCTCGCAGGGTAACAGTCTGGGCTGTTATCTGATACAGGAGCATCATAAAGGTCCCA
This sequence comes from Pleurodeles waltl, assembly GCF_031143425.1. NCBI lineage: Eukaryota > Metazoa > Chordata > Amphibia > Caudata > Salamandridae > Pleurodeles > Pleurodeles waltl. The sequence continues at coordinate 1,554,212,095 of NC_090445.1, read as the reverse complement.
CGCATCAGGATCATCTTGACTCATTGCAGTATGAGTCGGGGATTGCATCAGTGGTGGAGTGGCCACCGGTGATGTGTGCATTGATGATGGTGGTGGAGTTGTTTGTCTTGCCAACTTTGCCTGTGGCTGCTTTTCCTTTTCTTGAAAGGCAAGTCTTCTTTTCATTTTAATTGGGGGAAGAGTGCTTATTTTCCCTGTGTGTTTTTGTATGTGGAGCCTTCTTTGAGTGTAGTCTGGCTCAACAGATTCAAGTTCCTCTCCGAACTTATGTCCTTGCATCTGGGAGGACAATCCCTGTTCCTCTGTGTAGGAACCTGTTTTCGGTTCCGAGGCTGGGTGTTTCGGAATCGAAATCTTTTCGGTCGCCTTTTTTGGCTACAAGGAAACCTTCTTTATTTTCAGCATCGTGGTGTCTCGGTGCCGAACCGTTTCGGTGCCACTGTCTCGGTGCAGAGTCTGCTCGGAGCCGCTGTCTCGGGCCCGAGATTGTTGTGTGGTGGTATTTCGACTGGAGTCGGATGACTTCGCCACATGCATGCCCTTTTTCGGTGCCGATGATCGGTCACCTATTTTTCGGGTTGAGCCATGGCCTGTTGGCTGTGGCGTCCCCTGGGCTTTTGTTGTTTTCTCGTGAGTTATGTTTTGACGTCTTACTCACGGTTTTCTGCGTTTCTTCGGGATCGAGCTCGTCCGAGTCAGATTCGTGGGTGGAGAAGGTTTCTTCTTCCTCCTCGAAACACCCTTGTCCTGTCGGCGCCGACGCCATCTGCAGTCTCCTCGCTCTTCGGTCTCTTAATGTCTTCCTCGACCTAAACGCTCGACAGGCTTCACAGGTATCCTACTTGCGCTCTGGAGACAGACACAAGTTACAGACCAGATGCTGATCTGTATATGGATACTTGTTATGACATTTTGGGCAGAAGCGGAATGGGGTCCGTTCCATCAGCCTTGAAGAGACACGTGGCCGGGCAGACCAGGCCCCGACGGGGGGATCGAAAAAACCCCGGAGGGCCACCGGAGCTCTTCAAAAGTCGGTGTCGATCTGTTGTAACTAACCCGATACCGAACGCAAACAATACCGACGATTTTTCCGAGATTCTAACTAACTTTCCGACACGGAGCAAAAAGGAACACGCCCGAACCCGATGGCGGAAAAAAAACAATCTAAGATGGAGTCGACGCCCATGCGCAATGGAGCCGAAATGGGAGGAGTCCCTCGATCTCGTGACTCGAAAGACTTCTTCGAAGAAAAACAACTTGTAACACTCCGAGCCCAACACCAGATGGCGGGATGTGCACAGCATGTGTATCTGCAGCTACACATGCCATCGAACATATATATATATGGAAAATGTCACTTACCCAGTGTACATCTGTTCGTGTCATGTAGTGCTGCAGATTCACATGCTATGCATAGCTCTTACGATATCTAGTGCTGGGCTCAGAGTGTTACAAGTTGTTTTTCTTCAAAGAAGTATTTTTGGAGTCACGGGATCGAGTGACTCCTCCTCTCGGTTACAGTACACATGGGCATTGACTCCATTGTTAGATTGTTTTCCCACAAATGGTGAATGAAGGAGTGATAAAAGTATAAGAATATAAAGAGATGTCCATGTAAATGTACCTACATATGTACAAATGATAAACTTAAATACTACAGGCTTCCGAGGAGGAGGGAGGATGCATGTGAAACTTCAGCACTACATGCCATGAACAGATGTACAATGGGTGACATTTTCCGTTCTGTGGCATGAGTAGCTGCAGATACACATGCAATGCATAGACTACAAAGCAGTTAATAATCCCAAAAAAATAGCGGTGGCTAGCCTGTAGAAGTTGAAGTTGTTTGAAATAATGTTTGTAAGACAGCTTGGCCAACATTGGCCTGTTGCTTTGAAAATACATCTACACAATAATGTTTTGTAAATGTATGAGGAGTAGACCATGTGGCAGCTTTACATATATCAGCCATTGGTATGTTTCCTAAGAATGCCGTAGACACAACTTTCTTTCTTGTAGAATGTGCTCTAGGTGTGATCAAAAGTTGTCTTTTTGCCTTAATGTAACATGTTTGTATGTATCTAACAATCCATCTTGCTAACCCTTGTTTAGAGATAGGATTGCCTTAATGTGGTTGCTGAAAAGTTGTTTTGTTTTCCTAAAATCTTTAGTTTATCTATATAGTACATAAGAGCTCTTTTGAGATCCAGAGTATGAAGGGCTCTTTCTGCAACTGAGTCAGGCTGTGGAAGGAAGTCTGGCGATCCCACTGTTTGGTTGATGTGAAAAGGAGATACTACTTTTGGAAAAAAATTGGGATTTGTTTGAAGGATAACTTTATGTTTGTGTACTTGGAAAAAAGATTCCTCAAGAGTGAATGCTTGTATTTCACTAACTCTTCGTAACAAAGTAATAGTTACGAGGAAGGCAACTTTCCATGTCAAAAATTGAATTTGACAAGAGTGCATGGATTCAAAAGGTGGGCCCATGAGTCTGGTAAGTACGATATTTAGATTCCAAGTAGGAACAGGTGGTGTTCTAGATGGAATAATGCATTTTAATCCTTCCATCTAGGCTTTAATAACTCTGAACAGAAAAGCGTGTTGAATAGTCTAAGTATGCAGATATTGCAGTAAGATTAATTGTGATGGATGAGAAAGCCAAGTTTGATTTTTGCAAATGAAGTAGGTAGCATACAATATCTTGTATTGATGCTGTAAGTGGATCAGTGTTTTTAGATTGACAGTAGTAAACAAATCTTTTCCATTTGTTAGCATAACATTGTCTAGTAGTAGGTTTACGTACCTGCTTAAGGACTTCCATACATTCTAATGGAAATATTAGGCATCCAAACTCTATGACTTTTAGGAGCCAAATTGAGAGTACTGGGGTTTGGGTGCCTGACTTGACCTTTGTTTTGTGTTAACAAATCTAGTCTGTTTGGGAGTTTGCAGACAAATCTAGGAGTGTTGTGTGCCACTGTTGACGTGCCCATGTTGGGGCTATGAGTATCATGGTCAGAGATGTCTGGCGCAGTTTGTTGACCCGAAAGGGAAGAAGTGGGAGAGGTGGAAAAGCATAAGCAAATATCCCTGACTACTTGAGCATTGCCCTTGGATAGGGGATGTGGGTGTCTGGATGCGAAGTTTTGGCATTTTGCATTCACTTGTTGCTAATAAGTCTATTTCTGGTGTTCCCCACTTTCGAAATTACTTTTGAAGTACCTGAAAGTGAATCTCCCATTCGCATGTTTGTTGGTGGTTCCTGCTTAGGAGATCCGCCAGCTGATTGTGTATTCCTGGAATTTATTCTGTTAACAGATGAATGTGATTGTGAATTGCCCATTTCCATATTGTCTGGACTAGCAGGGACAGTTCAGAGGAATGCGTCCTGCCTTGTTTTCTGAGGTAATACATGGTCGTCATGTTGTCTGTTTTTATCAGAACAATTTTGTGTTAGAGAAGGGGTTGGAATGCTTTTAGGGCGAGAAACACAGCTAGTAATTCTAAATGGTTTGTGAAATTATTTCTGTTTGGAATCCCATTTCCCTTGAATGGTATGGTTGTCGAGATGAGTTCCTCCAACTTATCATTGATGCGTCTGTTATTGTGGTCTGAGGCACAGGGTCTTGTAATGACCACCCCCTTCATTAGATTGCGGAGATTACACCATTGAAGGGACGTGTTGGTGGTCCATCAACACTAGATCTTGTAATTGACCATGTGTCTGAGACCATTGTTGGGAGAGGTATTGTTGTAACGGCCTCATGTTGAGTCTTGTATGTTGAACTATCGATATGCAAGATCACTGCTAGAATCTTCATGATATATCTTAGTGTATTGTTGATTTAGCTGTATGTGTGGTATGAGATTTTGGAAAGCTTGTATCCTTTGTGTATTTGGATATGCTAGGGCTGTTTTTGTATTTAAAATAGCACCTAGGTAAGGTTGTACCTGTGCTGGTTGAAGGTGAGGTTTCTATGTAGGGTTTCTATTACGTACGGAGTGAGTTGTTGCCATTGTGTGAAATTGCTTGATTTTATTAGCCAATCGTCTAGATATGGAAAGACGTGAATGTGTTGTCTTAAGTAGGCTGCCACTACGGTGAGACATTTTGTGAACACTCTTGGAGCTGTTATGCCGAATGGAAGAACTTTGAACTAATAATGTTTTCCTGCTATGACTAACCTGAGGTATTTTCTGTGAGCTGGATGGATGGGTATATTGAAATATGCATCTTTGAGGTCTAAAGCAGTCATATAATCTTGTTTCTGTAGTAGTGTAATGACGTCCTGCAGAGTTACCATGTGAAAGTGTTGTGACAGGATGTATAGATTGAGAGACCTAAGGTCTAGGATAGGCCTTAGAGAGCCATCTTTTTTGGGAATGAAGAAGTATAGTGAGTATAATCCTGTTCCTTGTTGAGAATGTGGGACCAATTCTATTGTTTTAGTAGTAGCAATTGTACTGTCTGTTGTAACAGAACATTGTGTTCTGGGGACAATTTCTGGTAACGTGGTGGGATGTATGGAGGGGTGGAGATCAATTCTAGGCAATAGCCATTGCGGATAATTGACAACACCCAATGGTCTTTTGTGATATTTTGCCAATGAGAGTGGAATTGCTGTAGTCTTCCCCCCACAGAAGATGTGTGGGTTTGAGGGATGGAAAATAAGTCAGTGTTTGGATGGTGTAGTGGTTTGTTTTGAGGTTTGGAATTAGCCTCTGTTTCGGAAATATCGTCTATAAGACCCTCTAAACCCCCCTCTTTGATATTGTTGCTGCTGTTGTCCATGCTTTGCCTGGGAGATAGAGGGTTCAGAAGATTAAGGTTTGAATCCTCCCCTAAATTGTTGCCTGCAAAAGGAGACTGTATATGGTGTTGTGTGTAATGCTCCCATTGCCTTGGCAGTGTCTGAGTCTTTCCTCAGCTTTTCTATGGTTGTATCGACCACAGGCCCAAATAAGTGTTTGTCAAAAGGCATATTGAGTACTGCCTGTTGTATTTCCGGTTTAAAGCCAGAAGAACGTAGCCATGCATGCCTCCTTATAGTAATGGCAGATTTACACTTCTGGCAGCTGTATCGGCAGCATCTAAGGCAGACCTTATATGATTGTTGCTTATGGCCTGTCCCTCTTCTATGATCTGTTGTGCTCTCTTTGGAGAGGTGCTGTAGGCGTTCTTGCATCTCATCCCCGTGGGCTCTATCATATCTGGCCAGAAGCACATGTGAATTTGCAATTCGCCTTTGGTTGGCCGATTGTGTGGCCACTCTTGCCAGCAAAATCAAATTTCCTACTCTCCTCATCAGGTGGAGGAGCATCCACTGAGGATTGGCTATTAGCCCGTTTTCTAGCCGCACTCACTACCACTGTATCTGGAGGAACTTGGTGTGTGCTGTAGTCTGGGTCTGTAGGAGCAGGTTTGTACTTTTTGTCAATATGCAGAGTAATTACTCTAGCTTTGACTGGCTCACTAAAAATTTGGTCTGCATGTGTGACCATTCCAGGCAACATGGGAAGGCACTGATATCTAGAGTGAGTGGAGGACAGAGTGTTGAACAAGAAATCCTCCTCTAGGGGCTCAGTATGCATAAGCACCACATGATGAGCAGCTGCCCTGGAAACAACCTGCATGTATGCAGTAGTGTCCTCTGGTGGAGAAGGCTTAGAGGGGTGTAAGTCAGGATCATTATCTGGAATAGGATCTGTGTCCTAAATCCACTGTATCCCCATGAGAGTGCCGTGAGTGCATTGGTGAAGGCAACGGTGGTGGACTAGTGTGTGGAGGAGAAAAAGAAAGCTGTGGTGAATGAGGAGAAGTAGGGACAGGTACTTGTTTCTCCTTTTGCTTGTACATTTTTGCAGGTGGTTGAACAATGTCCAATTCTTCCTAAAAAGCCAGCTTTCTTTTAGTTTTCAAAGAAGGTGCCGTAACAATTCTGCCAATCTCTTTGTTTATGTGGATTCTGAAGTGACTCTCATCCATAACCTCCAGTATAGGCTGAATCTCAGTGTCCTCATCGGAAGGTCTGTAAGATTACTGCATTGACTACGAACTTTGTCTGAGGCGGCTGGAACGTCCTTGTTCCTCTGTATAAGAAGCTTTCTTGGGTTCAGAAGTTTGGATCTTTTTTGGTCCTGAAAATGGAGTCTGTTGTTTCGGCTCTGAAGCATGGTGTTGAAGCTTCATCTCCGAGGAGTGAGGACGCTAACTGGAGTCCGAGGCAGAACTCTTGACTGATTTATTCGACTCCGAAGTGGACGGAGGAGTGGCCTTTTCCGGCACCGAACCCAAAAGGTCAGTCAACTACAGTCTATTTTCGGGTCGAACCATGATCTTCTGGCACTGGTGAACCCAAGGCCTTCGTGGTTTTTTGTATGTGAGCGTAGGGGCAGATGTACTCGCGTGCTGGCCAGGAGTAATAGGCCTATTTTCTTCCGATTCTTGCTCGGAGTCGGTGTCTCGGATGGAGACTGCGGTCTGCGCCTGTTCTTCCATGACGTTGAGATGCTCTGTACCTTGACGCCATCTCTAACCTTCTGACTCTCTGATCACGCAAGGTCTTCTTGGAACAAAACGATCAACAGGCCTCACAATCCTCTTCTTGGTGGTCCGGAGAAAGAGGCAGATTACAAAACAGGTGTTGGTCTGTATAAGGAAACTTTGGGTGGCACAGAGGGAGGGCAGAATCGAAATGGAGTCCGATCCATCAGGCTTCCACACGGTAGGCCCCAACAGGCCTCATTTGGGCGCACGCGCCCAGAAGGGAGAAATCTATCTTCTGACTGTACTATCGGTTCGAGGCTAGATGGAACGCGATCAAAACAATACCAACGATTAAACGAGTTTTACAAGGTTTCCGATTAGAAATCTCAGAGCGAGAGGAAACACGTCCGAACCAGAAAGCGAAAAGAAAACAATCTAGCAATGGAGTCGATGCCCATGCGCACTATAACCAAGAGGCGTTACCACTCTATCCTGTGACTCCAAAAAGACTTCTTCAAAGAAAAACTTGTAACACTCCGAGCCCAACACTAGATGTCGGAAGAGCTATACATAGCATGTGTATCTGCAGCTACACATGCCACCGAGCATTATATATGGAAAATGTCACTTACCCAGTGTACATCTGTTTGTGGCATGTTACGCTGCAGATTTACATGCTGTGCACTGTTCCTGCCATCTAGTGTTGGGCTCGGAGTGTTACAAGTTGTTTTTCTTCAAGAAGTCTTTGAGTCACGGGACAGAGTGACTCCTCCCTTTCGGCTCCATTGCGCATGGGCATCGACTCCATCTTAGATTGTTTTCCCGCATAGGGTGAGGTAGGAGTGGTAGAATAAGAATAGTAAAGACGTCCATGCAATGGAATAGATATGTATGTACATAGTTTGTGCTAAAGGAATGTTTATTTACATATATACAATTTTTAATTGCAACTTAAACGGCTACAGGCTCCCGGGGAGGTGGGAGGGTGCATGTGAATCTGCAGCAGAACATGCCACGAACAGATTACACTGGGTAAGTGACATTTTCCGTTCGATGGCATGTGTAGCTGCAGATACACATGCTGTGCACAGACTACAAAGCAGTAATCCTGCCAGAAGCGGTGGTCAGCCTGTAGGAGTTGAAGTTGTTTGAAATAATGTTCATAGTACAGCCTGTCCTACTGTGGCTTGTTGTGTTGCTAACACATCTACACAGTAGTGTTTGGTAAACGTATGAGGTGTGGACCAAGTGGCTGCCTTACAAATCTCTGTCATTGCTATGTTACCTAGAAAGGCCATTGTTGCTCCTTTCTTTCTAGTGGAGTGTGTCTTTGGTGTAATGAGTAGCTCTCTTTTAGCTTTCAGGTAACAAGTTTGTATGCATTTGACTATCCATCTGGCTATGCCCTGTTTGGATATAGGATTACCAGTATGGGGTTTTTGGAAAGCGACGAACAATTGTTTAGTTTTACGAAATGGTTTTGTTCTGTCTATATAGTACATTAGTGCTCTTTTAATGTCTAATGTATGCAGTGCTCTTTCAGCTACTGAGTCTGGCTGTGGGAAGAAGACTGGGAGCTCAACAGTTTGGTTTAAATGAAAGGGTGAAATGACTTTTGGCAGAAATTTTGGTTTTGTGCGGAGAAGTATTTTATGTTTGTGTACTTGTATAAAGGGTTCTTCAATAGTGAACGCTTGTAAACACATAAAAAAACAATGTACAATCACACCAAACAGTCATACGAGTTAAAAAGAATAACCCAAACAACTAATATACAACACAAGGACAAGGAGATACCATCCCTATATATATCCTTTAATAATAACAGACCTACCCCCAATAAAATATACAATCCAATATTATATTCACAATGGGAATTCCATAATAATATGATGATATCCATACATTGTATGTTGATGATGTCTTTACAGTCTTAATTAACTGAATAATGTCTGTATAACGGGAGTGAGAATTCTTCAAATCTGGAAGAATTATTACAGTCTGGTCTTCCTTGTTGGCAACAGGATGGCAAAAGAACCATAGCATCCATTGTCTCAAGTTTGTTCAAATAAGTAGTGTCTGTATCCGGATCAAAACGGGCTGAAGTGGGTTTCGGTGACACGTGACCCAGAAATAGGTCACCCATCTTCCTCAGGGCACAGATTTTTCACGATTATAATTTTCCCAGGTAAATAATAAAAAAACCTTCACATTCGTACCTACAAATTGAAAAAATCTATTGTATTTGTTGGCTGAAACAGTGATTAAGAATAAAGACCAATAACAATAACAAAAATGTGAATAAAGAAAAGAACAAGACCAACATTGAGACAAAGAAGCAAGACACGTGCAACAAATACAGTAATGAATACCTATATTCTTAACTTGGACTGAGGTTTATACAGACCATATAGTCCACTCACAAGAACAAAGAAATAAGTGAGGTGTTTGTTTAGATTATTTTTTGTTTCCATACACCTTTGTGAATTAGATCATGAATGATCTTCTTAATCTCATATATTGGACAAGGTTAGTGTATGTGTATTTGTGGAACAAGTCACAGATTATGGTGAGGTTGGCTGACATACATCTAGTGCATAAATTGGCAAAAAAGCACTTACTACTCGCCTACCAATCTCTGGCAGCTCCACTTTGGCGGTGTGTCAAAGGGTCCCTTAACCTCTTCTGTGCCTTGGACGAGATGATCTCGTCCAAGGCTACAGTTCCCCTGTGCCTTGGACGAGATGATCTCGTCCATGGCACAGGGGAACTTGGGGGCGCGCTAGCGCGCCCCCCGTGCACCCCCCTTCCCCCCCCCCAAGTCGGGGATGGAAGGGGAAGACCTTCCCCTTCCACCCCCGACCCCCCCCCACCCCCCCCTGTGACGTCAGCGCGCGCGGATGTGTCACAGGGGCCTCCCTCGTCGCGCTGGAAGCTCTGCTTCCAGCGCGATTGAAAAAGAAATGCAAAAGCATTTCTTTTTCAATCACTTGGGAGGCCCGGAGGGGCTTCAAAGGGAAGGAAAAGTATTTCCTTCCCTTTGAAGTCCCTCCGAGGCTTTTGAAACCCCACTAGACACCAGGGATTTTTTTTTTTTTCTTAGAAATTGACAAAAGGGAGCGACCCCTTGGGCAAGGGTCGCTCCCAGGGGGGGCATTTTTTTGAAAAGGCCTTTTCTGCCCCCAGGGGGGGCAGAAACCTCTAGGCACCAGGGACCATTTTTTTTTTTTTTTGTTTCATTTTTTTTTATAGAGGTGGGGAGCGACCCCTTAGGCAAGGGTCGTTCCCCTTGGGGGAAAATTATATTTTGGCCATTTCTGCCCCCCTTGGGGGCAGATTGGCCTATTTTGATGAGGCCAATCTGCCCCCAAGGGGGGTAGAAACCACTAGACACCAGGGATTTTTTTTTTTTTTATTGTTATTGACAAAAGGGAGCGACCCCTTGGGCAAGGGTCGCTCCCAGGGGGGCATATTTTCGGGAAGGCCTTTTCTGCCCCCAGGGGGGGCAGAAACCTCTAGGCACCAGGGACCATTTTTTTTTTTTTTGTTTCATTTTTTTTTTTTTTGGTGGGGAGCGACCCCTTAGGCAAGGGTCGCTCCCCTTGGGGGAAAATTATATTTTGCCCATTTCTGCCCCCCTTGGGGGCAGTTTGGCCTATTTTGATGAGGCCAAACTGCCCCCAAGGGGGGTAGAAACCACTAGACACCAGGGAGTTTTTTCTTTGCGTGAATTTCACGCAAAGGGAGCGACCACTTAGGCAAGGGTCGCTCCCTGGGGGGGGGAGGGGAATTTATTTTAGGCCATTTCTGCCCCCCCTGGGGGCAGATCGGCCTATTATTAGGCCGATCTGCCCCCAGGGGGGGAAGAAACCTCTAGGCGCCAGGGCAAATTTTTTTTTTGTGTTTTTTTTTTTTTTTTTTTTTTTTTTTTTAGAGATGGGGAGCGACCCATCAGGCAAGGGTCGCTCCCCTGGGGGGGCAAATTGTATTTAGACCATTTCTGCCCCCCTGGGGGCAGATTGGCCGATTTTAGGTCAATCTGCCCCCAAGGGGGCAGAAACCACTAGGCACCGGGGATTTGTTTTTTGGCGCCAATGTCACGCAGGGGGAGCGACCCCGTAGGCAAGGGTCGCTCCGGGGGGGGGGGGGGGGGGGGGGGGGGGGGTTGGGGGGGCAAATTTATTTTAGGGCATTTCTGCCCCCCCCCCCCTGGGGCCGGCTGAGCTACAGGCCAAACACCACAGGTAGGCACCTTGCAAAAAACACCTCTGTTTTCTGTGAAAAAATATGTTGTGTCCACGTTGTGTTTTGGGCCATTTCCTTTTGTGGGCGCTAGGCCTACCCACAGAAGTGATGTACCATTTTTATCGAGAGACTTAGGGGAACGCTGGGTGGAAGGAAATTTGTGGCTCCTCTCAGATTCCAGAACTTTCTGTCACCGAAATGAGAGGAAAAAGTGTTTTTTGGGCCAAATTTTGATGTTTGCAAAGGATTCTGGGTAACATAACCTGGTCAGAGCCCCGCAAGTCACCCCATCTTGGATTCCCCTGGGTTTCTAGTTTTCAAAAATGCACTGGTTTGCTAGGTTTCCTCAGGTGTCGGCTGAGCTACAGGCCAAAATCCACAGGTAGGCACTGCTTTTTATAAAAAAATGTGATGTGTCCACGTTGTGTTTTGGGCCCTTTCCTTTCGTGGGCGCTAGTCCTACCCACACAAGTGAGGTATCATTTTTATCGGGAGACTTGGGGGAACGCTGGGTAGAAGGAAATTTGTGGCTCCTCTCAGATTCCAGAACTTTCTGCCACAGAAATGTGAGTAACATGTGTATTTTTAGCCAAATTTTGAGGTTTGCAAAGGATTCTGGGTAACAGAACCTGGTCCGAGCCCCGCAAGTCACCCCTCCTTGGATTCCCCTAGGTCTCTAGTTTTCAGAAATGCACAGGTTTGGTAGGTTTCCCTAGGTGCCGGCTGAGCTAGAGGCCAAAATCTACAGGTAGGCACTTCGCAAAAAAACACCTCTGTTTTTTTCCAAAATTTAGGATGTGTCCACGTTGCGCTTTGGGGTGTTTCCTGTCGCCGGCGCTAGGCCTACCCACGCAAGTGAGGTATCATTTTTATCGGGAGACTTGGGGGAACGCTGGGTGGAAGGAAATTTGTAGCTCCTCTCAGATTCCAGAACTTTCTGCCACAGAAATGTGAGGAACATGTGTTTTTTTAGCCAAATGTTGAGGTTTGCAAAGGATTCTGGGTAACAGAACCTGGTCCGAGCCCCGCAAGTCACCCCTCCTTGGATTCCCCTAGGTCTCTAGTTTTCAGAAATGCATAGGTTTGGTAGGTTTCCCTAGGTGACGGCTGAGCTAGAGGCCAAAATCTACAGGTAGTCACTTTGCTAAAAACAGCTCTGTTTTCTGTGATATGTCCACGTTGTGTTTTGGGGCATATCCTGTCGCGGGCGCTAGGCCTACCCACACAAGTGAGGTATCATTTTTATCGGGAGACGTGGGGGAACGCTGGGTGGAAGGAAATTTGTGGCTCCTCTCAGATTCCAGAACTTTCTGCCACAGAAATGTGAGGAACATGTGTTTTTTTTAGCCAAATTTTGAGGTTTGCAAAGGATTCTGGGTAACAGAACCTGGTCCGAGCCACACAAGTCACCCCTCCTTGGATTCCCCTAGGTCTCTAGTTTTCAGAAATGCACAGGTTTGGTAGGTTTCCCTAGGTGGCGGTTGAGCTAGAGGCCAAAATCTACAGGTAGTCACTTTGCTAAAAACAGCTCTGTTTTCTGTGATATGTCCAGGTTGTGTTTTGGGGCATATCCTGTCGCGGGCGCTAGGCCTACCCACACAAGTGAGGTATCATTTTTATCGGGAGACGTGGGGGAACGCTGGGTGGAAGGAAATTTGTGGCTCCTCTCAGATTCCAGAACTTTCTGCCACAGAAATGTGAGGAACATGTGTTTTTTTTAGCCAAATTTTGAGGTTTGCAAAGGATTCTGGGTAACAGAACCTGGTCCGAGCCACACAAGTCACCCCTCCTTGGATTCCCCTAGGTCTCTAGTTTACAGAAATGCATAGGTTTGGTAGGTTTCCCTAGGTGGCGGCTGAGCTAGAGGCCAAAATCTACAGGTAGTCACTTTGCTAAAAACAGCTCTGTTTTCTGTGATGTGTCCACGTTGTGTTTTGGGGCATATCCTGTCGCGGGCGCTAGGCCTACCCACACAAGTGAGGTATCATTTTTATCGGGAGACGTGGGGGAACGCTGGGTGGAAGGAAATTTGTGGCTCCTCTCAGATTCCAGAACTTTCTGCCACAGAAATGTGAGGAACATGTGTTTTTTTAGCCAAATTTTGAGGTTTGCAAAGGATTCTGGGTAACAGAACCTGGTCCGAGCCACACAAGTCACCCCTCCTTGGATTCCCCTAGGTCTCTAGTTTTCAGAAATGCACAGGTTTGGTAGGTTTCCCTAGGTGGCGGTTGAGCTAGAGGCCAAAATCTACAGGTAGTCACTTTGCTAAAAACAGCTCTGTTTTCTGTGATATGTCCAGGTTGTGTTTTGGGGCATATCCTGTCGCGGGCGCTAGGCCTACCCACACAAGTGAGGTATCATTTTTATCGGGAGACATGGGGGAATGCTGGGTGGAAGGAAATTTGTGGCTCCTCTCAGATTCCAGAACTTTCTGCCACAGAAATGTGAGGAACATGTGATTTTTTAGCCAAATTTTGAGGTTTGCAAAGGATTCTGGGTAACCGAACCTGGTCCGAGCCACACAAGTCACCCCTCCTTGGATTCCCCTAGGTCTCTAGTTTTCAGAAATGCACAGGTTTGGTAGGTTTCCCTAGGTGGCGGCTGAGCTAGAGGCCAAAATCTACAGGTAGTCACTTTGCTAAAAACAGCTCTGTTTTCTGTGATGTGTCCAGGTTGTGTTTTGGGGCATATCCTGTCGCGGGCGCTAGGCCTACCCACACAAGTGAGGTATCATTTTTATCGGGAGACGTGGGGGAATGCTGGGTGGAAGGAAATTTGTGGCTCCTCTCAGATTCCAGAACTTTCTGCCACAGAAATGTGAGGAACATGTGGTTTTTTTAGCCAAATTTTGAGGTTTGCAAAGGATTCTGGGTAACAGAACCTGGTCCGAGCCACACAAGTCACCCCTCCTTGGATTCCCCTAGGTCTCTAGTTTTCAGAAATGCACAGGTTTGGTAGGTTTCCCTAGGTGGCGGCTGAGCTAGAGGCCAAAATCTATAGGTAGTCACTTTGCTAAAAACAGCTCTGTTTTCTGTGATGTGTCCACATTGTGTTTTGGGGCATATCCTGTCGCGGGCGCTAGGCCTACCCAAACAAGTGAGGTATAATTTTTATCGGGAGACTTGGGGGGAACATAGAATAGCAAAACAAGTGTTATTGCCCCTTGTCTTTCTCTACATTTATTCCTTCCAAATATAGGGGTGTGTGTAAAAAAGACATCTATTTGAGAAATTCCATGTAATTCACGTGCTACTATGGTCACCCCGGAATTCAGAGATGTGCAAATAACCACTGCTCCTCAACACCTTATCTTGTGCCCTTTTTGGAAATGCAAAGGTTTTCTTGATAGCTATTTTTTACTCCTTATATTTCAGCAAATGAATTACTGTATACCCGGTATAGAATGAAAACGCACTGCAGGGTGCAGCTCATTTATTGGCTCTGGGTTCCTCGGGTTCTTGATGAACCTACAAACCCTATATATCCCCGCAACCAGAGGAGTCCAGCAGACGTAACGGTATATTGCTTTCGATAATCTGACATTGCAGGGAAAAGTTACAGAGTAAAAAGTAGAGAAAAATTGATGTTTTTTTCACCTCAATTTCAATATTTTTCTTTTTCAGCTGTTATTTTCTGTAGGAAACCCTTGTAGGATCTACACAAATGACCCCTTGCTGAATTCAGAATTTTGTCTACTTTTCAGAAATGTTTAGGTTTCTGGGATCCAGCATTGGTTTCATGACCATTCCTGTCACTGACTGGAAGGAGGCTGAAAGCACAAAAAATTGCACAAATGGGGTATGCCCCAGTAAAATGCCAAAATTGTGTTGAAAAATTGGGTTTTCGGATTCAAGTCTGCCTGTTCCTGAAAGCTGGGAAGCTGCTGAGTTTAGCACCGTAAACCCTTTGTTGATGCCATTTTCAGGGGAAAAACCACAAGCCTTCTTCTGCAGCCCCTTTTTCCAATTTTTTTGAAAAAAACGAAATTTTCACTGTATTTTGGCCAATTTCTTGGCCTCCTTCAGGGGAACCCACAAAGTCTGGGTACCTTTAGAATCCCTAGGATGTTGGAAAAAAAGGACGCAAATTTGGCTTGGTTAGCTTATGTGGACAAAAAGTTATGAGGGCCTAAGCGCGAACTGCCCCAAATAGGCAAAAAAAGGCCTGGCACAGGAGGGGGAAAAGGCCTGGCAGCGAAGGGGTTAATAGTTCATTCAAAAGAGTATTGCTTAAATAGCAAACACCAAAACAATACAGCATATTATTCATACTTGGTTCGTCCCTGTACAGTCCAAATTAGATTATACAAGTTAAGATTATAGGTATTCATTACTGTATTTGTTGCACGTGTCTTGCTTTTTTGCCTCCGTGTTCTATGTTGGTTTTGTTGTTCTTTTCTTTATTCACATTATTATTGTTATTGTTCTTTATTCTTAATCACTGTTTCAACCAACAAATACAATTGATTTTTTCAATTTGTAAGTACGAATGTGATGGCTGTTTATTATTTACCTGGGAAAATTATAATAATGTGAAAAATCTGTGCCCTCAGGAAGGTGGGTGACCTATTTTTGGGTCACGTGTCACCGAAACGAGCGTAGGCACGCTTTGATCCGGATACAGAGACTACTTATTTGGACACACTTGAGACAATGGATGCTAAGGTTTCTTTTGCCATCCTGCTGCCAAAGAGGAAGACCAGTCTGTAATAATTCTTTTAGATTAGAAGAATGCTCACTCCCGCTATACAGACATTATTTAGTGAAGTAAGACTGTAAAGACATCATCAACATACAGTGTATGGATATCATCATACTATTATACAATTCCCATTGCGATTACAACATTGGATGGTATGTTTTATTGGGGATAGGTATGTTATTAAGGGATTATATATAGGGATGAAATCTCCTTGTGTTGTATATTAGTTGTCTGGATTATTCTTTTTAACTCGCATGACTCTTTGGTGTGACAGTACATTGTTTTTTGATGTGTTTTTCCCGGGATACATATACATAAGTTTCATATTCTCTTTATAGATTAAATGTTGATACACATGAAGGAATTTTGAAATAAATATCTAAAATGTCTACATCATTGTTGAGGTTACGAACGATTGGGTTTGCTGGCTTCTCTTGTTCTGTATTAGCGGTAAATGTTTACTTTTTTATGTACCTATTTCTGTGTTCCCTCTTTCGTTGGTCTTTGTTTTGTTTTCATTCCTTCTTTTTCTTAATTTGTTAATTTGTGGGATTCCTTATTTTAGGAACCTATTTCTGAAGGAGGATTGCTTTTCAGTACTTTCTGGTTTGTATCCCTGATCCCACTTCAGTATTTTGCAGTTCGGCAGCCCTTGTTATTTTTGCACCAGAAAGAAGGCACCTACAGAAATTATTTAGAATAACCAGCGCAAGCTTCCCATGTTTGCCTGTAAACCTCCTTTGACTACGTAACTACCTCTGTACTCCACCACATAATATTCTTCTTCTTCCTCATCTTCCACCTTCATCTAAAATAGTGATATCTCCAACACGCCTGTTTAGCAAGAGATATCATGCTTTAAGGCACTCCAAACAAACATCCTTTATGATACTGCACGTTTCAAGATGTTTTCGATATTTTTTTTGGGGGGGGAGGATGAGAATTAGGGCAATTTTTATACATAAAAAAAAAAAAAAGTTTAAGAGGGATTTTAACTGCATTTAATAATAATGTTTAAAAAATACACCAGTCATTACAGCACTGATGCTCTTAAGATTTGTAGAACACCTTTAATTACTTCTGTCCTTTTGGTTTGCTCTAAAACTATTAATTGCGGTTTTTTTTTCCTAAGACTGTTTTAGTAGTCATTTTCTCAGGGCCTTTTGGTGATTCATACTGATGTTTTCAAAATTACAAAGCAAGAGATTTTCTTTGACACACATATAGGTCTTTCATTTGACGTTTGTGAGTTTTCACTTCATGTCAGTGAAAGCAAAACCATTACCACCAGCTTTAAATTGCTAAAATGGTTTTCGAAAATACACACTTGTCACATAATACCATATCTTATCAAATCATTCACAAATAAATTGACCCTCCATAGTATTTCATCCTCAGGGAAAAAAAATGAAGAGACCGTTTCTTTACAAAAAAAAATTTAAAAAAACTTTATTAAAGAAATACCACCATTTTAAACTTGTAAAAAACATTCAAACGCACAGCGCATAACAGCAGCAGACCTCATTCTAATAAGGGTCTTACAGGCATTATATCTCTTACAGGCATTTAGACTTCCATATAGTGACACACCAGCCCCTGTCGCACATCCCATTGCTTGCTCCAGAAACTCAAGCTACAATGCATTTTATCACGCTTACAGGTTATAAAAAGAAATTACACCAGGTACATCATTCACAACAGTAAATAAGAATGGGAAAATACAAATTAATTTTAAAAACACATAGGTTAACGCATGGAAGCCTGTGCAAGTCGTCCAACAGATCTGCGGTCTTCCGAGTGCAGGAAACATTCGTACGTTACTTGCTCCCATTGCTCTGCACACTTTCTCACCAAAGCCACTGGGTCCAGAGACAATCTTGCCATGTTTAAAAGAAAATCCATGAATGCAACACCAAGTCTGCATGCGCTATTCTCTTTTCTCCTTTCGCTCATACCCAAACCTCTCATTCCTTGGCATCACCATCAATTCCACAAAGTTCAAACAGCCGTTTGGTCCATCTCTCAGCCTTGCGTGTCTAGCGCTGGTATGAATCCATGAAATAGTGGATAAAAATGCAACACCCACCGTGTTAAGACGCAGTATGTGAAATGAGGGTAGAAGATTGGATAGCAAGGAGAAAAAACAATCCTGGGCAGAACATTTAAAGCTCTGTTTTCGTGGAATGTGGCCTTTCGAGGGTCTACGGTGGCAAGATGAGCGTAGAGACCAGTTGAAGCTCTGAGGGTGCTTTGAACGCGAAGAAAGATGGTGTATAGAAAACCGCTATCTCAATTGTGAAGACATGCTCTCCAAATAGCTAACTTTGTAGACAAATAGTGTCCAAGACAAAACTTAACTTAATGAAAGACCTGACTAAACAGATGTGCAAATCCATGTAAATATTCAGCTGAACAATTAATCTTTACAGAAGTCTTATCGAGTGATTGTTTACAGAAACAGCAAACACCATCTCACTTCCATTGAATAAATGAATACCTCAAATTAACAAAAAACATTGATTAAAACTGGAGAACTTTGTTACAAAAAAGAAAAATAATGTAAAAAAAAAATAATAATAATAATAATGTTTTGTCCTACATGTATTTTACAATATACTTACCATGAATGTAACTACATACCCCACCCAGAAGATCTAGACTCCATGTTTGAAGAGCCAAAGCCTCCACTATTAAAACTATTACCAGGGCCCTGATTAGAGGAACCCCAGCCTCCTGATCCCATACTGGATCCAAAGGTATTACTGCCTGATCCAAAACCCTGGCTTGGTTCTCGTGGCATATTGCCTTGTGTAGGATTATTTCTAGGTGGCCCACCAGGCTGATTCTGCTGTCCCGCCAACATTCCCATCATTCCCCAGCTGCTCTGCAGCGCAGCTGCCATCATTGCAGGATTGATGCTAAATGCTCCAAAATTCATACCTGCGCCGCCTCCACCACCACCACCTCCCATATTGCTTCCTGGTGGGCCACCAAATCCACCACCACCAGCAGAACCACCACGGTTGGGACCAAACCCACCCTGGTTCCCAAAGCCTCCCATATTGCCATCAAATCGACCGCCACCTCTGGCAAACTGCCTATTGGTATTCTGTTTAGGCTCTGCATTAGAGATATGTACACTGACACCTTTAATGATTAAATCTTCTCCACAAAGAGACTGGACAACCTAAAAAAAAAAAAAAAAAAAAAAAAAGACAAGCCATCAAAACCCATTCTAAGGATTTGCAGATTCATGAGCTATGCTTTTAACTGATTTTCTTCTGATTTGTACTGTACCTCATCATCAGCAAATGTAACAAAAGCAAACGCTCTGAAAGGTTTGGGAATGAACACTTCCACAACTTCGCCATATTGTGAAAAGAACTGTCGGAGGTCATCAGCAGATATGTCTTCTGTAACACGGCCTACAAAAACCTTGCGACTGCGTGTAGCTTCATCTGGACCCTATGGGTGAAAGTGAGAAAATGAAACCTATAAATAAAAGCAAAACTAATTCTGCAGAAGAAAGCAATTCCGTAATGCAACATATCCATTACATGAGCTGTTAACGTGCACATCTCAATTTTCTCCACTTCTAAAATACGTGTCTGGTGACAAGAACGGCTTCTTAAAGCTATAAAAAAAAAATAAAAAAAAATAAAAAGCTTTGCTCAGCCCAAGCAGCACACGTATTACCCTTCTGTACATCAAGACAAGTCGGTACAGAACCTGCAACTCTTCCTTTACACAGCTGCCAACCCCATCCAGCTGCATGAGCATTTTTCTTTTAAAAACGATCACGGGAATGTTCAAAATGTCCTGTTTGCGGGTCCCCAGGTGCTATACTTTATTTCTTCTTCGTTTGCCTTTGTTGTTAAATGTCCTTAAACATGATAGGACACTGTACTCCACAAGGAAAATTGCTCTGGGTTTGTTTGGCACTTCAAGACAACAACTTATCGCTAAATATGCATGTCAAGACCACCACATCTAACTCCAGGGCTGAATTCAACACCTCTCCTGTCCTTTAAGACTTGCACAATGCTCACACAGTATGAACAGAGTAAGTTGCTTATTAATTTGCCTTGCCCAGAGAAAGACCGTGGCAAACTACCTACCAGACACCTGTTTCGAAGCATGGGTACTCGCCAACATTTTCCGGTGAATAGAATGCGGGGGCTTAAGAGGGGGTGGGTTGTGTAAGGGGAAGCAAAGCATATACATCTAGTGAATGAATTGTACAATGTGAAACCAGAAATTAATCTCAGCTTCCCCATTTTATCAAACTGTGTGATCCTAGGCAATTGTTTAATTTCACGTTCCCTCCTTTTTCTTTATTATTTTAAGAGGACCTCACAATGCATGACTTTAGGATGTGTGCTGTACAAGCCCTTTTCCTATGTTTAATTTAATAAACTATAAAGTTGCTCATGTAGAATAGGAAACCAGGCCACCTAAAGAGTGCATACAACAATTGACTTGCCTCTTAACTCACTACTGGCATTGTCATAGGCGTGAAAGGAGGGGGCATGATGGGGAATGAAAATGTCACTTACCCAGTGTACATCTGTTCGTGGCATCAGTCGCTGTAGATTCGCATGTTTTGCAATAGCTCGCCATCTGGTGTTGGGCCGGAGTGTTACAAGTTGTTTTTCTTCGAAGAAGTCTTTCGAGTCACGGGACTGAGTGACTCCTCCTTTTGTCTGTGACTAAGTGTATACCTATTTAAGGTTGAGATGATACATATACAAATAGTTGAAGGTAACTTCCAAACTGCTACAGGCTCCCGGGGAGGCGGGTGGGCACATGCGAATCTACAGCGACTGATGCCACGAACAGATGTACACTGGGTAAGTGACATTTTCAGTTCGATGGTATCTGTCGCTGTAGATACGCATGTTTTGCATAGACTAGTAAGCAGTTATCTCCCCAAAAGGGGTGGCTCAGCCTGTAGGAGTGGAAGTAGTTTGAAATAATGTTCTTAATACGGCTTGACCTACTGTGGCTTGTTGTGCGGATAACACATCTACACAGTAGTGCTTGGTGAATGTGTGAGGCGTAGACCATGTGGCTGCCTTACATATTTCTTGCATTGGGATGTTTCCTAGAAAGGCCATGGTAGCACCCTTCTTTCTGGTGGAGTGTGCCCTTGGTGTAATGGGCAGCTGTCGTTTAGCTTTAAGGTAGCAGATTTGGATGCATTTAACTATCCATCTGGCTATACCTTGTTTTGATATTGGGTTTCCTGCATGAGGTTTTTGAAATGCAATAAATAGTTGTTTAGTCTTTCTGATGTTCTTTGTTCTGTCAATGTAATACATTAATGCTCTTTTGACATCTAATGTATGTAGTGCCCTTTCAGCTACGGTATCTGGCTGTGGAAAGAACACTGGAAGTTCCACTGTTTGATTTAGATGGAACGGTGAAATAACCTTTGGCAAAAATTTAGGATTGGTCCTTAGGACGACCTTATTCTTGTGTAGTTGTATAAAAGGTTCTTGTATTGTAAACGCCTGAATCTCGCTTACTCTTCTTAGGGAAGTAATGGCGATGAGAAATGCAACCTTCCAGGTTAGGAACTGTATTTCGCAGGAGTGCATGGGTTCAAAAGGTGGACCCATAAGTCTAGTTAGGACAACATTTAGGTTCCATGAAGGAACAGGTGGTGTTCTTGGTGGTATAATTCTCCTAAGGCCCTCCATGAATGCTTTAATGACTGGTATCTTATATAGGGAAGTTGAATAGGTAGTCTGCAGGTATGCAGATATTGCTGCAAGGTGTATTTTAATGGAAGAGAAAGCCAGGTTAGATTTTTGTAAGTGAAGCAAGTAGCCCACTACATGTTCTGGAGTTGTGTGTAAAGGTTGTATTTGATTAATATGGCAGTAGCAAACAAACCTCTTCCATTTACTTGCATAGCAGTGCCTGGTGGATGGCCTTCTGGCTTGCTTTATGACTTCCATACATTCTTGGGTAAGTTGTAAGTGCCCGAATTCTAGGATCTCAGGAGCCAGATTGCTAGATTCAGCGATGCTGGATCTGGGTGTCTGATCTTTTGGTTGTGTTGTGTCAACAGATCTGGCCTGTTGGGCAATTTGATGTAGGGTACTACTGATAGGTCTAGCAGCGTTGTGTACCAGGGTTGCCTTGCCCAAGTTGGTGCTATCAATATGAGTTTGAGTTTGTTTTGACTGAGTTTGTTTACCAGGTAAGGAAGGAGAGGGAGAGGAGGAAAAGCGTAAGCAAATATCCCTGACCAGTTCATCCATAGGGCATTGCCTAGGGACTGTTTGTGTGGGTATCTGGATGCGAAGTTTTGGCATTTTGCGTTCTCCTTCGTCGCAAACAAGTCTATTTGAGGTGTTCCCCAGAGTTTGAAATAGGTGTTCAGAATTTGGGGGTGAATTTCCCATTCGTGGACCTGTTGGTGATCTCGAGAGAGGTTGTCTGCGAGTTGATTTTGGATCCCTGGTATAAATTGTGCTATCAGGCGAATTTGGTTGTGAATTGCCCAACGCCAAATTTTTTGTGCTAGCAGGCTTAACCGCGTGGAGTGTGTCCCCCCTTGCTTGTTTAAATAATACATTGTTGTCATGTTGTCTGTCTTGACGAGAATGTATTTGTGAACTATTATTGGTTGGAAAGCTTTTAGTGCTTGAAAAACTGCTGGTAGTTCTAGGTGATTTATATGCAGTTTTGTTTGATGTACGTTCCATTGTCCTTGTATGCTGTGTTGATCGAGGTGTGCTCCCCACCCTGTCATGGAAGCATCTGTTGATATTACGTATGGTGGCACTGGGTCTTGGAAAGGCCGCCCCTTGTTTAAATTTATGTTGTTCCACCACAGAAGCAAGAGGTAAGTTTGGCGGTCTATTAACACCAGATCTAGAAGATGACCCTGTGCTTGAGACCACTGTGATGCTAGGCACTGTTGTAAGGGCCTCATGTGCAGTCTTGCGTTTGGGACAATGGCTATGCATGAAGACATCATGCCTAGGAGTTGTAATATCATCTTTGCTTGTATCTTTTGTGTTGGATACATGCGTTGTAGGATGGCGTTGAAATTTTGAATTCTTTGGGGACTTGGAGTGGCTACTCCTTTTGTTGTGTCTATTATGGCTCCTAGGTATTGTTGTACCTTGCACGGCAGGATGTTGGATTTCGTGAAGTTGACGGTGAACCCTAGTTTGAAGAGGGTTTGTATGATCTGATTTGTGTGATTTGAGTACTCTATTAACGAATGGGCCTTGATTAGCCAGTCGTCTAGATATGGGAACACATGTATTTGCTGCCTTCTGATGTGTGCAGCGACTACCGCTAGACATTTGGTAAAGACTCTTGGTGCGGTTGTTAATCCGAAAGGCAGTACCTTGAATTGGTAATGTATTCCTTTGAATACAAACCTTAGGTATTTCCTGTGCGATGGGTGTATTGGTATATGGAAATACACGTCCTTGAGGTCTAAAGTTGACATGTAGTCGTGTAGTTTTAGCAATGGTAATACTTCTTGTAGTGTGACCATGTGAAAGTGGTCTGATTTGATGAATGTGTTCACTATTCTGAGGTCTAGGATTGGTCTCAGCGTTTTGTCCTTCTTTGGTATCAGAAAGTACAGTGAGTAAACTCCTGTGTTTATTTGTGTGTTTGGCACTAATTCGATTGCATTCTTTTGCAATAGTGCCTGCACTTCTATCTCCAGGAGATTGGAATGATGTTTTGTCAAATTTTGTGCTTTTGGTGGTATGTTTGGACGGAATTGTAGAAATTCTATGCAATAACCATGTTGGATAATTGCTAGAACCCAGGTGTCTGTAGTGATTTCCTCCCATGCTTTGTAATAATGACTTATTCTTCCCCCCACTGGTGTTGTGTGGAGGGGGTGAGTGACATGTGAGTCACTGCTTAGTAGTAGGGGTTTTGGGGCTTTGAAATTTTCCTCTATTCCTAGGGAATTGCCCTCCTCTATATTGTCCCCGAAAACCTCCTCTGTACTGTCCCTGGTAACTGGACGGTGTTGCCTGTGAGGTGCTGGCTTGTGTGCTTTGACACCGAAACCCCCCTCTAAAGGGTGTTTTACGGAATGTGCTGTAATTCCCTCTGCTCTGCGGGAAGTAGAGTGCGCCCATGGCTTTAGCAGTGTCCGTGTCTTTTTTGAGTTTCTCAATCGCTGTGTCCACTTCTGGACCGAACAGTTCTTTTTCGTTAAAAGGCATATTGAGAACTGCTTGCTGAATCTCTGGTTTAAATCCAGACGTTCGGAGCCATGCATGCCTTCTGATAGTTACAGATGTATTAATTGTCCGTGCAGCTGTATCTGCAGCGTCCATGGAGGAGCGGATTTGGTTGTTGGAAATGGTCTGTCCCTCCTCAACCACTTGTTTTGCCCTATTTTGTAGGTCCTTGGGCAGATGGTCAATGAGATGTTGCATCTCATCCCAATGGGCTCTGTCATAGCGCGCAAGTAGTGCCTGGGAGTTAGCGATGCGCCACTGGTTTGCAGCTTGTGCTGCGACTCTTTTACCAGCTGCATCGAACTTGCGGCTTTCTTTATCTGGGGGTGGTGCATCTCCAGATGTGTGGGAGTTGGCCCTTTTCCTAGCTGCTCCTACAACGACAGAGTCTGGTGGCAGCTGTGTAGTGATGAAAGCCGGGTCTGTAGGAGGCGCCTTATACTTTTTTTCCACTCTTGGTGTGATTGCCCTACTTTTGACCGGCTCCTTAAAGATTTCTTTTGCGTGCCGGAGCATACCAGGGAGCATAGGCAGGCTTTGGTAGGAGCTGTGGGTGGAGGAGAGTGTGTTGAATAAAAAGTCATCCTCGACCTGTTCTGAGTGGAGGCTTACATTGTGAAATTGTGCTGCTCTAGCCACCACTTGAGAATACGCAGTGCTGTCCTCTGGTGGAGATGGCTTCGTAGGGTATGCCTCCGGACTGTTATCTGACACTGGGGCGTCGTATAAGTCCCATGCGTCTTGATCTTGGTCACCCTATCTCATGGTGGTGTGAGCTGGGGAATGTGATGGAGTTTGTGCTGGTGAGACGTTAATCACAGGTGGAGGAGAGGGTGGTGGGGTAACTTTTTTCACCACTTTTGTTTGTGGTGTTTGTTCAGTTTGGAACTCCAATCTTCTCTTTCTTCTAATAGGGGGAAGGGTGCTTATTTTTCCTGTCCCCTGCTGTATGAAAATACGCTTTTGCGTATGGTCTACATCCGTTGAGTGTAGTTCTTCCTCAAACCTATGCTTTTGCATTTGGGAGGTTAGCGAGTGCTCTTCTGTATAAGAGCCTGAAACTGGGTCGGTTGCAGTTTGTTTCGGCACCGAAACCCTGTCTGCATCTTTTTTCGGCTCCGAGGTGACTTTTTTCTTTTTCGGGGCCGAAACCTCTCGGCGTCGATCTTCTTCGGTGCCGCTGTCTCGGCGTCGAGCCGTGTCTACACCGGTATCTCGGTGTCTATGCTTGTCTCCAGCACTTTCTCGGTCCCGAGAAGGCTGCGTGCCGGTGTCTCGACCGGAGTCGGACGATCTCGGCACTGTTTGGGCCTTTTTCGGTGCCGACGGTCGGTCACCGAATTTATGGGTCGAGCCATGGCCTGATGGCAGTGGCGTCCCCTGGGCCTTGTAAATCTTCTTTTGAGTGGTTTTCGACGTCCTACTCACGGTTTGTGTATCGTCGAATCCTTCGGAGTCCGATTCTTGGATCGAAAAGGATCCCTCCTCTTCTTGTTCCTCGAACTCCCGGTGGGCTGTCGGCGCGGACGCCATCTGAAGTCTTCTGGCTCGACGGTCTCGGAGAGTTTTTCGGGACCGGAACGCACGACAGGCCTCGCAGGTGTCTTCGCTGTGCTCAGGTGACAGGCACAGGTTGCAGACCAAGTGTTGGTCTGTATAGGGGTATTTATTGTGGCATTTGGGACAGAAACGGAAAGGGGTCCGTTCCATCGGCGTTCTTCTGCACGCGGTCGGGCCGACCAGGCCCAGACGGGGGAATCGAAAAAATTACCCCGAAGGGCACCGGAGCTCTTCGATCTTAGACGCGGTGTTGAATCGAACTACGCCGACCCCGAACGCAACAATACCGACGAAAATCTTCTGAAATTAGCTATTTTTCCGTTCCGAAACTCGGAGCGACAGGAACACGTCCGAACCCGATGGCGGAAAAAAAACAATCGAAGATGGAGTCGACGCCCATGCGCAATGGAGACAAAAGGAGGAGTCACTCGGTCCCGTGACTCGAAAGACTTCTTCGAAGAAAAACAACTTGTAACACTCCGGCCCAACACCAGATGGCGAGCTATTGCAAAACATGCGTATCTACAGCGACAGATGCCATCGAACTCAATGTTTCTGAATTTAAGTTTGAAATCTATCACTTTAAAAAAAAATTTTTATTGCCAAATGCACTGTTGTAATCGGATGTAAAAAGATGAAACGGTTCTGGATGTTAATGAAAGTCACTTTTTCAATATTTAAGAGACCTTATTGTAGTTGTAGACTTTTGCTATAGGATGTCTTAAAGAATTAAGTTGTTCCTGCAGTACAGAACTTACTTTATGTTCAATTAACGTTTCAATAAAGAACTGTCTGTTAATTTAACATTTTTAATATTAGTGCCAAGTCGAATAAACAGCAGCCTGCTGCTGCCCTGGGGCCGCATGTAAAGGTCTTGAGGGCTGTACTTTGAGTAACACAGTTCTACCACATTTTTGTAGACTGTTCTCTTGGTAATGGTGCATTTGTCACAGATTTCTCAGTCAAGTCTCTGAAAAGGGCCTTTTGAATTTTAAAGACGACTTGGTAGAAGGGGTTGTAGGCTCAGATCTTGATTTCCTTGAGGAAACATCCTCTTTTTAGCTCGAGCCTGCAACAGCATGTGTGTTGCATGCGCTCTCAAGTCACAATGGTTTACAAATTGGGGCTTGGAGCCCATCCATTGCTTACCATTTATTGGCTTCAATGTCACTCTTCTTCGCTGCCTCCTAATTGACCAATGGAAGCCAAGCATGACTTCAGTTAATTTTTTAAGGAGCCTGGACCAGGTGCAGATTGAGTCAACTTTAATAGTGCTCGTCCACTGATAGTGATTCGACTGTGGTACTAGCCCCCCAGCCCTACCCCAGCATGGTGATTTACTTCTTATCCACCTCCACAACCCCCCAACCTCATCTGTACTGGAGTCAATAATTAGGACTTGCCAGCACGGTTACAACATAGGGTAATACACACCTTGCTAAGCTCTGGAGGGCTCGTCAAAATGGCATAGACACCACCAGTCACTCTGCCCCGTTGGCATTGATAAATGTATGATTAATAGTTTGAGGGAATAGCAAGAGAAAGGTCAGCTTTAGGTTTCAAGGCAGGGCACTTTCAACAGGAGCAATGAAGAAGCGTCTGCAAACATGATTATTAGCCCCAAACTCGTACCCTACGATCTAAACACGACGGAAGGAGATGGCTCCGAATTAAAATGCCACCCCCCCCCCCCCCCAATCCCGCTCCCACCCTTCCAAAAACACAGAAACAAAAAAAAAACCAAAAAAAAACATGCACATATTACTCCTCAGATACAGTTTCGCTCCCTTCCCCACAGTGCTTGCCCAACTTAATTTACCTTCCAGATATCTGGAGTTTGCATGCGAACATTGTCAACCCATTTCCCCACAACCCCCCTCCCTCTTAAATATTGCCTGTTATTATTCTGCATTTCATGAATGGCTAACCCTGACAAGGTTAACCTCTCACCTTTTAACTCCCACCCTCATCCACTCCACGGCTGCCATGTGACTGGCACTGATGAGGGAGCAGCCTGGGTGTTTCTAGAGAAGGCTGGGAGACAAATGTCAGAACAGTCTAGCTGGCAACCCTAAGCAGCGCTCAAAGTCTGTTCTTTTTCGATCAATATCTAATTCGTAAGTTTCGTTCTTTCTGAAAAACAATTACTAGGTTTTGAAATTCAGGATGAGAAGAAATTAAGCAAGCAGGAGAGGGACTACTAGGGACCAGTGAAGGAATGAAGACTTCATCTTAGTAGAATAATTTCAGCACTGTGCTTTGTAAATCAGGGTATACATCCAAGTGCGTCCTTAAGAGCACACAAAACGCTCCAGTTTTCTCTCTCGAGGGTAGATTAAATCACAACCAAGTAACTGTATTTAGTGGAACATTTGATTTTACCCATACATGAAGATGCTGAAGAACTATTATTGCTAACATCAAATTGCACCTATGCTCTTTGTGCAGCTTAAAATGGTTATTGTTGGGACCAGTCGTGGTAAAGGGGCAGGGACAAAAACATTTAATTAAATTCTGCTCCTCTTTCCTGGTCACTGCAGGTAGGCACAGGATCCCAGCCTGCTCTGCAGCCAATCCTAAAGCTGCATGAAAGCAGCGTTACGACTGGACAGTGCGCCAAGCCAAGGTACTCCCAGGCAAACTGCCTGCTCTCTATAGTCCGGCAACACAGTGCCAGGTTGGAGAGAGCACAGTGCACGTGTGTTTGGCCGGCCTGACACAGTCGACCAAGCACAGATGCGCACTGAGGGGAGTGAACAGTGTACTCTCCCACGTCCCAGTCAGCCCCCACGGCCCGCCCCTTTAACAACAAAACGATAATAAACAGTTTATTTGTGTGTCATTGTTAAAAGAATGCAGCGGCTGCTGCTCATGGAGGAAAACACTCCTCAGCCACAGCAGAGGAGCCCTACTGGTTGTGACCCGGGCTGGCTTTAGGGCTGGTGGCACACAATTACATTTTCTGTTGGCACCATTCAGTGGCTATTTCCATGGATCCCTCACTACCACCAACAGTGGCCCTCATCTTTCCATAGCCCCTCACTCACTTGTATTAAAATTTACTCATACCAGTGTAGGGAGTCAGAGGACTTAACATTACACACACATTATAGAAAGACAGTGAATCATGCATGTATAAATCCGTCTATAGGAAATGTTACATAAGACGACGAGGACTACATGGGAGTCACGTATAATCCTGTAAAGAAATGGTGTGTATCATATGGTGAGGTTGTGCAACCTCACGGTGTAATACACTTACCAAACCCTTTAGGCCTAGTAGGTTTTTTTCTTCCAAGCCCTCAGCTCAACCCTGGGTAGCTTTGGCACTAAGAAGCAACACCTACACAGAGAAAAGTGTAAAGCATTTAAACAGCATCAAAACAATTGAAGAAATCTTGACAAATCAGTCAAGCAATCTGGCAGCAATTTATAAACAAACTATTTTGATAAGATTTTACATACCACAACAATAAAGATTAACTGGAGAGTTCTGGAGATATGCAATTTACAAGAAACAACAGATCAAACCTTTTCACTCACATGTGAGCAAACACTGGCAAAAATCAACACATTTGACACTTGCCGAGGTTTTCTTGAAAACTTTTCTATGTCATCCGGTAGAATTACTTCAACAAACTATAGGGCAGGGACCTAATCAGCGGGACCAACAAGGTACTCAGAAACAGTTATCTCCACAGAAACAGCATCCCTCTAGCACTTAGTCACTTTACCCGTGTTGCATGATGCAAGAGATGAAGGATGCTGAAGATGGTCCAAGGATGCTGTGGATGTGATGCAGTGGACAGGAGTCTTGCTGCAACTAGTCCTCAGGCTCTGAACTGGCTGAGGCAGTCCTGGTCACAGGGTGGATGTCCCACGGACTCCTCGAAAGGCTGCCAGAAGTCCAGTCGCCACAGGACTACCAGTCGCCCAGTGTAGTGGTTACAGCAGAATACTTCCTTGGATGGAAACTTAGATTATGGGTGACAAAGAGGCTCTGTGACACCTCTCCCGGGTCAAGCAGACTCAAGTACAACTTTAAGTGATGGGTCCTGAATGATACACAGCAGCAAGAGTACCAGTGGGGTTCTTGGGTTGTTGTGGTCCTATACAGCGAACACAGAGTTAGCTGACTGACCGTTAGTCTCTCTGACTTTGGCCTCTGAGAAGACTTCTCCCCAAGCAGCACACAGCAGACAGTTGCTTTAGATGCAGTCCATGAAGTGCAGTCCTCCTTCAGCCCTTGTTTCATTCAGTAGAGATCTGTGTTCTGGGTGCCTTTTGTATCTTCAGAAATGCCTTCAGGGTACGATGTGTGGCCGGTAGCCAATGGGCTACCAGGTTCCCTCCCTGCTGATGACCACTTCCTGGGAAGTGTGGAATCTGGCTATCCCAGGGTGCACCATTCTACCCACTCCCAACATGGCAAGACCCCTCGCAAGACACTCCAAGCTCCTTAGTCCACCCCAAGGTGTGACTAGGGCTACACGTTCCTGGAAAAACAGGTTTGACAACTGCCTTCTTCACTCTTGTCCCCAGTGCCAGCCTGTCTGTTTAACCAATAGAGCACCCCTCTCCTAAGTGTTACCCATTTGCCCTTCAAGGTCAGCTTCTCCTTTGAGGTTTTACTTTTAGGCTAACACCTGTGTGACTTCCTAATGGAGGGAACACCTCTCCCCTATGCAGACCCCTATTGTGTCTTTCTTGAAGTCGTTAGCTCATCTCCCCAAAGAGGGCAGAAAGCGGTCTCCAGGACAGGACAAGCCGTGTGCTCATCGGGCACTGGAAACTTTGGGCAACTAAGAAATAAGTTACGTACCTGTAGTTCTCCAGTATTGGAAGCTTTCATAGATTCACATGCTTGAATACTTCCCCGTCAAGATTGGAGTCCCCGGTTGAATATACAACCTAGGCCTGAAAATGTACACATAAAATACATGACCTAGGACTCAATAGGATAACCCATCACAGTCAGAACCAAACTCAAATTTTAACCTATCAGATGCCTCACCCCTTAGCACCTCCTGTGAGGAGCTGCCTTCCCTCAGATTTTCAGAGTATGAGTGCTGTAATGATGCACTGAGAAAAGAGAGAATGTGAGCTCTCCTGGGGAGGCGGGTGGGTCGCATGTGAATCAATGAAAGCTTCCAATACTGGAAATACTGGAGAATGAAAATGTCACTTACCCAGTGTACATCTGTTCGTGGCATCAGTCGCTGAGATTCACATGGTATGCATGAGCTCGCCATCTGGTGTTGGGTCGGAGTGTTACAAGTTGTTTTTCTTCGAAGAAGTGTTTTCGAGTCACGGGACCGAGTGACTCCTCCTTCTGTGCTCATTGCGCATGGGCGTCGACTCCATCTTCGATTGTTTTCCCCGCAGAGGGTGAGGTAGGAGTTGTACTATAGTAATAGTGCCCGCGCAATGAAAAATGTAAGTATGTACCTATTAAAGGATTAAATAATATATATACAAATGTACAAAATTGAAGGTAACTTCTGAACTGCTACAGGCTTCCGGGGAGGTGGGTGGGTCCATGTGAATCTCAGCGACTGATGCCACGAACAGATGTACACTGGGTAAGTGACATTTTCAGTTCGATGGCATCTGTCGCTGTAGATACACATGGTATGCATAGACTAGTAAGCAGTTAGTTCCCCATAAGCGGTGGTTTAGCCTGTAGGAGTAGAAGTTGTCTGAAATAGAGTTCTTAATACAGCTTGACCTACTGTAGCTTGTTGTGCGGATAGCACATCTATACAGTAGTGTTTGGTGAATGTGTGAGGCGTAGACCAAGTGGCTGCCTTACATATTTTCTGCATTGGGATGTTTCCTAAAAAGGCCATTGAAGCACCTTTTTTCCTTGTTGAATGTGCCCTGGGAGTAATGGGCAGTTGTCTTTTTGCTTTAAGGTAGCAGATTTGGATGCATTTAACTATCCATCTGGCTATACCTTGTTTTGATATTGGGTTACCTGCATGAGGTTTTTGGAATGCAATAAATAGCTGTTTAGTTTTTCTGATGTTTTTTGTTCTGTCAATGTAGTACATTAATGCTCTTTTGACGTCTAATGTATGTAGTGCTCTTTCAGCCACAGAATCTGGCTGTGGGAAAAAAACTGGTAGTTCTACCGTTTGATTTAGATGGAATGGTGAAATAACTTTGGGTAAAAACTTTGGATTAGGTCGTAGGACGACCTTATTTTTATGTATTTGTATAAAAGGCTCTTGTGTTGTGAACGCTTGAATTTCACTTACTCTTCTTAAAGATGTAATGGCGATGAGAAAGGCAACTTTCCAGGCTAGGAATTGTATTCCGCAAGAGTGCATGGGTTCGAAAGGTGGGCCCATGAGTCTTGTTAGAACCACGTTTAGGTTCCATGAAGGAACAGGTGGTGTTCTTGGTGGTATAATTCTTTTAAGCCCTTCTATGAATGCTTTGATAACTGGTATCCTATACAAGGAAGTTGAATATGTAGTTTGCAGGTATGCAGATATTGCTGCAAGGTGTATTTTAATAGAAGAGAAGGCTAGCTTTGCTTTTTGTAAATGGAGCAAGTAATTTACTATATGTTTTGAAGTTGCATCTAGTGGTTGTATCTGATTATGATGGCAGTACCAAACAAATCTTTTCCACTTACTTGCGTAGCAGTGTCTAGTGGATGGCCTTCTGGCCTGCTTTATGACTTCCATACACTCTTGGCTAAGTTGTAAGTGTCCGAATTCTAGGATTTCAGGAGCCAGATTGCTAGATTCAGCGATGCTGGGTCCGGGTGTCTGATCTGTTGGTTGTGTTGCGTTAACAGATCTGGTTTGTGGGGCAGTTTGATGTGTGGTACTACAGACAGATCTAGCAGTGTTGTGTACCAGGGTTGTCTTGCCCACGTTGGTGCTATTAAAATGAGTTTGAGTTTGTTTTGACTCAATTTGTTTACTAGGTAAGGAAGGAGAGGGAGAGGAGGAAAAGCGTAAGCAAATATTCCTGACCAGTTCATCCATAGGGCATTGCCTTGGGATTGCTTGTGTGGGTATCTGGACGCGAAGTTTTGGCATTTTGCGTTCTCTTTTGTTGCAAATAAGTCTATTTGTGGTGTTCCCCAGAGTGTGAAGTAGGTGTTCAGAATCTGTGGGTGGATTTCCCATTCGAGGACTTGCTGGTGATCTCGAGAGAGATTGTCTGCCAGCTGATTCTGGATCCCCGGAATAAACTGTGCTATTAGACCAATTTGATGGTGGATTGCCCACTTCCATATTTTTTGAGCTAACAAGCTTAACTGCGTTGAATGTGTTCCTCCTTGTTTGTTTAGATAATACATCGTTGTCATGTTGTCTGTTTTGACAAGGATGTATTTGTGGGTTATGATTGGTTGGAAAGCTTTTAGTGCTTGAAAAACTGCTAATAATTCTAGATGATTTATATGCAGTTTTGTTTGATGTATGTTCCATTGTCCTCTTATGTTGTGTTGATTGAGATGTGCTCCCCACCCTGTCATGGAAGCATCTGTTGTTATTACGTACTGTGGCACTGGGTCTTGGAAAGGCCGCCCTATGTTTAAATTTATACTGTTCCACCATAGAAGCGAGAGATAAGTTTGGCGGTCTAGCAACACCAGATCTAGAAGGTGACCCTGTGCTTGAGACCACTGTGAGGCTAGGCACTGTTGTAAGGGCCTCATGTGCAGTCTTGCGTTTGGGACAATGGCTATGCATGAGGACATCATGCCTAGGAGCTGTAGTATTGTTCTTGCTTGTATTGTTTGGTTTGGAGACATGTGTTGAATGACCCTGTTGAAATTGTGGATCCTTTGTGGAGTTGGCGTTGCTACTCCTTTTGTCGTGTCTATTATGGCTCCTAGATATTGCTGTACTTTGCTTGGCAGAATGTTTGATTTTGCAAAGTTGACGGTGAACCCTAGTTTGTAGAGGGTTTGAATGACTTGATTTGTGTGGTTTGAGCATTGTGTGAGCGAACTGGTTTTGATTAGCCAGTCGTCTAGATACGGGAACACATGTATTTGCTGCCTTCTGATGTGTGCAGCGACTACTGCTAGGCATTTTGTGAATACTCTTGGAGCGGTTGTTAAACCAAAAGGCAATACTTTGAATTGGTAATGTATTCCTTTGAATACAAACCTTAGATATTTCCTGTGTGATTGATGTATTGGTATATGGAAATATGCGTCCTTGAGGTCTAGGGTTGTCATGTAGTCGTGTTTTTTGAGCAATGGTAACACTTCTTGTAGTGTGACCATGTGAAAGTGGTCTGATTTGATGAATGTGTTTACTACCCTGAGGTCTAGAATTGGTCTCAGTGTTTCGTCCTTTTTTGGTATCAAGAAGTACAGTGAATAAACTCCTGTGTTTATTTGTGTGCTTGGTACTAATTCTATTGCATTTTTTTGCAGTAGTGCTTGAACTTCTATCTCTAGAAGCTGTGAATGGTATTTTGATAAATTTTGTGATTTTGGTGGTATGTCTGGAGGGAATTGCATGAATTCTATGCAATAACCATGTTGGATAATTGCTAGGACCCATGTGTCTGTAGTTATTTTGTCCCATGCTTCGTAATATTGACGTATCCTCCCCCCCACTGTGTTGTGTGGGAGGGGTGAGTGACGTGTGAGTCACTGCTTGTTGGTAGTGGTTTTGGGGCTTTGAAATCTTCCTCTATTCCTAGGGAATTGCCCCCCTCTATACTGGCCCCGAAAACCTCCCCTGTACTGTCCCTGGTAGGTGGGCGGTGCGGACTGTGAGGTGCTAGCTTGTGTGGCCTGACCCCGAAACCCTCCTCTAAAAGGTGTTTTGCGGAAGGTGTTATAAGATCCTCTGCTCTGCGGGGAGTAGAGTGCGCCCATGGCCTTGGCAGTGTCAGTGTCAGTGTCAGTGTCCTTCTTGAGCTTTTCTATGGCTGTGTCGACCTCCGGACCGAACAGAAGTTTTTCGTTTACTGGCATGTTAAGCACTGCCTGCTGAATTTCTGGCTTGAATCCAGACGTTCTGAGCCATGCGTGCCTACGGATGGTAACCGACGTATTAATGGTCCTTGCGGCCGTGTCTGCTGCATCCATGGAGGAGCGTATTTGATTGTTGGAAATGTTTTGACCCTCCTCAACAACCTGTTTTGCTCTTTTTTGCAGATCTTTTGGGAGATGTTCAATGAGATGCTGCATCTCATCCCAGTGGGCTCTGTCGTATCGCGCTAGCAGCGCTTGTGAATTTGCGATGCGCCACTGGTTTGCTGCTTGGACAGCAACCCTCTTCCCGGCTGCATCGAACTTCCTGCTTTCTTTATCTGGGGGAGGTGCATCCCCAGAAGTGTGTGAATTTGCCCGTTTTCTGGCAGCCCCTACCACCACAGAATCTGGTGGCAGTTGAGAGGTGATGAATACAGGGTCCGTAGGAGGCGCCTTATACTTTTTGTCCACCCTAGGCGTCACTGCCCTACTTTTAACTGGCTCCTTGAAAATGTCCTTTGCATGGCGTAGCATGCCTGGGAGCATCGGCAGGCTTTGGTAGGAGCTGTGGGTTGAAGAGAGGGTGTTAAATAAAAAATCATCCTCTACTTGTTCCGAGTGTAGTTCCACATTATGGAATAGTGCTGCCCTAGCCACCACTTGTGAGTAGGCTGTGCTGTCTTCCGGTGGTGATGGCCTAGTTGGGTATGTGTCTGGGCTGTTATCAGACACTGGTGCGTCGTACAAGTCCCACGCATCCTGATCTTGGTCATCGTGGCTCATGGCGGTGTGAGCTGGCGAATGTGACGGGGTGTAAGTTGGCGAAGCCGGAGTTACAGGTGGAGGCGAGGGAGGAGGTGTTACCTTTTGTGCTGTTTGTTGCTGAGGAGTAAACTGAAGCGTTCTCTTTCGTTTGACAGGTGGAAGGGTACTGATCTTCCCAGTCCCCTGCTGAATAAAGATACGCTTTTGCGTGTGATCCACGTCAGTGGATTGCAGTTCTTGTTCAAATCTATGTTTCTTCATTTGTGAAGACATAGAATGCTCTTCAGTATAGGAGCCTGAAACAGGGTCTGATGTCGCTTTTTTCGGCTCCGAAAACCCTGTTGATTGTTTTTTCGGCTCCGAGGTAACCTTCCTCTTTTTCTGTGCCGAAAATTCTTGGCCTCTATGGTCTTCGGCGCCACTGTCTCGGCGTCGATCCGTGTCGACACCGAACTCTCGGTGTTGATGCTCGGTCCCGAGAAGGCTGCGTGCCGGTGTCTCGACCGAAGTCGGACGATCTCGACACTGAATGTGCCTTTTTCGGTGCCGATTGTTGGTCACCGAGAATTTGGGTGGAGCCATGGCCGGTTGGCAGTGGCGTCCCCTGGGCCTTCTTTACTTTTTTAAGTTCTGATCTCGACGTCTTACTCACAGTTTTTGTAGAGTCTAGCTCGTCGGAGTCTGAATCATGGATGGAAAAGGATTCCTCCTGTTCCTCTTCTGTCTCGAACTGTCGACGCTCCTTTGGCGTGGACGCCATCTGCAGTCTTCTCGCTCGACGGTCGCGCAGAGTTTTTCGGGACCGGAACGCCCGACAGGCCTCACAGGATTCTTCGCTGTGCTCGGGTGACAGGCACAGGTTACAGACCGAGTGTAGGTCCGTATAAGGATATTTGTTGTGGCATTCGGGGCAGAATCGAAACGGGGTCCGTTCCATCGGCGTTGTTCTCCACGCGGTCGGGCCGACTAGGCCCCGACGGGGTGCCGAAATCTACCCCGAAGGGCACCGAAGCGCTTCGATGTTCAACGCGTCGTCGTATGTGTCTATCTCGAACCGGATCGCAACGATACCGTCGAAAATCTTCTGGTTTCAGCTATCTTTCCGTTCCGAAACTCAGAGCGACAGGAACACGTCCGAACCCGATGGCGGAAAGAAAACAATCGAAGATGGAGTCGACGCCCATGCGCAATGAGCACAGAAGGAGGAGTCACTCGGTCCCGTGACTCGAAAACACTTCTTCGAAGAAAAACAACTTGTAACACTCCGACCCAACACCAGATGGCGAGCTCATGCATACCATGTGTATCTACAGCGACAGATGCCATCGAACCTACAGTTACAGGTGAGTGACTTATTTCTTACTCCAGTATTGGAACTTTCATAGACTCACAGACTTGAATAAGACTAGCAAGCAGTAACCAGCACATTTTCTGTATTCATAAAACACTGTTTAACTTACAATAAGATATCATCTGCATTAGAACAGGTAAATGCAAAGCAATAAGAGCTAACCCACTGAAACATAAATCTATATGCATAAAAAGGTACCTTAATACTGAACAGAAAATGTGATATTATAGCAGAAGCAGATGGTGGGAAAACAAACAGCTCACCTTATCAGAACAAATGCCTAAGGACTGCTTGACCCACTGCTGCAACTCAGAGCGTCTCAGCATCCAGACAGTAATGCTTCGAGAAGGTGTGTGTCGTTCTCCACGTTGCTGCTCGACAGATGTCCGCAGTGACACCCCAGAGAAGAGCGCACAGGATGTAGAGACTGCCCTGGTGGAATGCGCACGTACTCTGGCGTCCAGGGGTCGACCAGATCTTCAATGGCAAAAGGCTATTGCGCTTGAGATCCATCTAGAAATAGTCTGTTTGGCGACAGGATGGGCGCACTAAATGCAACAAAGAGTTGATTTGATTTCCAGATCGAAGACGTTCGCTGCAAATAAAACTGAAGGTATCGTTTGACATCAAGCGAATGAAGCGATCTTTCTGCTCCAGTCTGAGGCTGTGAAAAGAAAGTCTTCAGCACCACTGGCACATTAATATGGAAGTCTGATGGAACCTTGGTGATGAACAGGATTTGTTTGCAGGATGACTTTATCATCAGCAAATTTCATGAAGGGTTTCTAGATGGTAAATGCTTGAATCTCGCTGACACGAAGAGCAGATGTTAAGGCCAAGAGGAGCGCTACCTTCCAGGTGAGGTATTTGATGTCAGATTTATGAATGGGCTTAAATGGCTCCTTCATTAGCTGACCCAGGACTGTATTTAGCTGCAAAGCTGGAGGCGGCGCTCTGACTGGAGGAAAAGATCGGAATAGACCTTTCATGAATTGCTTGATAAGCCTATGAGACCAGAGGGATGGCCACTTAGAAAGCAGTCTATATATCTGGAGATAGCAGCCAGGTGAACATGAATAGATGCATGGGCGAGACCAGAGTACGCCAGATGAAGAAGATAAGGTAAAACCTGCTCTGGAGCAGATGTAAGCAGGTGAATGCCATTAGGAACACACCATAAGCAAAACCGTTTCCATTTTAATTTGTATGTTTTACTAGTGGTATCAACACGCGCTTTAGCTAGAACAGTTTTGCAGTCACTAGGTATATTCAAATGGCCAAACTCCTTGAACTCAGAAGCCATGCACATAATCTGAGAGACTTGAAATCCAGATGCCTCACTTGGCCCTGATTGGTGGTTAGTAGCTCCGAAATCGGTGTTAATCTGATGGGAGGACACCAGGTCAGCAACAGAAGTTCTGTGTACCACAGTTGACGTGGCCAGGCTCGAGCAACTAGGAGTATCTGACATGTCTCCGATTTGATCTTGCTGATGACCCGCGGAAGAAGAGGTTTCAGAGGAAAAGCGTAAGCATAAATACCTGACCATGCTATTGAAAGGGTATTTCCCCGCGACCCTGGTTGGTGATACCAGCTTGCATAAAACCAGCATTTCGCATTCTGCGACTTTGCAAACCGGTCCAGATTTGGATTCCCCACCTGACGCGTCCAGCGTTCTCTGATTCAGCTCCCACTCGTGGGAAGTTGTGCTGAGCCTGCTTAGCGAATCTGCTGTGGTGTTGCTCACTCCTGGAAGGTGTCCTGCTCTTATGTGCACTGAATGTTGAATGCACCAGGTCCAACTGGTCTGAGCTTCCCTGGACAGCAGATGAGACCGAGTCCCTCATTGTTTTCTTGATGTAGTGCATGGTGGTCATATTGTCTGTTCAGACAAGCACCGATGAGCCTCGGATTCTCGGTAGGAAAGCCTGCAGTGCCAGGTACACAGCTCTGAGCTCGAGAAGGTTGATGTGAAGAGTAGCATGAGAAGGGGGCCACCTGCCACTCTCTTGAAGACATGCACTGCATCCCTCAATCGAAGCGTCCGTTATCGTTGTAAATGGAGGGACCTGAGCTAAGAATCCTAAAACCTTGGAGATGTTTGCCGGTGTTGACCACCAATCGAGGGAATCAACGATCCTTGCTGATATCTGTATGATGTCCCGAAGGAATCTTGCATCTGTTTCCATTGTTTGTCGAGCTCTTCTTGTAAAGGGCGCATCCGAAGGAGACACTGGGCAACTAGATTAATACACAAGAACATCATCCCCAGTAATGATTTGAACTTTTGAACTGAAAGAGACTTTCTTTACTGAACTGCACCTGCTAGGGCAATGAGTTTGAGTTGGGAACACCTTTGTTTGAGTCGTGTCCAATATAGCACCCAGGAAAACTATTCTTCTGGTAGGCTGAAGATGGGACTTCTCGCGATTGGGAGTGAGACCTAATTGTTGGAACAGGCGTAAAGTGGTCTTGAGAGAGTGGTGTAGAGACTGGATGTCGGAAGCCTTCAGTAACCAGTCGTCCAGATATGGGAATATTTGGTGTCTGTAGCGCCTCAGATATGCTGCAACAGGGGCTAGGCTCTGTGAAAATCCAGGGAGCGGATTGGAGTTCGAAAGGTAGCACTTTGAATTGAAAGTGCCAGCCGGCTGCCATGAATCTTCCGAATTTCCTGCACTTGGGGTGGATGGTTATGTGGAAGCAGGCATCCTGCAGATCTAGGGAAGCCGTAAAATCTCCTCTGTTGAGAAGTTGCAAAACATCCTTCAATGTAACCATGCGGAAGGACTGCTTCTTTATACATTTGTTGAGCTCCCTCAGATCCAGGATGGGTCTCCACTGACTAGATTTCTTCCTGATTAGGAAGAAGCAAGAATAGAAGCCTCTTTTGTGAGAATAAGGTACAGCCTCTATCGTCCTTTGTACAACAAGACATCTATTTCCAGAAGGAGAAGATGTAAATGCTTTTGATGTGCCCGGGAAGGCGGAGTCTCGGGGGGCATGCAAGTGACCTCTAGGAGATGACCATAAAGTTATTACGCCCAGAACCCACTTGTCACTTGTGATCGGACGCCAACGTTGCAGGTAATGTCTCAAAGAAGGAGAGGTAGCCGGCAATTGGAGGCTGCCATTGCCTGCGGGAGGTGTCCTTAGATTGTCGCCCTGACTTTCCTCTGAGAGGAGGTCTGCTGTATGCTGCCACTGGAGGCTGCCTCTGATGGTATTGGGGTCTGGAAGATTAGAATTGTGAGAAATAAGCTGGGTACCTGAATGATTGGTAACCACCTCAAAAGGAAGAGTGCCCTCTACCCCTGGCTCCTCGAAAGGGTGTGCGCTTATACTCTAGTCAATCAATCAATCACAGACATTTATAGAGTGCGCTACTTACCCGTTAGGGTTCCAAGGTGCTGCGGGGGGAGGGGGGGGGGGGGAGACTGCTACTGCTCGAAGAGCCAGGTATTGAGGAGTCTGCTGAAGGCGAGTAGGGCTTGAGTATGTTGGAGGTAGGTAGGGAGGGAGTGTGTTCCAGGTCTTGGCGGCGAGGTAGGAGAAGGATCTGCCGCCGGAGGTGGTTCGTTGGATGCGGGGGACGGTGGCGAGGGTCGCGGATCGCAGTTGGTGGGTCGGTGTGTAGAAATTGAGTCTGTCGTTGAGGTAGGTGGGGCCGGCGTTGTGGAGTGCTTTGTGTGCGTGGGTGAGGAGCTTGAAGGTGACCCTTTTGTCGACGGGAAGCCAGTGGAGCTCTTTGAGGTGAGGGGTGATGTGGCTGTGGCGGGGTGCGTTGGTGATGAGTCGGGCTGAGGTGTTTTGGATGCGTTGGAGTCGCTGGAGGTGTTTTGCTGGGATTCCTGCATAGAGTGCGTTGCCGTAGTCCAATCTGCTGCTGACGAGGGCGTGGGTCACTGTCTTCCTGGTGTCGGTCTTGTAGATCCTGCAGAGGGTGTTTTAGCAGGAGGAGGTGACGGCGCTGACTTGTCTGTCCATGGAGAGTGCGGAGTCGAGGATGAATCCCAAGTTGCGGGCATGGTCGGTGGGCGTCTGAGCCGTTCCAAGGGTGGTGGGCCACCACGAGTCGTCCCAGGCGGAGGGGGATGTCCAGAGGATGAGGATTTCTGTCTTGTCGGTGTTGAGTTTCAGGCGGCTATTTCTCATCCAGTCGGCCACTGCTTTCATTCCTTCATGGAGGATGGCTTTGGCGGTGGCGGGGTCGTTGGTGAGGGAGAGGATGAGCTGGGTGTCGTCGGCATAGGTGATGATGTTGAGGTTGTGACGGCGGGCCACTTGTGCGAGGGGGGCCATGTAAATGTTGAACAGCGTTGGGCTTAGGGAGGAGCCCAGGGGGACGCCGCAGATGATGTTGGCTTCTGAGCGGAAGGGTGGGAGGCGGACGGTCTGTGTTCTGCCGGAGAGGAAGGATGAGGTCCAGGCTAGGGC
Source organism: Pleurodeles waltl (assembly GCF_031143425.1). Lineage (NCBI taxonomy): Eukaryota > Metazoa > Chordata > Amphibia > Caudata > Salamandridae > Pleurodeles > Pleurodeles waltl. Next base: position 1,554,171,360 of record NC_090445.1, on the reverse strand, counting down.
TTTTTCCTGGATGCCGGCTTCTTGGAGGCGTGATAGTAGGGTGCAGTGGCAGACAGTGTCGAAGGCCGCTGAGAGGTCTAGCAGGATGAGGGCGGAGGTCTCGCTGTGGTCGAGTTGGCGTCTGATGTCATCTGTGGCGGCGATGAGGGCGGTCTCGGTGCTGTGGTTGAGTCTAAATCCGGTTTGTGAGGGGTCGAGGACGTTGTTGTCTTCGATGTGGCATGTCAGTTGAAGGTTGACGATCTTTTCTGTGACTTTTGCTGGGTAGGGGACGAGGGAGATGGGGCAGAAGATCTTGAGGTCCTTGGGGTCAGCTTTGGGTTTCTTGAGGAGGGCGTTGATGTCTGCGTGCTTCCAGCTTTCCGGGAAAGTGCCTGTTTCAAAGGCGGCGTTTATGATCTTGCGGAGTTGGGGCACGATGATAGAGTCGGCTTTGTTGAAGATGTGGTGGGGGCAGGGGGCAGTCGGTGATCCGGAGTGGATGGTGTTCATGATTTTGCGTGTTGCGTCGTCGTTGACGTTGGACCAGGCGGTGATGGGGTTGGCGATGCTTGGGTTCGAGGTGGTGACGGAGGTGGGCGCGGTGGGGGTGTTGAAGCTGCTGTGGATGTCGGCAATCTTGCTGTGGAAAAAAGCGGCAAGGGAGTCGCAAAGTTCCTGAGAGGGCGGGATGTCGTTGACATTGGCGCTGGGGGTGGACAGTTCCTTTACGATGCGGAAGAGCTCTTTGCTGTTGTGTGCGTTGTTGTCTAGGCGGTCTTTGAAGGAGGACCTCTTAATGGTCCTGATGAGGTGGTGGTGTTGGCGGGTGGAGTCTTTGAGGGTTACGTGGTTGTCCGGTGTGCGTTCCTGGAGCCATTTCTTTTCCAGTTTCCTGCAGGCGCGTTTGGAGGCCAGGAGTTCGTCAGTGAACCAGGAGGCTTTCTTGCTGGCGAGGTTGCTGGGGGGTTTCTTCAGTGGGGCAAGGATGTTGGCGCAGTCGATGATCAATTGTCTGAAGTTGCAGGCCGTGGTGTCTGGGTCGGTGGGCTTGTTCGGTGGGTTCTGGGAGAGGGTGCTGAGAAGTTGTTCTTCGGTGACTTTGCCCCAGTTGCGGCAGGGGAGTTGGCGGCTGTGGTGGTGTGCGGTGTTTTTGTTGTAGGTGAAGTGGATGCAGTGATGGTCGGTCCAGTAGGGTTCGGTGGTGTCTTTGTAGGTAACGTGTTCGCTGGTGGAGAAGATGGCGTCCAGTGTGTGTCAGACGGCGTGGGTTGGTGATGTGACGAGTTGTCTGAGTCCGAGGTTCGTGAGGTTGCTGATCAGCGTGGTGGAGTTGTGGTCGTTGTTCTCGAGGTGAAAATTGAGGTCCCCGAGGAGGGTGTAGTCCGTGGAGGCGAGTGCGTGGGTGCTTGCGAGGTCGGCGATGGTGTCGCAGAACTGGGCCTGTGGTGTCTGTAGACGAGCGTTCCTCTGAGGGTGGTGTTGGGGTCGGCGTGGATCCGGAAGTGTAGAAGCTCTGCGGTGTTGAAGTGGTCGTCAGTGTGGGTGGTGATCTTGAGGGAGGATTTGTGGACGATGGAGAGTCCTCCTCCGTAGCCGGTGATGCGGTCCCTGCGGGAGATCTTGTATCCGTCTGGGATGGCGATGGCTGGCGCGGATGAGTCGTTCCACCATGTCTCGGTCAGGAAGGCTACGTCCGGGGCGGTGCTGTCGAGCAGGTCCCAGAGTTCTACAGCATGTTTGTGTGCGGAGCGGGTGTTGAGGAGTATGCAGCGGAGGTGGTTTGGTCTGGTGGTCGTTTGCTTGGAGATTCGGTTGCAGGTGAAGTGGCAGTTGCGGCAGGCGAAAGGTCCGTGGGTGTGCTTCGGGGCGGCTTGGTAGCAGTGTTGGTTTCGGCCGTTGTTGAGTGCGTGGGGGGAGGCGGCGGCATAGCTGAGCCTGGGCGGTGTGCGGAGCGGAGGGCGAGGTCCAGGAGTTCTGGCGCTGGGCGCGGTCCGAGCGTGGACGGGCGCAGACAGGCTTGACTCTGTAGTGACCTTAAAGACCGGGCAGTATCAGTGTCTGCTTGGATTGCTTGAAGAGTCATCCACATGCTTGCCAAAAAAGTCTTCAATAATTTTGGTTTGGACATCCGGTCGAAAATCTGTGGCATTAAGCCACCCTTGGCTCCTTAAGACAGCTGATCCAGCCAGGAGCCGAAACCCCCATAGCGGCAATCTCAAAAGCACAGTCAATAACCTCTGCAGAAGTGCGCTGACCTTTAATGAGAATCTTTCTCGCTTCCGTCTTGCTGGAATCCGGAAGAACATCTACAGAGTGAGAAATGTCCGACTGTAGCTGCCTGTCATATCTTCCCAGGAGTGCCAGGGAGTTTGCAGCGCAGACCACAATGGCAGACATGGAAGAAAATCTCTTTCCAATGTTGTCAAGGTGTCTACCATCCTTGTCTGAGGGTGCAGACAGAGGCCCCGAAGGGTTTCTAGAACATCGCTCGGCAGCCTGAGAAACCACAGAGTCTGGTTTTGGATGTCCCACCAGGCAAGCAGGGGTGTCCCTCCAGCGCTTTATATTTTTTTACTAGTTTTGGCAATACTGCTGGCACCGTAGCAGGGTTACGCATAATTAGTCCACGATTCCATACGTGGTCTATACTAGGGATTGCTCTCACCACCTTCCTATGCGGTTCTTTAAAGTCGTATAAGAAGCAATCCTGCTGTGTGGATGGCATCTGGAGCTCAAATCGTGCAACCGCTTTTTCTAATAAATTGTGAAAAGATTCAATATCCTCCAGAGGGAATTCAACAGAAGTTGGTTCCGGTGAAGGGGGTGCCGGGAGTGCATTGTCATCCCATTCATCCTGCTACAAGAGAACTTCTTCAGCTGCTTCGTCTGACGAAGCCTGGGCTTGTGGACTCTGTGGAGCTTGTGGACTCTGTGGAGCTTGAGGAATCTGCAGAGTAGCAGGGAGAACTGGTAGAGGTACCAGAGTACACGGTGCCGTAACCACTGGTGTAAGATCCTTTGCAGACTGTGGACGGAAGTGCTCCCTATAATCCGCAAGCATGGCCTGTAGGTCAGAAACCAGAACAAACAGGTAAGCACACCATTCCTTGTTGTTGCTGTTGTGGGACTGGATCATAGTAATGCTGATCATAATAGGAGTCATCATCAGAGTACTCCTGATATTTTAGATGCAACTGGGATGGACTCCTGACTACTCTAAATACTCCATCTTGATCTGATTCATCATCATCGTCGCCATCTAAAAAGTGAGATGGCAAAAGTCTTTGACACCTTACTTTGTGATGTGACAGACTGTGTCAAATGAGTCTTTGAAAGCCTCTAGAGGAGTATGCTCCACAGAGTGGTACAGAGGTAATGCTGATTGTCTTTGCCGTTTTGCCAGCAACATTTTGACTGTTGACGAGAAAAAACCTGGTGTCGACGATATCATCCGTACTGGAAACATAGTCGACGGTGTGATCAATGATGATAGTACTGTCGACACGAGTATCGCCAATGGAGACGTCGTCGACAAGGGCATCGTTGACGGAGGCAGTCAACGGGAGCCTCGGCGCACGATCAATGGTCTACGGGAGGGTCATCGACGAGAATAGCGCTGACGAGATGAGACGTCTCGTCGATGAGGATGATAGCTTCATCGACGAGGATCCTGGAGCCACTGGCGTCAACATTGATAGAGTGACAATTACCGGCGTCACTCATGAAACAGTCGCTGACAAGAGTACCATCGACGATGGCGCCGTCAACAGTGATGAACTTGGTTTCTTGAACTTATGGAGAACTTTCAGAGGTGGAGTAGCCGGTTCAGAAACAGTCTTTTAGAGGATTTTTTTTTGGCATTCTGTGCCGGTTCTCTTCTTCTGTGGAGAGCTATGACTTTTAGAAGAGGTCCCAGCTGATTTCTGTGCCATTTTCTTAGGTGGCTCTTGAAACATCTAAGCCCTCCTGCTTTCTTTTAACAGGTGTTTTAGGAGCAGAAATATAGGAAGAGGCACTATCCTCATCAGAGGCTGAGTGGCCAGTCTTATCTTTCTGAAGCCACAAAAGCAGATGACCCTCTCTGTCTTTCAAAGTCTTTGTAGAGAATTATCTACATATTTTGCAGTCCTCTGTTTTATGGCTGGGATATAAGCAATAAATGCATTCCTCGTGTAAATCATCCACATATAATTTCTTCAAAAAAGAGGCACAGGATCTAAAAAGGCCTTTCCTGGGTGTCTCTGACATGGCAGCCAGTTTGAAGCACCAGAGAAGAAAAGAAATGTCCCAGAATTCAGGTAGTAGATCTTCTGAGAGACAATATTGAGCAGAGCTCAAAGGAGACTCCTCAGCACGACCTGCGGTGGAAAACCTGAGGAAAGGCAGCTCCTCACAGGAGGTTCTAAGGGGTGAGGCAATCTGATTGGTTCAAGTTTGAGTCTGGGTTTGGGTCTATTTGACAAAATGACTGTGAGGGGTTAGTCTATTGAGGCCTAGGCCATGTATTGTATGTGTACATTTTCAGGCCTAGATTATATATTTCACCGGAGACTCCCATCTCGACGACGGGGAAGTATTACGGCATGTGAATCTATTAAAGTTCCAATACTGGAGTAAAGTGGCAACTTCTAAAGTTGCACTTTGCCCACTGGTGACCTTAAAATTTGATTTAACCATTAAAACTGGATTACTGCACTGATTCTTTGAATAACAAGCTGTACCAACCTTAGTTATCTCATTCAGAAGTTAGAAGGGCTGAGGTGCCAGGCAGCCCGTAACTCTGTACTACCAACTGGGCTACTAGCCTTTCCAAGGTGTAAAATAAAAAATTTAAAAAATAAAAATAAAAAAACAACAATAATTTAGGGTTTTGCTGCCAGAACATGTACAAATACAGGATCCAATTTTTCCAAATACAGCACCCTGCATTAGGACTAGTTAGGCCTGCCACAGGGTGACATTATTATTATATATATATATATATATATATATATATATATATATATATATATATGGAAAATGTCACTTACCCAGTGTACATCTGTTCGTGGCATGAGACGCTGCAGATTCACATGCTTTGCACATCCCACCATCTAGTGTTGGGCTCGGAGTGCTACAAGTTGTTTTTCTTCGAAGAAGTCTTTTCGAGTCACGAGATCGAGGGACTCCTCCCCTTTCGGCTCCATTGCGCATAGGTGTCAACTCCATCTTAGATTGTTTTCCCCGCAGAGGGTGAGGTAGGAGTTGTGTATTAAAGTAATAGTGCCCATGCAATGGAGTAAATATGTATGTACATAATGTGGTTTAAAGTGATATATTTACAAATTTACAAATGTTCAAGATCAACTTCGAAACGGCTACAGGCTCCCGGGGAGGCGGGTGGGCGCATGTGAATCTGCAGCGTCTCATGCCACGAACAGATGTACACTGGGTAAGTGACATTTTCCGTTTGATGGCATGTGTAGCTGCAGATACACATGCTTTGCATAGACTAGTAAGCAGTTATCTCACCAAAAGCAGTGGCTCAGCCTGTAGGAGTTGAAGTTGTTTGAAATAAAGTCCATAGTACTGCTTGTCCTACTGTGGCTTGTTTTGTTGTTAACACATCCACGCAGTAATGTTTGGTGAATGTATGAGACGTAGACCATGTGGCTGCCTTACATATTTCAGTCATTGGAATGTTTCCTAGAAAGGCCATAGTAGCACCTTTCTTCCTAGTTGAGTGTGCCTTTGGTGTTATAGGCAGTTCTCTTTTTGCTTTGAGATAACAGGTTTGAATACATTTGACTATCCATCTGGCAATGCCTTGTTTGGATATTGGATTCCCTGTATGAGGTTTTTGAAAAGCAACGAACAGTTGTTTTGTTTTCCGTATTTGTTTTGTTCTATCAATGTAGTACATTAAAGCTCTTTTGATGTCTAATGTATGTAGTGCTCTTTCAGCTACAGAATCTGGTTCTGGAAAGAACACTGGCAGTTCTACTGTTTTATTTAAGTGAAACGGTGATATGACTTTTGGTAAGAACTTTGGGTTAGTTCGTAAAACTACTTTATGCTTGTGTATCTGAATAAAGGGTTCTTGTATGGTAAATGCTTGTATTTCACTTACTCTTCTTAGAGATGTGATGGCAATGAGAAACGCTACTTTCCATGTTAAATATTGTACCTCACACGAGAGCATGGGTTCAAAAGGTGGACCCATGAGTCGTGTTAAGACAATGTTAAGGTTCCACGAAGGAACTGGTGGCGTTCTTGGTGGAATAATTCTCTTTAGGCCCTCCATAAATGCTTTTATGACTGGGATCCTAAATAATGAAGTTGTGTGCGTAATTTGCAGATAAGCTGAAATTGCGGTAAGATGTATTTTAATGGATGAAAAAGCTAGCTTTGACTTTTGTAAATGCAGTAAGTAGCTTCTGATGTCTTTAGCAGATGCGTGTAATGGCTGAATTTGATTATTATGGCAATAATAAACAAATCTTTTCCACTTATTTGCATAGCAATGTCTTGTGGTTGGTTTCCTTGCTTGTTTTATGACTTCCATACATTCCTGTGTAAGGTCTAGATGTCCGAATTCTAAGACTTCAGGAGCCAAATTGCTAGATTCAGTGATGCTGGATTTGGATACCTGATTTGTTGTTTGTGTTGAGTTAACAGATCGGGTCTGTTTGGAAGCTTGATATGAGGCACTACTGAGAGGTCTAGTAGTGTTGTGTACCAAGGTTGTCTTGCCCAGGTTGGTGCTATTAGTATGAGTTTGAGTTTGTTTTGACTCAATTTGTTTACTAGATACAGAAGGAGTGGGAGAGGGGGAAAAGCGTATGCAAATATCCCTGACCAGCTCATCCATAATGCATTGCCCTGAGATTGATCTTGTGCGTACCTGGATGCGAAGTTTTGGCATTTTGCGTTTTCTTTTGTTGCAAATAGGTCTATTTGTGGTGTTCCCCATCTTTGGAAGTAAGAGTTTAGTATTTGGGGGTGAATCTCCCATTCATGGATCTGTTGGTGATCCCGAGAGAGATTGTCTGCTAACTGATTCTGAATCCCTGGAATAAACTGTGCTATTAGGCAAATGTGGTTGTGAATCGCCCAATGCCATACTCTCTGTGTCAGGAGACACAACTGTGTCGAGTGTGTTCCTCCCTGTTTGCTCAGATAATACATCGTTGTCATGTTGTCTGTTTTGATAAGAATGTGTTTGTGGCTTATTATGGGTTGAAATGCCTTCAACGCTAGAAATACTGCCAGTAGTTCTAAGTGATTTATGTGAAACTGTCTCTGCTGAGTGTCCCATTGTCCTTGGATGCTGTGTTGATTGAGGTGTGCTCCCCACCCTATCATGGAGGCGTCTGTCGTTATTACGTATTGAGGCACTGGGTCTTGGAAAGGCCGCCCTTGGTTTAAATTTATATTGTTCCACCATTGAAGCGAGGTGTATGTTTTCGGTCTATCAACACTAGATCTAGAAGTTGACCCTGTGCCTGTGACCATTGTGATGCTAGGCACTGTTGTAAGGGCCACATGTGCACCCTTGCGTTTGGGACAATGGCTATGCATGAGGAAATCATGCCTAGTAGTTTCATCACAATCTTGACTTGTATCTTTTGTTCTGGATACATGGCCTGTATTACATTGTGAAATGCCTGTACCCTTTGTGGACTTGGAGTGGCAATCCCTTTTGTTGTGTTGATTGTCACCCCTAATTATTGCTGTGTTTGACACGGCTGAAGGTGAGACTTTGTGTAGTTGATTGAGAAACCTAGTTTGTGGAGGGTTTCTATGACGTATTTTGTGTGTTGTGAACACCGTTCTTGCGTGTTGGTTTTGATTAACCAATCGTCTAGGTACAGGAATACATGTTTTTGCTGCCTTCTGATATGAGCAGCCACTACTGCCAGGCATTTTGTAAAAACTCTTGGCGCAGTTGTTATCCCGAATGGCAACACTTTGAATTGGTAATGTACCCCTTGGAATACAAACCTTAAGTACTTTCTGTGTGAAGGATGTATCGGTATATGGAAGTATGCATCCTTTAGGTCTAGTGTTGTCATGTAGTCTTGTTGTTTGAGCAATGGGATTACGTCCTGTAATGTCACCATGTGAAAGTGATCTGATTTGATGTAGGTATTTAATGTTCTGAGATCTAATGTAGGTCTTAGAGTTTTGTCCTTTTTGCGTATGAGAAAGTACAGCGAGTAAAACTCCTGCTCCTCTCTGATGAATTGGTACCAGTTCTATTGCCTCTTTTTGTAACAACGATTGGACCTCTAGTTCTAGAAGATCTATGTGTTGTTTTGACACATTGTGTTTTCAGTGGGACATTTGGAGGGAATTTGAGAAATTCTATGCAATAACCGTGCTGGATAATTGCTAGGACCCAAGTGTCTGTTGTTATTTCCTCCCAAAGTTTGTAGAACTTGGTTAGTCTCCCCCCCCCACAGGTGTTATGTGTTGGGGATTTGTGACTTCTAAATCACTGCTTGTTTTGAGGAGTTTTGGGACTTTGGAACTTCCCTCTCCTCTTTTGGAATTGGCCCCCTCTATATTGTCCCCGAAAACTTCCCCACTGATATTGGCTCTGATAAGTGGGCCTTGTTTGTGAGGTTGTGGGTTCTGTGCTTTGTCCTCGGAACCCCCCTCGAAACTGTGTTGTAAGGAAATGCCTCCTTGGCATGGTTGCCCCCTGACTTTTTGCCTTTGCTGATGCTATGTTTACAATTGAAAGTGTGCTGAGGCCTGCTAACCAGGCCCCAGCACCAGTGTTCTTTCCCTAACCTGTACTGTTGTATCCACAATTGGCAGACCCTGGCATCCAGATAAGTCCCTTGTAACTGGTACTTCTAGTACCAAGGGCTCTGATGCCAAGGAAGGTCTCTAAGGGCTGCAGCATGTCTTATGCCACCCTGGAGACCTCTCACTCAGCACAGACACACTGCTTGCCAGCTTGTGTGTGCTAGTGAGGACAAAACGAGTAAGTCGACATGGCACTCCCCTCAGGGTGCCATGCCAGCCTCTCACTGCCTATGCAGTATAGGTAAGACACCCCTCTAGCAGGCCTTACAGCCCTAAGGCAGGGTGCACTATACCATAGGTGAGGGTACCAGTGCATGAGCATGGTACCCCTACAGTGTCTAAACAAAACCTTAGACATTGTAAGTGCAGGGTAGCCATAAGAGTATATGGTCTGGGAGTCTGTCAAACACGAACTCCACAGCACCATAATGGCTACACTGAAAACTGGGAAGTTTGGTATCAAACTTCTCAGCACAATAAATGCACACTGATGCCAGTGTACATTTTATTGTAAAATACACCCCAGAGGGCACCTTAGAGGTGCCCCCTGAAACTTAACCGACTGTCTGTGTAGGCTGACTAGTTCCAGCAGCCTGCCACACCAGAGACATGTTGCTGGCCCCATGGGGAGAGTGCCTTTGTCACTCTGAGGCCAGTAACAAAGCCTGCACTGGGTGGAGATGCTAACACCTCCCCCAGGCAGGAGCTGTGACACCTGGCGGTGAGCCTCAAAGGCTCACCCCTTTGTCACAGCCCAGCAGGGCACTCCAGCTTAGTGGAGTTGCCCGCCCCCTCCGGCCACGGCCCCCACTTTTGGCGGCAAGGCTGGAGGGAACAAAGAAAGCAACAAGGAGGAGTCACTGGCCAGTCAGGACAGCCCCTAAGGTGTCCTGAGCTGAGGTGACTCTGACTTTTAGAAATCCTCCATCTTGCAGATGGAGGATTCCCCCAATAGGGTTAGGATTGTGAACCCCTCCCCTTGGGAGGAGGCACAAAGAGGGTGTACCCACCCTCAGGGCTAGTAGCCATTGGCTACTAACCCCCCAGACCTAAACACGCCCTTAAATTTAGTATTTAAGGGCTACCCTGAACCCTAGAAAATCAGATTCCTGCAACTACAAGAAGAAGGACTGCCTAGCTGAAAACCCCTGCAGAGGAAGACCAGAAGACGACAACTGCCTTGGCTCCAGAAACTCACCGGCCTGACTCCTGCCTTCCAAAGATCCTGCTCCAGCGACGCCTTCCAAAGGGACCAGCGACCTCGACATCCTCTGAGGACTGCCCCTGCTTCGAAAAGACAAGAAACTCCCGAGGACAGCGGACCTGCTCCAAGAAAGGCTGCAACTTTGTTTCCAGCAGCCTTGAAAGAACCCTGCAAGCTCCCCGCAAGAAGCGTGAGACTTGCAACACTGCACCCGGCGACCCCGACTCGGCTGGTGGCGATCCAACACCTCAGGAGGGACCCCAGGACTACTCTAAGACTGTGAGTACAAAAACCTGTCCCCCCTGAGCCTCCACAGCGCCGCCTGCAGAGGGAATCCCGAGGCTTCCCCTGACCGCGACTCTTTGAATCCTAAGTCCCGACACCTGGGAGAGACCCTGCACCCGCAGCCCCCAGGACCTGAAGGACCGGACTTTCACTGGAGGAGTGACCCCCAGGAGTCCCTCTCCCTTGATCAAGTGGAGGTTTCCCCGAGGAACCCCCCCCTTGCCTGCCTGCAGCGCTGAAGAGATCCCTAGATCTCCCATTGACTTCCATTACAAACCCGACGCTTCTTTCTACACTGCACCCGGCCGCCCCCGCGCTGCTGAGGGTGAAATTTCTGTGTGGGCTTGTGTCCCCCCCGGTGCCCTACAAAACCCCCCTGGTCTGCCCTCCGAAGACGCGGGTACTTACCTGCAAGCAGACCGGAACCGGGGCACCCCCTTCTCTCCATTCTAGCCTATGCGTTTTGGGCACCACTTTGAACTCTGCACCTGACCGGCCCTGAGCTGCTGGTGTGGTGACTTTGGGGTTGCTCTGAACCCCCAACGGTGGGCTACCTTGGACCAAGAACTAAGCCCTGTAAGTGTCTTACTTACCTGGTTAACCTAACAAATACTTACCTCCCCTAGGAACTGTGAAAATTGCACTAAGTGTCCACTTTTAAAACAGCTATTTGTGAATAACTTGAAAAGTATACATGCAATTTTGATGATTTGAAGTTCCTAAAGTACTTACCTGCAATACCTTTCGAATGAGATATTACATGTAGAATTTGAACCTGTGGTTCTTAAAATAAACTAAGAAAAGATATTTTTCTATATACAAACCTATTGGCTGGATTTGTCTCTGAGTGTGTGTACCTCATTTATTGTCTATGTGTATGTACAACAAATGCTTAACACTACTCCTTGGATAAGCCTACTGCTCGACCACACTACCACAAAATAGAGCATTAGTATTATCTCTTTTTGCCACTATCTTACCTCTAAGGGGAACCCTTGGACTCTGTGCATGCTATTCCTTACTTTGAAATAACACATACAGAGCCAACTTCCTACATTGGTGGATCAGCGGTGGGGTACAAGACTTTGCATTTGCTGGACTACTCAGCCAATACCTGATCACACGACAAATTCCAAAATTGTCATTAGAAATTCATTTTTTCAATTTGAAAGTTTTCTAAATTCTTAAAAGTCCTGCTAGGGCCTTGTGTGTTAAGTCCCTGTTTAGCATTGTCTTTTTAGAGTTTAAAAGTTTGTTAAAAGTTTGAATTAGATTCTAGAAACAGTTTTAGATTCTTAAAAAAGTATTCCAACTCTTAGCAGAATAATGTCTGATACAGAGATGCAGGTGGTGGAACTCGACACCACACCTTACCTCCATCTTAAGATGAGGGAGCTAAGGTCTCTCTGTAATATAAAGAAAATAACCATTGGCTCCAGACCTACCAAAATTCAGCTCCAGGAGCTGTTGGCAGAGTTTGAAAAAGCCAACCCCTCTGATGATGACATCACAGAGGAAGAAATTAGTGACTTGGAGGCCAATGTCCCTCCTCCAGTCCTAAATAGGGAGAACAGGACCCCTCAAGTCCTGTCTCCAACTGTGTTAGTCAGAAATAGTGAGTCCCTCACAGGAGGGTCCCACATTTCTGAAATCACTGAGGATGCTCTCAGTGAAGATGACCTCCTGTTAGCCAGGATGGCCAAAAGATTGGCTTTAGAGAGACAGCTCCTAGCCATAGAAAGGGAAAGACAAGAGATGGGCCTAGGACCCATCAATGGTGGCAGCAATATAAATAGGGTCAGAGATTCTCCTGACATGTTAAAAATCCCCAAAGGGATTGTGACAAAATTTGAAGATGGTGATGACATCACCAAGTGGTTCACAGCTTTTGAGAGGGCTTGTGTAACCAGAAAAGTGAACAGATCTCACTGGGGTGCTCTCCTTTGGGAAATGTTCACTGGAAAGTGTAGGGATAGACTCCTCACACTCTCTGGAAAAGATGCAGAATCTTATGACCTCATGAAGGGTACCCTGATTGAGGGCTTTGGATTCTCCACTGAGGAGTACAGGATTAGGTTCAGGGGGGCTCAAAAATCCTCGAGCCAGACCTGGGTTGACTTTGTTGACTACTCAGTGAAAACACTAGATGGTTGGATTCAAGGCAGTGGTGTAAGTAATTATGATGGGCTGTACAATTTATTTGTGAAAGAACACCTGTTAAGTAATTGTTTCAATGATAAACTGCATCAGCATCTGGTAGACCTAGGACCAATTTCTCCCCAAGAATTGGGAAAGAAGGCGGACCATTGGGTCAAGACAAGGGTGTCCAAGACTTCAACAGGGGGTGACCAAAAGAAAGGGGTCACAAAGACTCCCCAGGGGAAGGGTGATGAGACAACCAAAACTAAAAATAGTAAAGAGTCTTCTACAGGCCCCCAAAAACCTGCACAGGAGGGTGGGCCCAGAGCCTCTTCACAAAACAATGGGCACAAGGGTAAAAACTTTGATCCCAAAAAGGCCTGGTGTCATAGCTGTAAACAGCATGGACACCAAACTGGAGACAAGGCCTGTCCCAAGAAAGGTTCCACTCCAAACTCCCATCCAGGTAACACTGGTATGGCTAGTCTCCAAGTGGGATCAACAGTGTGCCCAGAGCAAATCAGGGTCCACACTGAAGCTACTCTAGTTTCTGAGGGTGGGGTGGATTTAGCCACACTAGCTGTCTGGCCGCCTAACATGCAAAAATACAGACAGCAACTCTTAATTAATGGGACTAGAATAGAGGGCCTGAGGGATACAGGTGCCAGTGTCACCATGGTGACAGAGAAACTGGTTTCCCCTGGCCAATACCTGACTGGAAAAACTTACACAGTCACCAACGCTGACAATCAGAGAAAAGTACCTCCCATGGCAATGGTTACTTTAGAATGGGGAGGGGTCAATGGCCTGAAACAGGTGGTGGTCTCCTCAAATATCCCAGTGGACTGTCTGCTTGGAAATGACCTGGAGTCCTCAGCATGGGCTGAGGTAGAACTAAAAACCCATGCAGCAATGCTGGGTATCCCTGAACTGGTGTGTGTGAAAACAAGAGCACAGTGCAAGGCACAGGGTGAACAAGTAGAGCTGGAGTCTGGAAGAATGGCCCAGCCTACCAAGAGGAAAGGAAAGTCAGTTGGGAAACCAACTGCAACACAGCAAAAGAAAGGGAACCTCTCTTCTCAGGAAGAAGTTCTGCCCTCTGAGGGAACTCAGCCTTTGGAGCTTGAACCTTATCAGGTTGAGCTCTTAGGCCCAGGGGGACCCTCAAGGGAGGAGCTGTGTAAGGGACAAGAAACCTGTCCCTCTCTTGAAGGCCTTAGGCAGCAAGCTGCTGAAGAGTCCAAAGGCAAGAAAAATGGAACGCATAGGGTCTATTGGGAAGATGGACTCCTGTACACTGAGGCCAGAGACCCCAAACCTGGTGCCACTAGGAGAGTGGTAGTGCCTCAGCTGTTCAGGAAGTTCATCCTAACATTGGCCCATGACATTCCCCTTGCTGGACATTTGGGACAAACCAAGACGTGGGAGAGGTTAGTCAACCACTTCTACTGGCCCAATATGTCCAACATGGTTAAGGAGTTTTGCCTCTCCTGCCCCACCTGTCAAGCCAGTGGTAAGACAGGTGGGCATCCAAAGGCCCCCCTCATTCCACTTCCAGTGGTGGGGGTTCCCTTTGAAAGAGTGGGTGTGGACATAGTTGGTCCACTGGAACCTCCCACAGCCTCAGGAATGAAAATGTCACTTACCCAGTGTACATCTGTTCGTGGCATTAGTCGCTGCAGATTCACATGTTTGGCACAGTCCGCTGCCTGGTGTTGGGCTCGGAGTATTACAAGTTGTTTTTCTTCGAAGAAGTCTTTTTGGTCACGGGACCGAAGGACTCCTCCCTCTTTGGCTCCATTGCGCATGGGCGTCGACTCCATCTTAGATTGTTTTCCCCGCAGAGGGTGAGGATGGAGTTGTTTGGTATAAATAGTGCCCATGCAATGGAGTGAATATGTATGTATGATAAGAGTTTCTAATAATTATTTACAAATGTTCAGATGTTTAAGGTTTATGATCTACTTCTAAACGGCTACAGGCTTCCCGGGGAGGTGGGAGGGTACATGTGAATCTGCAGCGACTAATGCCACGAACAGATGTACACTGGGTAAGTGACATTTTCAGTTCGATGGCATATGTTGCTGCAGATACACATGTTTGGCATAGACTATAAAGCAGTTACCTCCCCTAAAAGCGGTGGTTTAGCCTGTAGGAGTTGAAGTAGTTTGGAATAATGTTCTTAGTACAGCTTGGCCCACTGTAGCTTGTTGTGCATTTAGTACGTCTACACAGTAGTGTTTAGTAAACGTATGAGGCGTAGACCAGGTTGCAGCCTTACATATTTCGCTCATAGGAATGTTTCCTAGAAAGGCCATTGTAGCACTTTTTTTTCTGGTTGAGTGTGCCTTTGGTGTAATAGGCAATTCTCTTTTGGCTTTAAGATAGCATGTTTGAATGCATCTGACTATCCATCTAGCAATGCCTTGTTTAGAGATTGGATTTCCTATGTGTGGTTTTTGAAAAGCTATGAACAGTTGTTTTGTTTTCCTGATTAGCTTTGTTCTGTCAATGTAATACATTAGTGCTCTTTTGATGTCTAATGTATGTAGTGCCCTTTCAGCCACAGAATTTGGTTGTGGGAAGAACACTGGCAATTCTACTGTTTGATTTAAATGGAATGGTGAGATTACTTTTGGCAGAAATTTTGGATTTGTTCTTAGAACTATTTTATTGTTGTGTATTTGAATAAATGGTTCTTGTATGGTAAATGCCTGTATTTCACTTACTCTTCTGAGGGATGTGATTGCAATGAGAAATGCGACCTTCCAGGTTAGATATTGCATTTCACAGGAATGCATGGGTTCGAAAGGGGGACCCATGAGTCTTGTTAAGACGATGTTAAGATTCCATGAAGGAACTGGTGGTGTTCTTGGTGGTATAATTCTTTTTAGCCCTTCCATGAATGCTTTAATAACTGGTATTCTAAATAGAGACGATGAATGAGTAGTTTGTAGGTAAGCAGATATAGCTGCGAGGTGTATTTTTATAGATGAAAAAGCGAGATTTGCTTTTTGCAAATGTAGTAAGTATCCTACTATGTCTTTAGTAGAGGCATGTACTGGTTGTATTTGATTGGCATGGCAGTAGTAAACAAATCTTTTCCACTTAGATGCATAGCAGTGTCTAGTGGAAGGTTTTCTAGCTTGTTTTATGACCTCCATGCATTCTTGTGTGAGGTCCAAGTGTCCGAATTTTAGGATTTCAGGAGCCAAATTGCCAGATTCAATGATGCTGGGTTTGGATGTCTGATCTGTTGTTTGTGTTGTGTTGTGTTAACAGATCTGGCCTGTTGGGTAGTTTGACATGCGGTACTAGTGAAAGGTCTAGTAGAGTTGTATACCAAGGTTGTCTTGCCCATGTGGGTGCTATCAGTATGAGTTTGAGTTGGTTTTGACTTAACTTGTTTACTAGATATGGAAGGAGAGGGAGAGGGGGAAAAGCGTACGCAAATATCCCTGACCAATTCATCCATAGAGCATTGCCTTGTGATTCGCGGTGTGGGTACCTGGATGCGAAGTTTTGGCATTTTGAGTTTTCTCTTGTTGCGAACAAATCTATCTGGGGTGTTCCCCAAATTTGAAAGTACTTGTTCAGAACTTGGGGGTGAATTTCCCATTCGTGGACTTGTTGGTGGTCTCGCGAAAGGTTGTCTGCTAGTTGGTTTTGTATTCCTGGAATAAATTGTGCTATTAGGCGAATGTTGTTGTGAATCGCCCACTGCCAAATTTTTTGTGTTAGGAGGCACAATTGTGTTGAGTGTGTTCCTCCTTGTTTGTTTAGATAATACATTGTTGTCATGTTGTCTGTTTTGACAAGAATGTATTTGTGTGTTATTATGGGTTGGAAGGCTTTTAACGCTAGAAATACTGCCAACAGTTCTAGGTAATTGATATGAAATTTTGTTTCGTGTATATCCCATTGTCCTTGAATGCTGTGGTGATTGAGGTGTGCTCCCCACCCTGTCATGGAAGCATCTGTTATAACGTATTGAGGCACTGGGTCCTGAAATGTCCGCCCTTTGTTTAAATTTTTGCTGTTCCACCATAGAAGCGAGAGGTATGTTTGGCGGTCTACCAACACCAGATTTTGAAGTTGACCCTGTGCCTGTGACCATTGTGATGCTAGACACTGATGTAAGGGTCGCATGTGTAGTCTTGCGTTTGGGACAATGGCTATGCATGATGACATCATGCCTAGAAGTTTTAGCGCAAATTTTGCTTGTATGTTTTGTTTTGGAAACATAGCACTTATTAGCTTGTGGAATGCCTGCACTCTTTGTGGACTTGGAGTGGCAATTCCTTTTGATGTGTTGATGGTTGCTCCTAGATATTGTTGTGTTTGACACGGTTCTAGGTGTGATTTTGTGTAGTTGATGGAAAACCCCAGTTTGTGAAGGGTTTGTATGACAAAGGTGGTGTCGTTTGCGCATTTTTTTACTGTGTTGGTTTTGATTAGCCAGTCGTCTAGGTAAGGGAACACATGTATCTGTTGTCTCCTGATGTGTGCTGCTACTACTACTGCTAGACATTTTGTGAACACTCTTGGTGCAGTTGTTATTCCGAATGGCAACACCTTGAATTGGTAATGTATTCCTTTGAATACAAACCGTAGGTACTTTCTGTGAGAAGGGTGTATTGGTATATGAAAGTACGCATCCTTTAGGTCTAATGTGGTCATGTAATCTTGCTGTTTGAGCAGTGGAATGATGTCTTGTAGTGTGACCATGTGAAAATGGTCCGATATGATGTAGGTATTTAGTGTCCTGAGATCTAATATTGGTCTCAATGTTTCGTCTCTTTTTGGAATTAGAAAGTACAGGGAGTAAACTCCTGTGTTTTTTTGTTGTACTGGTACTAATTCTATTGCATCCTTTTGCAGTAGTGCTTGAACTTCTAGTCCTAAAAGTTCTAAATGATGTTGTGACATTTTGCGTGTTTTGGGGGGGGATGTTCGGTGGGAAGTTGTGGAATTTTATGCAATAGCCATGTTGGATTATTGCTAATACCCAATTGTCTGTTGTAATCTGTTGCCAAGATTGGTAGAATTGGCTTAGTCTTCCCCCCACTGGTGTTGAGTGAAGGGGTTGCGTGACTTGAAAGTCACTGTTTAGGTGGAGGTGTTTTTGGAGTCTGGAATCTTCCCCTACTCCTTGGGAATTGACCCCCCCGATATCCCCTGAAACCTCCCCTTTGGAAGGAACCCTGATATGGTGTGGTTCTTGATTGTTGGCTGGTGGTGTCTGTGGGTTGGCCACGAAACCCCCCTCTAAATGGAGTTTTTCTGAAAGAGCCTCTGCTCTGCGGGGAGTAGAGTGCGCCCATGGCTTTGGCCGTGTCTGTGTCCTTTTTCAGTTTTTCAATGGCTGTATCCACTTCCGAGCCAAACAGTTGTTTCTCGTTGAAGGGCATATTAAGGACAGCCTGCTGGATTTCAGGTTTGAAGCCTGAAGTGCGTAGCCAAGCGTGTCTCCTTATGGTGACAGCAGTGTTGACTGTTCTTGCTGCAGTATCGGCTGCGTCTAGTGAAGAGCGGATTTGATTGTTTGAGATCGTTTGTCCCTCTTCCACTATTTGCTTTGCCCTTTTTTGGTATTCCTGGGGAAGATGGTCTACGAGAAGTTGCATCTCGTCCCAGTGTGCGCGGTCATATCTGGCCAGCAGCGCTTGAGAATTTGCGATGCGCCACTGGTTGGCTGCCTGTGACGCCACTCTTTTCCCTGCCGCGTCAAATTTTCGGCTTTCTTTGTCCGGAGGTGGGGCGTCGCCAGATGTATGTGAATTTGCTCTTTTAGAGCTGCCCCTACTACCACAGAGTCGGGTGTTAACTGCGAAGTAATAAACACTGGGTCTGTGGGTGGTGGTTTGTATTTCTTATCCACCCTTGGGGTGATGGCTCTTGATTTTACGGGCTCCTCAAAAATTTGTTTTGCGTGCCGTAACATCCCTGGTAGCATTGGGAGACATTGATATTGGCTATGTGTAGCCGAGAGGGTGTTAAATAAGAAGTCATCCTCTATAGGATCGGAATGCAGTTGGACATTGTGGAAGTCTGCAGCCCTAGCCACCAGTTGCGAGTATGAGGTACTGTCCTCTGGCGGTGACGGCTTTGTGGGGTATGACTCGGGATCATTGTCCGGCACTGGGGTGTCATACAGGTCCCAAGCGTCTTGATCCTGATCGTCATGACTTATGGTAGTTTGCGCTGGTGAGTGCATTTGTGGCGGTGTTTGTGCCGGCGATGCCTGTGGAGGAGAGGGCGGAGGCGTGACTTTTTTAACCACTTTGGCTTGTGGTTGTGTGTCATCCTTTGGAAGTCCGATCCTTCTTTTCCTCATGATTGGGGGAAGGGTTGATATCTTCCCTGTATCTTGCTGGATGCACAGTCTCTTTTGTGTGTAGTCCGATTCTACACTTTGGAGCTCTTGTCCAAATTTGTGCATTTGGCCACTTAGTCCTTGTTCCTCTGAGTAGGATGAAGGTGTGGTATTTTTCGGCGCCGAGAGAGAATCTTTTTTCGGTTTCGGCACCGACAGAATTTTTGTTCCTTTCGGCATGGATTCTCGGTGCCGATGTTTTTCGGTGCCGGTATCTTGTTTTTGTCTCTCGGAGCCGCTTTCTCGGCTCCGAGGTTGCTCCATGGCGGTCCCTCGACCGGAGTCGGGTGTCTTCGCTATGGGCGTGCCCTTTTTCGGCCCCTTCGACGGGTCGCCTGATTTATGGGTCGAGCCATGGCCTGTTGGCAGTGGCGTCCCCTGGGCTTTCGGTTTGTCGATGGATTTACTTTTCGACGTCTTACTCACAGTTTGTTGCTGTTGTTCGACGTCGGAGTCTCCGGATTCTGATTCCGGAACCGAGAATGTTTCCTCTTCGTCGTCGAAACGTTGTTTTGTCGACGTGGACGCCATTTGGTGACGCCTGGCTCTTCGGTCCCGGAGTGTTTTTCTGTACCGGAAGGCTCGACAGGCTTCACAGGTATCCTCCTTGTGCTCGGGGGACAAGCACAAGTTACAGACCAAGTGCTGATCTGTATAAGGATACTTACTGTGACATTTTGGGCAGAAACGAAACGGGGTCCGTTCCATCGGCTTCGATGTCGCACGCGGTCGGGCCGACCAGGCCCCGATGGGGGATCGAAACTGCCCCAAAGTCTTCCGATGATCGGTGTCGATGTACCTAACTATCCCGATACCGAACGGAACAATACCGACGCTTTCTTCCGAGATTCTGACTAACTTTCCGAACCGAAACACGGAGCGAAAAGGAATACGTCCGAACCCGACAGCGGAAAAAAACAATCTAAGATGGAGTCGACGCCCATGCGCAATGGAGCCAAAGAGGGAGGAGTCCTTCGGTCCCGTGACCAAAAAGACTTCTTCGAAGAAAAACAACTTGTAATACTCCGAGCCCAACACCAGGCAGCGGACTGTGCCAAACATGTGTATCTGCAGCAACATATGCCATCGAACATATGTATATCCTGGTAGTAGTGGATCATGCTACCAGGTATCCTGAAGCTATTCCCCTTAGGTCGACTACTGCCCCTGTGTAGCCAAGGCCCTCATTGGTATCTTTACCAGAGTGGGTTTCCCTAAGGAGGTGGTGTCTGACAGAGGTACCAACTTCATGTCAGCATACCTAAAGCACATGTGGAATGAGTGTGGAGTGACTTATAAATTCACTACACCTTACCATCCACAAACTAATGGCTTGGTTGAGAGATTCAACAAGACATTAAAGGGCATGATCATGGGGCTCCCAGAAAAACTCAAAAGGAGATGGGATGTCCTCCTGCCATGTCTGCTTTTCGCTTACAGAGAGGTGCCACAGAAGGGAGTAGGATTCTCACCCTTTGAACTTCTGTTTGGTCATCCTGTAAGGGGACCACTTGCCCTTGTTAAAGAAGGCTGGGAGAGACCTCTCCATGAGCCTAAACAGGACATAGTGGACTATGTACTGGGCCTTCGCTCTAGAATGGCAGAGTACATGGAAAACGCAACCAAAAACCTTGAGGCCAGCCAACAGCTCCAGAAGTTTTGGTATGACCAAAAGGCTGCACTGGTTGAGTTCCAACCAGGGCAGAAAGTCTGGGTTCTGGAGCCTGTGGCTCCCAGGGCACTCCAGGACAAATGGAGTGGCCCTTACCCAGTGCTAGAAAGGAAGAGTCAGGTCACCTACCTGGTGGACCTGGGCACAAGCAGGAGCCCCAAGAGGGTGATCCATGTGAACCGCCTTAAGCTCTTCCATGACAGGGCTGATGTGAATCTGTTGATGGTAACAGATGAGGATCAGGAGGCAGAGAGTGAACCTCTCCCTGATCTTCTGTCATCAGACCCAAAAGATGGCACAGTAGATGGAGTGATCTACTCAGACACCCTCTCTGGCCAACAGCAAGCTGATTGTAGGAGAGTCCTACAACAGTTTCCGGAACTCTTCTCCTTAACCCCTGGTCAGACACACCTGTGTACCCATGATGTGGACACAGGAGACAGCATGCCTGTCAAGAACAAAATCTTTAGACAATCTGACCATGTTAAGGAAAGCATCAAGGTGGAAGTCCACAAGATGCTGGAATTGGGAGTAATTGAGCGCTCTGACAGCCCCTGGGCTAGCCCAGTGGTCTTAGTCCCCAAACCTCACACCAAAGATGGAAAGAAAGAGATGAGGTTTTGTGTGGACTACAGAGGGCTCAATTCTGTCACCAAGACAGATGCTCATCCAATTCCAAGAGCTGATGAGCTCATAGACAAATTAGGTGCTGCCAAATTCTTAAGTACCTTTGACTTGACAGCAGGATACTGGCAAATAAAAATGGCACCTGGAGCAAAAGAGAAAACAGCATTCTCCACACCTGATGGGCATTATCAGTTTACTGTTATGCCCTTTGGTTTAAAGAATGCCCCTGCCACCTTCCAAAGGTTGGTGAATCAAGTCCTTGCTGGCTTGGAGTCCTTTAGCACAGCTTATCTTGATGATATTGCTGTCTTTAGCTCCACCTGGCAGGATCACTTGGTCCACCTGAAGAAGGTTTTGAAGGCTCTGCAATCTGCAGGCCTCTCTATCAAGGCATCCAAATGCCAGATAGGGCAGGGAACTGTGGTTTACTTGGGCCACCTTGTAGGTGGAGGCCAAGTTCAGCCACTCCAACCCAAGATCCAGACTATTCTGGACTGGGTAGCTCCAAAAACCCAGACTCAAGTCAGGGCATTCCTTGGCTTGACTGGGTATTACAGGAGGTTTGTGAAGGGATATGGATCCATTGTGACAGCCCTCACTGAACTCACCTCCAAGAAAATGCCCAGGAAAGTGAACTGGACTGTGGAATGCCAACAGGCCTTTGACACCCTGAAACAAGCAATGTGCTCAGCACCAGTTCTAAAAGCTCCAGATTATTCTAAGCAGTTCATTGTGCAGACTGATGCCTCTGAACATGGGATAGGGGCAGTTTTGTCCCAAACAAATGATGATGGCCTTGACCAGCCTGTTGCTTTCATTAGCAGGAGGTTACTCCCCAGGGAGCAGCGTTGGAGTGCCATTGAGAGGGAGGCCTTTGCTGTGGTTTGGTCCCTGAAGAAGCTGAGACCATACCTCTTTGGGACTCACTTCCTAGTTCAAACTGACCACAGACCTCTCAAATGGCTGATGCAAATGAAAGGTGAAAATCCTAAACTGTTGAGGTGGTCCATCTCCCTACAGGGAATGGACTTTATAGTGGAACACAGACCTGGGACTGCCCATGCCAATGCAGATGGCCTTTCCAGGTTCTTCCACTTAGAAAATGAAGACTCTCTTGGGAAAGGTTAGTCTCATCCTCTTTCGTTTGGGGGGGGGGTTGTGTAAGGAAATGCCTCCTTGGCATGGTTGCCCCCTGACTTTTTGCCTTTGCTGATGCTATGTTTACAATTGAAAGTGTGCTGAGGCCTGCTAACCAGGCCCCAGCACCAGTGTTCTTTCCCTAACCTGTACTGTTGTATCCACAATTGGCAGACCCTGGCATCCAGATAAGTCCCTTGTAACTGGTACTTCTAGTACCAAGGGCTCTGATGCCAAGGAAGGTCTCTAAGGGCTGCAGCATGTCTTATGCCACCCTGGAGACCTCTCACTCAGCACAGACACACTGCTTGCCAGCTTGTGTGTGCTAGTGAGGACAAAACGAGTAAGTCGACATGGCACTCCCCTCAGGGTGCCATGCCAGCCTCTCACTGCCTATGCAGTATAGGTAAGACACCCCTCTAGCAGGCCTTACAGCCCTAAGGCAGGGTGCACTATACCATAGGTGAGGGTACCAGTGCATGAGCATGGTACCCCTACAGTGTCTAAACAAAACCTTAGACATTGTAAGTGCAGGGTAGCCATAAGAGTATATGGTCTGGGAGTCTGTCAAACACGAACTCCACAGCACCATAATGGCTACACTGAAAACTGGGAAGTTTGGTATCAAACTTCTCAGCACAATAAATGCACACTGATGCCAGTGTACATTTTATTGTAAAATACACCCCAGAGGGCACCTTAGAGGTGCCCCCTGAAACTTAACCGACTGTCTGTGTAGGCTGACTAGTTCCAGCAGCCTGCCACACCAGAGACATGTTGCTGGCCCCATGGGGAGAGTGCCTTTGTCACTCTGAGGCCAGTAACAAAGCCTGCACTGGGTGGAGATGCTAACACCTCCCCCAGGCAGGAGCTGTGACACCTGGCGGTGAGCCTCAAAGGCTCACCCCTTTGTCACAGCCCAGCAGGGCACTCCAGCTTAGTGGAGTTGCCCGCCCCCTCCGGCCACGGCCCCCACTTTTGGCGGCAAGGCTGGAGGGAAAAAAGAAAGCAACAAGGAGGAGTCACTGGCCAGTCAGGACAGCCCCTAAGGTGTCCTGAGCTGAGGTGACTCTGACTTTTAGAAATCCTCCATCTTGCAGATGGAGGATTCCCCCAATAGGGTTAGGATTGTGACCCCCTCCCCTTGGGAGGAGGCACAAAGAGGGTGTACCCACCCTCAGGGCTAGTAGCCATTGGCTACTAACCCCCCAGACCTAAACACGCCCTTAAATTTAGTATTTAAGGGCTACCCTGAACCCTAGAAAATTAGATTCCTGCAACTACAAGAAGAAGGACTGCCTAGCTGAAAACCCCTGCAGAGGAAGACCAGAAGACGACAACTGCCTTGGCTCCAGAAACTCACCGGCCTGACTCCTGCCTTCCAAAGATCCTGCTCCAGCGACGCCTTCCAAAGGGACCAGCGACCTCGACATCCTCTGAGGACTGCCCCTGCTTCGAAAAGACAAGAAACTCCCGAGGACAGCGGACCTGCTCCAAGAAAGGCTGCAACTTTGTTTCCAGCAGCCTTGAAAGAACCCTGCAAGCTCCCCGCAAGAAGCGTGAGACTTGCAACACTGCACCCGGCGACCCCGACTCGGCTGGTGGCGATCCAACACCTCAGGAGGGACCCCAGGACTACTCTAAGACTGTGAGTACAAAAACCTGTCCCCCCTGAGCCCCCACAGCGCCGCCTGCAGAGGGAATCCCGAGGCTTCCCCTGACCGCGACTCTTTGAATCCTAAGTCCCGACACCTGGGAGAGACCCTGCACCCGCAGCCCCCAGGACCTGAAGGACCGGACTTTCACTGGAGGAGTGACCCCCCAGGAGTCCCTCTCCCTTGATCAAGTGGAGGTTTCCCCGAGGAACCCCCCCCCCTTGCCTGCCTGCAGCGCTGAAGAGATCCCTAGATCTCCCATTGACTTCCATTACAAACCCGACGCTTGTTTCTACACTGCACCCGGCCGCCCCCGCGCTGCTGAGGGTGAAATTTCTGTGTGGGCTTGTGTCCCCCCCGGTGCCCTACAAAACCCCCCTGGTCTGCCCTCCGAAGACGCGGGTACTTACCTGCAAGCAGACCGGAACCGGGGCACCCCCTTCTCTCCATTCTAGCCTATGCGTTTTGGGCACCACTTTGAACTCTGCACCTGACCGGCCCTGAGCTGCTGGTGTGGTGACTTTGGGGTTGCTCTGAACCCCCAACGGTGGGCTACCTTGGACCAAGAACTAAGCCCTGTAAGTGTCTTACTTACCTGGTTAACCTGACAAATACTTACCTCCCCTAGGAACTGTGAAAATTGCACTGTGTCCACTTTTAAAACAGCTATTTGTGAATAACTTGAAAAGTATACATGCAATTTTGATGATTTGAAGTTCCTAAAGTACTTACCTGCAATACCTTTCGAATGAGATATTACATGTAGAATTTGAACCTGTGGTTCTTAAAATAAACTAAGAAAAGATATTTTTCTATATACAAACCTATTGGCTGGATTTGTCTCTGAGTGTGTGTACCTCATTTATTGTCTATGTGTATGTACAACAAATGCTTAACACTACTCCTTGGATAAGCCTACTGCTCGACCACACTACCACAAAATAGAGCATTAGTATTATCTCTTTTTGCCACTATCTTACCTCTAAGGGGAACCCTTGGACTCAGTGCATGCTATTCCTTACTTTGAAATAGCACATACAGAGCCAACTTCCTACATGTGTTTTACAAATTGTGCCTCTGCTCTGTAGGGAGTAGAGTGCGCCCATGGCTTTGGCCGGATCAGTGTCCTTTTTAAGTTTTGATAGCAGTGTCCACCTCCGGCCCAAACAACTGCTGTCCGTTAAGTGGCATATTCAGCACGGCGTGTTGTATTTCCGGCTTGAATCCTGATGTACGCAGCCATGCATGTCTCCGTATTGTTACTGCTGTGTTTACAGTTCTAGCAGCTGTATCTGCTGCGTCCATTGCCGAGCGTATCTGATTGTTCGAGATACTCTGTCCTTCCTCCACCACCTGTTGTGCACTTTTTTTGGAACTCTTTGGGCAAGTGTTCAATGAAATGCTGCATTTCGTCCCAATGAGCCCTATCAGATCTCGCCAGCAATGCCTGTGAGTTGGCAATGCGCAATTGGTAGGCCGCTTGTGCTGCAACCCTTTTCCCTGCAGCGTCGAACTTGCGACTCTCCTTGTCTGGAGGTGGTGCGTCTCCTGAGGTGTGTGAGTTCGCTCTCTTGTGAGCTGCCCCTACTACCACAGAGTCTGGTGTTAATTGCTGCGTGATGTATACAGGGTCTGTTGGCGGTGGCTTGTATTTCTTCTCCACCCTTGGAGTTATGGCCCTGCCTTTCACAGGCTCCTGAAACTCCTGTTTGGAGTGTTTTAGCATTCCTGGTAGCATAGGGAGACTTTGGTATTGGCTATGTGTGGAGGATAGTGTGTTAAATAAAAAGTCATCCTCAATAGGCTCTGCATGCAGGGTGACATTATGAAACGCCGCTGCTCTTGACACCACCTGTGTGTAGGCTGTACTGTCCTCAGGTGGCGACGGTCTCGCTGGATAACAGTCTGGGCTGGCGCATCATAAAGATCCCATGCATTGATTCATCCTGACTCCTTCCAGTATGAGTTGGGGACTGCATCAGTGGTGGAGTGGCTACCGGTGATGTGTGCGTTGAGCGTGGTGGAGATGGTGGCGGTGTTCCTTGTCTTGCCACCTTTGCCTGTGGCTGCTTGTCTCCTTCTTGAAAGGCAAGTCTTCTTTTCATCCTAATTGGGGGAAGAGTACTTATCTTCCCTGTGTCCTTTTGGATGCGGAGCCTTCTCTGAGTGTAGTCTGGCTCCATTGACTCTAGTTCTTGTCCGAACCTATGTCCTTGCATTTGTGAGGACAGTCCCTGTTCCTCTGTGTAGGAACTTGTTTTCGGTTCCGAGGCCGGATGTTTCGGAATGGAAACTTTTTCGGCAGTCTTTTTCGGCTCCGACAACACTTTTTTATTTTCGGCGTTCCGGTCTCTCGGTGCCGACTCATTTCGGTGCCGCCCTCTCAGTGCCGAACTTGCTCTGACCCGCTGTCTCGGGATCGAGTCTGCTCTGTGCCGGTATCTCGACCGGAGTCGGATGTCTTCGACACATGCGTGCCCTTTTTCGGTGCCGATGATCAGTCACCTATTTTTCGGGTTAAGCCATGGCCTGCTGGCGGTGGCGACCCCTGGGCTTTGGTTTTTCCATGAGTTTTATGTGTCGATGTCTTACTCACAGTTTCTGGCATCTGTTCGGGATCGACCTCGTCCGACTCCTCAATGGAGAAGGTTTCTTCCTCCTCCAAGTGTTTTTGTCCTGTCGGCGCCAACGCCATCTGTAGTCTTCTCACTCTTCGGTCTCTAAACGTCTTCCGCGACCAAAACGCTCGACATGCTTCACAAGTATCTTCTTTGTGTTCTGGAGACAAACACAAGTTACAGACCAGATGCTGATCTGTAGAAGGATACTTGTTGTGACATTTGGGGCAGAAGCGGAATGGGGTCCGTTCCATTAGCCTTGAAGAGACAGGTGGTCGGGCCGACCAGGCCCCGACGGGGGATCGAAAACCCCGAAGGGTCACCGGAGCTCTTCAAAATTCGGTGTCTATCTGTTGTAACTAACCCGATACCGAACGCAAACAATACCGTCGAATTTTCCGAGATTCTAACTATCTTTCCGAACTGAAACGCGGAGCGAAAAGGAACACGTCTGAACCCAATGGCGGAAAGAAAACAATCTAAGATGAAGTCGACGCCCATGCGCAATGGAGCCGAAAGGGGAAGAGTCCCTCGATCTCGTGACTCGAAAAGACTTCTTAGAAGAAAAACAACTTGTAACACTCCGAGCCCAACACTAGATGGCGGGATGTACAAAGCATGTGCATCTGCAGCTACACATGCCATCGAATATATATTATATGGAAAATGTCACTTACCCAGTGTACATCTGTTCGTGGCATTAGTCGCTCTTTTCGAGTCACGAGACCGAGGGACTCCTCCCATTTCGGCTCCATTGCGCATGGGCGTCGACTCCATCTTAGATTGTTTTCCCCCACAGAGGGTGAGGTAGGAGTTGTGTATGCTAGTAATAGTGCCCATGCAATGGAGTAATGTACATAATGTAGTTTAAAGTAATATATTTACAAATATACAGATGTTCAATATCAACTTCTAAACGGCTACAGGCTCCCGGGGAGGCGGGTGGGCGCATGTGAATCTGCAGCGACTAATGCCACGAACAGATGTACACTGGGTAAGTGACATTTTCCGTTCGATGGCATGTGTAGCTGCAGATACACATGCTGTGCATAGACTAGTAAGCAGTTATCTCCCCAAAAGCGGTGGTTCAGCCTGTAGGAGTTGAAGTTGTTTGAAACAATGTTCGTAGTACTGCTTGGCCTACTGTGGCTTGTTGTGCCGTTAGCACATCTACACAGTAGTGTTTGGTAAATGTATGAGGCGTAGACCATGTAGCTGCCTTACATATTTCGGTCATTGGAATATTTCCTAGAAAGGCCATGGTAGCACCTTTCTTTCTAGTTGAGTGTGCCTTTGGTGTAATAGGCAGATCTCTTTTGGCTTTAAGATAGCATGTTTGAATACATCTGACTATCCATCTAGCAATGCCTTGTTTAGAGATTGGATTTCCTATGTGTGGTTTTTGAAAAGCTATGAACAGTTGTTTTGTTTTCCTGATTAGCTTTGTTCTGTCAATGTAGTACATTAGTGCTCTTTTGATGTCTAATGTATGTAGTGCCCTTTCAGCCACGGAATCTGGTTGTGGGAAGAACACTGGCAATTCTACTGTTTGATTTAAATGGAATGGTGAGATTACTTTTGGCAGAAATTTTGGATTTGTTCTTAGAACTATTTTATTTTTGTGTATTTGAATAAATGGTTCTTGTATGGTAAATGCCTGTATTTCACTTACTCTTCTGAGGGATGTGATTGCAATGAGAAATGCGACTTTCCAGGTTAGATATTGCATTTCACAGGAATGCATGGGTTCGAAAGGTGGACCCATGAGTCTTGTTAAGACGATGTTAAGGTTCCATGAAGGAACTGGTGGTGTTCTTGGTGGTATAATTCTTTTTAGCCCTTCCATGAATGCTTTAATAACTGGTATTCTAAATAGAGACGATGAATGAGTAGTTTGTACGTAAGCAGATATTGCTGCGAGGTGTATTTTTATAGATGAAAAAGCGAGATTCGCTTTTTGCAAATGTAGTAAGTATCCCACTATGTCCTTTGTAGAGGCATGCAATGGTTGGATTTGATTGGTATGGCAGTAGCAAACAAATCTTTTCCACTTAGATGCATAGCAGTGTCTAGTGGAAGCTTTTCTAGCTTGTTTTATGACCTCCATACATTCTTGTGTGAGGTCTAAGTGTCCGAATTCTAGGATTTCAGGAGCCAAATTGCCAGATTCAATGATGCTGGGTTTGGATGCCTGATCTGTTGTTTGTGTTGTGTTAACAGATCTGGTCTGTTGGGTAGTTTGACATGCGGTACTAGTGAAAGGTCTAGTAGAGTTGTATACCAAGGTTGTCTTGCCCATGTGGGTGCTATCAGTATGAGTTTGAGTTGGTTTTGACTCAACTTGTTTACTAGATATGGAAGGAGAGGGGGAAAAGCGTATGCAAATATCCCTGACCAACTCATCCATAGAGCATTGCCTTGTGATTCGCGGTGTGGGTACCTGGATGCGAAGTTTTGGCATTTTGCGTTTTCTTTTGTTGCGAACAAATCTATCTGGGGTGTTCCCCAAATTTGAAAGTACTTGTTCAGAACTTGGGGGTGAATTTCCCATTCGTGGACTTGTTGGTGGTCTCGCGAAAGGTTGTCTGCTAGTTGGTTTTGGATCCCTGGAATAAATTGTGCTATTAGGCGAATGTTGTTGTGAATCGCCCACTGCCATATTTTTTGTGTTAGGAGACACATTTGTGTTGAGTGTGTTCCTCCTTGTTTGTTTAAATAATACATTGTTGTCATGTTGTCTGTTTTGACAAGAATGTATTTGTGTGTTATTATGGGTTGAAAGGCTTTTAACGCTAGAAATACTGCTAACAGTTCTAGGTAATTGATATGAAATTTTGTTTGGTGTACATCCCATTGTCCTTGAATGCTGTGGTGATTGAGGTGTGCTCCCCACCCTGTCATGGAAGCATCTGTTGTTATAACGTATTGAGGCACTGGGTCCTGAAATGTCCGCCCTTTGTTTAAATTGTTGCTGTTCCACCATAGAAGCGAGAGGTATGTTTGGCGGTCTACCAACACCAGATCTTGAAGTTGACCCTGTGCCTGTGACCATTGTGATGCTAGGCACTGTTGTAAGGGTCGCATGTGTAGTCTTGCGTTTGGGACAATGGCTATGCATGATGACATCATGCCTAGAAGTTTTAGCACAAATTTTGCTTGTATCTTTTGGTTTGGAAACATAGCACTTATTACCTTGTGGAATGCTTGCACTCTTTGTGGACTTGGAGTGGCAATTCCTTTTGATGTGTTGATGGTTGCCCCTAGATATTGTTGTGTCTGACACGGTTCGAGGTGTGATTTTGTATAGTTGATGGAGAAACCCAGTTTGTGAAGGGTTTGTATGACATATGTGGTGTCGTTTGTGCACTTTTTTACTGTGTTGGTCTTGATTAGCCAATCGTCTAGGTAAGGAAACACATGTATCTGTTGTCTCCTGATATGTGCTGCTACTACTGCTAGACATTTTGTGAATACTCTTGGTGCAGTTGTTATTCCGAATGGCAACACTTTGAATTGGTAATGTATTCCTTTGAATACGAACCTTAGGTACTTTCTGTGAGAACGGTGTATCGGTATATGAAAGTACGCATCTTTTAGGTCTAATGTGGTCATGTAATCTTGCTGTTTGAGCAGTGGAATGATGTCTTGTAGTGTGACCATGTGAAAGTGGTCCGATATGATGTAGGTATTTAGTGTCCTGAGATCTAATATTGGTCTTAATGTTTTGTCTTTTTTTGGAATTAGAAAGTACAGGGAGTAAACTCCTGTGTTTTTTTGTTGTACTGGTACTAACTCTATTGCATCCTTTTGCAGTAGTGCTTGAACTTCTAGTCCTAAAAGTTCTAAATGTTGTGGTGACATTTTGCGTGTTTTTGGAGGGATGTTTGGTGGGAATTTGTGGAATTCTATGCAATAGCCATGTTGGATTATTGCTAATACCCAATTGTCTGTTGTAATCTGCTGCCAAGATTGGTAGAATTGGCTTAGTCTTCCCCCCACTGGTGTTGAGTGAAGGGGTTGTGTGACTTGAAAGTCACTGTTTAGGTGGAGGTGTTTTTGGAGTCTGGAATCTTCCCCTACTCCTTGGGAATTGACCCCCTCTATATCCCCTGAAACCTCCCCTTTGGAATGAACCCTGATATGGTGTGGTTCTTGTTTGTTGGCTGGTGGTGTCTGTGGGTTGGCCACGAAACCCCCCTCTAAATGGAGTTTTTCTAAAAGAGCCTCTGCTCTGCGGGGAGTAGAGTGCGCCCATGGCTTTGGCCGTGTCTGTGTCCTTTTTAAGTTTTTCAATGGCTGTGTCCACTTCAGGGCCAAAAAGTTGTTTCTCGTTGAAGGGCATATTAAGGACAGCCTGCTGGATTTCAGGTTTGAAGCCTGAAGTGCGGAGCCAAGCGTGTCTCCTTATGGTGACAGCAGTGTTGACTGTTCTCGCTGCAGTATCGGCTGCGTCCATTGAAGAGCGGATTTGATTGTTTGAGATCGTTTGTCCCTCTTCAACTATTTGCTGCGCCCTTTTTTGGTATTCCTGGGGAAGATGGTCTATGAGAAGTTGCATCTCATCCCAGTGTGCGCGGTCATATCGGGCCAGCAGCGCTTGAGAATTTGCGATGTGCCACTGGTTGGCTGCCTGTGATGCTACTCTTTTTCCTGCCGCATCAAATTTTCTGCTTTCTTTGTCCGGAGGTGGGGCGTCGCCAGATGTATGGGAATTTGCTCTTTTGCAAGCTGCCCCTACTACTACGGAGTCAGGTGGTAACTGCGAAGTAATAAACACTGGGTCTGTGGGTGGTGGTTTGTATTTCTTATCCACCCTTGGGGTGATGGCTCTTGATTTTACGGGCTCTTCAAAAATTTGTTTTGCGTGCCGTAACATCCCTGGTAGCATTGGGAGACATTGATATTGGCTATGTGTAGCCGAGAGGGTGTTAAATAAAAAATCATCCTCTATAGGATCGGAATGCAGTTGGACATTGTGGAATTCTGCAGCCCTAGCCACCAGTTGCGAGTATGAGGTACTGTCCTTTGGCGGTGACGGCTTTGTGGGGTATGAATCGGGATCATTGTCCGGCACTGGGGTGTCATATAGGTCCCAAGCGTCTTGATCCTGATTATCTTGACTTATGGTAGTTTGCGCTGGTGAGTGCATTTGTGGCGGTGTTTGTGCCGGCGATGCCTGTTGTGGTGGAGAGGGCGGAGGCGT
Source organism: Pleurodeles waltl (assembly GCF_031143425.1). Taxonomy (NCBI): domain Eukaryota; kingdom Metazoa; phylum Chordata; class Amphibia; order Caudata; family Salamandridae; genus Pleurodeles; species Pleurodeles waltl. The sequence goes on along the minus strand of NC_090445.1, from coordinate 1,554,139,666 downwards.
GACTTTTTTAACCACTTTGGCTTGTGGTTGTGCGTCATCCTTGAGAAGTCCGATCCTTCTTTTTCTCATTATTGGGGGAAGGGTTGATATCTTCCCTGTGTCGTGCTGGATGTACAGTCTCCTTTGTGTGTAGTCTGATTCTACACTTTGGAGCTCTTGTCCAAATCTGTGCATCTGGCCACTTATTCCTTGTTCCTCTGTGTAGGATGGAGGTGTGGAACTTTTCGGCGCCGAGAGACAATCTTTTTTCGGCTTCGGCACCGACAGAATTTTTGTGGCTTTCGGCAGTGTGTCTCGGTGCCGATGTTTTTCGGTGCCGGCATCTTGTTTTTGCCTCTCGGGAGCCGCTATCTCGGCTCCGAGGTTGCTCCATGGCGGTCCCTCGACCGGAGTCGGGTGTCTTCGCTATGGGCGTGCCCTTTTTCGGCGCCTTCGACGGGTCGCCGGTTTTATGGGTCGAGCCATGGCCTGTTGGCAGTGGCGTCCCCTGGGCTTTTGTATTCTCGATGGTTTTAATTTTCGACGTCTTACTCACTGTTTGTTGCTGTTGTTCGACGTCGGAGTCTCCGGATTCTGATTCCGGAACCGAGAATGTTTCCTCTTCGTCGTTGAAACGTTGTTTTGTCGGCGTGGACGCCATTTGTAGACGCCTGGCTCTTCGGTCCCGGAGTGTTTTTCTGGACCGGAAGGCTCGACAGGCCTCACAGGTATCCTCCTTGTGCTCGGGGGACAAGCACAAGTTACAGACCAAGTGCTGATCTGTATAAGGATACTTACTGTGACATTTTGGGCAGAAACGAAACGGGGTCCGTTCCATCGGCTTCGATGTCGCACGCGGTCGGGCCGACCAGGCCCCGAAGCTACCCCAAAGTCTTCCGATGATCGGTGTCGATGTACCTAACTATCCCGATACCGAACGGAACAATACCGACGCTTTCTTCCGAGATTCTGACTAACTTTCCGAACCGAAACACGGAGCGAAAAGGAATACGTCCGAACCCGACAGCGGAAAAAAAACAATCTAAGATGGAGTCGACGCCCATGCGCAATGGAGCCGAAGAGGGAGGAGTCATTCGGTCCTGTGACCAAAAAAAGACTTCTTCGAAGAAAAACAACTTGTAATACTCCGAGCCCAACACCAGGCAGCGGACTGTGCGAAACATGTGTATCTGCAGCAACATATGCCATCGAACATAGATATAACATTCACTGCCCCCTCAAAGTCCATTCCAACATTGGGTCTTCAGAGATTATCTGTGAATTCTGAAGTAAATGGAAGCATACATAAAGACATAGTATCTCTTAATAACAAGGTGGATCTTTTAATCAACAGCAATCTTGTAGTTCGTGTCTTTTTTTCTATGAACATAGACCAAGTTTTGTTCAGATTCTGCTGGTTCTTCAACTCTGTAGTGCACGGAGTCCTGCTGTCCAGGCCTCAGGGCATGCATGTGGTCTGATCCCTTAAAGGTGTGGACAACTAGGTTAATACCCGATTGGCTCATTTAACCCACTTATAAGTTCTTAGAACATGATACAAGAAGCACCCAGGGCCTAGGCATTTGACTCAATAGCCAATTGTGACCATTAAAAGCACATACCACATCATTTCATAAATATCTACAGAATCGGTAATCAAGTTACTTAATAAACTATTTAAAAAAAATAAAAAAAAGACAATTGGGTGCTACAAAAATGAATAAGTGACTGTGCATTGGCTAACTGACTGGCAAGCGGAAACTGAGCTCCAGCCCCAGCACCAGTGTTCTTTCCCTAACCTCTACCTTTGTTTCCACAATCGGCACACCCTGGCGTCCAGGTAAGTCCCTTGTAACTGGTACCCCTGGTACCAAGGGCCCTGATGCCAGGGAAGGTCTCGAAGGGCTGCAGCATGTCTTATGCCACCCTGGAGACCCCTCACTCAGCAGACACTGCTTGCCAGCTTGTGTGTGCTGGTGGGGAGAAAATGACTAAGCCGACATGGCACTCCACTTAGGGTGCCATGCCAACCTCACACTCCCTATGGCATAGATGAGTCACCCCTCTAGCAGGCCTTACAGCCCTAAGGCAGGGTGCACTATACCATGGGTGAGGGCATAGGTGCATGAGCCCAATGCCCCTACAGTGCCTAAGCAAAACCTTAGACATTGTAAGTGCAGGGTAGCCATAAGAGTATATGGTCTGTGAGTCTGTCATACAGAAACTCCACCTCACCATAATGGCTACACTGAAAACTGGGAAGTTTGGTATCAAACTTCTCAGCACAATAAATGCACACTGATGCCAGTGTACATTTTATTGTGAAATACACCCCAGAGGGCATCTTAGAGATGCCCCCTGAAACCATACCCGACTTCCAGTGTGGGCTGACTAGTTTTAGCAGCCTGCCACACACCAGACATGTTGCTGGGCACATGGGGAGAGTGCCTTTGTCACTCTGTGGCTAGTAACAAAGCCTGTACTGGGTGGAGGTGCTTCTACCCTCCCGCTGCAGGAACTGTAATACCTGGCGGTGAGCCTCAAAGGCTTACCCCCTTTGTTACAGCACCCCAGGGCACTCCAGCTAGTGGAGCTGCCCGGCCCCACTTTTGGCGGCAAGGCCGGAGGAGATAATGAGAAAAACAAGGAGGAGTCACTGGCCAGTCAGGACAGCCCCTAAGGTGTCCTGAGCTGAAGCGACTGACTTTTAGAAATCCCCCATCTTGCAGATGGAGGATTCCCCCAATAGGATTAGGGATGTGCCTCCCTCCCCTCAGGGTGGAGGCACAAAGAGGGTGTAGCCATCCTCAGGGCTAGTAGCCATTGGCTACTAACCCCCCAGACCTAAACACACCCCTAAATTGAGTATTTAGGGGGTCCCAGAACCTAGCAAGATAGATTCCTGCAACCTAAGACGAAGAAGGACTGTTGACCTGAAAGCCCTGCAGAGAAGACGGAGACACCAACTGCTTTGGCCCCAGCTCTACCGGCCTGTCTCCCCACTTCAAGAAAACTGCAACAGCGACGCGTTCCACAGGGTCCAGCGACCTCTGAAGCCTCAGAGGACTACCCTGCATCTAAAAGGACCAAGAACTCCAGAGGACAGCGGCTCTGCTCCAAAGAAGAAACATCTTTGCAACAAAGAAGCAACTTTTAAAGAACACACGTTTCCCGCCGGTAGCGTGAGACTTTGAACTCTGCACCCGACGCCCCCGGCTCGACCTGCGGAGAACCAACACTACAGGGAGGACTCCCCGCCGACTACGACCCTGTGAGTAGCCAGAGTTGACCCCCCCTGAGCCCCGCCCAGCGACACCTGCAGAGGGAATCCAGAGGCACCCCCTGACCGCGACTGCCTGCTTCAAAGAACCCGACGCCTGGTAAAGACACTGCACCCGCAGCCCCCAGGACCTGAAGGATCCGACCTCCAGTGCAGAAGCGACCCCCAGGTGGCCCTCTCCCTTGCCCAGGTGGTGGCTACCCCGAGGAGCCCCCCCCCCCTCCCTTGCCTGCTTCGCTGAAGAGACCCCTGGGTCTCCCATTGAACTCCATTGCAACCCCAACGCCTGTTTGCACTCTGCACCCGGCCGCCCCCAGGCCGCTGAGGGTGTACTTTTTGTGCTGACTGGTGTGTTCCCCGGTGCCCTACAAAACCCCCCTGGTCTGCCCTCCAAAGACGCGGGAACTTACCTGCTGGCAGACTGGAAACGGGGCACCCCCTTCTCCATTGAAGCCTATGCGCTTTGGGCACCACTTTGATCTCTGCACCTGACCGGCCCTGAGCTGCTGGTGTGGTAACTTTGGGGTTGCTCTGAACCCCCAACGGTGGGCTACCTTGGACCCAACTTTGAACCCTGTAGGTGGTTTACTTACCTGCAAAACTAACAAACACTTACCTCCCCCAGGAACTGTTGAAAATTGCACTGTCTAGTTTTAAAATAGCTTATTGCCATTTGTGTTAAAACTGTATATGCTATTTTGCTAATTCAAAGTTCCTAAATATCCTAAGTGAAATACCTTTCATTTGCAGTATTACTTGCAAATCTTGAACCTGTGGTTCTTAAAATAAACTAAGAAAATATATTTTTCTATACAAAAACCTATTGGCCTGGAATTGTCTGAGTGTGTGTTCCTCATTTATTGCCTGGGTGTGTACAACAAATGCTTAACACTACCCTCTGATAAGCCTACTGCTCGACCACACTACCACAAAATAGAGCATTAGACATCTCTTTTTGCCACTATCTTACCTCTAAGGGGAACCCTTGGACTCTGTGCATGCTATTTCTTACTTTGAAATAGTACATACAGAGCCAACTTCCTACATATGGCAAATAGAAACTGAGGTACTGTGGCCATTGGTAACTCAATAAGCCAGCAGTTAAGTTGGAACAAATAAATGCCCACTGGATTTATCTTATAGGGTGGTCTACAGACAGTCCAAGACTAATAATCTATGTTTCAACCCAAACAAGAGTTCACAGGGGTACCATCAGGATAATGTTAATTAGGAAGGTAGCATACCTGGAAGGAAGAGGCAACAATATAAAGGCTAGAATTCAGAATTAGCACAAGTTATAAGATGCTCATTATCAGAAAAAACAAGAAAGTTGCCTATCCGTACTAAAAATGTAAGCAGCAACAACTCTAAGTAAATCATAATGGGGGGGGGCCACCAGACAACTGTGCTGGAAGCAGGTCTAAAAAAAAAAAAAAAAAAAAAAAAATGCTTTGGTGTCTAAGCAAGAGTAACAACAATCTGGTGATTATACCTATATCAGCAGAATTACCTATTAGCAGTCAATTATATTATGAACGAAATGAACCCAGATGTATTGGTTTCAATATGGAAAAGCTCAATCAATTGAGCAAGGGGAATTCTATCAAATAAAAATGTAATGCAGTGAAGAAACGTTAAAAAAAAAATAATAAGTGCCTTGGACACAAGGCGAAGCAGGAGCGCATTAACTGCCATGCTGTAGAGCAGGTAGGAGCAAATATCAGAGAAAACCCATTACGTTATTATTGTGACATTCGCTTTTCATTTCTTGATCAGCTTGTGACAAAAATGTACTTGTTTAAACACCAGCATAAAACAAAGTGTTTCCGTCGTTACATTGGAAGAAATTCATCTACGCATTACAAGGTGAAGCTTCCTACCTGTAATTCTAGTTTTTCACAGGGGAAATCTCCATTGAAATTATAAGCACTGAATAGCCTCGCCCACCTACTGGTACCCCAGAGCAGCTATTTCAACATTACATTTCCGCAGTATTTTCACCTTATTTTGGAAATGACAGGAAGTACATGTGACAAAAACATAGAAATTTGCAGCCTCAAAAGAGGCTGTATTGCCAATTCCACAAAATGTATTAAGGAAGAGAAGACATATCTTTTAAAAGTCACTAAAAAGTTACTGATATTTTAAAACGTCCTTCATAAACTTTTTTTTTTGTTTGTTTTTTACATTTTAAGGTGAATGATAGGGAAGGAAAAGACAAAGGCAATGTAGCTGCATAGGCTGCAGCACTGAAACAATGTGAACAGAACACCGCACTTGTAAGGGCCTCTTGACCTCCCATCATGCCCAGTAATGAAAATGTCACTTACCCAGTGTACATCTGTTCGTGGCATCAGTCGCAGTAGATTCGCATGTTTTGCAATAGCTCGCCATCTGGTGTTGGGCCGGAGTGTTACAAGTTGTTTTTCTTCGAAGAAGTCTTTCGAGTCACGGGACCGAGTGACTCCTCCTTTTGTCTCCATTGCGCATGGGCGTCGACTCCATCTTCGATTGTTTTTCCCCGCAGAGGGTGAGGTAGGAGTTGAATTGTAGTAATAGTGCCCATGCAATGGAGTGACTAAGTATGCACCTATTTAAGGTTGAGATGATACATATATAAATAATTGAAGGTAACTTCCAAACTGCTACAGGCTCCCGGGGAGGCGGGTGGGCACATGCGAATCTACTGCGACTGATGCCACGAACAGATGTACACTGGGTAAGTGACATTTTCAGTTCGATGGCATCTGTCGCTGTAGATACGCATGTTTTGCATAGACTAGTAAGCAGTTATCTCCCCAAAAGCGGTGGATCAGCCTGTAGGAGTGGAAGTAGTCTGAAATAATGTTCTTAGTGCGGCTTGACCTACTGTGGCTTGTTGTGCGGATAACACGTCTACACAGTAGTGCTTGATGAATGTGTGAGGCGTAGACCATGTGGCTGCCTTACATATTTCTTGCATTGGGATGTTTCCTAGAAAGGCCATGGTAGCACCTTTCTTTCTGGTTGAGTGTGCCCTTGGTGTAATGGGCAGCTGTCGTTTATCTTTAAGGTAGCAGATTTGGATGCATTTAACTATCCATCTGGCTATACCTTGTTTTGATATTGGGTTTCCTGCATGAGGTTTTTGAAATGCAATAAATAGTTGTTTAGTCTTTCTGATGTTTTTTGTTCTGTCAATGTAATACATCAATGCTCTTTTGACATCTAATGTATGTAGTGCCCTTTCAGCTACGGTATCTGGCTGTGGAAAGAACACTGGAAGTTCCACTGTTTGATTTAGATGGAACGGTGAAATAACCTTTGGCAAAAATTTAGGATTGGTCCTTAGGACGACCTTATTCTTGTGTAGTTGTATAAAAGGTTCCTGTATTGTAAACGCTTGAATCTCGCTTACTCTTCTTAGGGAAGTAATGGCGATGAGAAATGCCACCTTCCAGGTTAGGAACTGTATGTCGCAGGAGTGCATGGGTTCAAAAGGTGGACCCATAAGTCTAGTTAGGACAACATTTAGGTTCCATGAAGGAACAGGAGGTGTTCTTGGTGGTATAATTCTCCTAAGGCCCTCCATGAATGCTTTAATGACTGGTATCTTATATAGGGAAGTTGAATAGGTAGTCTGCAGGTATGCAGATATTGCTGCAAGGTGTATTTTAATGGAAGAGAAAGCCAGGTTAGATTTTTGTAAGTGAAGCAAGTAACCCACTACATGTTCTGGAGTTGTGTGTAATGGTTGTATTTGATTAATATGGCAGTAGCAAACAAACCTCTTCCATTTACTTGCATAGCAGTGCCTGGTGGATGGCCTTCTGGCTTGTTTTATGACTTCCATACATTCTTGGGTAAGTTGTAAGTGCCCGAATTCTAGGATTTCAGGAGCCAGATTGCTAGATTCAGCGATGCTGGATCTGGGTGTCTGATCTTTTGGTTGTGCTGTGTCAACAGATCTGGCCTGTTGGGCAATTTGATGCAGGGTACTACTGATAGGTCTAGCAGCGTTGTGTACCAGGGTTGCCTTGCCCAAGTTGGTGCTATCAATATGAGTTTGAGTTTGTTTTGACTGAGTTTGTTTACCAGGTAAGGAAGGAGAGGGAGAGGAGGAAAAGCGTAAGCAAATATCCCTGACCAGTTCATCCATAGGGCATTGCCTTGGGACTGTTTGTGTGGGTATCTGGATGCGAAGTGTTGGCATTTTGCGTTCTCCCTTGTCGCAAACAAGTCTATCTGAGGTGTTCCCCAGAGTTTGAAATAAGTGTTCAGGATTTGGGGGTGAATTTCCCATTCGTGGACCTGTTGGTGATCTCGAGAGAGATTGTCTGCGAGTTGATTTTGGATCCCTGGTATAAATTGTGCTATTAGGCGAATTTGGTTGTGAATTGCCCAACGCCAAATCTTTTGTGCTAGCAGGCTTAACTGCGTGGAGTGCGTCCCCCCTTGCTTGTTTAGATAATACATTGTTGTCATGTTGTCTGTTTTGACGAGAATGTATTTGTGAACTATGATTGGTTGGAAAGCTTTTAGTGCTTGAAAAACTGCTAGAAGTTCTAGGTGATTTATATGCAGTTTTGTTTGATGTACGTTCCATTGTCCTTGTATGCTGTGTTGATCGAGGTGTGCTCCCCACCCTGTCATGGAAGCATCTGTTGTTATTACGTATTGTGGCACTGGGTCTTGGAAAGGCCGTCCCCTTTGTTTAAATTTATGTTGTTCCACCACAGAAGCGAGAGGTAAGTTTGGCGGTCTATTAACACCAGATCTAGAAGGTGACCCTGTGCTTGTGACCATTGTGATGCTAGGCACTGTTGTAAGGGCCTCATGTGCAGTCTTGCGTTTGGGACAATGGCTATGCATGAAGACATCATGCCTAGGAGTTGTAGTACCATCTTTGCGTGTATTCTTTGTGTTGGATACATGCGTTGTATGATGGTGTTGAAATTTCGAATTCTTTGTGGACTTGGAGTGGCTACTCCTTTTGATGTGTCTATTATGGCTCCTAGGTATTGTTGTACCTTGCGCGGCAGAATTTTGGATTTTGTGAAATTGACAGTGAACCCTAGTTTGAAGAGGGTTTGTATGATATGATTTGTGTGATTTGAGCACTGTATTAACGAATGGGCCTTGATTAGCCAGTCGTCTAGATATGGGAACACATGTATTTGCTGCCTTCTTATGTGTGCAGCGACTACCACTAGACACTTGGTAAAGACTCTTGGTGTGGTAGTTAATCCGAAAGGCAGTACCTTGAATTGGTAATGTATTCCCTTGAATACAAACCTTAGGTATTTCCTGTGTGCGATGGGTGTATTGGTATATGGAAATAAGCATCCTTGAGGTCTAAAGTTGCCATGTAGTCGTGTAGTTTTAGCAATGGCAATACTTCTTGTAGTGTGACCATGTGAAAGTGGTCTGATTTGATGAAAGTGTTCACTACTCTGAGGTCTAGGATTGGTCTCAGCGTTTTGTCCTTCTTTGGTATCAGAAAGTACAGTGAGTAAACTCCTGTGTTTATTTGTGTGTTTGGCACTAATTCGATTGCATTCTTTTGCAATAGTGCCTGCACTTCTATCTCCAGGAGATTGGAATGGTGTGTTGTCAAATTTTGTGCTTTTGGTGGTATGTTTGGAGGGAATTGTAGAAATTCTATGCAATAACCATGTTGGATAATTGCTAGAACCCAAGTGTCTGTAGTGATTTCCTCCCATGCTTTGTAATAATGACTTATTCTTCCCCCCACTGGTGTTGTGTGGAGGGGGTGAGTGACATGTGAGTCACTGTTTAGTAGTAGGGGTTTTGGGGCTCTGAAATCTTCCTCTATTTCTAGGGAATTGCCCTCCTCTATATTGTCCCCGAAAACCTCCTCTATACTGTCCCTGGTAACTGGACGGTGTTGCTTGTGAGGTGCTGGCTTGTGTGCTCTGACCCCGAAACCCCCCTCTAAAGGGTGTTTTACGGAATGTGCTGTAATTCCCTCTGCTCTGCGGGGAGTAGAGTGCGCCCATGGCTTTGGCAGTGTCCGTATCTTTTTTGAGTTTCTCAATCGCTGTGTCCACTTCTGGACCGAACAGTTCTTTTTCATTAAAAGGCATATTGAGAACTGCTTGTTGAATCTCTGGTTTAAATCCAGACGTTCGGAGCCATGCATGCCTTCTGATAGTTACAGATGTATTAATTGTCCGTGCAGCTGTATCTGCTGCGTCCATGGAGGAGCGGATCTGGTTGTTGGAAATGGTCTGTCCCTCCTCAACCACTTGTTTTGCCCTATTTTGTAAGTCCTTGGGCAGATGTTCAATGAGATGTTGCATCTCGTCCCAGTGGGCTCTGTCATAGCGCGCAAGTAGTGTCTGGGAGTTCGCGATGCGCCACTGGTTTGCAGCTTGTGCTGCGACTCTTTTACCAGCTGCATCGAACTTGCGGCTTTCTTTATCTGGGGGTGTGCATCTCCAGATGTGTGAGAGTTGGCCCTTTTCCTAGCTGCTCCTACAACGACAGAGTCTGGTGGCAGCTGTGTAGTGATGAAAACCGGGTCTGTAGGAGGCGCCTTATACTTTTTTTCCACCCTTGGTGTGATTGCCCTACTTTTGACCGGCTCCTTAAAGATTTCTTTCGCGTGCCGGAGCATACCAGGGAGCATAGGCAGGCTTTGGTCTGAGCTGTGGGTGGAGGAGAGTGTGTTGAATAAAAAATCATCCTCGACCTGTTCTGAGTGGAGGCTTACGTTGTGAAATTGTGCTGCTCTAGCCACCACTTGAGAATACGCGGTGCTGTCTTCTGGTGGAGATGGCTTCGTAGGGTATGCCTCCGGACTGTTATCTGACACTGGGGCGTCGTATAGGTCCCATGCGTCTTGATCTTGGTCACCCTGGCTTATGGTGGTGTGAGCTGGGGAGTGTGATGGAGTTCGTGCTGGTGAGACGTTAAGCACGGGCGGGGGAGAGGGTGGTGGGGTAACTCTTTTCACCACTTTTGGTTGTGGTGTCTGTTCAGTTTGGAACTCCAACCTTCTCTTTCTTCTAATGGGGGGAAGGGTGCTTATTTTTCCTGTCCCCTGCTGTAAGAAGATACGCTTTTGCGTATGGTCCACATCAGTTGATTGTAGCTCTTCCTCAAACCTATGCTTTTGCATTTGGGAGGTTAGCGAGTGCTCTTCTGTATAAGAGCCTGAAGCTGGGTCGCTTGCAGTTTGTTTCGGCACCAAAACCTTGTCTGCGTGTTTTTTCGGCTCCGAGGTGACTTTTTTCTTTTTCGGGGCCGAAACCTCTCGGCGTCGATCTTCTTCGGTGCCGCTGTCTCGGCGTCGAGCCGTGTCCACACCGGCATCTCGGTGTCTAGGCTTGTCTCCAGCACTTTCTCGGTCCCGAGAAGGCTGCGTGCCAGTGTCTCGACCGGAGTCAGACGATCTCGGCACTGTTTGGGCCTTTTTCGGTGCCGACGGTCGGTCACCGAATTTATGGGTGGAGCCATGGCCTGATGGCAGTGGCGTCCCCTGGGCCTTGTAAATTTTCCCCTGTGTGGTTTTCGACGTCTTACTCACGGTTTGTGTATCGTCGAATCCTTCGGAGTCCGATTCTTGGATCGAGAAGGTACCTTCCTCTTCCTGCTCCTCGAACTCTCGGTGGGCTGTCGGCGCGGACACCATCTGAAGTCTTCTGGCTCGACGGTCTCGGAGTGTCTTTCGGGACCAGAACGCACGACAGGCCTCACAGGTGTCTTCACTGTGCTCAGGTGACAGGCACAGGTTACAGACCAAGTGTTGGTCTGAATAGGGGTATTTATTGTGGCATTTGGGGCAGAAACGGAACGGGGTCCGTTCCATCGGCGTTCTTCAGCACGCGGTCGGGCCGACCAGGCCCCGACGGGGGATCGAAAAACTACCCCGAAGGGCACCGGAGCTCTTCGATCTTCGATGCGGTGTTGAATCTAAGTACGCCGATCCCGAACGCAACAATACCGACGAAAATCTTCCGAAATTAGCTAATTTTCCGTTCCGAAACTCGGAGCGACAGGAACAAGTCCGAACCCGATGGCGGAAAAAAAAACAATCGAAGATGGAGTCGACGCCCATGCGCAATGGAGACAAAAGGAGGAGTCACTCGGTCCCGTGACTCGAAAGACTTCTTCGAAGAAAAACAACTTGTAACACTCCGGCCCAACACCAGATGGCGAGCTATTGCAAAACATGCGTATCTACAGCGACAGATGCCATCGAACGTGACAGTTTTCCCACTTTTTGTTTCTGGCTCCTGCTCACCGGACCTGGGGCAAATACATATGGGCTTCTGACGCAGGGCAGCAACTCGCCCTGCTCTGCTGCCCTGGCATATGGAACATTCATGTCCGTTCCCGTTTTGGCCACCTGTCGCCAATGCTGGCACCCTTGCACTACAAGCAGGATTGTTTTTGTGCAGAAAGGGGCACCTTACCGCACCAAAAGCAATCCTGGGAAGATTTTTTTACCCTTTCTTTATATGCTGCAGAAACAACTCACAGAAAGAGGAACAAAGCGAGGAGAAATGAAGATATTTATCCTCTTTGTGTCTCCCCGGGAAGGCGTACGGTTTTGGCACATCCCCAGGTTCTTGGTGAGCCTTCCCCTGGGGAGGCTTAAGGTTTTGTCACAAAGTCTTGTAAACCTAGGGATGCATCAGCCACCGTAACGCCCATGGGCGCCATCCTTGTGCAGAGTAAGGTAAAGTGGCGATTTGCACTGCCTTCCCTTACTTCATGTCTAGGAGGCCATACAAAGTGACGCAAATTGGCTTTGTGTGGCCTCAGATATGATTTCAGTGTTTGTGTTGCCACTGCATCACAAAAAGTGATGCAATAGCAGCACAAGGGGCTCATAAATATGCTCCCGATTTTAATGGTTTTTCTCTTGGAAACCTTTTCAAAGTGTTTCACTCGATGTTCTTTAGGACAAAGAGTATTTCTTGATACAATCCCAGACCCAAAAAATAAAAATAAAAAAGCAATCTTTTTGCGAAATGCCCAGAATGTGGAAGAAAATGGAAAAAAATATAAAAAATACAAAAATAAAAACTTCTGTATCCTCAGCCTGCCAGAAACTCATGACCCTAAACCATGTCACCACGGAAGGACCCAAGAGAAAGCAAGAGAGATTCTTCAACTTTGAAGAGATCGGCACCAGAGGCTTCAAGAGGTACTTCGAAGTCGAAACATGTCCCTTCCCCGGAAGGCAGCAGAAAGTATTCCAAAGCCTATTCTCCTTTAAAAAACATAAGTCACTTACCTGTAACTATGGTTCTCCAGTATTTGAACCTTTCATAGATGCACATGCTTGAATTATTCCCAATCGTCGAGATATGTTTCTCTCCTATACCTTAAATCAGCAAAGTAATGTTAACAGTAGTGCATAACGGCTTTAGGCCTCTCACTTTAGTAGCACATTCTTGTCAATTTAGAAAAAGGGACCAAACATAGGTTTGGGCCAATCAAACTGCTCTGCACATAAGAACTCTCCTGTGAGAAGCTCTAGTCCTTCAGATCTTCCAAAGCACAAGTGCTGGACGATTTAAGATAGAGAATAACCACAATTCTCACGGGGGTAGCATGTGAATCTATGAAAGATTCCAATTCTGGAGAACTCGGTTATAGGTAAGTAACTTATTTTCATACTCCAGTATTGAAACGTTCGTAGATTCACATGCTTGAATCAGAGCAGCAAGCAGTAGTGAAGCACATTGTAGGTTTGTCTATTATATAAATATTAAAGTCCAATAATACGGTTGCTCAACAAAACTTTAGGTGACAGATACTCATTAATAACAATATACCAACATAAAATATTAAAAACAGAATACTATTAAGGGAGAAAATCAGTATGCACTGTACAGAACATATACTGGGATGGAGGGAAAGAGAGAATACAATAGCTCAAGACTGGAACAGATTGTTTAGCACCACTTGTCCTACTGCTCACACCACCTTGCGGCATTGTCTCCAGGCAGTAATGCTTTGTAAAAAGTGTGGGTGGTCTTCCAGGTGGTAGCTCTGCAAATGCCCTGGATGGGCAAACCAGCAAATAGCGCAGTGGACACTGTTACGGCTCTTGTTGAATGGGCATGCGTCAGTCTGTGCAGAGGCTTTTCCTGCAGCTCTGTGATAGCAATGGATTGCACTACATATCCACCTAGCAATCCCTTGCTTTGGGAGTGGTTGACCTTTCCTAGGGGCACTGAGAGCCACAAAGATGATTGGATCTTCCAAAGTCCTTGGTTTTATCCAGATAAAATGTGAGATATATCTTTTGATGTCTAAGGAATGAAGGACCTGTTCCACCGGTGTTGACGGATTTGGAAGTACAACTTTAGGAATACTGGCTAATTAATGTGATAAATCCGAAGGGGCTTTGGGTATGAACTTTGGATTTGTTCGTTGTACTGCCCTATCTTCCTTAAACTGCAAGAAAGGATTCTGTATAGTGAAGGCTTGCATTTCGCTAATCCTTCTTGCTGAGGTACGGGAAAGGACTGGCAATATCTTAATTTTTGGCAGGAAAGCTGGAAGGGCTAGTGGAACTGCTTTGAGCTAGAGATAATTTATGTGGTAGGCCTTATATAAGAACTATGGGTCCACAAAGAGATGTGATCACGGTTGCTGTGATTCTGATTGTATTGTCGAAAGACCCAGTGGACTGTGTCCACTGATGGTCCAGCTGTTCTTGAAGGGGTTGCATCTTGAGATAGCAGAATGGAATCAGGGGAATAAAGGAAGACACCAATATTGTTTTGCACCTCAGGTCTGAATTAAGTTACACGTAGCCAACCCTACCTTACTAGAACGGCTGCTCGTGCCAATTGTGGAAAAGCAGTGGTAATGAAGTCCACTGCATAGTCAATAACCTCAGCTGAGGTTCTTTCCCCCTCCTATATTACTTTCTTTGCCCCTACCTTGGCCTCCTCTGGCAGCTAGTCCAAGTAAGAAGCGATGTCCGTCCGTAACTGCCTGTCGTACCGGCCTATAACAGCCAATGAATTTGACGCCCTGATTGTAAGAGAAGCCAATGAGGAGAAACGCTTTTTAATGTTATTGAGTCTCCTTCCCTCTTTACTTGGGGGTGCAGAGATTGGCACAGAAGGGTTTTTGGACCTGCGCTGGACTGCCTGAATGTTTACTGAGTCCAGTTTGGGATGTCCCATCAGACAGGGGTGTCCTCTGGTGCCTTGTATTTTTTGTCTAGGCAGAGCAGGACCGCAGTAACTGTTGTAGGATTCCTCATCACCTTTAGGCCCTCATTCCATATTTAGTCGACTATGCATTTTACACTTTTCTGGTAGGGTTCCTTAAAGTCATAGAGAAAGCATTCTATCTGCTTCGTAAGCATAGGTAGTGCAAATCGTTTTGCAGCTCTTACAGGTTATGAAAGCAAATGTCACCTAGTGATGAATCCACAGAGTAGGAGAAGGAGATGATGGTTTGGGTATTAGATAATCATCCCACTCCGTAGTAGCACTGGCAACTCCCCATCTTTATCATCAGAGGTTGATGGATCTTGAAAACGGACTGTCTGATACGCATGTGTGGGCATCTCAGGTAGAGAACCCTGTTTGAGATTGTGTGAAAGGTGGTGGTACTTGTGACCTTGTTGGTACAGGTGCCTGCTGAGGAACAGTAATAGCAGGCAGAAACTGCTTCCAATAATCTTCCAGCATTGACTGCAAGTCCGATATGAGGGATCCAGGAATAGGAACCATCTCCTCCTGATACAAGTACTGCTAACAAAGTGTATAAAAGGCTTGGGGGATCATACGTGCCAGACCCATACTAACTGTCATCGTCCACTTTTTGGCAATTCACATGTAACCCAGACGGGTGTGAGCAACACTGAATGGCCCCTCATCATCTGAATCATCCTCTTCCAATAGAGGTGCTGGAATCACGGGTAACACCTTACTAGGAGAAGTGTGGGGCTGAGTCAAATACCTGGTTTTCCCTTGACGGTGCAATCTGCTGCGCCAGTGTGGGTCATCAACAGAATGGATGTAGCCATCAATGATGATATCGCCATCAATTTAATTGAGTGAGAAGAGGTAGTTAACTCCAGTGTTGACGGTCTGACTGAAGGCGCAGCTGAAGATGGTGTCATCATCATGTGCACAGTTGAAGCACTGTACACCGTAGATAGATTGTAGTAATGGTAGTCAACGTCACTGTAGATGCTTTCTGTGATTGTCAACGGGGCCCTCGTTGTCAACACAATGTTGTTAAGGTTATTTCAGAAGGCTTCTTGAAGTAATGCTGAAACCTTGGAGGTGGTGAAGGGGTTCAAGCCTTTTTGAGCCGTTCTGAAGAGGCAGAACGCTCCTTCCTCTCCTTATGCAAAGATGAAGATCTTTTGTGAGGACAGCCAGAAGGACTGCAACGATTATAAGACCCTTCAGTGGTCTTTTTTTAGGGCCTTTTTGGGCTGCTCACTAGAAGCTTTAGAATGAGGTGACATGTTCCTTCATTTTTTTCTTCTTTTTGGAGTCTGAGGACGTAGAAGATTCCTCACGGTCAGATCCAGAAACGGGATGTTGCCTTCAGTTTAACTTCTGGAGCCAAATGAGCACTTGCCCCTCGTGTTCTTGAGTTTTGTTAGAAAATGTTCTGCATAACTTGCAGTCCTTTGGTAAATGGTCTGGGTAAAGGCAATATATGCCGTTTATGTGGCTCTTCAAAATGAAGCCTTTTCTTGCCACAAGTCTTGCAGGCCCTGGAGAGAATATTTTTCTCCTTGCCCGACATGGACAAAGAAGCCAAAAATCAGTTATTCACTAGACCAATATATGGCTTAGAAGATTATGATTGCTCGAAGTAGGATTATGTGGAAAAATATTATCTGAAAAGGTTTGACAGAATGGAGACTCCGTAACACAACGTGCAGTAGAAAATCTGAGAGACTGGGGCTTCTCACAGGAGTGTTCTAGAAGACAAAAGCAGCCTGATTGGCTGAATCCTTCCCAGTCGTCAAGATGGGACTCCCCGAGTACTTATAATAGAAATGTAATGTTAATATAGTGCACGAGAGCCCTAGGCCTCTCTCTACAGTAGCAGATCCTTATTAATTTAAAAAGAGACCAAACATAGGTTTCGGCCAATCAGGCAGCTTCTCCAGTCACATACCAGACGAAGATGGATTCTACATCCCGATCTTGGTCTTCAAGGTCTTACCACACAACATTGTCTTCTTGTATGTATACACCTACACTAACCGAATCACCACCACAACAGATTTTTCCTGTTGACAATTTCAAAATCAATACTTTCAGGAATATCCTTATTAGAGGCACTAATAAATTAAATATTGACTTGCGCACTACCACAGTCTCTATGTCGGTCATGTTTAAGAAACTGCACTAATAGCCCATCTCTGCCAGTCTCACAGAATAAACTGATAACTGAGGAGAGCCTTTGTGTATCTAAATTCTGTTCTGCACCCCTTATGTGAAGCCCAACACTGGTTAAAAGGAGTGTGCACAGCATGTGATCTACAGCTACACAGCTTCAAACAACAAGTTACCCCTTCAATATAAGCAACACAAACACCACAATTTACCTTGGAGTTTGGGAACTTGCAGTCACACCAGCGTCCATCAATCATGTGGCGCTGCGCCATCACTTTCACCTGAGTTTCGTATTCTGAAAACCGCACAAACCCAAATCCTTTTGACTGCCTAGTTTTTGCATCTTTTTTCACCTAAAGGGAATTTAGAGTGTAAAAAGTTAAGGATAAAGTGCCTTTCGTCACAAAAAAAAAAGAAGAAAAAAAAAAGAAGAGATTTTGTGATTTAACATGAAGTAAAGCGATAAAAAAAAAAAAAGAGAACTGAACAAAACACGGTTACAACTCTGAAACGTCCCAGCAAAACACCTGTTTTTACTGGTTCCATGATTTCCTTATATATCTTAGTAAACAAGCATTTAAAAAATACCCAGTCCTATTATTCTGACACCAGGTTGTTAGTCACCAAATACAGGTACAAGAGTGGTTTGAGCACTTAAGATGTTGTATCAGCCCTCACAAAACATTATGGCACATGCAGCCTAATAAGTTAATTTTACACACATTTCAATAGTTTAAGGAGTGGGGGTATGCCTATGCTTTCTTTGAAATTTCAAAACAGCCAAAAATTGGCTTCAATAGATACACACAGAAGAATAAATACTCTTCCAGTATTACGTCTGACAAGCTTCAAGTCCATGGAACATGTGACAAATTCCAGAGTTAGCCAAGCAAATACTTGTTTGCTAAAACACATTATATCCATGTACAATTACCCAACTAAACTACATGTACCATACATAATCTAACAAGGGCTACTGCAACATGTTCATGGTGTCGCACATCTGAGAAACATTAAAAAGCTCCTTTTGAGCAGGAGTGAGCCAACCGATTGTCTGATCCAATAGGGCTGCATCCATGCTTTAATTCATACATTATATTCACAGCTAACTGGTTTGTAGCCAACTCTAAAGGAAGAAAAAAATCTGCTCTGATGATTGCCAAGCTTGAGGGCACTCCAATGCAGAAACAACCTGTCCTTGCGATTAGCAAAAACCATGCAACGTGTTTTAGAACATTTCCCTAGTTATTGAGAATGTACTTAATTGCTAAAATAACTGAAATGCAGTTATAGTGAAGTAACTGAACTGCATCTACCATAATGGATTGTGGGAATATGCTACAACACGTATAGTATGTGTTCCGGACCTATGAAAGTTAATATATGTTATCTGCACTGACCTGCACCATGACAACTTCACCAAAGGTGCTGAAGTAGTCCTTCAGGTCCTGTTCGGATGTTTTCCAAGGAATTCCCAGAACAATTAAGTCTGATGTTTTCACTGCACGTTTCACTTTAACAGCAGATGATGCATCATTTTCATCCATTTTCCTTTTGTTGTCTGTAATAAATGTTTCAGCTTGATCATTTGCTCCCACTAAAAACAGCGACTGACAACAGTATCCTATAAAACCATGTCCATTGAACTCTGCAAGATTGATGCTTTCAAACATCACGAACAAGAGGACACATACCTTTAGGATAAGTGACGAGATAGACCAGGTTTCCCCAACCATTCTCTGGGGCATGCAGTATTCCTTCCACCAACCGCACACCCCTCATGCACTGATTGACTGGATTTCTGTATCTGAGTCCACATGCTCCAGGGAACTGGGCGGCAACAGTAGAGAGCAGGATCGTGCCATCGTCCTCAGAAGGAATCTCCATGGGTTCATCATTCTCATCTTCTGTGATGCGGATATATTCCATCTCCATTATGGCCTAAATGAGGAGGGACGGAATTTAGACCATTACATTCAAGACAAAGTTCACAAACATAGTTTCATCATAGTGCACTATAAAAGCATAACCACCAGCCCCCAAGTTGAAGCACAGTTCACCATATGTCTTTTTAAAAAGAAAAAAGGAGACTACTAAGCCCCCCCCCAAATCTCCTCTAAGGGGCTTCAAGAAACAGGAATGGAATGAATAAGGAAAAAACAGGATAGCAAGAAAATACTATTACATACAACTTGAGTTCTCTCAACCTTCATTACAAGGCATTTCTAAGTGGCGAGTTACCCATAACACGCGATAGGATGTATGAGGGAATACTGAATGTCTTTTATAAAGAAAGGCTTTATAACGCTAACGTTATAACGAAAATGTTTTTACAACTAGATTACAATGAATATGCCTTTCCAACGAAAGCCTTTACCACGAAATGCAAGTACTTAACAAATAAGAATAAACCATATATATCTATGACAAACAATGTTATTGTATATATTACAGATCTGAATATAGAAGTCCTTGTCAGTTGGCAAAACCAGTGAACGATAAGCGTAATTACGATAAGGAAGGAAAACGGTTATGCATGGCGATATTTGCACAATGATGTGTATTTATGTAGGTTTACAAGTTATTTCACTTTAGTGGGATAGATTAATTGAGATGTTTGAGATGAGTCTTAAGATTGTATAACATCTATTTGACTACATGTCAGGAGGCCATTCATGCACACATGTGAAGTACGAGGACAACATATGGGTAGCAGATATGCATACATTAGCACCGTATTCACTACGTCTATTACAGGACAACAAATTGTGGTTTTGAAGAAAACAAAAATAATTCCGATTTAAAAATATTTTACATTTTTAGACACATTTAGTATTATGGAAAGATAATATATGTAAAATGTTTTTTGCTTGTTAATATGTATTGCAATTTGCACAGCAAATGGCGCTTTATTAACGTTTGAAATGCAGTCTCAAAAGGATCATGGGGAGAATGGATCCCACATATGATTATTCTTATGCACAAGCAAGGATATTTTGGCAGTATTTATACATTAGAGATGAGTTATTATATTGCACCGCACTTTATCAATAAGGTGGTTAAACTGAGCTGAATTACATGATACACTGACAATGAGATGCGCAGAAATTGGTTATTTATGTGCCACAAATGTTCCAATTTTTATACAATTTAGAAGATCTATCAGTTTCAGTAAATATAGTCCAAGTAGATATGACATACTGGGCATATTCATTTTGAGCAAAACGGAACACATGATGCATTGATACCTAAATGAGTGGATGATCCACAGGTGCATATGATTTAAAAAATACTCACAGGGATGTGTAGATACAGTTTAAGTTGATTCTATGTGGTCAGATAGTGCATGAGAATCTTCAAATGGGACTCATGATATGGATATGTAAAACTGTTGACATGTTTTTAATAATCATGAATGAATTTAAATATGTAATATTGAAGATTCTGAGAAACATTATGAAAAACATATTTATGCAACAATCTCCTGGGTGAGAATTAGGTCGTTCATGTTATACTCCCCATCTAAAGATGGCCGAAAAGATATTCTTAACATTGCAGTTGTAAAAACAAATAAAGGACTCAACATCTATATGTAGAGGTCATGTGAATAGGATCAGTGTCCAGTGGAAGGAGCCAGCCAAAAAGCATTGACACTTTGTTTTTTTCACTTATGGGGAGCAGCGCTGAAAAAATTAATTTTTGAAAGAATCACCTGGCAGATGGTCATTTTCTCCTAAGCAAAAATATGTGCAGTGAATGTGCGCAAGGGGTTGCAGCTTGTGAATGAAGTGAATATATATATATATATATACATATATATATATATATATATATATATATATATATATATATATATATATATATATATATATATATAAAATGTCACTTACCCAGTGGAGATGTTCGTGGCATGTTCCGTTGCAGATTCCTCGGAGTGTTACAAGTTGTTTTTCTTCAAAGAAGTGTTTTCGAGTCACGGGATCAAGTGACTCCTCCTCTTCGGCTCCATTGCACATGGGCATCGACTCCATGTTAGATTGTTTTCCCGCAGAGGGTAAGGTGGGAGTGAGTATAAAGAAAAGAGATGTCCATGAAAATGGAATATATATATACATACACATACATATACACACATATGTACAAGTGAATGTTGAACATAAACGGCTACAGGCTCCCGGGGAGGTGGGAGGGTGCATGTGAATCTGCAGCGGAACATGCCACGAACAGATGTACACTGGGCAAGTGACATTTTCCGTTCAATGGCATGTGTAGCTGCAGATACACATGCCATGCATAGACTACAAAGCAGTTGTACCTCCCATAAAAGCGGTGGTTAGCCTGTAGGAGTTGAAGTTGTTTGAAATAGTGTCCTTAGTACAGCTTGACCTACTGTGGCTTGCTGTGTTGTTAACACATCTACACAGTAATGCTTGGTAAACGTATGTGGTGTTGACCAAGTGGCTGTGTAAAGAAATGGCTCCCTGATGCAGTTTCCCCCCACTTTTTGCCTGATACTGACTTGACTGAGAAGTGTGCTGGGACCCTGCTAACCAGGCCCCAGCACCAGTGTTCTTTCACCTAAAATGTACCATTGTCTCCACAATTGGCACAACCCTGGCACCCAGGTAAGTCCCTTGTAACTGGTACCCCTGGTACCAAGGGCCCTGATGCCAGGGAAGGTCTCTAAGGGCTGCAGCATGACTTATGCCACCCTAGGGACCCCTCACTCAGCACAGACACACTGCTTGCCAGCTTGTGTGTGCTGGTGGGGAGAAAATGACTAAGTCGACATGGCACTCCCCTCAGGGTGCCATGCCAACCTCACACTGCCTGTGGCATAGGTAAGTCACCCCTCTAGCAGGCCTTACAGCCCTAAGGCAGGGTGCACTATACCACAGGTGAGGGCATATGTGCATGAGCACTATGCGCCTACAGTGTCTAAGCAAAACCTTAGACATTGTAAGTGCAGGATAGCCATAAGATTATATGGTCTGGGAGTCTGTCAAAAACGAACTCCACAGCTCCATAATGGCTACACTGAATACTGGGAAGTTTAGTATCAAACTTCTCAGAATAATAAACCCACACTGATGCCAGTGTTGGATTTATTAAAAAATGCACACAGAGGGCATCTTAGAGATGCCCCCTGTAATTTACCCAATTGTTCAGTGCAGGACTGACTGGTCTCTCCAAGCCTGCTGCTGAGAGACGAGTTTCTGACCCCATGCGGTGAGAGCCTTTGTGCTCTCTGAGGACAGAAACAAAGCCTGCTCTGGGTGGAGGTGCTTCACACCTCCCCCCTGCAGGAACTGTAACACCTAGCAGTGAGCTTCAAAGGCTCAAGCTTCGTGTTACAATGCCCCAGGGAACTCCAGCTAGTGGAGATGCCCGCCCCCTGGACACAGACCCACTTTTGGCAGAAAGTCCAGGAGAGATAATGAGAAAAACAAGGAGGAGTCACTGGCCAGTCAGGACAGCCCCTAAGGTGTCCTGAGCTGAGGTGACTGACTTTTAGAAATCCTCCATCTTGTAGAAGGAGGATTCCCCCAATAGGAATAGGGATGTGCCCTCCTCCCCTCAGGGAGGAGGCACAAGGAGGGTGTAGCCACCCTCAAGGACAGTAGCCATTGGCTACTGCCCTCCCAGACCTAAACACCACCCTAAATTCAGTATTTAGGGGCTCCCCAGAACCAAGGAACTCCGATTCCTGCAACTTACAGAAGAAGAGGACTGCTGAGCTGAAAAACCCCTGCAGAAGAAGAAAGACACCAACTGCTTTGGCCCCAGTCCTACCGGCCTGTCTCCTGCCTTCTAAAGAAACCTGCTCCAGCGACGCTTTCCAGAGGACCAGCAACCTCTGAATCCTCAGAGGACTGCCCTGCTTCAAGAGGAACCAGAAACTCCAGAGGACAGCGGCCTTGTTCCAAAAAGACTGCAACTTTGTTTCAGAGGAGCAGATTTAAAGACCCCTGCAATCCCCGCCAGAAGCGTGAGACTTGCAACACTGCACCCGGCGACCCCGACTCGACTGGTGGAGAACCAACACCTCAGGGAGGACGCTCCGGCGACTCCAAGACCGTGAGTAACCAAAGTTGTCCCCCCTGATCCCCCACAGCGACGCCTGCAGAGGGAATCCCGAGGCTCCCCTTGACCGCGACTGCCTGACTCTAAAATCCCGACGGCTGGGAAAGACCCTGCACCCGTAGCCCCCAGCACCTGAAGGATTGAAACTCCAGTGCAGGAGTGACCCCCAGGAGGCCCTCTCCCTTGCCCAGGTGGTGGCTACCCCGAGGAGCCCCCCCTTGCCTGCATCGCTGAAGAGACCCCTTGGTCTCCCATTGATTTACATTGGAAACCTGACGTGTTTGCACACTGCACCCGGCCGCCCCCGTGCTGCTGAGGGTGTACTTTCTGTGCTAACTTGTGTCCCCCCCCGGTGCCCTACAAAACCCCCCTGGTCTGTCCTCCGAAAACACGGGTACTTACCTGCTGGCAGACTGGAACCGGGGCACCCCCTTCTCCATTGACGCCTATGCGTTTTGGGCACCACTTTGACCTCTGCACCTGACCGGCCCTGAGCTGCTGGTGTGGTAACTTTAGGGTTGCTCTGAACCCCCCAACGGTGGGCTACTTTGGACCCAAACTTGAACCCCGTAGTTGGTTTACTTACCTGCAAGAACTAACTCTTACTCCCCCCAGGAACTGTGAAAATTGTACTGTCTGGTTTTAAAGTAGCTATATGTGATTTATGTGAAAAGTGTATATGCTATTTTGATTATTCAAAGTTCCTAAAGTACCTACCTGCAATACCTTTCATTTAAAGTATTATATGTAAAATCTGAACCTGTGGTTCTTAAAATAAACTAAGAAAATATATTTTTCTATATGAAAACCTATTTGGCGTGGAATTGTCTTTGAGTGTGTGTTCCTCATTTATTGCCTGTGTGTGTACAACAAATGCTTAACACTACTCCTTTGATAAGCCTACTGCTCGACCACACTACCACAAAATAGAGCATTAGTATTATCTCTTTTTGCCACTATCTTACCTCTAAGGGGAACCCTTGGTCTCTGTGCATACTATTCCTTACTTTTAAATAGTGCATACAGAGCCAACTTCCTACACTTGGTTACCGAAAGTCTTTTTACGATTCAAGCCATGGCCTTCCGGCAGTGGGGTTCCCAAGGCCTTATGTTTGGGCTTGGCTGGGACAAGGGCAGGCGTACTCACGTGCTGTCTTGCCGTGACCGGTCTGTCCTCCTCTGACTCATGCTCAGAGTCGGATCCTTGAACAGAGACAGCTGTGTGCATGATCTCCTCCTCCTCGACGTTGAGACGTTCGGTGCTTTTGGCTGCCATCTCGAGTCTCCGTGCTCTTCGTTCTCTGAGCATTTTCTTCTAACGGAAGGAACTGCAGGCCTCGCAATTTTCTTCCTGATGGTCTGGGGAAAAAGATTACAGATGAGATGTTGGACTGTGTAGGGAATTTTGCGTGGCACAGAGGACAAAAGCAGAATGGGGTCCGGTCCGTAAGGCTTCCACGCGGTCGGCCCAACCAGGCCAGAGTTGGGTGGGCGCCCCAAAAGGCAAGTAAAGAGGTTTGACCCGACAGTACCGAAGTGTCGATGGAAGATGGTACGCGATCGAAACAATACCGATGAGAATTACAGAGTTTTATGACTTTTCTGACTCAAACTATCAGAGCGAAAAGAAACAAGTCCGAAATCGATGGCAGGAAGAAAACAATCTAACAGAGTCAATGCCCATGCGCAATGGAGCCGAAGAAGAGGAGTCACTCGATCCTCTGACTCGAAAACACTTCTTCGAAGAAAAACAACTTGTAACACTCCAAGCCCAACACTAGATGGCAGACTATGCATAGCATGTGTATCTGCAGCTACACATGCCATAGAACATATATCTGTATCGGGATAAATATATTATTTGAGGATATGATGTTATATGTTATGAAGTCATCTGGTCACTACATTTCCAATTTTAAGGATTATATTTATACATGTGTCACTTTAACTCAATGAGTTGTTGTATTAATACACATACATTAGGTAAAACTGATGTTTTTATGTACATGCATATATTTAAACCCATGGATTCTTGATTAATGAGAATTTGACTGCTTTATAACATTATTATAGGTTATTTATATATTTACTATGATTCATTTGATAATTCTCTGTATAATATATTGGATATATTTAGAACAGTGTGACTATTGTGTAGCATCAGTGAATATTAGATGTAATGAGCATTAATGTGGCATTCTATACATTATAAGATGCCCTCTCCAGTAGCTTGCATTGTGTAGCAGTAAGAATAGACAAAGGACTAATGGGATACTTGAGGGAGTTTAGAACATTTTGGGGGGGGGGGGGGGGGGGGGGGGGGGATTTAAAGTGTCCACAGAAGGCATCAGCCGAAAGCATTGACACTAGTTTGTTTGGGAGCAGCACCGTATTTGCACTTTATTTGCAATAAAAATATTAACATTTTAAAATAGATCTATCAGCATTTTTGTGCGATGGCATCTGTGGAACTATATTGTGGTGCAGCCGTATGACGTGTGGAATCACATCATTTTGAAGATATGTACAGGTCCTGCCATCTAGTGTTAGGCTCGGAGTGTTACAAGTTGTTTTTCTTTGAAGAAGTGTTTGAGTCACGGGATCAAGTGATTCCTCCTCTTCAGCTCCATTGCGCATGGGCATCGACTCCATGTTAGATTGTTTTCCTGCAGAGGGTAAGGTAGGAGGGATAGAGTGTAAAGAAAGATGTCCATGCAAATGGAATAGAGATATATATACACATATGTACAAACTGAAGTGTAACAAACGGCTACAGGCTCCCGGGGAGGAGGGAGGGCGCATGTGAATCTGCAGCGGAACATGCCATGAACAGATACACATGCTATGCATAGACTACAAAGCAGTTTTCCTCCCATAAGTGGTGGTCAACCTGTAGGAGTTGAAGTGGTTTGAAATAGTGTTCTTAGCACAGCCTGTCCTACTGTGGCGTGTTGTGTTGCTAACACATTTACACAGTAATGCCTGGTAAATGTGTGGGGTGTTGACCAAGTGGCTGCTTTACAGATTTCTGTCATTGGTATATTTCCAACAAATGCCATTGTTGCCCCTTTCTTCCTGGCGGAGTGTGCTTTTGGTGTTACTAATAGCGGTCTTTTAGCTTTAGGTAACAGGTTTGGATGCACTTTACTATCCTTCTGGCTAGTCCTTGTTTTGAGATAGGATTACTAGTATGGTGTTTTTGGAATGCGACAAATAACTGTTTAGTTTTTCTAAATGATTTTGTTCTGTCAATGTAATACATTAAAGCTCTTTTAATGTCTAATGTATGGAGCACTCTTTCTGCTACTGAGTCTGGCTGTGGGAAGAAGACTAGAAGTTCCACTGTTTGATTTATATGAAAGGGTGAGATGACTTTAGGTAGGAATTTTGGGTTTGTGCAAAGTGCAACTTTATGTTTGTGTACTTGTATAAAAGGTTCTTCAATACTGAATGCTTGTATTTCACGAACTCTTCGTAATGAAGTGATTGCAACGAGGAATGCTACTTTCCACAATAGATATTGAATCTGACATGAGTGCATGGGTTCAAACGGTGGACCCATGAGCCGTGTGAGTACAATATTGAGATTCCATGAAGGCACTGGTGGTGTTCTTGGAGGTATTATACGTTTTAGCCCTTCCATGAAGGATTTGATGACAGGAACTCTAAATAGAGACTTGTTTTGAATATTTTGTAAATAGGCTGAAATAGCTGTGAGATGCATTTTAATGGTTGAAAAAGCTAAATTTGCTTTTTGTAGATGAATTAAGTAACCTACAATGTCTTGTATGGATGCAGAAAGAGGTGTTGTGTTTGGATTGGCAGTAAAAGACAAACCTTTTCCATTTGTTTGCATAGCACTGCCTGGTAGTGGGTTTTCTTGCTTGTTTAATTACTTCCATACTTTCTGGTGGAAGATGTAGATATCCAAACTCTTAAGACTTCAGGAGCCAGATTGCTAGATTGAGTATTGCTGGATTTGGGAGCCTGATCAGTTGTTTGTTTTGTATCAACAGATCCGGCCTGTTTGGTAGCTTGATGTGTGGTACTAGTGATAGGTCTAACAATGTGGTGTACCATGGTTGACGTGCCCACGCTGGCGCTATAAGTAGGAGTGTGAGTGTGAGTTTGTTTTGACGCAGTTTGTTGACCAGAAATGGAATGAGCGGGAGAGGGGGAAAGGCGTAAGCAAATATCCCTGACCAGTTGATCCATAGAGCATTGCCCTTGGATAGAGGGTGGGGGAACCTGGATGCGAAGCTTTGGCATTTTGCGTTCTGGCTGGTGGCAAATAGATCTATGTCTGGTGTTCCCCATTGGCGAAAGTACTTGTGCAGTACCTGGGGGTGAATTTCCCACTTGTGTGTTTACTGATGATCCCGGCTGAGAACATCTGCTAATTGATTGTGAATCCCTGGAATGTACTGTGCTACAGGGTGAATGTTGTTGTGAATTGCCCAATGCCACATTTTTTGTGCTAGAAGACAAAGTTGTGATGAGTGGGTTCATCCCTGCTTGTTTAGGTAGATGAGAATGTGTCTGTGAACGAGAAGAGGTTGAAAGGCTTTGAGTGCTAGGAATACAGCTAGCAACTCTAAGTGGTTTATGTGAAGTTGTTTGTGTTTGTTGTCCCATTATCCCTGAATGCTGTGATTGTTAAGGTGTGCTCCCCATCCTATCATTGATGCATCTGTTGTAACTGTGGCTGGAGACACAGGGTCTTGAAATGGCCGCCTTTTGTTTAAATTTGTGGAATTCCACCACTGAAGCAAGATGTGTGTTTGGCGGTCTATCAACACTAGATCTTGAAGTTGGCTAGTGCCTGTGACCATTGTTTTGTAAGGCACTGTTGTAGGGGCCACATGTTTACTCTTGATTTGGGGACAATGGCGATGCATGATGCCATCATGCCCAACAGCTTCCTGACAAATTTGACTGTGTACTTTTGGTTTGGCTAGATTTTTGGTAACATATTGTGGAATGATTGTACCCTTTGTGGACTTGGGCTTGCAAAGAGCTATTTGGGTATTTAATGTGGCTCCTAACTACTGTTGAATCTGCGCTGGTTGTAAGTGACATTTTTGGTAGTTAATTGAGAACCCTAGTGTGTGTGTAGGGTCTGTGTTACATAACGTGTATGGTGTTGACACTGTTTGGCTGTTGGATTTTATTAGCCAGTCGTCGAGATATGGAAAGACATGGATATGTTGCCTTCTTATGTAGGCTGCTACTACGGCAAAGCATTTTGTAAATACTCTGGGAGCTGTTCTTATCCTCCCGAAAGCTAACACCTTGAAGTGGTAATATTTTCCTTGTATTACGAACCTAAGATAGTTTCTGTGTGCTGGGTATGTGAAAATACGCATCTTTGAGATCCAGTGTTGCCATAAAATCTTGTTGTTGTAACAGCGGGACTACATCTTGTAGTGTTACCATGTGAAAGTGTTCTGATAGGATGTAAAGATTGAGAGTTCTGAAATCTAGTATTGTCTCAATGTTCCGTCTTTTTTGGGAATGAGGAAATACAGGGAGTAAATCCCTGTTCCTTTTTGATGATGTGGTAAAAGCTCTATGGCTTGTTTGAGAAATAATGACAGTACCTCTGCTTGCAACATTGAACTGTGTTGGGAGGAGAGCTTGTGTGGTTTTGGAGGTATATCTGGAGGAATGTGTGCGAATTCTATGCAGTAACCATGTTGGATAATGGATAAGACCTAGTTGTCTGTTGTGATGGGTAACCAGTGTGTGTGGAACTTTTGCAGTCTTCCTCCCACAGGGAAAGTGTGGTGAGGGAAGATGTGGAGCAAGTCACTGCTTGGTGTGTGTGGTTTGCTTTGAGGGCTGATATTTTCCCCTAGTTCTGGGAAATTCTCCCTTGTAGGTTCCTCTAAACCCCCCTCTTTAGTACTGTGGCTGGTAAAATGGTTTGGATTGTGAGGTAGATGCCTCAGATGTTTGGGCTCTAAAACCTCCCCTATATTGAGGCTTTCAAAATGAGCCTCTGTATTGTGTTGATTAAAGCATTCCCAAAACTTTAGCAGTGGCGGCGTCCTTTTTCATTGGCTCTATTAACCAGTGTACCAGATAGTTGTTTTTCATTAAATGGCACGTTAAGAACAGCTTGCTAATTTCAGATTTAAAGCCTGCCGACCGAAGCCATGCTTGTCGTCCAATGGTGACTACTGTATTCATAGTTCTTGCAACTGTCTGCGGAGTCTAACGCTGACCTGATTTGATTATTCGTAATGGCCTGCCCTTCCTCGACTGCTGGGCTCTTTTCTGTTGATCCTTGGGGAGATGCTGGATGATGTCTTTCATCTCATCCCAGTGGGGCCTATCGTATCTGGCCATTAGTGCTCGGGAAATGGCTATTCGACATTGATTAGCTGCTTGTGATGCTACTCTTACCAGCAGCATCACATTTTTTGCTTTCTTTATCTGGTGGTGGTGCATCACCAGACAACTGGGAGTTAGCCATTTTCCTTGCTGCGCTGACCACTACGGAATCTGGGAGTAGGTGTTGGGTAATAAAATCTGGGTCAGAAGTAGGCGGCTTATATTTCTTTTCTACCCTAGGAGTGATTGCTCTTGCCTTAACTGGTTCCTGAAAGAAGTGCATGTTTTAGCATGCCAGGAAGCATGGGTAGACTCTAGTACGTGGTGTGAGTTTAGTACAACGTATTAAATAGAAAATCATCCTCAAGAGGCTCTGTGTGCAAGGCTACGTTATGGTATGACGCTGCCCTAGCTAGAACCTGAGTGTATGAGGTGATATCCTCTGGGGGTGATGGCTTTGACGGATAGCACTCTGGACTATTGTCAGAAATGGGATCATCATAAAGGTCCCATGGTTCGACATCATCTTGGTGTGACTTTGCAGAGTGTACTGGAGACTGTGCAGTGGGGGTAATAGGTGGAGAGACAGTTAGTTGAGGAGAGTGAGGAGGAGACTGGTGAGGTGAGAACTGAGGAGATGAAGATTTTTGTTTGGGTTTTGGCACTTTAGCCGGTGGCTGGTCAGTATCCAAATGTCCTTGAAAGGCCAGCTTCCTCTTTGTTTTTAGAGGAGTTGCAGTGAGGATCTTGCCAGTGTCTTTATGAATTTGAATTCTGGCATGTTTTTCATCAAATCCCTCCATTTGCGTAAGTTTCTCCGCAAATCTATGGCTTTCTTTCAGTTGTTTGAAAAGTCCATGCTCCTCTGTATATATGGGTCTTTTCGGCTCCTAAGCTTGTTTCCTGGGGATCGAAAGGCCTGGAGTAGACGCTGGCCTCAGCTCAGAGAGAGATTTTCGAGGCTTCGACTCAATGGGTCGGTGCTTGACTATTTCGGAGCCTGTGCTTCGGCTCGAGTCCGAAGGCTTCAGTGGCATGGCCTTTCTCTGTGCCAAAGTTGTTGCTTGGTCACCGGCAGTCTTTTTACGGGTGGAGCCATGGCCTTCCGGCAGTGGCGTCCCCGAGGCCTTGTGTTTGGGCTTGGACGGGGCAGGCGTACTCACGTGCTGGCTCGCCGTGATTGGTCTGTCGTTGTTGGACTCTTGCTCCGAGTCGGACCCCTCCGAACGGAGACTGCGGTGTGCATCATCTCCTCCTCTTGAGTCGAGGCGTTCAGTGCTTCTCAACGCCATTTCCAACCTTTGCGCTCTTCGGTCTTGTAGAGTCTTCTTCGAGCGGAAGGATCTGCAGGCCTCGCAAGTATCCTCTCGGTGATCTGGAGATAGACACAGGTTACAGACTAGATGTTGGTCCTTATACGGGAACTTGGGGTGGCACCAAGGGCAGAATCGAAAGGGGGTCCAGTCCATGAGGCTTCGACGAGGCTTTGGTCGGGCCAACCAGGCCAGAGTTGGGCGGGAGTGCCCCAAAGGGCAAGTAGAGAGCTGTATCCGCCAGCAGCGAGGTGTCAATGATAGATGGTACGCGATCAAAAACAATACTGACGAATTTAGAGAGTTTGTAGTACTTTTCCGACTCAAAACTACCATTCGTCCGAACCCGATGGCAGGAAGAAAACAATCTAACAGAGTCGATGCCCATGCGCAATGGAGCCGAAGAGGAGTCACTCGATCCCGTGACTCGAAAACACTTCTTCAAAGAAAAAAAACTTGTAACACTCAGAGCCCAACACTAGATGGCAGGACCTGTGCATAGCATGTGTATCTGCAGCTACACATGCCATTGAACACTAATATATATATATATATATATATACACACACACACACATATACATACATACATACATGGAAAATGTCACTTACCCAGTGTACATCTGTGCGTGGCATTAGTCGCTGCAGATTCACATGCTGTGCACATCCCGCCATCTGGTGTTGGGCTCGGAGTGTTACAAGTTGTTTTTCTTCGAAGAAGTCTTTTCGAGTCACGAGATCGAGGCACTCCTCCCATTTCGGCTCCATTGCACATGGGCGTCGACTCCATCTTAAATTGTTTTCCCCCGCAGAGGGTGAGGTAGGAGTTGTATATGCTAGTAATAGTGCCCATGCAATGGAGTGAATACGTATGTACATAATGTAGTTTAAAGTAATATATATATATTTACAAATATACAGATGTTCAAGATCAACTTCTAAACGGCTACAGGCTCCCGGAGAGGCGGGTGGGCGCATGTGAATCTGCAGCGACTAATGCCACGAACAGATGTACACTGGGTAAGTGACATTTTCCGTTCGGTGGCATGTGTAGCTGCAGATACACATGCTGTGCATAGACTAATAAGCAGTTATCTCCCCAAAAGCGGTGGTTCAGCCTGTAGGAGTTGAAGTTGTCTGAAACAGTGTTCGTAGTACTGCTTGGCCTACTGTGGCTTGCTGTGTTGTTAGCACGTCTACACAGTAGTGTTTGGAAAATGTATGAGGCGTAGACCATGTAGCTGCCTTACATATTTCTGTCATTGAAATATTTCCTAGAAAGGCCATGGTAGCACCTTTCTTTCTAGTTGAGTGTGCCTTTGGTGTAATAGGCAGTTCTCTTTTAGCTTTAAGATAACAGGTTTGAATGCACTTAACTATCCATCTAGCAATGCCTTGCTTAGAAATTGGATTTCCTGTATGAGGTTTTTGGAAAGCAATAAATAATTGTTTTGTGAATTAGTTTTGTTCTGTCAATGTAGTACATTAACGCTCTTTTGATGTCCAATGTATGTAGTGCTCTTTCAGCTACAGAGTCTGGCTGTGGGAAGAACACTGGTAATTCTACTGTTTGATTTAAGTGGAACGGTGATATGACTTTTGGTAAAAAATTTGGATTTGTTCGTAGAACTACTTTATGCTTGTGTATCTGAATAAATGGTTCTTGTATGGTAAATGCTTGAATCTCACTTACTCTTCTTAAAGATGTGATGGCAATTAAAAATGCAACTTTCCATGTTAAGTATTGCATTTCACAAGAGTGCATGGGCTCAAAAGGTGGACCCATGAGTCGTGTTAAGACAATGTTGAGGTTCCACGAAGGAACTGGTGGTGTTCATGGTGGTATAATTCTCTTTAGACCTTCCATAAATGCTTTTATGATTGGTATTCTAAATAGAGAAGTTGAGTGCGTAATTTGCAGGTAAGCTGAAATTGCTGTAAGATGTATTTTAATGGAAGAAAAAGCTAGCTTTGATTTTTGCAAATGTAGTAAGTATCCTACGATGTCTTTGGCAGATGCTTGTAAGGGTTGAATTTGATTATTGTGGCAGTAATAGACAAATCATTTCCACTTATTTGCATAGCAATGTCTAGTGGTAGGTTTCCTAGCTTGTTTTATGACCTCCATACATTCCTGTGTAAGGTCTAAGTGTCCGAACTCTAGGACTTCAGGAGCCAGATTGCTAGATTCAGCGATGCTGGATTTGGGTGTCTGATCTGTTGTTTGTGTTGCGTTAACAGATCTGGTATGTTTGGTAGTTTGACATGAGGCACTACTGAGAGGTCTAGTAGTGTTGTGTACCAAGGTTGTCTTGCCCATGTTGGTGCTATTAGTAGGAGTTTGAGTTTGTTTTGACTCAGCTTGTTTACTAGATATGGAAGGAGTGGGAGAGGGGGAAAAGCGTAAGCAAATATCCCTGACCAACTCATCCATAGCGCATTGCCCTGAGACTGATCTTGTGGGTACCTGGATGCGAAGTTTTGGCATTTTGCGTTTTCCTTTGTTGCAAATAGATCTATTGTGTTTGTAGCTTATTATGGGTTGAAATGCTTTCAGCGCTAGAAATACTGCCAATAGTTCTAAGTGATTTATGTGAAACTGTTTTTGGTGAGTGTCCCATTGTCCTTGGATGCTGTATTGATTGAGGTGTGCTCCCCACCCTATCATGGAGGCATCTGTTGTTATTACGTATTGTGGCACTGGGTCTTGGAAAGGCCGCCCTTGGTTTAAATTTATACTGTTCCACCATTGAGGCGAGGTGTATGTTTGGCGGTCTACCAACACCAGATCTAGAATTTTACCCTGTGCCTGTGACCACTGTGATGCTAGGCACTGTTGTAAGGGCCGCATGTGCAACCTTGCGTTTGGGACAATGGCTATGCATGAGGACATCATGCCTAGGAGTTTCATCACCTTTTTGACTTGTATTTTTTGATTTGGATACATGGCCTGTATTACACCCTTTGTGGACTTGGAGTGGCAATCCCTTTTGCTGTGTTGATTGTCGCCCCTAAGTATTGCTGTGTTTGACACGGCAGGAGGTGTGACTTTGTGTAGTTGATTGAGAAACCTAGTTTGTGTAGGGTTTCTATGACATTCTTTGTGTGTTGTGAACACCTTTCTAGAGTGTTGGTTTTGATTAACCGATCGTCTAGGTACGGGAACACATGTATTTGCTGCCTTCTGATATGTGCAGCTACGACTGCTAGGCACTTTGTAAAAACTCTTGGCGCAGTTGTTATTCCGAATGGCAACACCTTGAATTGGTAATGTGTTCCTTGGAACACAAACCTTAAGTACTTTCTGTGTGAAGGATGTATCGGTATATGGAAATATGCATCTTTTAGGTCTAGTGTTGTCATGTAGTCTTGTTGTTTGAGTAGTGGGATTACGTCTTGTAATGTCACCATGTGAAAGTGATCTATTTGATGTAGGTATTTAATGTTCGGAGATCTAATATAGGTCTCAGAGTCTCGTCTTTTCTGGGTATGAGAAAGTACAGAGAGTAAACTCCTGTTCCTTTCTGGTGTTCTGGTACTAATTCTATTGCTTCTTTTAGTAGTAATGCCTGAACTTCTAGTCCTAGAAGATCTATGTTATTTTGACATATTGTGTGTTTTCGGTGGCACGTTTGGAGGGAATTTGAGAAATTCTATGCAATAATCATGCTGGATAATTGCCAGTACCCAAGTGTCTGTTGTTATCTCCTCCCAATGTTTGTAAAATTGTCTTAGTCTCCCCCCCACAGGTGTTGTGTTGGGGATGTGTGACTTGGAAGTCACTGTTTGTTTTGAGGGGTTTTGGGGCTTTGGAACTTCCCTCTATTTTTTGGGAATTGTGCCCCTCTATATTGCCCCCGAAAACTTCCCCGCTGGTATTGGCTTTGATAAGTGGGCCTTGCTTGCGAGGTTGTGGCCTCTGTAGGTTGACCTCGAAACCCTCCCCTAAATGGTGTTTTGCTAAATGTGCCTCTGCTTTGTGGGGAGTAGAGTGCACCCATGGCTTTTGCGGTATCAGTATCTTTTTTGAGTTTTTCAATAGCAGTGTCTACTTCCGGCCCAAACAACTGCTGTTCATTAAAGGGCATATTCAGCACGGCTTGTTGTATTGCCGGCTTGAATCCTGACGTACGCAACCAAGCGTGTCTCCTTATTGTTATTGCAGTATTTACTGTCCTTGCAGCTGTATCTGCTGCGTCCATTGATGACCGTATCTGATTATTGGAGATACTTGGTCCTTCTTCTACCACTTGTTGTGCCTTTTTCTGGAACTCTTTGGGTAAGTGTTCTATGAAATGCTGCATTTCGTCCCAATGTGCTCTATCGTATCTTGCCAAAAGTGCTTGTGAATTGGCAATACGCCATTGGTTTGCTGCTTGTGCTGCAACTCTTTTACCCGCAGCATCGAATTTGCGACTCTCACTGAGAGTTTGCTCTTTTGCGAGCTGCCCAAACAACCACAGAATCTGGTGTTAATTGCTGCGTAATATTAACAGGGTCTGTTGGTGGTGGCTTATACTTTTTTTCCACCCTTGGAGTTATGGCTCTGCCTTTAACAGGCTCCTGAAATATTTGTTTTAAATGTTTTAGCATTCCTGGGAGCATAGGTAAGCTTTGGTATTTGCTATGAGTGGAGGAGAGTGTATTAAATAAAAAGTCATTCTCAATTGGTTCTGAATGCAAGGTGACGTTATGAAACGCAGCTGCCCTTGAGACCACCTGCGTGTAGGATGTACTGTCTTCAGGTGGCGATGGCCTTGTAGGTTAACAGTCTGGGCTGTTATCTGATACAGGAGCATCATAAAGGTCCCATGCATCAGGATCATCTTGACTCATTGCAGTATGAGTCGAAGATTGCATCAGTGGTGGAGTGGCTACCGGTGATGTATGCATTGATGGTGGTGGAGATGGTGGTGGAGTGGCTTGTCTTGCCACCTTTGCCTGTGGCTGCTTGTCCTTTTCTTGAAAGGCAAGTCTTCTTTTCATCTTAATTGGGGGAAGAGTGCTTATCTTCCCTGTGTCTTTTTGAATGTGGAGCCTTGTTTGAGTGTAGTCCGGCTCAACAGATTGAAGTTCCTCTCCGAACTTATGTCCTTGCATCTGGGAGGACAATCCTCGTTCCTCTGTGTAGGAACCTGTTTTCGGTTCCGATGCTGGATGTTTCGGAATCGAAATCTTTTTGGTCGCCTTTTTGGGCTCCGAGGCAACCTTCTTTATTTTCGGCATCGTGGTTTCTCGGTGCCAAACCATTTCGGTGCCACTGTCTCGGTGCCGAGATTGCTGTGTGGCGGTATCTCGACCGGAGTCGGATGACTTCGCCACATGCATGCCCTTTTTCGGTGCCGATGATCGGTCACCTATCTTTCGGGTTAAGCCATGGCCTGTTGGCGGTGGCGTCCCCTGGGCTTTTGTTGTCTTCTCGTGAGTTTTATGTTTCGATGTCTTACTCACGGTTTTCGGCGTTTCTTCGGGATCGAGCTCCTATGAGTCCGATTCATGGATGGAGAAGCTTTCTTCTTCCTCCTCGAAACGCCCTTGTCCTGTCGGCGCCGACGCCATCTGCAGTCTTCTTGCTCTTCGGTCTCTTAATGTCTTCCTCGACCGAAACTCTTGACAGGCTTCACAGGTATCCTCCTTGTGCTATGGCATTTTGGGCAGAAGCGGAATGGGGTCCGTTCCATCAGCCTTGAAGAGACACGTGGCCGGGCCGGCCAGGCCCAGACGGAGGGATCGAAAAAACCCCGAAGGGCCACCGGAGCTCTTCAAAAATCGGTGTCGATCTGTTATAACTAACCCGATACCGAACGCAAACAATACCGACGATTTTTCCGAGATTCTAACTAACTTTCCGACCCGAAACACGGAGCGAAAAGGAACACGTCTGAACCCGATGGCGGAAAAAAATCAATCTAAGATGGAGTCGACACCCATGCGAAGAAAAACAACTTGTAACACTCCGAGCCCAACACCAGATGGCGGGATGTGCACAGCATGTGTATCTGCAGCTACACATGCCACCGAACATATATACACACACACTAATTAATATATATAAATAATGGGCTTTACTTCGACTTGTAAAATACTTACATTTTATGTTACACACATATATACACACACACACACTTCAAGAATACACATGTTTTAACCAATAACCCCTGAACCCCCCCACCCCCCAAAAAATAAAAAAAAACTTTCACCCCAACATTTGTGTATATATATGGAAAATGTCACTGACCCAGTGTACATCTGTTCGTGGCATGAGATGCTGCAGATTCACATGCTGTGCATTATCCTGCCATCTAGTGTTGGGCTCTGAGTGTTACAAGTTGTTTTTCTTCGAAGAAGTCTTTTTCGAGTCACGGGACCTATTGACTCCTCCCTTTAGGCTCCATCTTAGATTGTTTTCCATCTTCGATTGTTTTCTTTCCGCCATCGGGTTCGGACGTGTTCCTCTTCGCTCCGTATTTCGAATCGGGAAAGTTAGTAAAAGTATCAAATTCTACGTTATTGTTATCGCTCGGTACCGGGTTAGTGTTAGTGAATCGGCACCGACATCAAGACCGCTTCGGCAGCCCTTCGGGGCTTCCACTCTTCACCGAGGCCTGGTCGGCCCGACCACACCCATCGTCCCAGACTAATGGACCAGACCCCCTTCCGTTTCTGTCCTAAGTGTCACGCAAAGTATCCTTATACAGATCAGCACCAGGTCTGTAATCTGTGTTTATCACCCGACCACAGAGAGGATACTTGCGAGGCTTGCCGAGCCTTCCGATCGAAAAAAGACCTTCAGAGATTGACGCGCAAGAATACTACAAATGGCGTCGAGACCGAAAGAACAGCTAGACGTCGGAGAGGAGGAAAGCATCTCCATCCAAGAGACGGACTCTGATTACAAAGGTGAACGACCATCGACAGTGCAACGAACCGTAAGTAAACCTGCCCTGTCCAAAACTCAGGGTCACACCAAAACATATAAGGCCATGGGGACGCCACCTCCAGCAGGCCATGGCTCAACCCACCAAAAGGAAGTTGAGCAAACTTCGCCACAGAAAAAGGCCAAAGAATTGCCGAAGACTTCAGACTCAGGGCGAGAATCTGGCACCAAATGAATTCGACACCAGGAGTTCGAATCGACCAAACCACGTAAAGTCTCCTCGGAACCGAAAAAGAGTGTAACAGAAACCTCGGTACCGAAAAAAGCGGCCTCTGAGCCGAAAAGAAGCTCTTATACAGGAGAGCAAGGACTTTCCAGCCAGCTCAAAGAAAGGCATTGATTCAAGCAGGAGTTAGGTATGGAAGAACCTGACCATACACAAAGGAGGTTACATATCCAAAAAGAGACTGGAAAAATACAAACTTTACCTCCACTCAAATCAAAAAGGAAACTTGCATTTCAGGAGACAGAAATGCAACCTAAGGCAAAAGTGGTTAGAGACAAATCTCCACCATCAATGTTCTCACCACAACCATCCCCACCGCACTCACCACAACGTTCACCAGGGGGAACACCTACAATGCAGTCACCCACATATACTGGGATGACACAGGATGATGCTGATGCATGGGACTTATATGGTGCACCGGTATCGGATAACAGTCAGGATTGTTATCCAACAAAGCAGTCACCACCAGAAGACAGTACTGCATATATGCACAGCATGTGTATCTGCAGCTACACATGCCACCGAACATTAATATACACAATTTTATATATGCACACACATTTAAAAACAGTTCACACACCTGCAATTTACTTACATGTCCCACAATTTTCGTTATAAAAGAGGTATCAGTTGTGAAGGTACAATCGTTGGAAAAAAGTGCTCTAAAAAAATTGCTCTAAAAGCCTATTGTGGTGAAGGCATTTTCGTTTGAAAGTCTTTGTTCTAAAGGCTTCTCGTTGTTTAGCCTTGGTGATAAAGGCTGCCTCCCCAGGAGATGTTTTTTTTTCCTAAAAACTATACTTCATAAGCATGCTCTACAAGCTGGGCAATCAAGAAGGCCTGATTAGCTTTTGCATGTATTCATCACCTTAAAAGGTTAGTTCACAAAGGGTTCAGAGTATAATTTACATTATTTATTACTCACCAAGATTTTATTGTGTAATATTCTTCCTGATAGCGTGATAATATCTGGATCTACCTTTGCTCACCTTGAGCACTCAGCTTGAATTAGGACTCTATACTGACAGGCCAGACCGTTCAGTTTCTAATGTACTGTTAGGTTTTGCATACCAAAAAGACACCAGTGTTTGCCTTGAATGGCCAAATAGGTTGGACTTTCAAAAGCATAATTCTCAGCAAAGAACTGGTGCTGTTTTAGAGTTAAGTACCCACATCTCTGCTCCATAACAGACAGTCCTCACAATGATATTTAATTGATTTTAGTACACAGGATATCATAAAAGTAATGAGTACAATTATTTACATTTTAGACTTTCAGTAAATTAAAACAAGAAAATCTTTTTGATTTAACACAAACGTAATGCAAATCTTGAGATTTTTGTAATGCATTGTTTATTAAAAAGTATACAATATTTAAACAAAATAAATCAAAATATTAGTAGAAAAAATATGCTTTAAAATGCATTTACATCTATTTAAAAATATATATACAAAAGTAGTTTTCTTTATGGTACAAAAGCAATGTCAACCTGCGGGTACTGTGTTACTTGCTAGTGAGCCGCTAACAGTTCTAAAGCGGTTTGATTAGAGGTCTGCATGTCCCAGAGAGCCTTCCCCATGTGAGTGTGAACCCTGCTCATGGGTAGATGATGACGTGGGGCGAAGGTGTCCATGAAGAGCCTGAGGTGAATAAAGTGAAAATCAAAACCACCAACGTTCAAATGTAATTTTTCTTGCCCAGAAACTGCCAACTGTAAATCAACAAAAGGAAAAATGCAGTGTATATATGTGGAGTAAAAAAATGCATTAAAAATATACACAAACAGAACACCTAATCAATATGAGCATACACAATTTTGAAAAGTACAGTACAGAGATTCCTTGACAAGGCATTAGTGAAATGGGATTCAAACTACTCAAACACTAAAACTATGCACAGGGTAGGACAATAAATAAGGTCTAAAGCAGTCACACTGAATTAAAACCTAGGAGGGTTTAAACACATGCATTATGAATGAAACCAAAGTAGTTATGTGCTTCTAATTACCATAATGACCAAGGATTCCCCCCCCCCCCTTTAAAAGCAGACAGAAAGCGATGACAGACAACCTGATTCATTATGAATTTAATTCTATGTCAGGACCGGAGGCTCCGATTAAGCTATCTCTCTCTTTACTGACCCAAACAGCAGCCAATCAAATTACAGTAAATGGAGAAAAAAAAAAATACACATCCCAGGATGCTTATCACGCGGTCACATGGTCCAATCTCCAACACCGACCTTTGTCCATAAATATCTTGAACCACGATGTCACTTCCTCTTTCTTTGCTGCTCCGCAGCAGATAAGTACCCATTTTTCTTACTATATATGACGATACTATGTTCATGGTCTTGCATTTATATTAATATTAATCGTGACACGATTTCGCTCGCTTATTGTATTTTTCAAAGCGCTTCTCGCATAGTGATTTTCCGCTTTTTGCCAATTTCTTTGCCCTTGTTTTTTTTCGTAGAGCAGGAGCGGACTACGTGCTTTGCACGTAGTACTATTTTTACACTTCACGCCCATCGGAAACAAGACGATTTTCTCAGTTTTTCCTTCTTCTGAGAGATCGGCTCGTATTTTTGCCACGCGCTGGCTTGGAGACCGGCTTTCTCGGTCCCTCATTGCTCCCTGATGCCCAGTTATAACAAAATAACGTGGGCTGTACAATAAAAGAGGCTCTTGCCTAGAGTGCTTTACAGGTAGCTCCCTCCACACTCTATTGGGCTCTGTTATTTGCCTGTGAGGGGTTTTTGCACTCCCCCTACTGTTTTAGGCAGTTCAACTCAGTATATACTACTTTATATCTGTTTCTTTCTTTATCATGGCTCAGTCGAGTGACCAAGAGGCAGAATATTACCCTGAAGAGATAGGTAACTGTAAAGAAATGGCTCCCTGTTGCAGTTACCCCCCACTTTTTGCCTGATACTGATGCTGACTTGACTGAGAAGTGTGCTGGGACCCTGCTAACCAGGCCCCAGCACCAGTGTTCTTTCACCTAAAATGTACCATTGTTTCCACAATTGGCATAACCCTGGCACCTAGGTAAGTCCCTTGTAACTGGTACCCCTGGTACCAAGGGCCCTGATGCCAGGGAAGGTCTCTAAGGGCTGCAGCATGTCTTATGCCACCCTAGGGACGCCTCACTCAGCACAGACACACTGCTTGCCAGCTTGTGTGTGCTGATGGGGAGAAAATGACTAAGTCGACATGGCACTCCCCTCAGGGTGCCATGCCAACCTCCCACTGCCTGTGGCATAGGTAAGTCACCCCTCTAGTAGGCCTTACAGCCCTAAGGCAGGGTGCACTATACCACAGGTGAGGGCATATGTGCATGAGCACTATGCCCCTACAGTGTCTAAGCAAAACCTTAGACATTGTAAGTGCAGGGTAGCCATAAGAGTATATGGGCTGGGAGTCTGTCAAAAACGAACTCCACAGCTCCATAATGGCTACACTGAATACTGGGAAGTTTAGTATCAAACTTCAGAATAATAAACCCACACTGATGCCAGTGTTGGATTTATTAAAAAATGCACACAGAGGGCATCTTAGAGATACCCCCTGTATTTTACCCAATTGTTCAGTGCAGGACTGACTGGTCTGTGCCAGCCTGCTGCTGAGAGACGAGTGTCTGACCTCATGCGGTGAGAGCCTTTGTGCTCTCTGAGGACAGAAACAAAGCCTGCTCTGGGTGGAGGTGCTTCACACCTCCCCCCTGCAGGAACTGTAACACCTAGCAGTGAGCTTCAAAGGCTCAAGCTTCGTGTTACAATGCCCCAGGGCACTCCAGCTAGTGGAGATGCCCGCCTCCTGGACCCAGCCCCCACTTTTGGCGGCAAGTCCAGGAGAGATAATGAGAAAAACAAGGAGGAGTCACTGGCCAGTCAGGACAGCCCCTAAGGTGTCCTGAGCTGAGGTGACTCTAACTTTTAGAAATCCTCCATCTTGCAGATGGAGGATTCCCCCAATAGGATTAGGGATGTGACCCCCTCCCCTTGTGAGGAGGCACAAAGAGGGTGTACCCACCCTCAGGGCTAGTAGCCATTGGCTACTAACCCCCCAGACCTAAACACGCCCTTAAATTTAGTATTTAAGGGCTCTCCCTGAACCTAGAAACTAGATTCCTGCAACCACAAGAAGAAGGACTGCCTAGCTGAAAACCCCTGCAGAGGAAGACCAGAAGACAACAACTGCCTTGGCTCCAGAAACTCACCGGCCTGTCTCCTGCCTTCCAAAGAACTCTGCTCCAGCGACGCCTTCCAAAGGGACCAGCGACCTCTGCATCCTCTGAGGACTGCCCTGCTTCGACGACGACAAGAAACTCCCGAGGACAGCGGACCTGCTCCAAAAAGACTGCAACTTTATCCAAAGGAGAGCAGCTTTAAAGAACCCTGCAATCTCCCCGCAAGAAGCGTGAGACTTGCAAC
This sequence comes from Pleurodeles waltl, assembly GCF_031143425.1. Taxonomy (NCBI): domain Eukaryota; kingdom Metazoa; phylum Chordata; class Amphibia; order Caudata; family Salamandridae; genus Pleurodeles; species Pleurodeles waltl. Next base: position 1,554,097,731 of record NC_090445.1, on the reverse strand, counting down.
ACTGCACCCGGCGACTCCGACTCGGCTGGTGGAGAACCAACACCTCAGGGAGGACCCCCGGACTACTCTACGACTGTGAGTACCAAAACCTGTCCCCCCTGAGCCCCCACAGCGCCGCCTGCAGAGGGAATCCCGAGGCTTCCCCTGACCGCGACTCTCTGAAACCTAAGTCCCGACGCCTGGAAAAGACCCTGCACCCGCAGCCCCCAGGACCTGAAGGCCCGGACTTTCACTGCAGAAGTGACCCCCAGGAGTCCCTCTCCCTTGCCCAAGTGGAGGTTTCCCCGAGGAAGCCCCCCCTTGCCTGCCTGCAGCGCTGAAGAGATCCCTTGATCTCTCATTGACTTCCATTGCGAACCCGACGCTTGTTCTAACACTGCACCCGGCCGCCCCCGCGCCGCTGAGGGTGAAATTTCTGTGTGGGCTTGTGTCCCCCCCAGTGCCCTACGAAACCCCCCTGGTCTGCCCTCCGAAGACGCGGGTACTTACCTGCTGGCAGACTGGAACCGGGGCACCCCCTTCTCTCCATTGGAGCCTATGCGTTTTGGGCACCACTTTGAACTCTGCACCTGACCGGCCCTGAGCTGCTGGTGTGGTAACTTTGGGGTTGCTCTGAACCCCCAACGGTGGGCTACCTTGGACCAAGAACTGAACCCTGTAAGTGTCGTACTTACCTGGTAAAACTAACAAAACTTACCTCCCCCAGGAACTGTGAAAATTGCACTGTGTCCACTTTTGAAATAGCCATTTGTGAATAACTTGAAAAGTATACATGCAATTGAAATGATTCAAAGTTCCTAATGTACTTACCTGCAATACCTTTCAAACAAGATATTACATGTTAAATTTGAACCTGTGGTTCTTAAAATAAACTAAGAAAAGATATTTTTCTATAACAAAACCTATTGACTGGATTTGTCTCTGAGTGTGTGTACCTCATTTATTGTCTATGTGTATGTACAACAAATGCTTAACACTACTCCTTGGATAAGCCTACTGCTCGACCACACTACCACAAAATAGAGCATTAGTATTATCTCTTTTTACCACTATTTTACCTCTAAGGGGAACCCTTGGACTCTGTGCATGCTATTCCTTACTTTGAAATAGCACATACAGAGCCAACTTCCTACAGTAACCAACTGGAGATTAACCTGGTGGAAGCCCTTGATACTATGGTTCAACAATCTGAGAATGATGCCCTGGTGAGAGCCTTAGGACCTTTTTCAGGTCAACTTTGATTACGCACGTTCCTAGGGGTGGCTTCAAGGACAACACTCGCAACCCAAAGGGAAAAAAGTAAAATCGAAAGCGAAAAATTTAGAAGACTATCGCAGGTACTAGTGAGATGCACGCTGACGCTTTTGATAAACTGCGCTAGAAACGTGGAGGGGAAACACAACTATAGTTCTAAAAAGGATTCTTCTTTTTCCCCCGCCCTCTTCAGATAAAGATTCTTCATCCAATGACTCAGATGATTCGGATGCTCCGGGTCCCAGCAAAAAAGCTAAGAGGGTGGTCCCACCTTTTCAAGTTTTGGATTTTGACCCTACAGAGATTGTGCACCCCTGGACTGCCAATTGGATACCTTCTCCTGAGGTGGCTCAATATGTCCAGTCAAATATTAGAAAAAGCTTTGACAAAGAGGTAAGGCCTCGTCTTCGGGCGGAATGCCCCAGACCAGATCTAGAGGGTAAGGTCTCCGATACCCCCGAGATTGATCCCACTATGATCATGTTCATGAGAAAGTTTGCAAAAGATCCTAAAAAGGGTTTGGATAGGTCATGGCGTAATTGCCAAGACAAGCTTTTAGACTTGACTGGTCCTTTGACAAAAATTCTTGAGATGGCCTTTATTGCTAAAGAGACAGAAACCCCTGTGGACACGGATGTACTGATTGGCTGGGCTCAGAGAGCCATTTGCCATCCTGGCAACACTAACTATGCTATATCATCAGAACGCAGAAAGTCCATTTTGATGCGCATTGACCCTAAACTGTCTGATTTGGCTTTTTCTGAAGCAGGCCCCTTCTGCCAATGGTCTTTTTGGGTCTTCTTTTATTAATGAGTTGGCCAAGTTTTGCTCCACTTTTTCTTCCTTGGACAAGGCTCAAATGTCACTTAAGGTGTTTAGACTGGGCCTTTTTGTCAGGGCCGGTCGGTTTGGAGGACGCATGCCCGATCGAGGAACGTTCAATGGTCCTCAGAACTACTACCCCAGAGGGAGAGGAGGTTGGTATGGAGAGCAAGATTCCACCTTCTACCCTACGCGCTCCAGAGGAGGCGTCCTCGCTTTCGCAGCGGTCCCAGCAAGGAGCAATACAAGACACAAGTTACTCAGCTGAGCATTATTCCGTTCTCTCAGGTGATTCTTGGGGGCAGAGTGGGATTGTTTTTAGAAAATTGGAAAAAAGATTACTGGAGATCCTTGGATTCTCCAGACTGTTTTGGGCTTTTGCCTAGAGTTTATCGGTACACCCGAACAACTAAACCCTCCTCTCCAGAGGTGTTTTTCCCTTGCAAATCAAGATTTTAATAGAAAAAGAAGTTCAGGCATTACTGGACAAGGGTGCAGTACAGTTTTCCTCCCCTCATCCTTCCGGTTTCCTAAGCCCCATATTTGTAGTAGACAAAAAAGGGGGAGGTCATCGTCTAGTCTTTAATCTAAAGGATTTCAACTATTGGATACTGTGCAGACACTTCAAGATGGAGGGAATTCACATGTTAAGAGATATTCTATTAGAAGGAGACTGGATGATCCGACTGGACCTGAAAGACGCATATCTGTCGATTCCAATTTTCCCTCCTCACCGGAGATTTCTTCAGTTCCTGTGGAAAGGTCACTGCCTAGAGTTTCTTGCTCTTCCGTTTGGCCTCTCGTCAGCCCTTTGGTGCTTCACAAAGCTACTGAGACCTGTGATGGAATGGCTAAGATCCAAGTGAGTCCGTATGATCATATACCTAGACGATATTTTATTGATGGCTCAGATTCCCCAATCCCTTCTAATTCATTTGAACTGGACCATCAATGTTCTGCAAGATTTAGGTTTCCTTATCAATGAGCAGAAGTCATTATTGAAACCGACTCAGGTGATAGAATTCCTGGGATTCCAGATAGACTAAGTCCTACGTCAACTAATGCTTCCCTCTCAAAAAATCTGCAACATCAAGAGGGAATTGAGATCTGTCCTGGCCAGCCCGACTGTATCTTTGAGGAACAATGCCAGAGTAGTGGGACTACTAGCCTTGTATATTCAGGCAATCTTCCCAGCCTCTTTATATTACCGTGCTCTGCACAGACTCAAAATCAGACATCTTCAACAGGGTCTGTGTTACTCGGAGCAGATTCCATTAACTGTCAAAGTGAAATCAGAGATTCAGTGGTGGCTCCATCACATGGAAGCCTTGAACGGCAGAGCTATATTCGGTTCTCACCCAGAAGGGGTGATCGAGTCCGATGCCAGTCATTGGGGGTGGGGCGCTCGGTTGCAACTCTCTAGTGACAGAGGGTCGATGGTCAGAATGGGAGCAAACTCTGCACATCAATTGTCTGGAACTTCTAGCGGGCTCTTTTGCCATAGAGTGTCTTTCCCTGCAGAAGACAGATTGCTGCATTTGATTACGGATGGACAATATCTCAGCAGTGAGCTATGTCAAAAATCTGGAGGGGGGGAGGAGGGGCAAAATCCAGAATTTTGGCAGAAATTGCCAAGGATTTTTGGCATTATTTTCTGACTCAACCTCTGATTGTCATAGCAGAATATCTCCCGGGAGACCAGAACACAATAGCAGATTGGAATTCCAGGTATCTGACAAATTCCAGCGACTGGAAACTAGATCCAATTATTTTCTCTCAGATTGTGAAGTGGATCTATTTGCTTCTCGGCTCAACTTCCAGATTCCAAAATTCTACAGTTGGCGCCCAGACCCTATAGCACTGAGGACAGATGCGTTTCTCCAAGATTGGTCTCAGTTTCGGGGGTATGCATTTCCTCCTTTTCTGTTGATTGCCAGGGTATTGTCTCAGGTGCGGAGACAGAAGGCAGAGATTGTTCTAGGGACTCCTTTCTGGAGGGCTCGCTCTGCAGTTAGCTTGTGCCCCTCCTCTTCTCATTCCTCCCAGTCAGAATCTTCTATGGAATACGGAGGGCCTTCAACATCCAATGATCTCAGAGAAGTTGCCTCTGTTGGCCTGGTTGATTTCAGGTCAAGATGGAGTACCCCAGGCATTTCGCAACAAGCTGCAGACTACATTAAACAGGCTTGGGCCGTAGACCACTCTTGCTTCTAAATTTAGATTGTAAAATACTAGGCAAAATATTGGCTAACAGGATAGCCCCCCCACATGCATACCATGATACATGAGGATCAAAATGGATTCATTCCAAAACGCAACACCTTTCTAAATATCTGCAGACTGTTGGGCGTCATGGGAGATACTCCCTCGAATGCACATGACAAAATGGTACTCTCACTAGATATTGAGAAGGCATTTGACACACTAGAGTGGGACTTCGTGATCACCACTTTGCAACGAATGGGAATCGGCCCTAATTATATACGCTGGATACAGACATTATACACCAAGCCACAAGCTAGAGTGAAAACGGGTGGAGTTATATCCGATAGTTTCCCGATCACTAGGGGCACAAGGCAGGGATGCCCCCTCTCCCTTCTATCGTTTGCCATAGCAATGGAGCCATTAGCGACACAAATACGCACCATGGAAGATAGTTGGGGAATAATCAGAAATGGGCTACATCACTGTATGCAGACGACACCTTAATATATATACGGAAAGGAAGTGAGGCAATACCCTCTGTAATAGCTCTACTGTCCGAATAAGGAGGGATATCGGGCCTAGTAGTAACCTGGGAAAAATCGTGTGTGTACCCACTAACAAGATGGCCCCTGTCAAGACAAGAAAATGCCCAAGTAGGACGCCTGAAATGGTGTTTTGAAACATTCAAATATCAAGGGGTATACATATACCATAAAGCTGTGGACCTCAGAGATGGTAATCTGGGGAAAGCGCTGGCATCAATAAAGGGGTCGCTGCACTTCTGGAATAAACTACCATTATCACCACTGGGTAGGGTGGCGGTGGCAAATATTCTGATACTGCCCAGGCTATTATATCACTTTCCGGCACTGCCACTCATAGTCCCCAAAAGTTTTTTCCGTAACCTGAACGCAGTCTTGCTTTGCTGCAGCTTATATGGGGAGGGGGTAGGCCGCGCGTTGCACTCTCCACACTACAGCGCCCAGTCGGCGCTGGCAGACTGGGCCCTCCTAATTTTGAACTCTACTATGCTGCTGCACAGTTACAGTGGATACTACATTGGCTCCACAGACCCGCGACAGCTGAGTCCGCATGGCTGTCGACCCGACTACAGGGGGCGCCCCTACTCACATGGCTAACAAATAAAAGGACGCAAGGTGCTTCCCTACTCGCCGCTTATCCCTCTGGAACAGCTCCCCGGCTGGGCTGTGGCTGGGTCGCACCCACTCGTGGTGGGGACGGAAGCGGGCATACAAGTAGTTGGTGACTGTTTTGAAGATGGTAAACTAATGACATTCAAATCTATATAAGCCCTCACAACAGTCAACCCGGGCCAATTCCTAGCTTATTACACTATAAGACATTCAATCAAAAAAGACATGGGCGGCCGGAGAACAAGAACCAGAGATTTCCCCCACACTACATCATATGCTGCAATATGATGCCCAAGTAAAAGTAGTGTCGAACCTATATAAACTCCTGAGTAAGCCCCCGGAAACTGACCTGGAGTGGGCTAGGGACAGGTGGAACACCGTTCTACCGGACCCAATTCCCCAAGAAGACTGGTCGAAAGTCTTATACCAATACAAAAAGTACACTGTTCCTAACTCTAGGGTGAACAATTAAAGTTTAGAAGCTAGAGCCCTCACACACCCAAAGGGTGTCATGCTTCATCATCGGGAAGCTCCTCGTCAGACCGGCAGGTGCAATGTCTGACGGGCTCCCCTTTCGGGGGCTCTTTGCCGGAGATCTTTTTATGTATGGTGGCTGCCGTTGAATCAAGAAGGTCAGGCACTCAATATGGCAGGAGAGTAGAGAAAATATTAAGATTGATTAGGGACCCCTCAACTAGTCTGTTTACTGGCAATATAAAGGGGTCACGATCAAGATTAAAAACATAGTTAAGTGGACAATGAGAATAATGCTCAACCACTTAAAAAAGCCTGGAGTACTGGGAAATTGTCACCTGACCCCTAGGGTCTGGTCAACATGTTTCGCGTAAATGTGGTCATGAAAGATCCTCTAACGCTTCATCAGGACCTATATCAAATTAGACTTCTCCTGGCTATATATAGATGAACTCACTAACCTATTATGTATGTGAGAAAAATTAGGTACCAGTCACATACATTTTGAGTAAACTGTCCCGTCAAAAGTCTCAAACAAAAAACGGGTCACCCCGCCCTCTTCGTGTGGGGGGCCCCTTGGGAAGTAGCACGGTCCAGCCTATTGTTTTAAATAGGCGTCCTCGATTCGGGAAACCTACCCTCTGCGTGCTCTCCCCGGAGAAAGTCTTATACCACACCCGTGGGGTGTCGAGGGACCCTAGATTCCGTTTTACGCAGTTTAACTACACACACACACACACACACACCAAACATACTTATCCCCGGCCAGGATCAAGCGAATGTTCCCCGGTTCGGTCCCAGCTTGCCCTAGATGTAACGCTCCATCAGCGCACTTCTACCACATGATTTGGGAGTGCCCTCATGTACAAAAGGAATGGAATGGAGTGGTAAAGGAAATTGCAGAACTGACGGGACTAGCACTGGATCTCAAGTCCTGCTTACTAGGACGGAGGATAAGAGCAAAAAAAACATAGACACTTACATAAGTTTGCAGACCTTGCCTATGTGATGTACAAAAGATTGATAGCCATGCATTGGAAAGCACCCAACGCGCCTGATCTGAAAACTTGGTACACCCTCACACTGCGTTGGCCCCACACAGAACACCAGGTACTAAGGAAACTAGCGTGGGACAGCCAACAACACACAGGATGTGAAGCCTGGGAAACGTTAGTAGCCAGAATAGAGGCTAAAAACTACGAGAAACCGCCTTGAATAAGGGAACGTAATAATTACAACACAACCAGAGATAGTACATGTCCACTTATAAGGTAATCACGCAACCACCCGTGACTCGACACACCAACACGATAATTATGCCTAACCCCCGCATCCGCTGGCACCCACGTTAGCCAGTGGATGCGGGGCAAACACACAATACACAATATACTCCTAACACTCGTCACCAATAATCCTACAGGATGGTACTCCTAGACAGCATAAGCAGGAGAGACCAGCAGGGACAGAGTAGGCAAGTAAATATAGGAGGGGCTACTCAACACCAAAATATAAGACTTATCAGTCAGATACAGCAGACAAATATACTGGACGTCATAACCGGACCTACTAGTGTACACTTTGTTCAATTGTTTGAATGTAAATGTTTTATTTGATCTAAAAAATCCTGCTGATGTAATATTAAAATCATGATACATGGATCTGTTATGAAAATTCAATAAAAAAAAATAATAATAAACAAAAAAGAAAAAGGCTTCTGCCGGTAGCACCCATACAAGATATTCCTCAGCCTGGCGTAGATGGAATAGTTGTTGTGATGGAAGAGGTGTTAATCCAGTGGAAGCACATATTGAGTTGATTGTTAATTTCTTAGCGGAATTAGCAAATTCAGGTTTGGCGTATCAGACTATCAATAATTTCAGATTCAGATTAGCCATTTCGGCCGGTCATATTCATATTGAGGGTAAACCTGTTGAAGAACATCCTTTAATCTCTAAATTGTTGAGGAGTATCCGTTTATCTAAGCCCCCTCAAGCAAAGTATCCAGTGTTATGGGATGTTAATATTATTTTTAATAACAAAATTGATTCTTGGCCTGTCAATAGATATTTGTCTCGCAAACAGATTTCAGGTAAGCTGGTCATGTTATTATGTCTGATTTCTTGTAAGAGGGTGATGTTAAAGCTCTAGACTTAGTGTATTCCCCAGAAGGGGTTACTTTTACAGTTACCAGAAGGACAAAAACTAATTACAGGTCAGTATTGTATCCAGATAATTCAAAGTTATGTGTAGTTCAATGTTTAAAGGAGTATGAAGTGGTTACAGAGGAATTTAGACAGGATAATAATGGTCAAATATTGATTTCTTTGCAAAAACCTTTCAAACCTGTTAAGTCAGCCACTTTATCTAGATGGAGGAGATGGTTAATGAATGAAGCGGGTATAGATACCAAACGATTTGGGGATCATTCTGCTAGAGGGGCTATGGCATTATGAAGGCAGCAGAGTGGTCTTCTGAGTTTACTTTTCATAAGTTTTACCACAAACCTGTGGTGGATGAGGCTACTGTGGTAATGGAACAGCTTTAAACTAGCATAATCGGAGCCTCCGGTCCGGACATAGAATAAAAAAAGAATTCTAGCTTACTCGTCAAGAATTTTCAATTCTATTAAGGACACGGAGGCAAGGATTATCCCGCCCATGGGAAGGTTTTGTTTGATTGGTTTAAAAGTGTCTGCTAAATTGGTTGTATTTTGTTAATATTTGTTACCCACCCATTTTGATTATACTAAATGATTATCAGTTGTTTCTGGAATTTGTTCAGTCTTTAGGGTATTATCTACCTTTTTATGTTATTTTTCATAGGGTCTGATCAGAAGACTTCCTGAATTTCTTCTCTTCATGATAGAGTTTTCTCTACAAGTTTGAGCTCCTGTTGAGCTCTTGTGACATTCTGTTGGACTTGTTTTCCTGGCTTCTGATCTCAAGACTATGTATTGAACATTATCTGACTTTATCAAAGAAAGAGGAAGTGACATTGTGGTTCAAGATATTTATGGACAAAGGTCGGTGTTGGAGATTGGAACCATGTGACCACGTGATAAGCATCCTGGGATGTGTAGTTTTTTTCCATTTACTGTAATTTGACTGGCTGCTGGTTGGGTCAGTAAAAAGAGAGAGAGCTTAATCCTCACCTCCGTGTCCTTAATAGAATAGAAAATTCTTGACGCGTAAGCTAGAATTTTTTAAATTCTTATCTTAGTTTGCTTTTTGCCGATGGCCATATCGATTGAGAGTGGAAAAGAATTAAGAAAATGGCAAAATGCATTACATAATACAGCACCACAAAGAATTTTAATGAAATAAAGTGCGTGTCTGCAGACACGGTGGCCTCAGCTCTCCAATACTCATAAGATCCCATGCGCCACATAGGGCCCTACAGACAATTTTCTTTGCCCTCTTATAAAATGCGTCTCTGGTTCAGGTATTCTTCTTACTCTTCGAGCAGCAAGGATAATATTTTGCTACCCAACCTAACAAGGCTTATCTTAAAATGTATGTGAGTACTCATCAACCTATGAAAATAAAGGCAGAGGATCATGTTAAAAAACATACCTTCTTGATTATAGAGAAAAAGGGTCTTTGTGCTAGTTTCCCCTGTGAACAATGCTAACACCGATGGAGCTGGTCCTAACAGCACACCCCCGTTTTACATTCGACGTGTACAACCAAACTAAAATGCGGCCTCCGCTGACATAGAAAGATCCTAGCTCTGACATCCACACTTGAAATTACAACACTTGTATAAACTTTAAAACAGTGGTGCGTGGAGGGGATATTTTGTGTGTGTGTGTGTGTGTGTGTGTGTGTGTGTGTGTGTGTGTGTGTGTATGCAAATTAGTTGATTAATACTTCTGTCTCATTCAGAAGGTTATTTTCCTTTAATATGCTCTTTTCTTTGGTTGTAATAGTGGAATTGCAGCACATTTAAATCACACACTGAATTTCACTAGACGTAAGAACGAACAGGTACTTTTAGTTTGCTACAATGTATTTTCTTTACTGGATTACCAGAATTATACTAGATAGAAGGTTCATAACTACAATAAAAAGGACAACGTTATGCCCTATCTTCTCTTTTTCGTGGAGCTATGTTGTTGTGCAAGCAGAATAAAGACATGGAAGTTATTTCGAAAGAAGAACTGAGCACATATTCCAGTACTTCACAGGCTGTGACAGCTGTTAACTTTGGAAAGTCCTAACCATTCTGACATATTATAGTGCCGTGCCCAATGTTACTTGCTCAATATTCTCTAAATTGCATTATTATTATTTTTAATCAGGTTTTTTTTAATCTTCATTGGGAGAACCCAACTCAGTCTGAAGATTCTCTCTCCCCCTCACCCAACTCACTTGTGACTGAGGTACGGTCTAAAAGTACTTTAGGAAAGTAGGGATATCCGTTTTGTTTTTTAAACACTTCACCAGCGGAAGTATCAGAATCATTTAAAAAGAGAAGTTCACACCTTCTAACTGTTACCAAAGTAACTGGTCCACTGAGCTTTAAAATGTAACAGTTTGTTGCCAGCATTCCTTGGTCGAAGAACTACCAAACCCAGTATAAAGTAGTATTTAAATCCCTTAATGATTTTATTTAGAAATTCACCCCTAACATTTAAGAACAGAGAAACTGGTCCAGTACCTCACAAACCGGATTTATTTACAGTAGATTGGCGTTCTTTGGCAAAGCCAAATGGAAAAACCTTAGTCATGCGCTCCTGTCTGATGAAGGACTGCTTGGCTGTTATGAGGATATATAAGTTCTGAGGAGAGCAAAGTATTTTCCTTTGGTCATAGAAACTCAAGCAGAGTGAATCAGCAGGTCTTTAATAACAAGAGGTTTGTAGAGGAAAGACATTAGGAAAGTACCATTCAAAATTATCGTCACCCCCACACACACATCTGACGGAGCAGAGAACGGCCTTTTAAAGGAGGGTATTCTAACCTATCAGCTTGGGAGGTGGGTGGAGGTTGGATCACAAAGCCATAGCAGACTGAACAGCCCCAAGCCTTGAAGATGGAGTACAGGACTTCTTGATTAAGTTCCTCATAGGGGAGGAATCAACAACCACGGGCAGTGACAAGATGTTTTGAAAACTCCCTTCACACCGCACAATGGAATTTCATCACAAAATCCTCTGAGTGGGAGGACAGGGTTTGAAACAGTTGACTAGGCGTTTTTTTCTGAAGTTGTCGGCTTCCCCTCCTCCAATGTGGGAGACACCGGGATGTGTCCTAAGTGGCCAGAATACTGGACTCTGCCAACTCTCTTAAAAACAAGCATTGGCAAAGCCAATAACTATTGTCTATGCAAGATCTACTGGCTTTGTAATTTTTTTTTTTTTATGTTACACTGCCAGAGCTGCTGTGCAACATGGCTTAAAGGAAAAAAAAAATCCACACTATGATGCAATCAAACCTAGCCGCATCATGGAACAAGATTTTTAATTTAAGCTATGTTGCACACAAGCTTGTCCTGCTGTGCAAGGTTGGGGGAGGGGGGGGGGGGGGGGGGGGGGGGGGGGGGGGGGGGGGGGGGGGGGGGGGGGGGGGGGGGGGGGGCTAAGGGTGTCAAATGACAACGTCAATAAATCTTGCATAGGTGAAACCTATTTGCCTACAGTGCTTGTATTCTGTTGATTTCCCTGATATTACCCAAAACATTGCCTTTAGCAAGCACAAATGCCCGCATAACCTGCAAAAGACCTGCCTAACATGTCTGCAAAAATTTATACTGTCCCATTTGCAAATGCAGGCAACTTTTTTTTATTTTTTTTTTAAAGCTAGCTCATTTACTAATGGGTGCCACTTTTGTTACTTGGGCCTAGTTTGTCCCGGTCGGATCCTGTAGATACACATTTACTGGCTTATTAGTACAAAGTGAAACTAGAGAAACTGGGTAAATTATAGCTTCCCCACTTGAATTGGGTGATTTTAGGCAACTATTCATTATTACACATGAAAGTACTTTAAATATGTGAGTTCAGAATACCAGTTGCACTAAAACCTACTGCGTTTAATATTAAAATTTTGCTCTATAACATGGATACTCAAAGTACGGCCCGCGGGCCTCATGCGGCCCCTCTGACCTTTACATGCGGCCCCTTGGGCAACAGGAGCACTGGCAGTTGTTTGCATGATTCTGCACTAACAAAAATATTAAATACACACACAATAATTTATTTCAAAATTAGTTGGTGTTAAAGAAAGGAAGTAACTAGGGACTCCTGCACTTAACTTTAGAAACGTCTTCATTTTTAAAGACGTCGTGCAGCACAAGTGCAAAACTAAGACAGTCTCATTAAAATAAAAATAAAAGTATTTAGTTAGTATGCATAACCTTTTTGCCTTACTACAATTTATTTTATCAGTGCACTGAGATGTATTCCTTTAAAGTGATAGTTTTCAAACATACATTTGGAAACATACATTTTTAAACATTATTTCCCTTATCCTGAGAACACAACCAATAGTAAATTGAAGAGGCCAGTCACTTGGTATGTGCACTTTATGGGTGGCCTGTGTTCCTATCATACATTAACAACATTATAGTTTATTAAATCAAACATAGAAGCAGGTTATGTGCAGCGCACACCATGAATCATGTATTTCGAGGTCATCTTAAATGTGATAATGCAGAAAAAGGAGTGAAGTGAGACTAAACAATTGCCTAGGATCACACAGTTTGTAAAAGTGGGTAAGCCAGGACTCATTCCTGGTTTTCTATTGGTTATTTCAGCCACTAGATGTATATCATTTGCTTCTCCTACACCTACCTTGCCCCCAATTCCCCCAGCCACCCCACTTGACCGCCACAGCCCTGGCATCAATGCGGCCCCCAGGCGCGCCACAGACCAAACTTTTTGGCCCCTTGGAAAATGTTTGCGAGTACCCATGCTCTATAATAATATGGGCCACGTAAAGGGTATACATGCCAACTGTTCTGGTCCCTTAGCTTACCAACTGCTCACGTTTAAAAACCATCACTTAATAAAATACTTCTCAGTGTAGTGCTATATTGTGACATATTAATGGTAAAGCTTCCACATGTTTAAGAAACAAACATTTTTTTTTATGTTATGTGATGTTTGTTAGTGCAAAGCAAGCAAGCATTTTCAATGTTAAGTCCAAGCACAGCCTCCAAGATTCAAGCCAGACCCTTGGCTTAGCTCTTGCACACACTCATTGTTAATTTGTCTGCTTGCCCACCTCTTGAATTCAGAGTCAAGAGTGGCGAGTCCTTAAAAGAAGATTAGTTTGGATATCCAGTAAGAACTCAAATGCTGGGCAGATGCTTATATTCAGTCCCAGAGATGTGGCCTGTGCCCCTTATTGCAGTGTCCATAATATTCTGTTCACGGAGGAGTCTGAATACTGGGAGAGCCAAATTTTGATGAGCCACTCCACCCATTAGAGGTGGAGTCTGCCTAAATAACCTTAATCTAACATTCCAGTGCTGCAAAATCTTAGGAGCAGTACCTTGCCCAGTGCTACACCCTTTAATCTAACAGGCTGCATATGGCACAGGTGGTGGTGCAGTATTCTCTCAAGGAGCCTATATGCAAGCCAAATAGGAAGGCATGCATGGCGCTTGACAAGCCCGGGAACAAATGGCTGGCGCAAACGGGTGCATGAGTGGCAGCCCACAAGTATTCATAATGTTCATCAAGCTCCCATAAGATTTCTTAAATCGCGACTTGTACACAATGATCTTTCAGTACTGATTTCAGTTCAATCTGGTTTCAATCTGTAAGGCAAGTATGCAAATGACAGTGTCCACTTAGAGGACGCCATTGGCAGCCTGCCCACACGCAGCAGTTTCAAGTGCAACGAGAGCACCGCTTGGCAAATAGCTGCCACTTCCCAACAAGACAAGCACAGCTACCAATCAAGGAACAAAGCTTAAGCACCACTGAAGCCCACAAGTACGAGGTACGTGTCAACAAAAACATACTGGTGGCGAGTTTGTTCCAGTAGTGATAAAGAAGGCAAAGCCTTTGCGCCAATCACACTGGAATGTACTTTGAGAATCAGCCCAGAGAAGACAGTTGAGCCCTGGGAGAGCCACTGGAACTTCGTAGCCTCTAAAATCCGATCCTCAATCCTACTAATTGCTCCAATCTGGTCTCTCAATCAGCACAAGAAGGCATAAATGTCAAAACCAAAAAGAGCAGCTATTGCAAAGGTAAAGGCTTCACATAACTTTAGCAAAAGCTTCAAAACATGAAAAGGGCTGACACTCAGTAATTCGCAAACTAGATTCATATGCTGGGTTGGTACTTCTGTAAGACCAGACGGTCCCAGGAGATCCAGTGACATGTCAATCAAGTTTCATGTGTGTAATAGCTGACATCTTGTAGTGCAGTCCGTTTCAGGTGACTCGTGATAACTCTACTGGCCACCACAATGCACCAGGACACAGACATTTCCTGCACCCCATATCCCTCCCTCCCCCCCCCCCCCCCCCAACCACCACCAATTGTATTTTCCCCCCCTACAGGTAAATGAAAGCGTGGAGATGTTAATCGTAACTAGGTCTTTGAACTGGCATGCAATCACTAATAAAGGTTCCATCTGTGTTACCATTAGCTCGCATCCAGGGTGGTTTATAGGGCGCATAGAGGCTACAAATTGATATGGTTTGCATGCCAGGAGGAATGGAAGACGCTCGGGACAATGCTTTAAGTACAGTGTGTCTGAATTGTACTTCACGCTGGGCATGAATGTCCTCAAAGTAATGCTTAATGAAAGAATGGATAGATGACCAACTAGCAGCTCTACAGATAACTGCTAAAGGGATTTGTCCAAAGCTTTTTGTACATTTAGTTTTGGGGTAAAATTTGAATGCATTTTACAATTCACCTAGCAAAGCGAGGTTTTGAAATTGGGTTGCTAAAAAGTGGCTGTGCAAAAGCAACAAATGTGCTTTGTTTTTCTGATGGACTCTTATGATTGACAGTATGTAATGGACCTTTTCTTAAATCAAAGGTACAAAATGCTCTTTCCACTATTGAACATGGTTGTAGTAATAATGCAGGCAAGTCAATAGATTGACATGAAAACTATCGTCAGGGTAAGTCCAAAGGATATGACTCTCAAGAGGACGTCCTAGTCACCAAGAAGGCTATATTCTAGGATAGCAATTGCAGCTAACACACAAGAAGGGTCTTGAAAGGAGTTTAAATGACAGAATTAGGAGTCAAGGGGATTGGCAGTTATCCAGGAGGAATTATTGCTTCAAGACCTTCCATTTTATTTTTTTGCCACTACCACCAAGTGGAAACATATTAAAGAATAGTCCTTTTTCTTTTTAGGGATTAACAAGAAGCAAACCATGTTTTCAACTGGGACTGTTGAAGACTGCATACTGAAAGTGCAATGGTAATGTGAAAATCTCTTCCTTGTAGCTGCATAGCATGCTCGTGTGGTAGGTTTCCTGGTCTCTTAAAATCTGCATGCATTTATTTGGTAAGTTAACAAGCATCTGAACAGTGTATGCAGTAAACTTTATGCAGGGCAATATTTCAGGTATGTGTTTTATTTAACATTTTCTATGAAGGGTTTAGTAGAGGTCATTTTTATTTCTGAGCTATTAGGTTAGCAGTGGAGTTGGGGTATATATTAAATGAGTACAAGACAGTATTTCTCTTTAAAGGATTAGTCTACCGGAGAGTTGCTAGTGCACGTGAGGCATTCAATTAGTTGTTAAGATAGTGTTGTTATAACAACAACAGTATAATTGGAGATGTTGTACTGTATTGAAATAATTGTGATTCCAAGTGCTATATATAATATTTGCTGATACATTTATAATAAAGATGCATACATTCAGACAAGGACAAATTATAATTATGGGTGTGAATTAAACTATTTAAACAACTTTGTGAACTATCCACAAAAATATTTTGTCATATTTATTGTTTCTCTGTTCAATTTCTAGATTGGTGGACGCGTATAGACTGGGACAGACTGAATTCATGTTACAGTTATAAATACAAGGAAGGTAGGAACTTATATATATGATTTGTTACGGCTACATGCTTTATTATATATTGTTTTGATACATGGTCTATTTTATTTGGTTTTATTCGATTTGCAGAATAATGGAAGTTGATAGGTTGGGCCGTGAAGGTGTGTATTTAAAGCATTTAAAAATTAGGATGCAATTAACAACATGCATGATACGATTTACGCATGATGTATGATTTAAATTAAAATATAGTGTTCTTTGTAATCATACAGAATTAATTATGCTTGGGTATTTATAAGGTGGGATTTTTTTTCTTACTATTTGCTTTAATTCATAAATTTTCCTTGTTAGACTCCCTTTGAATATTTTCAAAGGTGGAGCAAAATTCAGTATGACCCGCCAAAATGTCGACCTTTCTATCCCGCCTAATGTTGTTGTCAACACAAGGAGTAAAGATCATACATTGTCTCCTTGCCGTACGAGTTGTGGGTTAACAGCAAGGGCCTGGTTTTTGTAACAAAAGGACTCTAATTGGAGTGCTGATTTTACTTGGGTCTCCTGATCACTTATGCAAACGGCACATTCCTTTTAAACTGGGTCCAAGGTCTGAAAGTGGTCACCTACCGCAGAAGTGGTCTTCACCCTTACTCCAGCAGTAAACATGGGCAATGCTGAACCCGCTGGCTCTGGACACCAGTACCAGCTAAAAATAATCAAATGGACATCAGCCTCTCAGGGTTTTCTGGCCTAGGAAACAGACAGGCACTTAAAAGCCTCCCTAAGAACAGAAGGGACAGCCAAAGTCAAATGGGAGGCGTTTATTCACTCATACACCCTGTAATTTGCCAGAAATGTCGAACCTGTTAGTAGCACAATCCCACTTGCCATAAAGTTGCACACCACGCAAAGTCTAAAACAGCTAAAGAGGAATGTCAACCAAGCACTCCAGCTGGTCAGTCAGTTTCCTGAACAAGAGCACTCTCACCAACCTGAGGCAAGCAAAACGAAGTTGAAACAGGATGAATGGGGAAATCAGGAGGCAACACAGAAATTCTGGGCAAACTAGTCTGCGACATTAAACACGAAGCAGCTAGTAAAATTCTGGAACATGGTAAATGCCCTAGAGAATCCAAATGGGATTCAAACATCTCTGAGGGTAACTTGGTGTCGTTCTTGAAAGATTATTTTTACCAAAACAAATGTGAAGATGACCACGCTCCCCCCAGTCTTAGATTAGCTCACCCATACTGACTACTCAAACCCTCACAAAGCCAGTAGTTCGGCTAGTGAAAACGACATCACCTGGGCAGGAATCCAGCAACTAAGGGAGAAAGACTGCCCCTGGTCCAAACGAGATTCCTCGGGCAATCAATAAAGTGGACCCACGTAAGTGGGCAGAAGTCATTCCCCTCCTCCCCCTCCCCTTTTTCAATCACATGCTGGCTCACAAATCACTCACAGAATCCTGGAGGGGATCCATCATCTCGCCAATACACAAAGGTGGGGAATAAATCAGACCCTAGACATTATCAACTGATTGCACTCAACTAAGCAAAATATTTTGCTGGGGTCCTCCTCCAATATCTTACCGACTGGGCTGGTCAAGAATCAATAATTCCCCCAAAGCAAACTGGGTTTACTGGCAATTCAGGCGTGGAAACCAACATCATGACTTTAGCTCTCACACTTGATTCCTCAATGGTTGCAAATCTTCCACTATACCTCTGCCTTCTTGACTTCAAAGCAGCATTTGACTGCATCAATCGATGTAGGCTCTGGGGGAAACTCATTAGCTGGCAAATTACACCACAACTTCTGAAAGCCATTGGGAACATGCACACTAGTACGTGGGTCAGGATCAAACTGTGCAATGGATCACACCTCTCTAGGAGGATTCCAACGACCAGAGGCCTAAAACAGGGCTGCGTTTTGGCCCCCCATTTCATTCAACCTCTTCATGGCCAATTTCTCAACAGCACTTTCTCCCATCAACTCCCATGCTCCACGACTGGGGACGTTGCAACTGTCGAACCTCCTATATGCTGATGACGTCGTACTACTCGGCAGAAATAGGAAAGATCCCTGAAAAAGCGGGGGGGGGGAGGTGGGGGAGTAGGGCGGTTAGTATCGCAACCTGGGGATTAAGTGGGAGCAGGCTTGAAGAAACAGTTACGTATAAATACTTGGGTCTCCTGTTTGATTGTCATGGCTCCTTTCTCAAACATGAAGAAATAAGACAGAAAGGGGCTGCTCTTTCCTTGGGGCTTCGTACATTGTCAACCAAACTGAATAAAAATATACTCAGCCCACTGTCAGAAGTAGCCAGGTATAAGGAGGTCCCCACGTTAGCCTATGGAAGTGTTGCACTTCGAGGCTGAGACCAAGGTCTTGGACGACACCATATACAGGCAAATGTTCAAGCTTCCAAGTTACACCTCGCCGGCACAGATAAGGCTTGAGTTTGGCCTACCCAAACAGTCTCTTGTAAGGGGCGAAGCATATATCAACTTTAGTTTGGCTAACTCTCAAAATCGTCCCACTTGGAATGGTGAGCGCTACACTTTATGGACTTTGGGACTCTGACATGTAGAAAAATCCACGAGACCTAGACACATCTGAAAACTAAACATCTGGGTGATTCCAGGGTGGTGTGCTTCACAGGAACCCCACACCATTTTCTTACCCACAATGCCCTGCAAACCTCCAACTTTGCTGGAAATCACACATTTTTCCCACATTTTTGTGATGGAACATTCCGGAATTTGCAGGAATCCGCAAAATTCCTACCACCCAGCATTGTCTCATCTATACTGATAAAAATTCTGCTGCACTTGTCAGCCTAAAAATATATATTTTTTTTTTTAAACTGCCCTTTTGGACCCGCTTTGGTTCTCCCTCAATTGCGACATGTTTTTGGCTCTTCCCTGTCACAAGCACTTGGCCCACCTACACAAGTGAAGTACCATTTTTAGCAGGAGACTTGGGGGAACGCTGGGTGGAAGGAAATTTGTGGCTCCTCTCAGATTCCAGAACTTTCTGTCACCGAAACGTGAGGAAAAAGTGTTTTTTGGGCCAAATTTTGAGGTTTTGGAAAGGATTCTGGGTAACAGAACCTGGTGAGAGCCCCACAAGTCACCCCATCTTGGATTCCCCTAGGTGGCTAGTTTTAAAAAAATGCACAGGTTTGGCAGGTTTCCCTAGGTACCGGCTGAGCTAGAGGCCAAAATCTACAGCTAGGCACTTTGCAAGAAACACA
Source organism: Pleurodeles waltl (assembly GCF_031143425.1). Classification (NCBI taxonomy): domain Eukaryota; kingdom Metazoa; phylum Chordata; class Amphibia; order Caudata; family Salamandridae; genus Pleurodeles; species Pleurodeles waltl. The sequence goes on along the minus strand of NC_090445.1, from coordinate 1,554,078,579 downwards.
TCAGATTTCAGTGTAAAAATATGTTGTGTCCATGTTGCATTTCCCGTCGTGAGCATTAGGCCTACCCACGCAAGTGAGGTACCATTTTTATCGGAAGACTTGGGGTAACACAGAATAGCAAAACAAGTGTTATTGCCCCTTGTCTTTCTCTACATTTTTTCCTACCAAATGTAAGACAGTGTTAAAAAAAGACGTCTATTTGAGAAATGCCCTGTAATTCACATGCTAGAATGGGCACCCAGGAAATCAGAGATGTGCAAATAACCACTACTTCTCAACACCTTATCTTGTGCCTATTTTGGAAATACAAAGGTTTTCTTCATCCCTATTTCTCATGTTTTACATTTCACCAAATTAACTGCTGTGTGCCCGGTATACAATGAAAACCCGTTGCAAGGTGCAATTCCTTTATTGGCTCTGGGTACCTAGAGTTCTTGATGAACCTACAAGCCCTATATATCCCCGCAACCAGAAGAGTCCAGCAGACGTAACAGTATATAGCTTTTGAAACTCTGACATTTCAGGAACAAGTTAGAGTAAAACGTGGAGAAAAATTGCTGTTTTTTTCACCTCAATTTCAATATTTTATTTCAGCTGTTATTTTCTGTAGGAAACTGTAGGAAGTTGGCTCTGTATGTGCTATTTCAAAGTAAGGAATAGCATGCACAGAGTCCAAGGGTTCCCCTTAGAGGTAAGATAGTGGCAAAAAGAGATAATACTAATGCTCTATTTTGTGGTAGTGTGGTCGAGCAGTAGGCTTATCCAAGGAGTAGTGTTAAGCATTTGTTGTACATACACACAGACAATAAATGAGGTACACACACTCAGAGACAAATCCAGCCAATAGGTTTTCGTATAGAAAAATATCTTTTCTTAGTTTATTTTAAGAACCACAGGTTCAAATACTACATGTACTACCTCATTCGAAAGGTATTGCAGGTAAGTACTTTAGGAACTTCAAATCATCAAAATTGCATGTATACTTTTCAAGTTATTGACAAATAGCTATTTCAAAAGTGGACACTTAGTGCAATTTTCACAGTTCCTGGGGGAGGTAAGTTTTTGTTAGGTTAACCAGGTAAGTAAGACACTTACAGGGCTTAGTTCTTGGTCCAAGGTAGCCCACCGTTGGGGGTTCAGAGCAACCCCAAAGTCACCACACCAGCAGCTCAGGGCCGGTCAGGTGCAGAGTTCAAAGTGGTGCCCAAAACACATAGGCTAGAATGGAGAGAAGGGGGTGCCCCGGTTCCGGTCTGCTTGCAGGTAAGTACCCGCGTCTTCGGAGGGCAGACCAGGGGGGTTTTGTAGGGCACCGGGGGGGACACAAGCCCACACAGAAATTTCACCCTCAGCGGCGCGGGGCGGCCGGGTGCAGTGTAGAAACAGGCGTCGGGTTCGCAATGTTAGTCTATGAGAGATCTCGGGATCTCTTCAGCGCTGCAGGCAGGCAAGGGGTGGATTCCTCGGGGAAACCTCCACTTGGGCAAGGGAGAGGGACTCCTGGGGGTCACTTCTCCAGTGAAAGTCCGGTCCTTCAGGTCCTGGGGGCTGCGGGTGCAGGGTCTCTCCCAGGCGTCGGGACTTAGGATTCAAAGAGTCGCGGTCAGGGGAAGCCTCGGGATTCCCTCTGCAGGCGGCGCTGTGGGGGCTCAGGGGGGACAGGTTTTGGTACTCACAGTATCAGAGTAGTCCTGGGGTCCCTCCTGAGGTGTTGGATCTCCACCAGCCGAGTCGGGGTCGCCGGGTGCAGTGGTGCAAGTCTCACGCTTCTTGCGGGGAGCTTGCAGGGTTCTTTCAAGGCTGCTGGAAACAAAGTTGCAGCCTTTCTTGGAGCAGGTCCGCTGTCCTCGGGAGTTTCTTGTCTTTTCGAAGCAGGGGCAGTCCTCAGAGGATGTCGAGGTCGCTGGTCCCTTTGGAAGGCGTCGCTGGAGCAGGATCTTTGGAAGGCAGGAGACAGGCCGGTGAGTTTCTGGAGCCAAGGCAGTTGTCGTCTTCTGGTCTTCCGCTGCAGGGGTTTTCAGCTGGGCAGTCCTTCTTCTTGTAGTTGCAGGAATCTAATTTTCTAGGGTTCAGGGTAGCCCTTAAATACTAAATTTAAGGGCGTGTTTAGGTCTGGGGGGTTAGTAGCCAATGGCTACTAGCCCTGAGGGTGGGTACACCCTCTTTGTGCCCCCTCCCAAGGGGAGGGGGTCACAATCCTAACCCTATTGGGGGAATCCTCCATCTGCAAGATGGAGGATTTCTAAAAGTTAGAGTCACTTCAGCTCAGGACACCTTAGGGGCTGTCCTGACTGGCCAGTGACTCCTCCTTGTTTCTCTCATTATTTTCTCCGGCCTTGCCGCCAAAAGTGGGGCCTGGCCGGAGGGGGCGGGCAACTCCACTAGCTGGAGTGTCCTGCTGGGTTGGCACAAAGGAGGTGAGCCTTTGAGGCTCACCACCAGGTGTGACAATTCCTGCCTGGGAGAGGTGTTAGCATCTCCACCCAGTGCAGGCTTTGTTACTGGCCTCAGAGTGACAAAGGCACTCTCCCCATGGGGCCAGCAACATGTCTCGGTTTGTGGCAGGCTGCTAAAACTAGTCAGCCTACACAGATAGTCGGTTAAGTTTCAGGGGGCACCTCTAAGGTGCCCTCTGTGGTGTATTTTACAATAAAATGTACACTGGCATCAGTGTGCATTTATTGTGCTGAGAAGTTTGATACCAAACTTCCCAGTTTTCAGTGTAGCCATTATGGTGCTGTGGAGTTCGTGTTTGACAAACTCCCAGACCATATACTCTTATGGCTACCCTACACTTACAATGTCTAAGGTTTTGTTTAGACACTGTAGGGGTACCATGCTCATGCACTGGTACCCTCACCTATGGTATAGTGCACCCTGCCTTAGGGCTGTAAGGCCTGCTAGAGGGGTGTCTTACCTATACTGCATAGGCAGTGAGAGGCTGGCATGGCACCCTGAGGGGAGTGCCATGTCGACTTACTCGTTTTGTTCTCACTAGCACACACAAGCTGGCAAGCAGTGTGTCTGTGCTGAGTGAGAGGTCTCCAGGGTGGCATAAGACATGCTGCAGCCCTTAGAGACCTTCCTTGGCATCAGGGCCCTTGGTACTAGAAGTACCAGTTACAAGGGACTTATCTGGATGCCAGGGTCTGCCAATTGTGGATACAAAAGTACAGGTTAGGGAAAGAACACTGGTGCTGGGGCCTGGTTAGCAGGCCTCAGCACACTTTCAATTGTAAACATAGCATCAGCAAAGGCAAAAAGTCAGGGGGCAACCATGCCAAGGAGGCATTTCCTTACACAACCCCCCCCCCCAAACGAAAGAGGATGAGACTAACCTTTCCCAAGAGAGTCTTCATTTTCTAAGTGGAAGAACCTGGAAAGGCCATCTGCATTGGCATGGGCAGTCCCAGGTCTGTGTTCCACTATAAAGTCCATTCCCTGTAGGGAGATGGACCACCTCAACAGTTTAGGATTTTCACCTTTCATTTGCATCAGCCATTTGAGAGGTGTAGGAAGTTGGCTCTGTATGTGCTATTTCAAAGTAAGGAATAGCATGCACAGAGTCCAAGGGTTCCCCTTAGAGGTAAAATAGTGGTAAAAATAGATAATACTAATGCTCTATTTTGTGGTAGTGTGGTCGAGCAGTAGGCTTATCCAAGGAGTAGTGTTAAGCATTTGTTGTACATACACATAGACAATAAATGAGGTACACACACTCAGAGACAAATCCAGCCAATAGGTTTTTGTATAGAAAAATATATTTTCTTAGTTTATTTTAAGAACCACAGGTTCAAATTCTACATGTAATATCTCATTCGAAAGGTATTGCAGGTAAGTACTTTAGGAACTTCAAATCATAAAAATTGCATGTATACTTTACAAGTTATTGACAAATAGCTGTTTTAAAAGTGGACACTTAGTGCAATTTTCACAGTTCCTAGGGGAGGTAAGTTTTGGTTAGTTTTACCAGGTAAGTAGGACACTTACAGGGTTCAGTTCTTGGTCCAAGGTAGCCCACCGTTGGGGGTTCAGAGCAACCCCAAAGTCACCACACCAGCAGCTCAGGGCCGGTCAGGTGCAGAGTTCAAAGTGGTGCCCAAAACACATAGGCTAGAATGGAGAGAAGGGGGTGCCCCGGTTCCGGTCTGCTTGCAGGTAAGTACCCGCGTCTTCGGAGGGCAGACCAGAGGGGTTTTGTAGGGCACCGGGGGGGACACAAGCCCACACAGAAATTTCACCCTCAGCGGCGCGGGGGCGGCCGGGTGCAGTGTAGAAACAGGCGTCGGGTTCGCAATGTTAGTCTATGAGAGATCTCGGGATCTCTTCAGCGCTGCAGGCAGGCAAGGGGGGGGTTCCTCGGGGAAACCTCCACTTGGGCAAGGGAGAGGGACTCCTGGGGGTCACTTCTCCAGTGAAAGTCCGGTCCTTCAGGTCCTGGGGGCTGCGGGTGCAGGGTCTCTCCCAGGCGTCGGGACTTTAGGTTCAAAGAGGGGCGGTCAGGGGAAGCCTCGGGATTCCCTCTGCAGGCGGCGCTGTGGGGGCTCAGGGGGGACAGGTTTTGGTACTCACAGTATCAGAGTAGTCCTGGGGTCCCTCCTGAGGTGTCGGATCTCCACCAGCCGAGTCGGGGTCGCCGGGTGCAGTGTTGCAAGTCTCACGCTTCTTGCGGGGAGCTTGCAGGGTTCTTTCAAGGCTGCTGGAAACAAAGTTGCAGCCTTTCTTGGAGCAGGTCCGCTGTCCTCGGGAGTTTCTTGTCTTTTCGAAGCAGGGGCAGTCCTCAGAGGATGTCGAGGTCGCTGGTCCCTTTGGAAGGCGTCGCTGGAGCAGGATCTTTGGAAGGCAGGAGACAGGCCGGTGAGTTTCTGGAGCCAAGGCAGTTGTCGTCTTCTGGTCTTCCGCTGCAGGGGTTTTCAGCTAGGCAGTCCTTCTTCTTGTAGTTGCAGGAATCTAATTTTCTAGGGTTCAGGGTAGCCCTTAAATACTAAATTTAAGGGCGTGTTTAGGTCTGGGGGGTTAGTAGCCAATGGCTACTAGCCCTGAGGGTGGGTACACCCTCTTTGTGCCCCCTCCCAAGGGGAGGGGGTCACAATCCTAACCCTATTGGGGGAATCCTCCATCTGCAAGATGGAGGATTTCTAAAAGTTAGAGTCACTTCAGCTCAGGACACCTTAGGGGCTGTCCTGACTGGCCAGTGACTCCTCCTTGTTGCTTTCTTTGTTCCCTCCAGCCTTGCCGCCAAAAGTGGGGGCCGTGGCCGGAGGGGGCGGGCAACTCCACTAAGCTGGAGTGCCCTGCTGGGCTGTGACAAAGGGGTGAGCCTTTGAGGCTCACCGCCAGGTGTCACAGCTCCTGCCTGGGGGAGGTGTTAGCATCTCCACCCAGTGCAGGCTTTGTTACTGGCCTCAGAGTGACAAAGGCACTCTCCCCATGGGGCCAGCAACATGTCTCTAGTGTGGCAGGCTGCTGGAACCAGTCAGCCTACACAGATAGTTGGTTAAGTTTCAGGGGGCACCTCTAAGGTGCCCTCTGTGGTGTATTTTACAATAAAATGTACACTGGCATCAGTGTGCATTTATTGTGCTGAGAAGTTTGATACCAAACTTCCCAGTTTTCAGTGTAGCCATTATGGTGCTGTGGAGTTCGTGTAAAACAGACTCCCAGACCATATACTCTTATGGCTACCCTGCACTTACAATGTCTAAGGTTTTGTGTAGACACTGTAGGGGCACAGTGCTCATGCACTGGTACCCTCACCTATGGTATAGTGCACCCTGCCTTAGGGCTGTAAGGCCTGCTAGAGGGGTGTCTTACCTATACTGCATAGGCAGTGAGAGGCTGGCATGGCACCCTGAGGGGAGTGCCATGTCGACTTACTCATTTTGTTCTCACTAGCACACACAGGCTTGTAAGCAGTGTGTCTGTGCTGAGTGAGGGGTCTCTAGGGTGGCATAAGACATGCTGCAGCCCTTAGAGACCTTTCTTGGCATCAGGGCCCTTGGTACTAGAAGTACCAGTTACAAGGGACTTATCTGAATGCCAGGGTGTGCCAATTGTGGATACAATGGTACATTTTAGGTGAAGGAACACTGGTGCTGGGGCCTGGTTAGCAGGGTCCCAGCACACTTCTCAGTCAAGTCAGCATCAGTATCAGGCAAAAAGTGGGGGGTAACTGCAACAGGGAGCCATTTCTTTACACAAGCCCCCCCCAGCCTACAGGACAGGAGACTCAGCCCAAGCTGGGAGAGTCTTCCTAGTCTGTCAGGCGAGGAAGAGTAGGAGAAATAGGCTGGTTAGTTGCAGGGCCTACTCTGCCTTACATCCTTCTGTTCAGGTCATTCCCTTTGGGGAACTGACCCACTTCCACAGTGATAGGACCTAGTCTGAATTGCCTCTTGTCTGCCTCTTCAATGTCTCCACCCATTCTTTCTATTTTGGTCTTAGAGGTGTCCACCTCTGCTAACCTTATCTTGGCCAGGGTCACCCCTAGCTTACCCAGAGAGGTTACCCAGAGCTGGAGTAACCCCACCATGACCAATAGGGTCAGGGGGCCTAACTTGCCATTTGGCATGGGGTCAGACCACCATGCTAAGGATAGTGCAGCCATAAAGGCTAACACCCAGCAGAGGCCACTGACAGCTGTCAGTGCCCAGAACCACACCTTTAGCTCTTCACCTAAAAGGGAAGGGGCTAAGTTACAGGCTTCTTTGGGTTCAGGTTGCCTGTCTGCTGTATTGGAGTGGGGGGTTACCACATCTTGTAGTAAACACCCTTCTTCCACTCTTTCTTCTGTTAGCTGAGGAGCCACCCACTCAGGTTTAACAGTTGCCTGACTAGCCAGGACTTCTTGTGGGTCAGGTTGGACTTTATCAGGGCCATTTTTGGAGTTCTCCCCTACTGGAGCAGAATCTCCTTGGCTTGCTGTAACCTTGGCTAAAGGTTGTCCACCCTTCCTACCCTGTTTTCTTTTCTTCTTCTTCTGGGGCCTGCTTGCATTTACTGCAGAGGCAGGACTTCCAGAATCCTTGGGAGAGGACTGGCACTGGACCAGTTCCTCTCTTGGGCTCTGACTAACCTCTGGGTAGTCATTTCCAAGGAGACAATCAAGGGGGAGGTCTGTACTGACTACTACCCTTCTCCAGCTAAGAGTGCCACCCACTTCTATGGGCACTAAAGCCACAGGCCTCTTAGTGACCCTGTCTAGGCTAACTCTTACCCTGGCAGTCTCACCTGGGATGTACTGGTTTGAGAGCACCAGCCTGTCATGCACAATAGTGTGACTGGCACAAGTGTCTCTCAGGGCAGTGGTTGGGATTCCATTCACCAGTAGGTGGTGGAAGTGTCTACTTCCCTCTGGAATCTCCAACTCACCTGTTGGGCCCTGTTTCCAGTTGAAGGCTAGGAAGACCTCCTCATCTGAGGAGTCATCTCCCATGGCTACACTGGTTACCCCTGGAATTTTGTTCTGGGGTTTGTTTTTGGGACAAGAAGTGTCCTTGGTGTGGTGCCCAGACTGTTTACAGTTGTGGCACCATGCCTTAGTGGCATCCCAGTTCTTACCCTGGTACCCACCTTTGTTTTGGGTCGTGTCTTGGGGCCCACCCACCTGTTCTGGTTTTTGGGGGCCTACAGAGGACTCTTTTTCTTTGTTTCTAGTGTCACCCACTTTCTCCTGGGGAGTTTTTGTAACCCCTTTCTTTTGGTCACCCCCAGTGGAAGTTTTGGTTACCCTAGTCTTGACCCAGTGGTCTGCCTTCTTTCCCAATTCTTGGGGAGAAATTGGACCTAGGTCTACCAGATACTGATGCAACTTTTCATTGAAGCAGTTACTTAAAATGTGTTCTTTCATAAACAAATTATAAAGCCCAACATAGTCACACACTTCATTTCCAGTTAACCAACCATCCAGTGTTTTTACTGAGTAGTCTACAAAATCAACCCAGGTCTGGCTCGAGGATTTTTGAGCCCCCCTGAATCTAATTCTATACTCCTCAGTGGAGAATCCAAAGCCCTCAATCAGGGTACCCTTCATGCGGTCATAAGATTCTGCATCTTTTCCAGAGAGTGTGAGGAGTCTATCCCTACACTTTCCAGTGAACATTTCCCAAAGGAGAGCACCCCAGTGAGATCTGTTTACTTTTCTGGTTACACAAGCCCTCTCAAAAGCTGTGAACCATTTGGTGATGTCATCACCATCTTCATATTTTGTTACAATCCCTTTGGGGATTTTTAGGATGTCAGGAGAATCTCTGACCCTATTTAAGTTGCTGCCACCATCGATGGGACCTAGGCCCATCTCTTTTCTTTCCCTTTCTATGGCTAGGAGCTGCTTTTCCAAAGCCAATCTTTTGACCATCCTGGCTAACAGGGTGTCATCTTCACTGGAGTTATCCTCAGTGATTTCAGAGGTGTTGGTCTCTCCTGTGAGGGAACCAGCATCTCTGACTATTATTTTTGGAGTCAGGGTTTGAGGGACCCTGTTCTCCCTAGATAGGATTGGTAGGGGGGAACTTTCCTCCAAGTCACTATCCTCTTCCTCTGAGTTGCCACCCTCAGAGGGGTTGGCCTTTTCAAACTCTGCCAAAAGCTCCTGGAGCTGTATTTTGGTAGGTTTGGGGCCCATTGTTATTTTCTTTATTTTACAGAGTGACCTTAGCTCCCTCATCTTAAGATGGAGGTAAGGTGTGGTGTCGAGTTCCACCACAGTCACATCTGTGCTAGACATTTTGCTTCTAAAAGTTGGAATACTTTTTAAGAATCTACAACTGGTTCTAGAATCTAATTCAAACTTTTACAAACTTTTAAACTCTAAAAGAAATGCTAAACAGGATCTAACACAAGGCCCTAGCAGGTCTTTTAAGAATTTAGAAAACTTTTCAAATTGCAAAAAATCAATTTCTAATGACAATTTTGGAATTTGTCGTGTGATCAGGTATTGGCTGAGTAGTCCAGCAAATGCAAAGTCTTGTACCCCACCGCTGATCCACCAATGTAGGAAGTTGGCTCTGTATGTGCTATTTCAAAGTAAGGAATAGCATGCACACCCCTAGGAACGTGCGTAATCAAAGTTGACCTGAAAAAGGTCCTAAGGCTCTCACCAGGGCATCATTCTCAGATTGTTGAACCATAGTATCAAGGGCTTCCACCAGGTTAATCTCCAGTTGGTTACTGTAGGAAGTTGGCTCTGTATGTGCTATTTCAAAGTAAGGAATAGCATGCACAGAGTCCAAGGGTTCCCCTTAGAGGTAAAATAGTGGTAAAAATAGATAATACTAATGCTCTATTTTGTGGTAGTGTGGTCGAGCAGTAGGCTTATCCAAGGAGTAGTGTTAAGCATTTGTTGTGCATACACATAGACAATAAATGAGGTACACACACTCAGAGACAAATCCAGCCAATAGGTTTTTGTATAGAAAAAAATCTTTTCTTAGTTTATTTTAAGAACCACAGGTTCAAATTCTACATGTAATATCTCATTCGAAAGGTATTGCAGGTAAGTACTTTAGGAACTTCAAATCATAAAAATTGCATGTATACTTTACAAGTTATTGACAAATAGCTGTTTTAAAAGTGGACACTTAGTGCAATTTTCACAGTTCCTAGGGGAGGTAAGTTTTGGTTAGTTTTACCAGGTAAGTAGGACACTTACAGGGTTCAGTTCTTGGTCCAAGGTAGCCCACCGTTGGGGGTTCAGAGCAACCCCAAAGTCACCACACCAGCAGCTCAGGGCCGGTCAGGTGCAGAGTTCAAAGTGGTGCCCAAAACACATAGGCTAGAATGGAGAGAAGGGGGTGCCCCGGTTCCGGTCTGCTTGCAGGTAAGTACCCGCGTCTTCGGAGGGCAGACCAGAGGGGTTTTGTAGGGCACCGGGGGGGACACAAGCCCACACAGAAATTTCACCCTCAGCGGCGCGGGGGCGGCCGGGTGTAGTGTAGAAACAGGCGTCGGGTTCGCAATGTTAGTCTATGAGAGATCTCGGGATCTCTTCAGCGCTGCAGGCAGGCAAGGGGGGGGTTCCTCGGGGAAACCTCCACTTGGGCAAGGGAGAGGGACTCCTGGGGGTCACTTCTCCAGTGAAAGTCCGGTCCTTCAGGTCCTGGGGGCTGCGGGTGCAGGGTCTCTCCCAGGCGTCGGGACTTTAGGTTCAAAGAGTCGCGGTCAGGGGAAGCCTCGGGATTCCCTCTGCAGGCGGCGCTGTGGGGGCTCAGGGGGGACAGGTTTTGGTACTCACAGTATCAGAGTAGTCCTGGGGTCCCTCCTGAGGTGTCGGATCTCCACCAGCCGAGTCGGGGTCGCCGGGTGCAGTGTTGCAAGTCTCACGCTTCTTGCGGGGAGCTTGCAGGGTTCTTTCAAGGCTGCTGGAAACAAAGTTGCAGCCTTTCTTGGAGCAGGTCCGCTGTCCTCGGGAGTTTCTTGTCTTTTCGAAGCAGGGGCAGTCCTCAGAGGATGTCGAGGTCGCTGGTCCCTTTGGAAGGCGTCGCTGGAGCAGGATCTTTGGAAGGCAGGAGACAGGCCGGTGAGTTTCTGGAGCCAAGGCAGTTGTCGTCTTCTGGTCTTCCGCTGCAGGGGTTTTCAGCTAGGCAGTCCTTCTTCTTGTAGTTGCAGGAATCTAATTTTCTAGGGTTCAGGGTAGCCCTTAAATACTAAATTTAAGGGCGTGTTTAGGTCTGGGGGGTTAGTAGCCAATGGCTACTAGCCCTGAGGGTGGGTACACCCTCTTTGTGCCTCCTCCCAAGGGGAGGGGGTCACAATCCTAACCCTATTGGGGGAATCCTCCATCTGCAAGATGGAGGATTTCTAAAAGTTAGAGTCACTTCAGCTCAGGACACCTTAGGGGCTGTCCTGACTGGCCAGTGACTCCTCCTTGTTGCTTTCTTTGTTCCCTCCAGCCTTGCCGCCAAAAGTGGGGGCCGTGGCCGGAGGGGGCGGGCAACTCCACTAAGCTGGAGTGCCCTGCTGGGCTGTGACAAAGGGGTGAGCCTTTGAGGCTCACCGCCAGGTGTCACAGCTCCTGCCTGGGGGAGGTGTTAGCATCTCCACCCAGTGCAGGCTTTGTTACTGGCCTCAGAGTGACAAAGGCACTCTCCCCATGGGGCCAGCAACATGTCTCTAGTGTGGCAGGCTGCTGGAACCAGTCAGCCTACACAGATAGTTGGTTAAGTTTCAGGGGGCACCTCTAAGGTGCCCTCTGTGGTGTATTTTACAATAAAATGTACACTGGCATCAGTGTGCATTTATTGTGCTGAGAAGTTTGATACCAAACTTCCCAGTTTTCAGTGTAGCCATTATGGTGCTGTGGAGTTCGTGTAAAACAGACTCCCAGACCATATACTCTTATGGCTACCCTGCACTTACAATGTCTAAGGTTTTGTGTAGACACTGTAGGGGCACAGTGCTCATGCACTGGTACCCTCACCTATGGTATAGTGCACCCTGCCTTAGGGCTGTAAGGCCTGCTAGAGGGGTGTCTTACCTATACTGCATAGGCAGTGAGAGGCTGGCATGGCACCCTGAGGGGAGTGCCATGTCGACTTACTCATTTTGTTCTCACTAGCACACACAGGCTTGTAAGCAGTGTGTCTGTGCTGAGTGAGGGGTCTCTAGGGTGGCATAAGACATGCTGCAGCCCTTAGAGACCTTTCTTGGCATCAGGGCCCTTGGTACTAGAAGTACCAGTTACAAGGGACTTATCTGAATGCCAGGGTGTGCCAATTGTGGATACAATGGTACATTTTAGGTGAAGGGACACTGGTGCTGGGGCCTGGTTAGCAGGGTCCCAGCACACTTCTCAGTCAAGTCAGCATCAGTATCAGGCAAAAAGTGGGGGGTAACTGCAACAGGGAGCCATTTCTTTACAAGAGGTCTGTGGTCAGTTTGAACTAGGAAGTGAGTCCCAAAGAGGTATGGTCTCAGCTTCTTCAGGGACCAAACCACAGCAAAGGCCTCTCTCTCAATGGCACTCCAACGCTGCTCCCTGGGGAGTAACCTCCTGCTAATGAAAGCAACAGGCTGGTCAAGGCCATCATCATTTGTTTGGGACAAAACTGCCCCTATCCCATGTTCAGAGGCATCAGTCTGCACAATGAACTGCTTAGAATAATCTGGAGCTTTGAGAACTGGTGCTGAGCACATTGCCTGTTTCAGGGTGTCAAAGGCCTGTTGGCATTCCACAGTCCAGTTTACTTTCTTGGGCATTTTCTTGGAGGTGAGTTCAGTGAGGGCTGTCACAATGGATCCATATCCCTTCACAAACCTCCTGTAATACCCAGTCAAGCCAAGGAATGCCCTGACTTGAGTCTGGGTTTTTGGAGCTACCCAGTCCAGAATAGTCTGGATCTTGGGTTGGAGTGGCTGAACTTGGCCTCCACCTACAAGGTGTCCCAAGTAAACCACAGTTCCCTGCCCTATCTGGCATTTGGATGCCTTGATAGAGAGGCCTGCAGATTGCAGAGCCTTCAAAACCTTCCTCAGGTGGACCAGGTGATCCTGCCAGGTGGAGCTAAAGACAGCAATATCATCAAGATAAGCTGTGCTAAAGGACTCCAAGCCAGCAAGGACTTGATTCACCAACCTTTGGAAGGTGGCAGGGGCATTCTTTAAACCAAAGGGCATAACAGTAAACTGATAATGCCCATCAGGTGTGGAGAATGCTGTCTTTTCTTTTGCTCCAGGTGCCATTTTTATTTGCCAGTACCCTGCTGTCAAGTCAAAGGTACTTAGAAATTTGGCAGCACCTAATTTATCAATGAGCTCATCAGCTCTTGGAATTGGATGGGCATCTGTCTTGGTGACAGAATTGAGCCCTCTGTAGTCCACACAAAACCTCATCTCTTTCTTTCCATCTTTGGTGTGAGGTTTGGGGACTAAGACCACTGGGCTAGCCCAGGGGCTGTCAGAGCGCTCAATTACTCCCAATTCCAGCATCTTGTGGACTTCCACCTTGATGCTTTCTTTAACATGGTCAGATTGTCTAAAGATTTTGTTCTTGACAGGCATGCTGTCTCCTGTGTCCACATCATGGGTACACAGGTGTGTCTGACCAGGGGTTAAGGAGAAGAGTTCAGGAAACTGTTGTAGGACTCTCCTACAATCAGCTTGCTGGGGGCCAGAGAGGGTGTCTGAGTAGATCACTCCATCTACTGTACCATCTTTTGGGTCTGATGACAGAAGATCAGGGAGAGGTTCACTCTCTGCCTCCTGATCCTCATCTGTTACCATCAACAGATTGACATCAGCCCTGTCGTGGAAGAGCTTAAGGCGGTTTACATGGATCACCCTCTTGGGGCTCCTGCTTGTGCCCAGGTCCACCAAGTAGGTGACCTGACTCTTCCTCTCTAGTACTGGGTAAGGGCCACTCCATTTGTCCTGGAGTGCCCTGGGAGCCACAGGCTCCAGAACCCAGACTTTCTGCCCTGGTTGGAACTCAACCAGTGCAGCCTTTTGGTCATACCAAAACTTCTGGAGCTGTTGGCTGGCCTCAAGGTTTTTGGTTGCCTTTTCCATGTACTCTGCCATTCTAGAGCGAAGGCCAAGTACATAGTCCTCTATGTCTTGTTTTGGTTCATGGAGAGGTCTCTCCCAGCCTTCTTTAACAAGAGCAAGTGGTCCCCTTACAGGATGACCAAACAGAAGTTCAAAGGGTGAGAATCCTACTCCCTTCTGTGGCACCTCTCTGTAAGCGAAAAGCAGACATGGCAAGAGGACATCCCATCTCCTTTTGAGCTTTTCTGGGAGCCCCATGATCATGCCTTTTAATGTCTTGTTGAATCTCTCAACCAAGCCATTAGTTTGTGGATGGTATGGTGTAGTGAATTTATAAGTCACTCCACACTCATTCCACATGTGCTTTAGGTATGCTGACATGAAGTTGGTACCTCTGTCAGACACCACCTCCTTAGGGAAACCCACTCTGGTAAAGATACCAATGAGGGCCTTGGCTACTGCAGGGGCAGTAGTCGACCTAAGGGGAATAGCTTCAGGATACCTGGTAGCATGATCCACTACTACCAGGATATACATATTTCCTGAGGCTGTGGGAGGTTCTAGTGGACCAACTATGTCCACACCCACTCTTTCAAAGGGAACCCCCACCACTGGAAGTGGAATGAGGGGGGCCTTTGGATGTCCACCTGTCTTACCACTGGCTTGACAGGTGGGGCAGGAGAGGCAAAACTCCTTAACCATGTTGGACATATTGGGCCAGTAGAAGTGGTTGACTAACCTCTCCCACGTCTTGGTTTGTCCCAAATGTCCAGCAAGGGGAATGTCATGGGCCAATGTTAGGATGAACTTCCTGAACAGCTGAGGCACTACCACTCTCCTAGTGGCACCAGGTTTGGGGTCTCTGGCCTCAGTGTACAGGAGCCCATCTTCCCAATAGACCCTATGCGTTCCATTTTTCTTGCCTTTGGACTCTTCAGCAGCTTGCTGCCTAAGGCCTTCAAGAGAGGGATAGGTTTCTTGTCCCTTACACAGCTCCTCCCTTGAGGGTCCCCCTGGGCCTAAGAGCTCAACCTGATAAGGTTCAAGCTCCAAAGGCTCAGTTCCCTCAGAGGGCAGAACTTCTTCCTGAGAAGAGAGGTTCCCTTTCTTTTGCTGTGTTGTAGTTGGTTTCCCAACTGACTTTCCTGTTCTCTTGGTAGGCTGGGCCATTCTTCCAGACTCCAGCTCTACTTGTTCACCCTGTGCCTTGCACTGTGCTCTTGTTTTCACACATACCAGTTCAGGGATACCCAGCATTGCTGCATGGGTTTTTAGCTCTACCTCAGCCCATGCTGAGGACTCCAGGTCATTTCCAAGCAGACAGTCCACTGGGATATTTGAGGAGACCACCACCTGTTTCAGGCCATTGACCCCTCCCCATTCTAAAGTAACCATTGCCATGGGATGTACTTTTCTCTGATTGTCAGCGTTGGTGACTGTGTAAGTTTTTCCAGTCAGGTATTGGCCAGGGGAAACCAGTTTCTCTGTCACCATGGTGACACTGGCACCTGTATCCCTCAGGCCCTCTATTCTAGTCCCATTAATTAAGAGTTGCTGTCTGTATTTTTGCATGTTAGGCGGCCAGACAGCTAGTGTGGCTAAATCCACCCCACCCTCAGAAACTAGAGTAGCTTCAGTGTGGACCCTGATTTGCTCTGGGCACACTGTTGATCCCACTTGGAGACTAGCCATACCAGTGTTACCTGGATGGGAGTTTGGAGTGGAACCTTTCTTGGGACAGGCCTTGTCTCCAGTTTGGTGTCCATGCTGTTTACAGCTATGACACCAGGCCTTTTTGGGATCAAAGTTTTTACCCTTGTACCCATTGTTTTGTGAAGAGGCTCTGGGCCCACCCTCCTGTGCAGGTTTTTGGGGGCCTGTAGAAGACTCTACTATTTTTAGTTTTGGTTGTCTCATCACTCTTCCCCTGGGGAGTCTTTGTGACCCCTTTCTTTTGGTCACCCCCTGTTGAAGTCTTGGACACCCTTGTCTTGACCCAATGGTCCGCCTTCTTTCCCAATTCTTGGGGAGAAATTGGTCCTAGGTCTACCAGATGCTGATGCAGTTTATCATTGAAACAATTACTCAATAGGTGTTCTTTCACAAATAAATTGTACAGCCCATCATAATTATTTACACCACTGCCTTGAATCCAACCATCTAGTGTTTTCACTGAGTAGTCAACAAAGTCAACCCAGGTCTGGCTCGAGGATTTTTGAGCCCCCCTGAACCTAATCCTGTACTCCTCAGTGGAGAATCCAAAGCCCTCAATCAGGGTACCCTTCATGAGGTCATAAGATTCTGCATCTTTTCCAGAGAGTGTGAGGAGTCTATCCCTACACTTTCCAGTGAACATTTCCCAAAGGAGAGCACCCCAGTGAGATCTGTTCACTTTTCTGGTTACACAAGCCCTCTCAAAAGCTGTGAACCACTTGGTGATGTCATCACCATCTTCAAATTTTGTCACAATCCCTTTGGGGATTTTTAACATGTCAGGAGAATCTCTGACCCTATTTATATTGCTGCCACCATTGATGGGTCCTAGGCCCATCTCTTGTCTTTCCCTTTCTATGGCTAGGAGCTGTCTCTCTAAAGCCAATCTTTTGGCCATCCTGGCTAACAGGAGGTCATCTTCACTGAGAGCATCCTCAGTGATTTCAGAAATGTGGGACCCTCCTGTGAGGGACTCACTATTTCTGACTAACACAGTTGGAGACAGGACTTGAGGGGTCCTGTTCTCCCTATTTAGGACTGGAGGAGGGACATTGGCCTCCAAGTCACTAATTTCTTCCTCTGTGATGTCATCATCAGAGGGGTTGGCTTTTTCAAACTCTGCCAACAGCTCCTGGAGCTGAATTTTGGTAGGTCTGGAGCCAATGGTTATTTTCTTTATATTACAGAGAGACCTTAGCTCCCTCATCTTAAGATGGAGGTAAGGTGTGGTGTCGAGTTCCACCACCTGCATCTCTGTATCAGACATTATTCTGCTAAGAGTTGGAATACTTTTTTAAGAATCTAAAACTGTTTCTAGAATCTAATTCAAACTTTTAAATTCTAAAAAGACAATGCTAAACAGGGACTTAACACACAAGGCCCTAGCAGGACTTTTAAGAATTTAGAAAAATTTCAAATTGCAAAAATGAATTTCTAATGACAATTTTGGAATTTGTCGTGTGATCAGGTATTGGCTGAGTAGTCCAGCAAATGCAAAGTCTTGTATCCCACCGCTGATCCACCAATGTAGGAAGTTGGCTCTGTATGTGCTATTTCAAAGTAAGGAATAGCATGCACAGAGTCCAAGGGTTCCCCTTAGAGGTAAGATAGTGGCAAAAAGAGATAATACTAATGCTCTATTTTGTGGTAGTGTGGTCGAGCAGTAGGCTTATCCAAGGAGTAGTGTTAAGCATTTGTTGTACATACACACAGACAATAAATGAGGTACACACACTCAGAGACAAATCCAGCCAATAGGTTTTTGTATAGAAAAATATCTTTTCTTAGTTTATTTTAAGAACCACAGGTTCAAATTCTACATGTACTACCTCATTCGAAAGGTATTGCAGGTAAGTACTTTAGGAACTTCAAATCATCAAAATTGCATGTATACTTTTCAAGTTATTGACAAATAGCTATTTCAAAAGTGGACACTTAGTGCAATTTTCACAGTTCCTGGGGGAGGTAAGTTTTTGTTAGGTTAACCAGGTAAGTAAGACACTTACAGGGCTTAGTTCTTGGTCCAAGGTAGCCCACCGTTGGGGGTTCAGAGCAACCCCAAAGTCACCACACCAGCAGCTCAGGGCCGGTCAGGTGCAGAGTTCAAAGTGGTGCCCAAAACACATAGGCTAGAATGGAGAGAAGGGGGTGCCCCGGTTCCGGTCTGCTTGCAGGTAAGTACCCGCGTCTTCGGAGGGCAGACCAGGGGGGTTTTGTAGGGCACCGGGGGGGACACAAGCCCACACAGAAATTTCACCCTCAGCGGCGCGGGGGCGGCCGGGTGCAGTGTAGAAACAGGCGTCGGGTTCGCAATGTTAGTCTATGAGAGATCTCGGGATCTCTTCAGCGCTGCAGGCAGGCAAGGGGGGGATTCCTCGGGGAAACCTCCACTTGGGCAAGGGAGAGGGACTCCTGGGGGTCACTTCTCCAGTGAAAGTCCGGTCCTTCAGGTCCTGGGGGCTGCGGGTGCAGGGTCTCTCCCAGGCGTCGGGACTTAGGATTCAAAGAGTCGCGGTCAGGGGAAGCCTCGGGATTCCCTCTGCAGGCGGCGCTGTGGGGGCTCAGGGGGGACAGGTTTTGGTACTCACAGTATCAGAGTAGTCCTGGGGTCCCTCCTGAGGTGTTGGATCTCCACCAGCCGAGTCGGGGTCGCCGGGTGCAGTGGTGCAAGTCTCACGCTTCTTGCGGGGAGCTTGCAGGGTTCTTTCAAGGCTGCTGGAAACAAAGTTGCAGCCTTTCTTGGAGCAGGTCCGCTGTCCTCGGGAGTTTCTTGTCTTTTCGAAGCAGGGGCAGTCCTCAGAGGATGTCGAGGTCGCTGGTCCCTTTGGAAGGCATCGCTGGAGCAGGATCTTTGGAAGGCAGGAGACAGGCCGGTGAGTTTCTGGAGCCAAGGCAGTTGTCGTCTTCTGGTCTTCCGCTGCAGGGGTTTTCAGCTGGGCAGTCCTTCTTCTTGTAGTTGCAGGAATCTAATTTTCTAGGGTTCAGGGTAGCCCTTAAATACTAAATTTAAGGGCGTGTTTAGGTCTGGGGGGTTAGTAGCCAATGGCTACTAGCCCTGAGGGTGGGTACACCCTCTTTGTGCCCCCTCCCAAGGGGAGGGGGTCACAATCCTAACCCTATTGGGGGAATCCTCCATCTGCAAGATGGAGGATTTCTAAAAGTTAGAGTCACTTCAGCTCAGGACACCTTAGGGGCTGTCCTGACTGGCCAGTGACTCCTCCTTGTTTCTCTCATTATTTTCTCCGGCCTTGCCGCCAAAAGTGGGGCCTGGCCGGAGGGGGCGGGCAACTCCACTAGCTGGAGTGTCCTGCTGGGTTGGCACAAAGGAGGTGAGCCTTTGAGGCTCACCGCCGGGTGTGACAATTCCTGCCTGGGAGAGGTGTTAGCATCTCCACCCAGTGCAGGCTTTGTTACTGGCCTCAGAGTGACAAAGGCACTCTCCCCATGGGGCCAGCAACATGTCTCGGTTTGTGGCAGGCTGCTAAAACTAGTCAGCCTACACAGATAGTCCGTTAAGTTTCAGGGGGCACCTCTAAGGTGCCCTCTGTGGTGTATTTTACAATAAAATGTACACTGGCATCAGTGTGCATTTATTGTGCTGAGAAGTTTGATACCAAACTTCCCAGTTTTCAGTGTAGCCATTATGGTGCTGTGGAGTTCGTGTTTGACAAACTCCCAGACCATATACTCTTATGGCTACCCTGCACTTACAATGTCTAAGGTTTTGTTTAGACACTGTAGGGGTACCATGCTCATGCACTGGTACCCTCACCTATGGTATAGTGCACCCTGCCTTAGGGCTGTAAGGCCTGCTAGAGGGGTGTCTTACCTATACTGCATAGGCAGTGAGAGGCTGGCATGGCACCCTGAGGGGAGTGCCATGTCGACTTACTCGTTTTGTTCTCACTAGCACACACAAGCTGGCAAGCAGTGTGTCTGTGCTGAGTGAGAGGTCTCCAGGGTGGCATAAGACATGCTGCAGCCCTTAGAGACCTTCCTTGGCATCAGGGCCCTTGGTACTAGAAGTACCAGTTACAAGGGACTTATCTGGATGCCAGGGTCTGCCAATTGTGGATACAAAAGTACAGGTTAGGGAAAGAACACTGGTGCTGGGGCCTGGTTAGCAGGCCTCAGCACACTTTCAATTGTAAACATAGCATCAGCAAAGGCAAAAAGTCAGGGGGCAACCATGCCAAGGAGGCATTTCCTTACAGAAACCCTTGTAGGATCTACACAAATGACCCCTTGCTGAATTCAGAATTTTGTCTACTTTTCAGAAATGTTTAGGTTTCTGGGATCCAGCATTGGTTTCACACCCATTTCTGTCACTAACTGGAAGGAGGCTGAAAGCACACAAAAAAAACAAACAAAAAAAATAGTAAAAATGGGGTATGTCCCAGTAAAATGCCAAAATTGTGTTGGAAAATGGGGTTTTGATAAACTGTTTACATGTATCATGCAGTCCCCAAAAGTTATCTTTTTCTTCTGTTTTATTTCTTGCCTTTGTCAGCGAGGTCTAAAAGTTACAACCTTGAGAGCACTTAAAAACACTGAATAGTGGAAGGGGTTTTAATTTTGGTGTCCCTATTAAGTTAGTGTGGGGTCCCAGAGATTATGTAAACATAAGGAACACATCGTGCTGGACGTTTTGGTTGTGCTCCTAGGACCACCACTGGCTGAGTTAAAGGCAAAAATGTTTTGTAAAAGTAATTCCCTCCAAAGTATTATGGGGCTATTTTCTAGAGTGCTGTGAATCTTGTAGTATTCGCTCTCCTGTTGTGCTGGAAGAGCCGCTTTCTCTTTGATGATTTCTGTTTAAACTAAAGCACTTAATAAATTTCAAGTGTTCTACAAGAGGGGAGGGCCACAAGAAATGACTCCAATTAGGTAACTGCGAACAATGTGACCAGTGCTTCAATAGCAGAGATTGAGTTTGCACGGTGAGTGCCATGCAAGGGGAAGAGAAAAAAAATAATAATAATAGTTCACCCACGCTGAAGTATATTGGCAACCGTGCAATAATTCATGTAACAGGTGCAGTCTGCAAGGCGCGACAAAAAGCCTCAAATGCAGGACAAACGTAAAACATTTACAAATGAAAGTGATGTTTTTAAAGGGAAGGCCACGATCAAGTGAAAGTGATGGGCGTGAGGTGGGCGTGGTTGATAGCCCACAACACAACAGGTCAAAGTGATTGCGCATTCGACCTAAAAAAGGGTAAAGAACAGGGAAAGACATTAAAAAATGCTGAGGGAGGCAGAAAAAACGGGAATGGCTAAAGGAGAGCACGAAATGCGGAGGGAGTATCAAGAGGGATAACCAAGGAGGAAAGATGTTAAACTTGGTGAGAGCAGAAACTGAAAATAAAGCTGTCATTTTTGTATAATCTAAAGCAGGTTGGACTTCCCAGTCTAAACCTTGCAAAGTAATTCTTAGCTCACGTTGTAGAAAGTCTAAATAAGTGACAAGAGTTTGAAAATTTTAGCTCAGGGTAGTAAGACATCAGGCTACATACCGATGAACTTTGTGTACTGGACCAAATTCTTTTTGTTGCATGTTTGCATAGAGGGAAAAGAAAAACAAAAAGTGAAAAAAGGTTTTCTAAAAAAAAAAAAAAAAAAACACACACACACACACACGACACCCCAACCCCCCCCCCCCCAAAAAAGCGAGATATGGTCATCTTGGAAAGCAGATACAATAAAGGAGGTAACCTAGTCAATGGACTCAGAAGCTCTGAGGAAATGAGTTTATCGTAGAGTAACACATAGAAAAACAGACATATTTTAAAGCTACAAAATATGTACGTTTATGTGGGCTTGTGTTTTCTGTCCTTGTATAAGCTAGTAAGTAAGCATACTATCACAACCTGAAGTTTACTCCTCTTATAAGCAGGGAAAAAGGTTGATTATTTGGATCCTACACAGAAGAAAAAAAAAATGGAAGTAGGCTTGTTTACAAAACCAACTGAAAGAAATATGTTCCCCCATATTAATTGTTTTCACCATCAGGGCCAAAACGAAGTGAATTCTCTTTGGTCCATGTACCCACTGAGGCATAACTTAAGATCTTCATTATTTTGTGCTCAGTGCGGAGGTCTTTTTATTGAAATTTCAGACAAGAGGATACCCAAAAAGGCTGGTTAGGGAAGCCTTTTAGAGAGTAAAATATTGCAACAGAGATGAAAAGAACACACAGAGCACAAAAACACAGTGTGTGTTTCTCACCATTATGTTGAACAACAGAATGGCAGATTATTAAGTTACCCAGGCATATTTTGAATATGGATGGTGATAAACCAGAGTTATCCAAACCGGTTTGCCTTCCATAGTAATACTAAACTTAGAGATAAACTAGTGTTGTCTAGTTTCCCCACGCAACAGATGTTTGTGTAGAAGCAAACCTGTCATTGGTAAGCAAACTTGTTGTTGGTAAACACAGATGTGGACAAGGTCATGTGTGCGATTGGCAATAGTATTGAAGAAGTCTATGTCGACCTTAGGGAGATTGGGAATTGAAGCCATGCAATGTCACACCTTATTATTTACCCCAGATCACAGGGGCAAATAATGGGGTACATGACATTGCATGGCTTACACACCTGCCTCTTCCTCCTGTCATCTGACTCCTCGAATATATTCTTGATCTTTAGTTGTTTCCACCAAGGACAAAATGTAATGACAATATGTACAAATACTGACCCTCCCCTCACTCACTCACTCACCATATCTCAATCTCAAAAAAGGCCTCCTGTCCTCCTGAAAAAGACACTACTAGAATGACAGGTCTTGAAATCTTGTGAAATTGGGAGGCCAACTTGGCGTTGTACTATAAATGCCATGCCCACGCTGCCCAGCCTTGCTTGGCGTTTTTTTTGAGAGAACAGACTTACCTACAAGTTTAGTTCCAACTTCAGCAGTCCTTTGGCCTTAGCCCAGTCTTTTCAGGCTTTCTCCTGATCTCCTCCCTCTGACAAGCAACACCTTGTCAGCAATCTACAAAAGTAAAGACAAAAAAAACACACACACACACACACACACACGAGAAGAGAATCTTTAATAGAGGTCAGTACCCTCAACCCTTCCCAGAACGTGAAAAACAAGACCTTTTTAATAGTGGTGTTGATTGAAAGTAAATGACTCACAGTGAGAAACTGAACTTGATAATTCAGCAACAGATCTCTATGAAGTAATAGGACTGGACTTTAACATAAGATCACTTTCAGGGATATTGACGACTTGGAGACAAGACAGGGGAGTTTATGATTAAAAAAAGCAGCAGAGTTCACACAGTTAATGCTCGTCAAATCTTTTGTTTATGCAGATTCCGGTTAAGAGATTTTCCCCAGTCAAACCCAGACCCTGCTATTTGAATAAGGGAGAAGCTACCCCAAGAAATCAGAAAAAGTGCAAATCGTTAAGAAAGCTTTAACATCTTGTTTTATCCTAATTCTCCTCATCTGGGAGTTAACCACCAGGACATGTAGTGGTCATCAGTTGAGGGCTAACCTCAAGGGGATTATAGGGACTCTTCATTCCGGCACAAACCAGCAGATTCAAGTAAGTGGAATATTGACAGATGATGTAAACTTTATAAACCCTGAGACATGTACTTGATCTAAGGACACAATTGGTAGGCTTTGGTGATCATCTTGAAAAGTGGAAAGACCTAACGTTAGGAGACGGCCTACCAACATAAGATGCTTCCTGTAACTCGTGTGTGGTGGAACTGCTGTGTGGATCCCCTCTCCTGCTGAGCTGCGTGGATCCTGCATCACGGGTGGTGGTCCGGAGTAGTCCTCTTGGTCCTCTCCATCAGCTGTCCAACTATGGATGTAAGCCTTTGCCTTCCCACGCAGGACAGTACCCCCTTGCACCATTGGGTGTCTTTTCCTCCTTTTGGGTGGTTTGGGGAATTTACTCCAGCATTTCTGGTTGCTCTGGGAGGGGGGTGGGGGGTTACTGTGTTACTTACCTCTGTGGTTTTCTAGTACTCCCCTCTACACATTTAACTTACCTAAGTGGCGGTACCTTGGTTCGCATTCCAATTGTGGGGCGAACGCAAAGCAGTCGGTCCCTGCTGTAATCTCTCTATGGGCTTGTACCATGCCCACCGCACACCCATGAGTTTGGTTGGTTTGTGGGCTTGCCTTTTAAAATTTGCTTGGTTTCATTAGCAAAAGGCATGCATAGATCATGCCGTTTCCTGTCTTTAGCCCACCTCGAGCGCACTTGCCAACTACTGAAAACATACGAGGCCCCGTGTTTTCCGTATGGTTTCTGAACAACTTTTTTTCTATACATTTCCTATGCAACATCATGTGATCTTGCTGGCCGGTAATCAAGCGCTTTGCACCATATGGACCCAGTTACATGGATAACTGCATTTTTGGCAATAAAACGTTTAACTACGAGCTAACTTCTGTTTTACTTTTTATTTTCCATTTATGTGGCAAGACATGTCCAATTCGGAATATACTACACAAGTAGCTCTTACTCAAGCAAATGGGCGACCCATTTCATTACAAATGCTTGTTTTGGTATATGGTTTGTGCTCCCCTTGGGGTCACTATTGGTTATTACTATTTGCACTGTTTTCTAAAGTTTTTAATGCTTATTTCTGATTGCTAGTGTATATACATATTTAGTGTATTACCTACCTTTTAAGAGTGGGTCACCTGTCTGGTATTTTGTCGTGATTTGTTCCAAAAATAAAGTACCTTTATTTTTGTACAACTGGGTGTTTTCTTTCATGTGTAAGTGCTGTGTGACAACAGTGGTACTGCAAGAGCTTTCCATGTCTCCTAGATAAATCTTGGTTGCTAAACCACAGCTACCTCTAGAGGGCCTGGCTTCTAGACACTGCCTTCACTAATAGGGGATACCTGGACCTGATATAAGGTGCAAGTACCTCAAGTACCCACCACACAAATTACAATTTGAATTGAATAATATATATATATATTTTTTTTTTTTTTAATGGTATAGGGCCAGTGGTTTCTACATTTTGTTGCTAACAATCTTTGATAAGGGTGGCTCTTTTGGAGTACAGTTGGTGGATAACTGAACTGTCTCTATATTTTTTGTTATAAGTTTAATTAGAATTGCTCAGATATTTTAGATGCCCTGATGAAGGTGATCGGTCACTGGCCTGTGTGCACCAAAAAGTGCGTTGGTAACAGAGCTGGAAGAGTCCACTGAAAGGCGATTCAAAGCAGGATTATTATGCATTTTTGGTACAGGGATGTACATTATAACACCCTGTGACTCAGTATTGTTTTTATTTAAGTAGAATGGGCGAGTATGACTGAGGATGGATGCTAGTGAGATTATTATTAATTTTGAAGGGTTTTAGCTGTTTTTGTTTTGTAAAAGGTGACAATTTGAATATTTTGTATGAATTATTATACTGATACAAAGAAATGTAATAAATTAAATATGAATTTATAGAATGTTTTTAGTCGTTATACATGTTCTGGCTTTCATGCTTTATAAACTATTGTGTCCCTATTTAGGTTCAAAATATTCAGGTTAAAGAAATTAAGGTCTTTTCAGTTTTTGTAATTTTCTTTTCCCAGAGACCAATATTAATCTACTCTTATTAAGGTTTCCCTTTTCTTTTACATCACTTTGGACATGAGCAAAGCACTGGCAGATGGTTTATTCCTAACGGGGCTCAAACTTGTATTTTCTGAAGTGCTTTAGGGCAAAGTTGTCCAGTTAGCACACTAAGGCCATTAAGGAACAGCCAAGGCAAAGGTACGTCTGTGAGACAAGGTGTTGTTCACAGGAATGGATGCCTTGGTTAAAGACACTCAACTGCCACCTGTGTCTAGCTACTGGGAGAGGAGACAGAGCGGCAACGTCATTACTAAGGAGACTTGCATCACACCATTGCACTTATTCAGTGCGACAGTTCTGAGCAGCCAACAACTTATGAACAAAGTGGGCAGGATCCGAGGGACATGACGTGCACATACTTTTTAAATTTGACAAACAGTTACCTGACCCCTACTATGTTAAAAGGCAACTGGCCCAGAATGGTTGATTCCAACATTTGAGAAGTCTCAGCTGAAGTAGAAGAGGGAGGGGTCTCCTCCACTGTGAAGTAGAGAATGGGACAGACAGCTACACAAAAAACAAGCATTCTTGCCAGAGTATCTGTTGCCCACAAGAAATGCAAGTGTGCTTGTGAGAAATGGCCTCTTTTTGACACCCCCAACTGCTTATGTGGTAAATTTCCTTACAGGGGATGGACTATCAAGTGGAACACAGAGAATGCCCATGCCAATGCTGATGGCCTTTCCAGGTTCTTCCACTTAGATGATGAAGGCTCACTAGTGAAAGGGTAGACTCATCCTCTCATTTGGGGGGGGGGGGGGGGGGAAATAGTGTGATATGGTTAGCCCTCACTTTCTGCCTGATGTATTATGTTGCCTAGAAATTGTAGTGCCCAGGGCCCATTCTAACCAGGTTCCCTGAGCCAGAGCTCTCATCCTAAAACTGATGTCATGCACTGGCACAATTGGGTACACCCTTAGCTACCACTATAAGTCCCTAGTAAGATGGTACTTGGGTACCCAGGGTGTGAGGTACTATGGGCAGCAGCACTGATTGTGCCACCCTCTAGAGCAGTGGTCTCCAAACTTTTTCATGCTGCGCCCCCCAGTTGAAAAATAAAAAATCCTTGCCCCCCCCCCTCAGAATTTTTCTGAATTATTTTATAAAGATTGCAATGTTTAAATACCATTAGACCTATTTAAACATTGCAGTTAAATACTGTTACCTTTATAAACAATGCAAAGACATGTGTCTGCTTAAAACAAAGCCCGGTTATCTGTAAAATGTTTATTTTGGCCAGAGCACCTGGTGCCCCCCCCCCCCCGGGATCACTTGAGGCCCCCCAGTTTGAAGATCTCTGCTCTAGAGCCATGCATCCAGATGCACCCAGAACTGCCATTGCAGGCAGAGTGTCCTGCTGTAAACCTAAAACACAACCTCGACATTGCACGCCTCCTGTGTGCCTAGCCCACCGTACGCTGCATTTATTATGGGTAAGACACCACTCTGGCAGGCCTTACATCCTTTAGGCAGGGTGCACCATATTATATTTGAGGGCACAGCTGCATGAGAAATATGCCCCCACTGTGTCCTTGCCAAACCTGTGACATAGCGAGGGAACAGAGAAGCCATTTTAATACGTGTGCCCGGCACTGGTCAACACCAGTTTCTTAGCTACATGATGGCTACTCTGAACCCTGGGTTGTTTAGTATCAAACAGCTCAATGATAAATCCAAACTGATACCAGTATTGGATTTATTCTTAAATGTACCCAGGGGTCACCTTAGAGGTGCCACCTGCAAAAGCTTGGCATGATTTCTGACCATTCTATCCATGCCTGCCACCTTCAGACACCTCACCTTGGGGGAGAGCCCCGCCTCTCTGGTTTGTAGAACAATGCCCTTCCAGGGTGGAGATGCTAGCACCCCATCCCTGAGGAATGTGTACTGCCCTGCCCGTGAGCTTCAAAAGGCTTACTGTCTTTGAAACTTGACCCCCAGGCCTGCTGCTAGCAGCAGATGGTCAGCCCCTTTGCAAACCCCCATTTTTGGCGGGAAACCACACAGAGAGTAAGGGGAATGGCCCCACCCGGCATCCACCACCCCTAAGGTTTTGCCTGCGAGGTGGACCCTCAAATTAATTTTCCTCCATCTTAGATGGAAGGAAACTAACCAAACAGGGATAGAGAAGTGACCCTTCTTAAAGAAAGTGGTCACTATAGTGGGTGGAGCCACCTAGAGGTAATTGTTCCAGTGGACACAAAGGATCCCCCTAAAATGCCCACTAAATTCAGTTTTTAGTAGGCACCCCTAGATCAGCTATTCGATCAGAATCGAAGGACACAAAGAAGACCAGCACCAAGAAGATCCAAGGCACAGTGTGGACCTGCTACACAAGAAAAGGCGCCACAACCTGCCTGCTGCACAGAGGACTCGACAATCGCGGCTGAAGAGCTGCTGGACACTGGACTGACCTCAAGAACCCCCAGGTACCTCCATGCTTTGCCAATAGCCCATTAACTGCCTCCAGAATGGAGGTACCACTCTGCAACAAAGAAGACCAGCAACCCAGTGAGGGTCACTTCACTGACCGGAAGCTAACTCCTGAACCGGAAGTAGCAACTGGAGCTGGTGACACCAATGACCATGAGGACAAACCCTGCAAGTGTGCCACGTTTGGTGGCACTGCGTCCTCCAGTGGTCGAAATGTACCAATACCCTGGGTACTGGTCAGTTGATGTCGGACACCAGGAAAACCAGCCCGGCCGTGGTTGAAAAAGGACCAGGAGGAAGCCCAAGTCGAGGGACTTCAGAACACCACGGACCTCCTGCCAGAGTGCCCTTGTTGCCCTGCAAGTGACCCTTGAAGTGACTTACCTCCAGATCCAAAGGGCATCTTTGTGACCGCTCACCAATTCGCCCTGCACCCAGCCACCCTATAATGAAGAACCCGGTGTGCTTCAAGTGTCCCTCGCCCCCTTACAACCTTGACACTCCAAGGGGGCCCCAAGGAACCACCTCTAAACGTACCTGCACAAACCTTTCCCAAGTACTCCCCCCTGCAATGGCTCTGCACTAGCTCCAGAGACTTTTCACAGCTGCTCCAGCTGAAACAGTGAGGTGTCCTAACTTCTCCAGCTGGCACAGTGTGCCCACCAATGAACTTGACCAGCCTGCAAAAGAAAGAACTTGGTAAAGCAACTGTGTGGTTTTATACGTATTTTTAAATTGTGACTCTCTATTGAGTCCTATGGTGAGTAATTAGACACAAAAAGGCTATTTTTTTTTATTAAAAACTTCAAAAACCCATATTTCCCAAAGCACGTAACCAATTTTGACAATCCTGGTCCCAAAAATTATATAAAAATCTGAAGTATTTTTATAAATTGGTCTTGAGTTATTCCTTCGAATGTGTGAGTTGCATGACTGATACTGAGTAGGACAAATGGTTTGCTCTTTTTTCAAGATTGGCCCGAATGCTCAACCAAGATACCTTAAAAATTAGGTGATCTAGTTTTTACCACTGTAAACCAACGTGTGGTTGCCTGGACCCCCTGCACATTGTGCCTAGCACTGCACACTACATAGAGGGCCAGTCTCCTACAGTGCTCATCTGATTAGTCTGAGGATGTACAGGCTGCTTGGAGACCAGTGTTGGTTTTAACTGACTGAGTCACTTGAAGAGTATTCTTCTTGAGATGTATTTTAAGGTGACCCTGATGAGCTGTGTGCTATTAAAGGACAGTTAAAAAATGTGTTGGCACTATGTGAAGTCTACATATTACTCATATCTAAACTTTAAAAGCACTTTTTTAAATCTTAAATCTAAATGTCTGTGCACTTCGTAGCAGCATATCATACTGTATGTAATGCAGTACATATTCATAGCGCTATCTGCCCTAGGATGGGCACCCACCAACATTAAAAACCCACAAGTCACTACTGCCCCTTTGCATGAAGCAGAATTCAATTATGTGGCTACCTGGATACACACACATATCTTCAGTGATTACATTAACCAACAGAGGTTTCAAAGCATAAAACAAGCATTTGCAACGCCAATAGGACCAATCTTTGGTACCTACTGGCTTTGCCAATAAGTTTTAGTCTTGCTGTACACCAATCCGGATGCTTTGCATTGCTCTGAAAAAATAAAGTCAATGTTGAAAAGTTGAAAGCAAAAGTTATGTTGTAGGCATGCTTGTGGGTGAGTGTTTCTGCTAGTGTGAATGTGAGTGAGTGAATATGAACATGAGAGGGCGTGAGATGCGACTTCCGCTACCCCTGGCATTTTAGTGAATTGATGAACAGTACCGGAATCACAGCTTGATTAGTGGAGGGGCACTAATTAAAATGATTAAATATATGCTTGGACCATGTGTAGGAAGCTGGATCTGTATATACTATATCAAAGTGAGATATACTGTGCACAGAGTCCACGGGTTCTGTAGGAAGGTAGCCTCTTTCTAGCCTTGTTACTCCCACTTTTGGCCTGTTTACTGTCTCACTGGGATCCTGCTAGCCAGGGCTCCTAGTGAAAACCCTATGTTGTCAGTGTGTTGGATATGTGTCACTGGGATCCTGCTAGCCAGGACCTCAGTGCTCATACGTTTGTGGCCTATATGTGTTCCCTGTGTGGTGCCTAACTGTATCACTGAGGCTCTGCTAACCAGAACCTCAGTGTTTATGCTCCCTTTGCTTTTAAAATTGTCACTGCAGGCTAGTGACTAATTTTACCAATTCTGATTGGCACACTGGAACACCCTTATAATTCCTTTGTATATGGTACCTAGGTACCCAGGGTATTGGGCTTCCAGGAGATCCCTATGGGCTGCAGCATTTCTTTTGCCACCCATAGGGAGCTCAGACAATTCTTACACAGGACTGCCACTGCAGCCTGAGTGAAATAACATCCATGTTATTTCACAGCCATTTTACACTGCACTTAAGTAACTTATAAGTCACCTATATGTCTAACCCTCACTTGGTGAAGGTTAGGTGCAAAGTTACTTAGTGTGTGTGGGCACCCTGTCACTAGCAAGGTGCCCCCACATTGTTCAGGGGAAATTTCCTGGACTCTGTGAGTGTGGGGACACCATTACACGTGTGCACTACACATAGGTCAATACCTATATGTAGCGTCACCATGGTAACTCTGAACATGGGCATGTAACATGCCTAAGATCATGGAATTGTCCCCCCCAAGCCAAATGTGGTATTGGGGTGCCAATCCCATGCTTCCCCTGGTCTCCAACCAGAGCCTGCGTACTACTTTCCGGGGTCTCCACTGCAGCTACTGCTGCTGCCAACCCCTCAGACAGGTTTCTGCCCCCCTGGGGCCTGGGCACCCTGGTCCCAGGAAGGCAGAACAAAGATTTTGATACCAAACTTCCCAGTATTTAGTGAACCCATTATGGTGCTGTGGAGTTCGTAATGACAAGCTCCCAGACGATATACTTAATATGACTACACTGCACTTACAATGTCTAAGAATGGACTTAGACACTGTACAGCATGGATACTCAAAGTAAAGCCAGCGGGCCTCATGCGGCCCCTCTGACCTTAACATGCGGCCCCCTGGGCAAGAGGAGCACTGGACAGCTGTTTGTTCGACTCAGCACTTACAATAAAAATATTAAATAGACACACACTCGTTTATTTAAACTTAATTGGTGTTAAGGAAAGGAAGTGACCGGGGACTCCTCCACTTAACTTTAGAAACGCCTTCATTTGTAAAGACATCTTGCAGCATAAGTGTAAAACTATGCCAGTCACTTCAAAATTAAAAAAAAAAATTTAGTTAACATACAGAACCTTTTCACCCTAGTACAATTTGTTTTATCAGTACATTGAGATGTATTCATGTAAAAGTGATAGTTTTCAAACATTTATTCTTCCCCTTACCATGAGAACACCAGCAATAGTAAATTTAAAGAGGGATGTCACTTATGTGCACTTTATGGGTGGCCTGGGTTCCTATCATACATGAACAACGTTATAGTTTATTAAACCAAACAGAAGCAGGTTTTGTGCAGCACACACCATGAAATCCTATATTTTGAGGTCATATATGCGATAATGCAGAAAACGAGGTAAAGTGAAGTTAAACAATTGCCTAGAATCACACAATCCAGGTTTTCTGGTTTCCCATTGTTCATTTCAGCCACAAGATATATGTGCGTGTGTGTGTGTCTATATCTATCTTTTGCTTCTCCTACACTTTCCTTGCCACCAATGCCCCCAGGCACGCCAGCCAACCGTCACTACTGGCATCAATGTAGCCCCCGGGCACACCACAGACCAAACTTTTTGGCCCCTGGGAAAATGTTTGCAAGTACCCATGCTGTAGAGGTATATTGCTCATGCAGCTCTGCCCTCACCTGTGGTATAGTGCACCCTGCCCTAGGGCTGTGTGGCCTGCTAGAGGGGTGATTTACCTACGTCACAAGCAGTGGCACCGAAAGGGGTGCCATGGCTACTTTGCCTTTTTCTCCCCACCAGTGCACACAAGCTGCAAGGCAGTGTGCATGGGCTGAGTGAGGGGTCCTCCCAAGTGGCATAATACATGCTGCAGCCCCTAGAGACCTTCCCTGGCAAAAGGGCCATGGGTACCTTTGGCAAGGGACTTAACTGTGTGCCAGGGCTGTGCCAATTGTGGAAACAAAAGGTACAGTTTTAGGGAAAGAACACTGGCGCTGGGGCTTAGTTAGCAGAGTCCCAGCACACTTTCAATCAAAATTGGCTTAAACATTGGGCAAAAAGTGTGTGTGCGCACGGGGGGCGGACCATGCCAACAGTGGTACTTGCCTACACCATGCTCCACAGACTAAACAGAAGCAACACCAAGGTGTGAGCTGGCCAAATAGGAGACCGTAAACAAGAGAGACAAAAACAGTTACTTGAAGACGAAAGACCAACAGAAAAGCTGCAGAATGTTTTTTTAGTCACGCCTTTCATCTCACCCCCATGCCCACTGACCGAGCCCCAGATGTACTCAGTATCACAGTTACAATACTTTTTTTATGCACTTCAACTACTGCAATCAATTAAGATGGACACTGGACCCATATTCCAGGGGCATAACTCATTCATAGCTGAAGAGCATGGCAATATGCCATTGCAAAACACTGCAAAGGCCGTAGGCAAAAGGGAGTGTGTGTGTGTGTGGTGGAGGGGGAGACATTCATAAGTATTAAGAAAGAAAAAACAAGCATTGGCAATGCCAATGCCAATAGGTCTCGCATTTGTGAGAGTTCGAGCTATTGGTGTTGTAAATGAAAACGTCTTTTACCCATGTGTTTTGTTTTGAATTGGAGAGGATGTATACTGTGTGGAGAGGACTTAAGTAGTTGGATTGCAATTGTTTATTGTGGAATTGAGAGGTGTGGGGTGGATTTGTGCAGTGGAATTATGTGGCATGATGGATAGATAGGGAGAGAGCTGCGCAGAATAAATAGACAGGAAGACGTAGAGGGATAGATAGTTTGTGCAAAGTGCTGAATGAACTCCAGACAGAAGAGCAGAAAGTGTGTGAGAAAGACAGACTGTAAAGAAATGGCTCCCTGTTGCAGTTACCCCCCACTTTGTGCCTGATGCTGACTTGACTGAGAAGTGTGCTGGGACCCTGCTAACCAGGCCCCAGCACCAGTGTTCTTTCACCTAAAATGTACCATTGATTCCACAATTGGCACACCCTGGCATCCAGATAAGTCCCTTGTAACTGGTACCTCTGGTACCAAGGGCCCTGATGCCAGGGAAGGTCTCTAAGGGCTGCAGCATGTATTATGCCACCCTAGAGACCCCTCCCTCAGCACAGACACACTGCTTACCAGCTTGTGTGTGCTAGTGAGAACAAAATGAGTAAGTCGACATGGCACTCCCCTCAGGGTGCCATGCCAGCCTCTCACTGCCTATGCAGTATAGGTAAGACACCCCTCTAGCAGGCCTTACAGCCCTAAGGCAGGGTGCCCTATACCATAGGTGAGGGTACCAGTGCATGAGCACTGTGCCCCTACAGTGTCTAAGCAAAACCTTAGACATTGTAAGTGCAGGGTAGCCATAAGAGTATATGGTCTGGGAGTCTGTTTTACACGAACTCCACAGCACCATAATGGCTACACTGAAAACTGAGAAGTTTGGTATCAAACTTCTCAGCACAATAAATGCACACTGATGCCAGTGTACATTTTATTGTAAAATACACCACAGAGGGCACCTTAGAGGTGCCCCCTGAAACTTACCCGACTATCTGTGTAGGCTGACTGGTTCCAGCAGCCTGCCACACTAGAGACATGTTGCTGGCCCCATGGGGAGAGTGCCTTTGTCACTCTGAGGCCAGTAACAAAGCCTGAACTGGGTGGAGATGCTAACACCTCCCCCAGGCAGGAGCTGTAACACCTGGCGGTGAGCCTCAAAGGCTCACCCCTTTGTCACAGCCCAGCAGGGCACTCCAGCTTAGTGGAGTTGCCCGCCCCCTCCGGCCACCGCCCCCACTTTTGGCGGCAAGGCTGGAGGGAACAAAGAAAGCAACAAGGAGGAGTCACTGGCCAGTCAGGACAGCCCCTAAGGTGTCCTGAGCTGAGGTGACTAACTTTTAGAAATCCTCCATCTTGCAGATGGAGGATTCCCCCAATAGGATTAGGGATGTGACCCCCTCCCCTTGGGAGGAGGCACAAAGAGGGTGTACTCACCCTCAGGGCTAGTAGCCATTGGCTACTAACCCCCCAGACCTAAACACGCCCTTAAATTTAGTATTTAAGGGCTCTCCCTGAACCTAAGTTTTTAGATTCCTGCAACAACAAGAAGAAGGACTGCCTAGCTGAAAACCCCTGCAGAGGAAGACCAGAAGACAACAACTGCCTTGGCTCCAGAAACTCACCGGCCTGTCTCCTGCCTTCCAAAGAACTATGCTCCAGCGACGCCTTCCAAAGGGACCAGCGACCTCTGAATCCTCTGAGGACTGCCCTGCTTCGACGACGACAAGAAACTCCCGAGGACAGCGGACCTGCTCCAAAAAGACTGCAACTTTATCCAAAGGAGCAGCTTTAAAGAACCCTGCAATCTCCCCGCAAGAAGCGTGAGACTTGCAACACTGCACCCGGCGACCCCGACTCGGCTGGTGGAGAACCAACACCTCAGGGAGGACCCCCGGACTACTCTACGACTGTGAGTACCAAAACCTGTCCCCCCTGAGCCCCCACAGCGCCGCCTGCAGAGGGAATCCCGAGGCTTCCCCTGACCGCGACTCTCTGAAACCTAAGTCCCGACGCCTGGAAAAGACCCTGCACCCGCAGCCCCCAGGACCGGACTTTCACTGCAGAAGTGACCCCCAGGAGTCCCTCTCCCTTGCCCAAGTGGAGGTTTCCCCGAGGGAGCCCCCCCTTGCCCGCCTGCAGCGCTGAAGAGATCCCTTGATCTCTCATTGACTTCCATTGCAAACCCGACGCTTGTTCTAACACTGCACCTGGCCGCCCCCGCGCCGCTGAGGGTGAAATTTATGTGTGGGCTTGTGTCCCCCCCGGTGCCCTACAAAACCCCCCCGGTCTGCCCTCCAAAGACGCGGGTACTTACCTGCTGGCAGACTGGAACCGGGTCACCCCCTTTTCTCCATTGGAGCCTATGCGTTTTGGGCACCACTTTGAACTCTGCACCTGACCGGCCCTGAGCTGCTGGTGTGGTAACTTTGGGGTTGCTCTGAACCCCCAACGGTGGGCTACCTTGGACCAAGAACTGAACCCTGTAAGTGTCTTACTTACCTGGTAAAACTAACAAAAACTTACCTCCCCCAGGAACTGTGAAAATTGCACTAAGTGTCCACTTTTAAAATAGCTATTTGTGAATAACTTGAAAAGTATACATGCAATTGAAATGATTCAAAGTTCCTAATGTACTTACCTGCAATACCTTTCAAACAAGATATTACATGTTAAATTTGAACCTGTGGTTCTTAAAATAAACTAAGAAAAGATATTTTTCTATACAAAACCTATTGGCTGGATTTGTCTCTGAGTGTGTGTACCTCATTTATTGTCTATGTGTATGTACAACAAATGCTTAACACTACTCCTTGGATAAGCCTACTGCTCGACCACGCTACCACAAAATAGAGCATTAGTATTATCTCTTTTTACCACTATTTTACCTCTAAGGGGAACCCTTGGACTCTGTGCATGCTATTCCTTACTTTGAAATAGCACATACAGAGCCAACTTCCTACACAGACTCAGTTAATATGAGAGGAGAGCAATATAATAGAAAGAATGATAACCAAAGGACGGACAAAGGGGGACAAAGAAAAAGGAACAGGAGAGAGAGAAAGAGCAAGAAAATGTGTGTGCATGTGCTTGAGAGATAAAGGAAGCTAGAGGGAGAATGAGTGAAACAGAGAGGGGACAAACTTGGTGGCATCATTTAAAATGGCAGCGGCGTACAGTCATGTAACTATGAGTTAGGGCTGGCCTCTATGTAGTGACTGTGTGCTGTAGCAGGAAAACCAGACTGATCGGGCAGCCTTTATCGGCCATCAATATATACATTGGTCCTCATGTTAGGAAGTCAGGATTGCCCCATGACCCAAGAATTTAGAAAAAAAAACATCTTGTGACACACAGGCTTGAACGAAATTACTTTGCTGTGCTTACGGTTTTTATGTGTCTTCCGTTATGGGAACTGGCTTAGTATGAACAAGCTCATTAGTAAACAAACAAAGTTATGCCAAGCGCAGGAGACAGAACATCCTAAAGACATCTTCGTGTGCATTGGACAAAAGTGCAAAGGGGGCCATTTCATTTAAATGCAGGCTTAGTTTAATTGCAGCTTGCACATCTCCGATCTTTCACCATGCTGAAATCCAGGAACTTATTTTTCTGAAGTAGATTGTTCAAGTGTATTTTTATCACGAAAAAAATCATTAGAGAAGATTAATTTTGGAGTATTTGCTTCGCTCCTATTGAATTCTTATGATTCCTCTGCTTTTATGTGGTGCATTCTTTTTTACCATCAAGTAGCGCATATTTTAATTATTGTCAGTTACCATAAAGAGAGCTGTTAAAAAACACAATATATCAAAAATACACTGTCCACACCGCATCACTTACTACACGGTGTACGAAAGCATGCTTCGGAGAATAGGTGTGGCTTTGTATTTACATTGAAAAGTTTTGTCGGTTCAAAAATATGTTTTCTGTTGTGTAGCATAGTGTTATAAGTAGTGCTTAGACTGGGCTTTTAGTAGGTTGCATAAATCGGTTGCCGAAAGTAAGACATCTCCAGATACCTCTTCCAATAGAGGAATAAGCCAACATCAACATTTGTTTTTCTTGTCTTCTTTTTACCTACGTTGCTCTGCAAGATTACCTACAAACTGACAAACCACAAGCCGTTCCTCAGTGAAATAATACTTAACTGTGTCCAGGGTTTCTTTGTTTTGCCCCACGTAAGCAAGATCAATACTTTTTGAAAAACGCTCGGAACATGTTCCAGCCCACATAATTACATTAGTTTATTAATGAATGTGAGCAGCTACTGAGGGAACCGGGTTTGAGTCTATGCATTGGTTCTCCCCGTGCCTACCAAAAACCCCAATTTAAATACATGTCAAGCCTTAACAAATAAATCAATGGGTAAACTGAAACAAAATGCAGAATTCCCTACAAGTAATTAGAAGTACTAAACGAACTCCCGTTGGTGAATGGGCAGAAACCAAATGAAACAAGCAACAGCGTAGAAAAGAGACGGCCTCGCCATGACGTAAATTACATCATCACGCATGATGTGCAGCGGCCATTTTGAATTGGGGGGAATATACTTTAAATACTGTAACAGTAGCGATTTTCTTTACGCATCGGCAGTGCTAAGAAAATAGATTGTCTTTGCACCAGGGAGACAGGGGGCAGTTAGGCTCTCTCATAAAACATTTGACCTCGGTCTTTAAATGCAGGGCACATGTAACCAGAGAAGAACATGATTTAGAGCCCTGTGAACAAAAACAGACCTCAGCCACTGCAAACATCCAGCGCTCTGGTCAAATGCTATTAGCCTCAGAAAAAAAAAGTAGTCCCCAAGCACATGCTACATTGGTACAAGTGGAAGGGTACAAGTACTGGGACCATGCTCCAGGGGAGTGTACAACTGATGAAAAGGTGGGACAGAGAGCAAGGATTGCCCACTAGCAAGCAAGGATTTTTTAAGGACACTGAAACAAACCAATGAAAAAGCAGACAGTCCACAAAGAAGTATATACAAGAGGTCTCGAATGCTCGACCTAAAAAAAACAGGGAATACGAGTAGCTCAAGGAAACAGCCACAAACGGGCAATCTACAACTGCCTACGAACACTTTACAAAGCCACTGTCAATCGTATATTTGGCCGGACTGTCACAGATTCTCTTCCCTGTAAATCCCTCACTGGAAATCACCCACGATATCCATTTGGGTGAATCAGCAATGTACTTGTATTATTATCAATTATTTCACATACACATAGAATAAGCGCTGGCTCACTAAGGGGAGCAGTATTCCCCACCCCCCAAATACTATGGAAACGCAATCGACACACTGGCGCAGCTAACATCAATGTCACTGTTACAACAGTCACTATCAACACCACCACGGCACTCACACATGCTTGTTTGCACGTTTTACCACACGCCCGCCTGCGGACCCACTGGTTGAGCCGCTTGCTTCTAAGAGGCTCGCACCTATCCACAGCAACTAAAATATCCGTACTCGCGTCCCCGAACGCCGCGGTCCAGTCAAATCAACCCATGCCTCGAACGCAACTTTGGGAATTTGGCCGTGGATAAGGGCAAACATTATACTGCCACTGCACTGATGTTATGAGGAAAATAGTGCAAGTGGGTACCGGCAGTCTGATAAACAGCTTCAACATTCATCTCACAAAACTCACTATACCGATTCGCTTTATCCAACTAAGGTCGATTCATAGATCGGCTCGTTAGGGTTTTTTCTCTCAAGGGAATTTGCATCGCTTTTGGCCTTCGAGACAACGAACTCTTCCACCGCCCTCCGTATCTCTCCAAAGCAAGGCGCTGCCCGCCGCCTACAATGCCAACAAGTAAAGGCGCGCTGACGTCAGACGTCTACAACAATGAAGAACAATTGAACAGAACATAACCATGCTTCGGTACACGTCAACTATATATGTCAGAGGCGAACAAGATCTCACTATGAGGAGACCTATGGGGAGCTGTCTACAACTGCTCCCCGTACGGCGCCCCTACTGGAAGATATCTACAACTCTTCAAGAAAGATACTCACCAGCTCTTCGACCGCGAGACCTAGCGGAAGAAACTCAGGGAAGTTCGTTCTTGTGCCGTAGAAATTCACTCTACGCAGTCCCTATTTTAGTCCTCCCTACACCGGAACAAAATGGCCGCCCGGCAGTGACATGCGGCAAAACTACGACATCCGTAACCACGCCCACTCGATGTTTCTACTGGCAGTGACGTCTATAACTTTAACATCCGGTTCCGACGTTTGTATTGCTTCCCTCGTCATCTTTCTACAGTCTTTGTAGGAATGGCTGTTTAAGGGCAATCGCAAAGCTCTCCTTCCCCTGTAGTAATTTCTCTTTGGGCTTCCAACCACGCCCGTGTCATGTCAGTCACTTTCATTGGTTTATGGGCTTGCCTTTTAAAATCCGCTTGCTTTCATTTGTGAAAGGCATGCATAAGTCATGCCTTTTCCTGTGTTTAGCCCACCCACACAGCATCAGTAAACTATGAGGTTCAGATTTTTAGCATGGTTTCTAGACTACTTTATTTATTTTCCACGCATCGCACTGAGGTTTACATAGTGCGATCGCACTCGTTTTTTCCGTTTTTTATTTCAGCCATATCGCGCTGCATTTTACATAGTGCGGTTGCGCTGCGTTTTTTTTTTTCCTTTTAATTTGTGTGGCAAGAAAAGTCCGGTTAGGAGTTTACAACGTTAATAGCTCTGACTCGAGCAAATGCAAGACCCGTTGCATTGGCCCCTGTGCAAACCTTTCATCGTGCAGGGCAAAAAAAAATTCTAGCTGAATAGGGTGACCAGACGTCCCGGATTTCCCCCGACAGTCCCGGTTTTTAGAGAACTGTCCCTACGCGTCTCTTAATTTTAAATAAATGTCCCGGTTTTTGGGACAAAAGTCAGATCTTTAAATAAATGTCTTGGTTTCTGGGACAAAGGTCAGATCACCTAGGGCAGCATAAGTTAAAGACGCCTACAAAGTATGAAATAATTAAAATAATTTATCTGTTACTGTCAGGCAACACAGTCCTCTGTCTGCTCCCAGCAGAGAGAGGAGTGAGGAGCCTAGAGAGGTGGGTGCGGGCGGGTTGGGGGTGCAGGGTGGGAAGTCAAGTAAGTGTGTGTGTGTGCGCGCACTCACAAAGCTATGCAAAAAAAAGGGACAGGCCAGATATAAAAGTGAGAATAAAGTCTTTAGTCCTTCTTTTATGTCTAACCTGTCCCGGTTTTTGCTCCTCAAGTTCTGGTCACCCTATAGCTAAAGCAACAAAGAATTTTCTATTCTATTAAGGACACAGAAGGGAGGATTGTGCTTCGCTTTTCTTTACTGAAAAATTACCTTTTTTAGTTTAATCAGCTTTATTATGGAATAAAAAAAAAAACATAAACACAGGAAATAGTAAAAGTACAAAGCTAATAAGCAATGTAGAGAGAAAAGTTGTTTACAATTTTATAATTAAAGGGAGAAGGAAGGATATAAAAGGGGGAAGGGGAATGTAATTCAACATTTGAAAATCAGGTAGGTATATATAATAATATATAAGCATAATGAGAAAAACTAGACCCATGTTACTGAGAAAAGAACAGATAAATTAACAGATTACCGTGGTTTAAAATTCTCAGACCTAATGGATTGATCACATTGTTTAACAATATTGAGAAAGTTCATTAGTGTGGGCCAATACAAATCCCTATTCACCAGAGGTCTAGAAACAGAAGAAAAAATAGATAATCTAAATGATAATGGCAAATATTATTTCACCAAGCTGCAGAGGATATGCTAGAGGAAGACTTCCAGTTAATTGTAACTTGTTGAAAAGCTAAGGCCAACATAAGATCAAATAATCCTTTGTCATGGGCATGTAATTCAATTTGATCTGTAAGACTACCTACAAAAATTGAGATAATTGACACAGGGCATTTTATTCTAAAAATAACTGAGAGTTGGGCCCAGACTTTTGCCAAAAAATAGCAGGAGGGTGACATAAAAAAAGGATATGAAGCAAATCACCTTTCGAGTAATGACATGACCAACAGGCAGGACTAAACATGATACCAAATTTGGCTAGGGATGTTGCTGTATGATATAGCCTACGATAAAGAAAAAACATAGATTGAGTGGTAGAGGCTGATGTTGAAATTTTAAAGATTCTGACCATATTTTGTTCCAGAAAAGAATGGTCCAATCACAACCCAAATCAGCTTCCCAGAAAGTTATACTTTGGCTTTAGGACGAAAAGGATCAATTGATCAAAAATATTTGTATACAAAAGATACTTTAGGGTTAGGAGATAGCAAATGTAAAAGTGAATCTGGGGGAGAAGAGGAAAGAGATATGGACTCTAATGGGAGCGAACAGAAAATGTCTAAAACTGTCTTCATAAGGATTGAAAATTTGTGTAAAAATGATCGAGGATAGTCAAAAATCACATGGAATTAGAGAAAGGAATAAGGATTGAGGCCATCAAAAAGATCTTGAACCCAGATAATTCTCCAAGATTTCCAATATAAGGGTCTATTATTAATAGTTATGAGTTTATTATACCAAAGTGGAGATTGCAAAAAAGTGACTATAGATGAGATTTTTCTTTGATAACAAGGACTCAATAAACAGGTATGTTTAAAAAGAGGTGGGGGAATTATGTTATTTTTTAAAGAAAACATTAACATTTCTTTACTAGAGAAAGGTACAAGTAATGCTAGCTCAATGTCAAGCCGTAATGGAATAAAAAGAGAGGGAGCTGAAGAAACACATTCGGTACCTTGTTTCAAACAAAAAGCTTTATGATAAATCCTAAAATATAGAAAGTTCACCCCTTCATTGTCCTTAGCTTTTTTAAGAAGAAAAAGAGAAATTCAAGATTTTTTCTTATTCCAGAGGAATTTGGAGAGAAGTGAGTCAATTGTTTTAAAGTAAATATCTGGTATATGAACTGGAGTCATAGATAAAATGTATAAAACAATGGGAATAATCATCATTTTAATGGAATCCATATGACCCCAACACGATAAATAAAAAGGATTCCAGGAGGACAATAGTTTGTCAATTCTATTGATACAATCCTTCATAGTTATTTTAACAGATTCTACAATGGAGTTAGGAAACCAAATGCCCAAATATTTAATTTTAGAATTATTCCAATGAAACCCAGTGGAGTCAAACAAATGCTTAGTACAACATTTTGTAAGGGGCATAATTTTGGTCTTGTCTGAAATAGTTTTATAATCAGAGACAGATAAAAAGCTTGAAAGGTCTTTAAGTAAAGCAGGTATTGAAATATCAGTATTAGAAAGGAAAAGAAGAATATCATCTGCATAAGCAGATAGTTTTAAATGTTTATCACCATACTGAAAACCTGATAGAGAGGCGTTTTCACAGATACGAGAGAGGAACGGTTCAAGGGCTAAAACAAATAAAAGAGGTGATAAAGGACACCCTTGACGGACCACTTGTTGCAAGGAAAAATAGTAAGATACACAACCGTTAATAAATACTGCAGCCTGAGGATCTGTGTAAAGCAAGGAAATAGGAGATATAATTTTGGGTCCAGAGCCATACCATTTCAAAGCATTGAGTAAAAAAGACCAACTTACTCTGTCAAAGGCTTTTTTTAGCATCTATAGAAATAGCTGCAAGAGAGTATGAAAGAGAAGGTGCTTTATTTAATACATTAAAAAATATACAAGAATTATCTGAAGTTAATCTACCTTTAACAAAACCACATTGTTTTTCACCAATTAATTTGGGCAAAAAGGATTCAATACGAAAGGCTAGTAATTTGGCCAAAAAATTATCATCTACATTAACAAGAGATATAAAGGGATAGTTTTTACATTGTGTAGGATCTCATCCATCTTTAGGTATTAGGCAGATAGTAGCTTCCTAAAGAAGTACCACCAGCCTTGCCAGTAAGGAAAAAAAATGAAAGAGTTGTAAGAGTTTAGGCATCGAAAGGTTGGAAAAAAGTAGATACAATTCTACAGTAAACCCATCTGGGCCAGGTGTCTTCCTTTTTTTCATCAAGTTAAGGGCTTTGAGTAATTCTGTAATTGATAAATCAGCTTCAAGAAGATCAAAATTCATTAAAGGCTGGGAAGGAGGAGAAACAGAGTTAAGATAGGAATCAATAGATGTAGAATGAATGGGATGTTCTGAATTATATAAAATTTTGTAGAATTTCGTGAATTCAGTTAAAATGTCACACTCTTTAAATAAAAGTCTCCTGTCTGATAATTGAATAGATTCAATAAAAGAGCGCTCCTTACGTATTTTCAAATAATTGGCTAAAAGTTTCCTGATCTATTACGACCACCATAATAACGAGCACTACTACGTAAAAATACGGAGGAAGCTTGATCAGTTGATTTTTTTATTAAAAGCTAATTTGGCCTGAACTAGTTCACAAAACGAAGAATCTGAAGATGAGGAATACAATTTATGTTCTAAACGTTTAATATTAGATAACAAAAGTTTCTGCTAGTGAGCAAAATAATTATTTTTCTTTGATACAAAATCTATGATAAAACCATGAGCTGAGGCTTTAAAGGAGTCCCAAATCAATTGGGGAGATGTGTCAGAAGTGGTACCAAATAAAAATAACTCATTAGTGAAAGAGACAAAAGAAGAGGAAAAGTTTGGATGCAACAAAAGAGCATTATTGAATCTCCATCTCCATCTCCATCTGATCGAACCAGAACTAAATCGGCAACAACAGGGGCATGGTCAGATATGAGTATAGGTTCAATAGAGACAGAGATAAGGTTCCGTGTGAGTTGCTAAGAAAAATATAATCTAGGCGAGAGAGAGAACCATGTTGGGGGGAATAAAACAAATACTCTTAAACAGTGGGATTACATAATCTCCACACATCCTATAAAGAATTCTGGGAAATGGTGGAGTGGAATTGTGTTGTAATATACCTGGCATGCTGTAGGCCAGAAGCTGAACAACATTATTCTGTCATAGAAAGAGAGGCACTTGCTTGTATGTGGGCAATCAAGCACTTCAAATTCTACTTATGGGGTTTGCCTTTTGTGGTGAGGACTGATCACAGGCCTCTTGTCCAAACTTTTTCCTCCAGGAAGAATAAAGAGTTGTCCCCAAGAATGCGTAGGTGGGCGGAAGGACTATTAGAGTTCAACTTTGTTGTGGAATATGTGCCAGGACCGAAGAATGTGGTAGCATATTTTTTGTCCCGTTCTTCGGTTGTTAGTAGTGAGGATTCTAATGATGAGGTTATCATCAATTGGGTGAGAGAGGCAGCTATCAATGAAGAGGAGTGGATTTCGGCTATAGAGAAAGATTCAGACAGACATAAACTTCGAGAGTTCATTGTAAAAGGTTGGCCGGTGCACAAAGACATCCCTGACTCTTTGAAAGGTTATTGGAATGTGAGAGATGAGCTCTCTCTAAATGGTAATGAGCTATTTAGGGGTAATAAATCTATACCTCCTGAAGGTGTGAGGAGTAAGATTCTCAATTTGGCTCATGAAGGACACCTGGGTAG
This sequence comes from Pleurodeles waltl, assembly GCF_031143425.1. Classification (NCBI taxonomy): domain Eukaryota; kingdom Metazoa; phylum Chordata; class Amphibia; order Caudata; family Salamandridae; genus Pleurodeles; species Pleurodeles waltl. The sequence goes on along the minus strand of NC_090445.1, from coordinate 1,554,035,066 downwards.
AAGTTTAACGAAATCCAGACTTAGAACAATATACTGGTGGCCAGGGTTAAATCGTGATGCTGAGGCCGTTGTAAAAGACTGCATGAGTTGTGCACACAATGACAAAAGTAAGGTTGTAGTGAAAGCGCCACTTTCTCCCATTGAGATTCTGAACAAGCCCTGGGCCAAACTAGGTCTTGACTTTATGGGTCCCTTTCACCTCTTAACTGCGAATGAGCGATATGTCACACCCACGGTAGACTATGCGTCTAAATGGGTGGTGACCAAATGTGTCAATTCCGTTGATACTCGGACTGTGATTGAGTTTTTGAAAGAAGATTTTTCTATGGAGGGTATACCTAGTCATTTGATTACAGACAATGGTGTACAGTTGACCTCGCATGAGATGAAGCTCTTTTTAGACTCCCTAGCTATTGTGCATTTGAGAACAGCACTGTATCTGCCCCAGGCCAATGGTCTCGCTGAACGTATGAATAGAATGGTCAAGGCTTGTGTGCAAGAAGCTATTGAAACCAGGGCTCCTTTGACTGATCTCCTGAGGGATTTGTGGTGGGCACATCGCAACACTCCTAACAGCATCACTAACATAGCTCCTTTTGAATATATGAGAGGAAGATTAGGTTGCACTAAGCTGTTTCCAGCATGGTTCAGGGACAGTTTGACGCAGGTTGATCTAGGGAAATTTGACAAGGCACCAGTTCTCAGAGGGAGGTATCAACATAATTACAAGTTGCGCTTTGATACCAAGCATTGTGTCTCTAGTGTGAAATGGAAGGTTGGTGACTTGGTGTTGGTGAGAAATCCTTGTTTCAATACCAAGGGCAAATCATCCTTCAAGGGCCCTTTTCGAATCAAAGTGGTAAAGAAGAACATTGTGATTCTTGACAATGGAGATGCGTGGAGTATGTCCAGAATTGCGAGATGGAGGGGTGTAGCAGAAGACTCTCCTACTTTGGAAGATCAAGGAAAGAATCAGCATACATCCAAGGAGCTACCACGCTATAAAATTCCATCCAGATTACTCTCCAAGCCCCTCTGGATGAGAGATTATGTATCTTGACTTGCATGTTTCTTTTTCTGGTTTAATTCATATGCATTCTTGTTACAATGTTCATTTATTCCTACCATGTTATGTTCTTCTATTCTGTTTTAATACTGGTGTGTTCTTGTTACAATTTTTGTTATTGTTTTTTTATTTTGGGATTTTAATGTAAGGGAAGGGGATGTGTTGTAATATACCTGGCATGCTGTAGACCTGGAACCTCAGTGATGTTAGTGTTCCAGGATTCTCATTCTGGAGCCTGGTGACACTGTGGTTCCAGGCAGCCATTTGTGGTGCGGCGGTTGTTGGTGTCGGTTGAGACGGTGTTCATTCCCGTCTCTTGCTTTGGGTTGGTTACGAGAAATAAACCTCTTCCTTCAACCATTCATGACTACGTCCTCGTAACAAATTGCTTATGAGACTTATTTGGAGGAAAACAAATTTGAGACCTTCGGTCCATTAAAGGGTCCATAATCTGATTACAATCACCACCTAAAATTAAAAACTTATCTTTATGTTGAAGACATTGCTCAGACATATTAGGCCAGAACAAAAGATCTGGTTGAGTTGGGCTATATACATTGAGAACAGTTAATGGAATATCATTTATAAGTAATTTTACACACAATCATCTACCTTCAGAATAATTTTCTTGAGACACAACAATACAATTCAACTTTTTGTGACATAGAACAACTACTCCATTTTTCTTAGTAGAGGTGGGAATAACAAAAACTGATCCCACCGATTTCCCTTGAGTTTTAATACCTCCTTTTCTGTAAAATGAGCCTCTTGCAAAGCACTAAATCTGGATTATAAGAGGCAAGGTGAGATAAGATTCTCTTTCTTTTCACAGGATTAACAAATCCTTTCAGATTCAAGGATATTACTCTGAATGTAACCGACAGGGAATAAAGATAAAACTACACAACCTTCAAAAATGCAAAAAATGTAAATAAAGACAAAAATACTTCCACTAATAGGAAAAAGAGCTAAAGAAAAAGAGAAGAATACAGGAAATATGAAAAAGAAAAAAAGAAAAGAGAAGAAGGGAAGAAAAGGAAATTGAATACAATGAGAGATGACAGTACATGTCAATGATGATTGAATAACGTACCTTATAGGAAAGAAGAAGGAAATGGGGAGTGGTAACACACAGAAGACAGCACGACCAACACGAAGAACGGGCCACACCGGAACTTGACATGGGAGCTTACGGGACACTAATGTTTTGTAAAGAGAATAAAGAAATATGGTTGAATCAGCAATAAACATTCATACGTATTAATCTAAAACATACGAATAAAGAATAAAGACAATTACAATCAACAATCAAGTCATCTTGAAGTTGAGAGGCCTGCAATGTCCATCAAGTCTTTTGAATGAGAATGGATACATTTTCTGAGATCTGCAGGATCTTCAAAGGAGGATGTGTTATTCTAGAAAGTAACTTTGAAAGTGTAAGGATGAAACAAACCATTTCTTGCACCCAAAGACCGCAATGCAGGACAAAGATCAAGAAATTCCTTTCTACGTTTAGCAGTGGCAGAAGACACATCTTGGGTCAAAAATAATTTTGCTCCAGACCATATAAGTTGCTTTTTCATTTTTAGCAACAATTAAAACTTGTAAAAGATCAATGAACTTAAAAAATAAAATGATCACACCCTGAGGTTTTGTTGGGGCTGAGGAAGAAGTGAGTCGGGAGCCCAACCGATGGACTCGCTGAATATTCAAAGTAGAAGTTGAAGGGAGATCCAACAGTTTTGATAAAAAAGAAGTGAAGAAAGAAATTGGATCTCCACCTTCAATGTTCTCTGGAAGACCATATAAAAGTAAATTATTGGGTCTATTTCTGTTCTCAAGATCTTCAGCATGTTTCTTCAATGCTGAGACATCTTTCTCTAGAGATGCAATTCGAGAAGAGGATTCCTGCAAAGAGCTGACATTTTGTTACACCAAACTCATCCTAGACTCCATAGAGGACCATTTATCATCCAAATTTTGAATTTGAGCATTAGTTTCCTTAATAAAGGGCCTTAAGGCCCTGATTTCCTCCAGTATATTGTCAAGAGAAACCTGAGATGTAGACTTTGGAGGGAAAGGAGGATCATGTTTATGTCTTTTATGTGCCAAAGACAATAATGACGACTTCGAGGGTAGAAGCGTAGAAGTCGTTGGACAAGGAAAATTCGCTTGACCCATGTCAGTAGGCTAAATTGAAGCCTCCATCACAGGAATCATATAAGGGTGATCTAATCCCAAGACAAAATTCGAGAGAGCATTAGTATGTTGCAACAATTTCTTGCTTTTTCCCATAAATGTCAAATATTGAAGAAAAATCCAAAGCAAGTGACTTAAAAGACAAACCAATAAGAACCCGTCTCAGATGTAAGAGAAAAGGCCAAAGTTCACCCAAAATAATCATTCATCCAAAAATGCTCATTGTAAATCCAGGAAAAATCGGAGAAATAAGTATCCATCCTTTAAATATCCATTATAAACGTAAAAAAACGTAAAAAAATGATGAAGGACCATGAATGTCAGAGTGATAAATAATGAAAAAGGCATTGATAAAGTGACAGAAAAATAAAAACAACGTAGTGAGAAAAACAAAATGGCGGCCAGAGTCACTCAGGCAACAAAACTGGGATTTTTAAGATCAGAAATACCTTGAACGCACTTTAAAAACAACAAAAGTAATTGCAGGCATCATTCCATCTAATGTTCATGTCTTGGGGGACACATTGAATCGGCAAAATTGAGGGAAGGCCTCCCGAAGTTCTGAGGTGGTATGGAGCTCCACCGTCAGGCGGCCGTCTTATGTGGCATCCTAGCCACGCCCCTACCGAAAAATTACAGCAGCCAATTAAAACGTTTCAACATTATAGAAATGGAAAACATACTACATATCTCTCACATAAAAGCTGTATGACATCACACTCTTTCTCCAATGGTCTAAAAAGAATTTCTAGCTTACGCGCCAAGACAATTCTATTAAGGACACAGAGGGGAGGATTACGCTTCTCCTTCTTTGCTCTTAATTATTGTACAAACACAGCAGCCAAAAAAATGACATTACCCATAAACTATTAATTCACAGTATCAGTACCAATCACAGTACATCTTGTCATATATACTTGACAACATCCATAACTGTTCCTCTTTCTTTGCACTGAGGATAATACGTTTTAGAGCATAAATGGAAAAAAGTCTTAACAAGAAATCCATGGACTGGATTCAATGTGGAGGCGACAGAGTTCAAGGAAATGCCAGGCTAACAGACCCGAAGAGAACACAAGGTCTATCTTTTGTTCATCACACGTTTTTCTGATCGGAAACTGGGAAAAAAAGAGAAAAATAGCATAGTAACATTCAGTTGGATATAGCTTTAGATTGCACAACTGTACACAAATAGTCATATGCGAAATAAGCACCTCAATGAAAATATCCAAACTCGAGAAAGTATGAAACACAATTCAAAATTACTTTATTGAACATCTGATCATTCATATGTATAATTGGCCATTTTCTAGGTGGGAAGTTATTATAGTGAATGGGTGGGATAATCCTTGCCTCTGTGTCCTTAATAGAATTGAAAATTCTTGGTGCGTAAGCTAGAATTTTCTTTATTCTATGTCAGGATCGGACGCTTTGGATTATGCTTGTTCTTAGCTGCTGTAGGACGATAGAGGCTGCATCTAAAATTGGTTTATAATAAAATGTTTTAAATGTAGAGTCGGATGACCAATTTGCTGCTCTCATTATGTCTTGTAATTGGAATCCTAGAGAAAAAGTCTTTGATGCCATGGCACCTCGAATGGAGTGAGCCCCAAAAAATGAAATATCAATCCCCCTCTCAGACAGAATCCATCCCACCCAGCGAGCTAATGTAGCTGAAGATACTGGGTGGAAAGGCTTTTGAAGCAAAATCAGGAGTTGACCTCCAGGAGACTGACGATACCCTCTAGTGCAATCCTTGTATTTTCTTAAACATTGTACAACGCACAGTTTAGAATCTTCAGGAAAACTAGGGTATGTTACTGGCCTAGAAAACGTTTTTATTCTTCTGGAGATAGAAAAAGTAACCCCATCTGGGGAGTAGACTCGGCCAGAAATATCCAGAGAGCTTACCTCTGACAGCCTTCTACATGATATTAAGCACAGTAATATGGTCAGTTTGGCTGAAAGTTGTTTCCTAGACAGATCCGCGTTGCAAGGCCAGCATTGTAAGAAATTCAGGATAATATTAACATCCCCGTAAATGTGCATACTTTGGTTGCGTTGGGTTAGTCAAACGGATACCTCTCATCACCCTACTTACAAGTGGGTGTTCTCCCATTGGTTTCCCATCAGTTAATACGTGACCAGTTGAAATGGCTCATCTGTAATTATTGACTGAGAAGTAACTTAAGCCTTCAGATGCCATTTCTGCCAAGAAATTGACTACAGAGGCAATGGGGACCCCTAAGGGATTCAGACTCCGTTTGTTGCACCAACCCACCCATCTACGCCTGGCCAAAGCATAGCGTTTATGAGTGGAATTTGACCAGGAAGCGGGTATGAAAGAGATAGATTGCTCCAAAAGGTCCGGCAGATACCAACATTGACATAAATGCACAAAGCCATGAGCTGCAGTTTGTTCTGATCGTTAGGGGGATGAGACAGACCTGCTGGGTCAAACAAGAGCTCCGGGATTGAGGGAATCTGAACTGGAGGGTCCCTGGACATTTCCAGAAGAACTGGAAACCAAGGTTGAGCTCTCCAAAGAGGAGTGATCAGGATCAGTTCTGCCTTCTGTTGTAGGGTTTGAGTTGTTACTCTGGGTATCATTATGAAGGGGGGAAAAGCGTACAGGAGCAGCCCGTCTGCTGTTGAATGAAGGCATCTGTGGCCAGGGCCATGGGATCCGGTCTCTAAGAGTAGGACCGGTGCAGCTGATGGGAGAGACGAGATGCAAATAGGGCTATGTGACATTGGCCCCATCTCATTTGAAGGGCTTAGAACACTGATTGATGGAGTTTATGTTCGCTGTGGTCTCTGAGAAATCTGGAATTCCAGTATGCAATTACATTGAGTTGGCCCCGGAGGAATTCCGCTGTCACTGTAAACTGATTCTGAAGGCAGTAGTGCCAAAATGTCTTCGCTATCTCCTCTAGAATTCGAGATCTTGTCCAGCCTAGCTTGCTGACATAACGGACCGCTGAAATGCTGTCCAAGCAAAGTAGTATGCAACAGTTGGAATGTGGGGCCAGAGTTTTATGGCGAAGGAGCCAGCTAACAGCTCAAAGCAGTTTATGTGAAGGTGAGACTCTTCGCGTGACCAGCGGCCTCCTATGGAAATGGAGTTGCACCTGGCTCCCCAACCACACTTGCTGGCGTCTGATTCTAGTATGATATCCGGTCGAGAGCCGAAGATGGCTTTGCCATTCCATGCTAACATGTGGTCTAGCCACAAAAGGAGTTCGCTGCAAGTCTCTGGGGTGAGATCGATAAGCTCTGCGTATGAGAGGCAATTCTGGAGGTGATGGATCTTCAGGCATTGTAACTCTCTGTAATGCAGAGGCGCTGGAAAGATGGCTTGTATGGAAGATGCTAGTAAGCCAACTATCCTGGCAAGTACTCTGAGGGAGATCTTGTCTTTTCGGAGAGTGGACCTGATCTTCTGGATTGAGTGTCATTTCTGGGCTGGAAGGGAGAGACAAGAAGTAAAAGAGTCAATCTGGAACCCCAGAAATTCCATCTGCTGAGCTGGTGCCAGATCGGATTTCTTTGCATTGATCAGAAAACCCATATCCTGGAGCAACGGAATGGTCCATTCTAAATGTTTTGAGAGTGACCGGACGTCTTGAGCCATAACCAGTATGCCATCTAAGTAGACGATCATTCGAACTCCCTTGGAATGGAGATTTTCTACCAACAGGCGCATAATCGTGGTGAAGCCCCAAGGGGCGAATAAGAGACCGAATGGGAGGACTTTGAAGTGGAACCATGGACAATCCAATCTGAATTGTAGGACCTTCCTGTGGGGAGGAAAAATTGGAATCGTGAGATTGGCATCTTTCAGGTCCAATCATATCATCCAGTCACCTTCTCTGAGAAGATGGATCCCTTCAATCTTGAAGTGGCAATAAAGAATCCAACTGTTAAACTCTTTCAAGTAGATTACTAGACGTGATCTCCCTCCTTTCTTGTATACTGCAAATATATTGCTGCAAAACCTTAAAGGGTCTGGCTGGCACAGGGCAATTGCATCTTTGATTAACAGTTGGTGTATCTCTTGTTGAATAAAGGCTTGATCTAGTTGGGAAGAATGGATTGGCTGTGGCCGGGGTCGTCTGCTGAGGGTTCCAAAAAAACTCTAGATGGAAACGTGTCATTGTCTCCAGTACCCACTGATCTTATGCCAGTAATGACCAGCTGTGCAGAAAAAATCTGGTTCTGCCCCCCAGTTTCACTAGTGAGGGGGAAATCAAGCTTACCTTGAGGATTGGAGCCTGAATTGTAGTTTCTCTGGATCCACCTCACTTGAAGCGGACACGACCTGCCCATGCTCTGGCAGGGTAGAAGGTATCTCTGGGTTGAGACGAGTATCCTCTGCCCAAAGAGGTATAGCCTGGATGAGGGCTCGTGTGGTGCAGAGGCTGGACAGACACCCTCTATTTCTGCCGGCCCTGGCAAAAATGCAGTTTTGAAACACCTTATTCAAAGATGTCTGGGCCTTGTAGAGGGCCATAAACATATGGACAAACTTGCCCAAGTCTTTAGCAAATTTGTTTCTGAACAGGAGTCCATCAGCTAGTAGGCCCAGCTCAGCATTAGCTAGATCCACCAGTTTGGGATCTATGTGCAGCAAGATTGATCTCCTTTCCATGGAGATTGCGCAATTTGCGTTGCCCCGGATGCATAATGCACGCTGAGCCCATCCAGTTAGAGTGTAAGGGTCTATCCTAGAACCAGATTATTTTGCAGTAACTGCCAGGTCTAAAATTTTGCATGAGGGGCCTGCAAGGGCTAGGACTTTATCCTGGAAGGACTTCCATGATCTGTCTATGCCCTTCTTTGGGTCCTTAATGGAGCATTTGATGAAAGTCGCCAGATTTGGGTCCAGTTCAGGAGTCAGGGCTACCTTGTCCGGGATATCAAGACAAGGACATTCAGACCTAAGGCGGTTCCTGACGTCCTTATCTAAGGCTTTCCGTAGTCTTGCGTGGGCGTAGTCTACCACTGCGGGTAGAGGAGTCCAGTCTGCAGACCTGGGGTGGATAATCGCGTCTAGGTCGAAGTTGAGGGAAGACACTGGATCTATACTTTCAGTGGAAGGGGAGGGGGCCTGTTTGTTGTCAGAGGAGTGACGTCATTGTTTTTGTGGATGTGTGTCGATGTCTGAGTCAGACTTGGGGTGTGTGATTAATAAGAGACATCATCTGGAAGGGGGGAGAGAGAGTTTGGGCGCTGGAAGAGGGTTGCGCTGAGTATTGGTGGTCCTAGGACGCTTGCGATTGCGACAGTCGGGCCATGGGGGCTGCATGGAGCCATTCGGGGCCCAGGAGAGAGCTCTCCTATTTGGTGTCAGTGAGGGGCATGGGGCTGGGCTAGCCATAGGGAGGGACTGTCAGGGCATATCTCTTCAGCTGTCTAGCGATTGGCTGTAGTGCAGCCGTGAGGGCTCTATCAATCGATTGTGCCACTGAGGCATCCATGGCATGTACAATGTCCTCAGCAAGGAGTAAGACCTCCTGATCCTGGAGGTATGCAGCATCATTTTGGTTCTGCCTTTTGCTCATTGTCGTAGATGTAAGTAATAGGGACTGGATAGGAGGGTTTGCCCACTGATTAATATAGGGGGGTTCCCCAGAAGGTAAGGGCCGTATAGGAGGCAGAATCTCTTGACAAGAAGTTTGTGCTTCTAATAGTCTTTTTGAAATTATCACCCCCTCAGGAAAAAATCCTGTTGTGGCCTGAGTACAGCCCTGGCACACGTGCGTGAAGGGAACGCTTTGCTCAACCACCAAAAATTCATGTGGAGCTGACTCCAGCCTGCTGAGTCAGACGGCGTGGGCTCGCTTTCCAGGCTCAAGAGAAAATGAAGTATGGTACTTATCTTTCACGAAGCAGCAAAGAAAGAAGAACAGTTATGGATGTTATCGAGTATATATGACAAGATGTACTGTGATTGGTACTGATACTGTGATGTCATAGTTTATGGGTAATGTAGTTTTTGAAAAAGTTAATTTTATTGGCTGCTGTGTTTGTACAATAATAAACAGCAATGAAGGGGAAGCATAATCTGAAGCCTCAGGTCCTGACATAGAATCAATGCAGCCTATATAACCTGCTGCTGCCATCTTTCTTCGTCTGTCTTTGTGGTCGTCCCCCAGAAGAGCTCGAACTTCCAACCAAGCAGTCTGATTGAAAATCTTGCAGGAAAAACAACTCTAAAGTGGAAATATGTGAAAAACAGAATTTGGAAATTCAGACCTCATCCCTATTTACCATCCAAACCTAGGAAAAATAAACTGGCACGTAATAACGTTCCACACCGCCTATCAATCAATCAACAAAGGTGGGCTGTATCGACATGTGAACACAATAAATTCATCAATCTGTTTAAATAAACATTGAACTTACATAATGTACCTTTTCACAATTACCATATTATACAGCTGGGTGGAATAATCCTCGCCTCTATATCCTTAATAGAACTGAAAATTATTTGTTGCGTTAGCTAGAATGTTTTTTATTTTATGCCAGGAACGGAGGCTTTGGATTATGCTTGTTCAAACTGTCCCACAACTACAGATGGCACATCCACAATGAGTGTATGATAAACCATTTAAAAAGTAGAATCAGAGGACCAGTTGGCAGCTGACATGATATCCTCCAAGCGAGAGCTTAATGTAAAAAATTTGGACACCATAGCTCCCCTTAAAAAAAGGGCTTCAAAATGTGAAGTGTCAATGCCTTCTTCAAACAACTATTTAACTCACCTTGCTAAGGTGGCTGAAGTGACCGGTCTGAAAGATTTCTGTATTGAAATCAGTAACTGACCCCTCTGGAGTTTGATGAAACTCTTGAGTGCGGTCCTCATATGCTTTTAAACATTTTACCATACAAAGTTTATGATTATCTTGGAATACAGGGTAAGTGACACAACGAGTATGAGTTTTAGTTCTGTCGGAAATATGAAAAAGTACCTTTAGGAAGTTGGCTCTGTATATACTATCTCAAAGTGAGATATAGTGTGCACAGAGTGCAAGGGTTTCCCTTAGAGGTTGATAGTGGCAAAATTAGATAATACTAATGCTCTATTTTGTGGTAGTGTGGTCCAGCAGTAGGCTTATCAGAGGGTAGTTTTAACCATTTGTTGTACACATACACACAGGCAATAAATGAGGAACACACACTCAAAGACTTAACTCCAGGCCAATAGTTTTTATATAGAAAAATATATTTTCTTAATTTATTTTAGAACCACAAGATTCAAGATCTGAGGTAAGTACATAAAATGCAAGGTACTTCACACATATGTCTAGGTTAAAATGTCAATACGCTATTTTAAAAGTGGACACAGTGCAAAAATCAACAGTTCCTGGGGGATGTAAGTTTGGTTAAGTTTCTCAGGTAAGTAAAGCACTTACACAGTCAGTCTTCTGGGCATAGGGAGCCCACCGTTGGGGGTTCAAGGCAACCCCAAAGCCACTGCACCAGCAACACAGGGCCGGTCAGGTGAAGAGGTCAAAGGAGGGCCCAAAACACATAGGCACCTATGAAGAACAGGGGTGCTCCAGTTCCAGTCTGCTAGCAGGTGAGTACCTGCGTCCTCGGGGAGCAGACCAGGGGCATTTTGTAGAGCACTGGGGGGGGGACACACACAAGCACACAAAACACAGTCTCAGCGGCGGCACAGGGGCAGCCGGGTGCAGTGTGCAAAGTAGGCATCGGATTTGCTATTGAAAGCAATGGAGGGACCCGGGGGTCACTCTGGCGATGCAGGCAGGGCACAGGGGGGCTTCTCGGGCCAGCCACAACTGGGCTAGGATGAGGGGCGCCTGCTGGTCACTCCTGCACTGGTAGTTGGTTCCTCTCGGTCCTGGGGGTTGTGGGTGAAGTACTTAGTCCAGGCGTCGGGTTCCTTGTTACCAGGCAGTCGCGGTCAGGGGGTCCTCTGGATCCTCTCTGCAGGAGTCGCTGTAGGGGTGCAGGGATGCCCACACAGGGTGCCCACGTTGCTGTAGTCACCTGGGAGTCCTCTCTGTGGTGTTGGTTCCCCTGAACTCGAGCTGGGGGCATCGGGTGCAGAGTGTGAAGCCTTACACTTCCTGTGGGAAGAGAGAGTTCTTTGAAAGTTGCAAAGTTGTTGCAGTTTTTTAACAGTGCCGATGTTCTCTGGAGTTTCTAAGTCCTTCAGGTTCAGGGCAGTCGTCTGAGTCCTCAGAGGTTGCTGGTCCCTGTCGGATGGGTAGCTGTGAAGGTTCTTTGAGTCTGGAAACAGGCCGGTAGGGCTGGGGCCAGGTAAGTTGTCGTCTCTGCGGGGCTTTCAGCTCAGCAGTCCTTCTTGTTGTTGTAGGTTGCAGGAATCTGATTTCCTGGGTTCAGGGTCACCCCTAAATACTGAATTTAGGGGTGTGTTTAGGTCTGGGGGCAGTAGCCATTGGCTACTGCCCTTGATGGTGGCTCCACCTTCCTTGTGCCGCCTCCCTGAGGGGAGGGGGGCACAGCCCTATTCCTATTGGGGGAATCCTCCAAAACCAAGATGGAGGATTTCTAAAGGCAGGGGTCACCTCAGCTCAGCGCACCTTAGGGGCTGTCCTGACTGGTAGGTGACTCCTCCTTGTTTTCTCATTATCTCCTCTGCACTTGCCGCCAAAAGTGGGGGCTGTGTCCAGGGGGGGGGGGCATCTCCACTTGCTGGAGTGCCCTGGGGCATTGTAACATGAAGCCTGAGCCTTTGGGGCTCACTGCTAGGTGTTACAGTTCTTGCAGGGGGTAGGTATTAAGCACCTCCACCCAGTGCAGGCTTTGATTCTGGCCTCAGAGAGCACAAAGGCTCTCACCCCATGGGGTCAGAAACTCGTCTCAGTGGCAGGCTGGCACAGACCAGTCAGTCCTGCACTGAATGATTGGGTAAAATACAGGGGGCATCTTCTAAGATGCTGTCTGTGTGCATTTTTTAATAAATCCATCACTGGCATCAGTGTGGATTTATTATTCTGAGAAGTCTGATACCAAACTTCCCAGTATTCAGTGTAGCCATTATGGAGCTGTGGAGTTCGTTTTGACAAACTCCCAGACCAAATACTTAATATGGCCATACTGTACTTACAATGCCTAAGAATAGACTTAGACACTGTAGGGGCATATTGCTCATGCAGCTATGCCCTCACCTGTGGTATAGTGCACGCTGCATTAGGGCTGTAAGGCCTGCTAGAGGGATGACTTACCTATGCCACAGGCAGTATTTTGTGTGTATGGCATCCCGGGGGGGGTGCCATGTCGACTTTGCCTTTTTCTCCCCACCAACACACACAATCTGCAATGGCAGTGTGCATGTGTTAGGTGAGGGGTCCCTTAGGGTGGCACAACACATGCCGCAGCCCTTAGGGACCTTCCTTGGTCACAGGGCCCTTGGTATCACTGGTACCTTTTACAAGGGATTTACCCATGTGCCAGGGTTGTGCCAATTGTGGAAACAATGGTACATTTTTAGTGAATGAACACTGGTACTGGGGTCTGGTTAGCAGGGTCCTAGCACACTTCTTAGTCAAGTCAGCATCAATATCAGGCAAAAAGTGTGGGGGTAACTGCAACAGGGAGCCATTTTCCTACATTACCCCCTCCGAGAAAATATTCTAGTTATTAAATCTAACACCCGTACATCAGAGAAATGAGGCATAGGAGAACAGTACGTTTTGCATACTCTTGTTTTTCCAAAAGAACATTATTATCTGTCCAGAAGCAAATGAAACGAAGAACCACATTGACTTCCATGATTCAGAATATTTTAGTTTACGAGGTTGAATTAATCAAATGCCTCTCAACAATTTACCGACTACATGGTGTTCACCCACCGGCTTACTATGTACAGGATGATGTTTGCAGAGATAGCTGATCTGAAGTTGTTAATAGATATGTACGCTAGACCCTGATCTGCTAAAGAAGAGAGGAAATTAACTATGAGAGGAAGGTGTGTGACCAAGGAATGCACACGCCTCTCATCGCAACAACAAACCCATCACCACCAGGCTGAGGCATAACGTTTTTTGCATGCCCGGGGCCCAGGATTGTTTAAGGTAGAAAGAAGATCTGTCTGAAAGGTCCGGCATCTGCCAACATCTCCCGAAACCCTCCAGGTCATCAGGACTACTTGTTTCAACAAAATTAGAGGATGAGGTTGGCCTAAGGAATCTGTGACAAGGGCCTGGAAGGTTGGAATCTGAATAGGACTCTGACAAGAAATTTCTAGTAACAAAGGAAACAGAAGTTGAGTTGTTCTCCAGGGAGTCACCATAATCAATTCGGCTGATCGACTCATCACCTGAGAGATGACTTATGGAATTATGAGAAAGGGAGGAACGTCATAATAGAGATTCCCATATTAATTCTGGAGGAATGCATCTGAGTTCCTCGCTAGGGGATCTGGTCTCCAACTTAAGAACGTCAGAAATTGTGTATTCAGACGAGATGCAAACAGGTCAGTCGTACAAGCACCCCACAGTTTGTTGAGTTGATGAAAGACTGAGGGATGTAACCTCCAGTCGCTGGAGTCTTTTAGAAACCGGGAATTCCAGTCTGCAATTACATACATTCTGCCCAGAAGATATTCCGCAATGACTGAGTTCTTGTTTTGAAGACAGCAATGCCAAAAGTATGTGTCAATCTCTGGTAGCGGGCATGGTTTGGTGCCCCCCGGTTTGTCGGTATATCTTACTGTGGAACTATTGTCCATCCGCAGAAAAATACAACTTTGGGTTTTGAGAGGGGACAAAGTCCAAATGAGAAAGAATCCTGCCAGAAGCTCTAAACAATTTATGTGCAGCTGACATTCCGCGGGAGACCACCGGCTTCCAGTAGAGATCTTCCCACATCTTGCTCCCCAGCCCCACCGGCTCACATCTGATCACTACATTGGAGGGCAACCAAAAATGGCCTTGCCATTCCCAGCTTCTATGTGGTCCAACCACCAAGAAATCTCTGTCCGGGCTTCCCCATATAGGATTATTTGCTCCACATAGGACAAGCCCTCCCAGAGATGGAGAATTTTAAGATGTTGAAGGGCATATCTGGGTTTGCGGGCTCGACAGTACACCACTCTCAAGATCCTCCCAATTGCTTTTGGTTTGCCAGAGTATTGATTGTGAAACTGACAAACCAATTGGGAGCATGTACGTGTCCTGCCGATTCCCATGAACGATCTTGCGGCCCATAACCTTTCCAGTCCAATAAATAATAACGTTTATTAGGTATTTGCTTAGAGTCTAGTATGACCATGGCCACATATCCACTAGGATTGGCAGAGGTATTTTTGGGCAATGCATAGAGTCTGCTACCGGTTTTAATAAGGAGACGTGGAACACTGGATGAATTGGTAAAGAAGTGGGAAGTTCTAGCTTCACTGCCACCTCGGTAATCCTTTTGATGATGGTCAAAGGACCCACAAACCTTGGATGAAACTTTTGTGTACCTTTCAAATTAAGTGTTTAGTTACTAAGCCAACCTTTTGTCCTTCTTCATACTTTGGTCCCTGACGTCTTTTTTTGCCTGCATATATTTTGTATGTTTGCTTTGCTAATTTTAGATCGTCTTGCGCATTTTTTTGAATGTTGCTCACTTATTGTAAAAAGTCTTGTACCATTGGAGTGGTTAACTGAGGTACTGCACTCAATTGCAACATTTGGGGGTAATATCCATAAGTGCAGTAAAAAGGTGAATATTCAGTGGATACATGGATTACATTGTTATACGCAAACTTGGCTGCCCAC
The DNA here is from genome assembly GCF_031143425.1 of Pleurodeles waltl. Lineage (NCBI taxonomy): Eukaryota > Metazoa > Chordata > Amphibia > Caudata > Salamandridae > Pleurodeles > Pleurodeles waltl. The sequence continues at coordinate 1,554,020,042 of NC_090445.1, read as the reverse complement.
AAGCACTCAGCCCAATCCACTTCTGAGCTTAGGAGATAACAATGTAAATATTGTTCCACATACTGGTTAACTCTTTCGGTTTGTCCATCTGATTATGGATGATGACTTGATGACAGGAGGACACCCATATCCAATTCCTGTTAAAGACATTTCCAAAATTTGGACAGGAATTGCGTTCCTTGGTCGCACACAGCTACCTAAGGAATACCAAGTAAACAGACTATTGATTATAGGAATACATGGGCTAATTGTATAGCTGTAAGTAAAGGGTTTTAAAGGAATAAAGTGTACCATCTTGCTCAAATGATCTACCACAGCTAGAACGGTATTGAACCCAGCTTGAGATTTTGGTAATTCTACTACAAAGTCTAAAGATATTGTGTGCCACAGTGCAGGTTGTGTAGGTAAGGGTTGCAAAAGACCAGTGGGGCTTGATGAGAACTCTCTCTTGGACACAGGTCACAAAATTTGGCACAAAGGTCTTTTGTGTCTTTTGAAATTGATGCCCAACAAAAGTGAAGTTGAAGGATTTCTAGAGTTTTTTTCTCCCCTGGCTGACCAGAAAGTTTACTAACATGACAACTCTCACAAGCTTTGTCTTGTAGGGTTTTTGTTGGTGGGTATAACTTTTGTGCTGCATACTTTAATCCCCTGTGGCTAGTTATGTCAGTACTGTGGTGTTGCAGAGTTTCCATGACTACCGCACTTTCTTGCAAGAAGTCAGAATCGTAATCTTGTTTAGGGCTGTAAAATCAATACATGCCCTACGTTACTCTCCCTTCTTAGAAATGAAAAATAATGCCAATGAAGTAGGGGAACTAGAGGGTCTTATAAATCCTATGGCCAGTATCTCATCTAAGTATTGGTGCAAACGTGAATTTTCCTTTCTGTTAGAGCGTAAATTCTACTACAAGGAATTTGTGAACCTGGCTGTAAATCTATCCGACAGTCACAGGGACGATGCAGTGGCAATGTAATGGAACTTCCCTTTATCAAAGACATCTGGAAAATCTTGGTATACTAAAGGTAACTCATATTCTCCTTTTTATGCATTACCTACACTTAAAGCAATAACTTTATCTGGTACGGCCTCCAACCAACAGTGGTCTTTACAGAATTGAGACTGTAAGGTAACACTTTGTGTAACCCAGTATATAGTAGGATTATGTTTTTGTAGCCATAGAATTCCTAATATTACTTTGAATTGAGGGGCACATATCAAATCGAATTGTATGATTTCACGATGATTGGAGTATAAGCACATTTTTAATTCACAAGTAATTCTGGTAACGGGGCCTGAGGACAAAAGGCTACCGTCAATAGTTTTAACTACCTCAGGGCTGGTTTTGAGCATAAGCAGTATCCCAAGTTGTTTTGCAAAGGCAATATCCATGAAATTCACGGTGGCCCCTGAATCCACCAGGAGGTTGAGTAGAACTGGGTGGTCTGAAGATAGCTATTTTTAGGCAACAGAGGCGACAGAGTTCAAGGAAATGCCAGGCTAACAGACCCGAAGAGAACACAAGGTCTATCTCTTGTTCATCACACGTTTTTCTGATCGGAAACTGGGAAAAAAAGAGAAAAATAGCATAGTAACATTCAGTTGGATATAGCTTTAGATTGCACAACTGTACACAAATAGTCATATGTGAAATAAGCACCTCAATGAAAATATCCAAACTCGAGAAAGTATGAAACACAATTCAAAATTACTTTATTGAACATCTGATCGTTCATATGTATAATTGACCATTTTCTAGGTGGGAAGTTGTTATAGTGAATGGGTGGGATAATCCTTGCCTCTGTGTCCTTAATAGAATTAAAAATTCTTGGTGCGTAAGCTAGAATTTTCTTTATTCTATGTGAGGATCGGAGGCTTTGGATTATGCTTGTTCTTAGCTGCTGTAGGACGATAGAGGCTGCATCTAAAATTGGTTTATAATAAAATGTTTTAAATGTAGAGTCGGATGACCAATTTGCTGCTCTCATTATGTCTTGTAATTGGAATCCTAAAGAAAAAGTATTTGATGCCATGGCACCTTGTATGGAGTGAGCCCCAAAAAATGAAATATCAATCCCCCTCTCAGACAGAATCCATCCCACCCAGCGAGCTAATGTAGCTGAAGATACTGGGTGGAAAGGCTTTTGAAGCAAAATCAGGAGTTGACCTCCAGGAGACTGATGATACCCTCTAGTGCAATCCTTGTATTTTCTTAAACATTGTACAACGCACAGTTTAGAATCTTCAGGAAAACTAGGGTATGTTACTGGCCTGGAAAACGTTTTTATTCTTCTGGAGATAGAAAAAGTAACCCCATCTGGGGAGTAGACTCGGCCAGAAATATCCAGAGAGCTTACCTCTGACAGCCTTCTACATGATATTAAGCACAGTAATATGGTCAGTTTGGCTGAAAGTTGTTTCCTAGACAGATCCGAGTTGCAAGGCCAGCATTGTAAGAAATTCAGGATAATATTAACATCCCCGTAAATGTGCATACTTTGGTTGCGTTGGGTTAGTCAAACGGATACCTCTCATCACTCTACTTACAAGTGGGTGTTCTCCCATTGGTTTCCCATCAGTCAATACGTGACCAGTTGAAATGGCTGATCTGTAATTATTGACTGAGAAGTAACTTAAGCCTTCAGATGCCATCTCTGCCAAGAAATTGACTACAGAGGCAATGGGGACCCCTAAGGGATTCAGACTCCGTTTGTTGCACCAACCCACCCATCTACGCCTGGCCAAAGCATAGCATTTATGAGTGGAATTTGACCAGGAAGCGGGTATGTAAGAGATAGATTGCTCCAAAAGGTCCGGCAGATACCAACGTTGACGTAAATGCACAAAGCCATGAGCTGCAGTTTGTTCTGATCGTTAGGGGGATGAGACAGACCTGCTGGGTCAAACAAGAGCTCCGGGATTGAGGGAATCTGAACTGGAGGGTCCCTGGACATTTCCAGAAGAACTGGAAACCAAGGTTGAGCTCTCCAAAGAGGAGTGATCAGGATCAGTTCTGCCTTCTGTTGTAGGGTTTGAGTTGTTACTCTGGGTATCATTATGAAGGGGGGAAAAGCATACAGGAGCGGCCCTGTCCGCTGTTGAATGAAGGCATCTGTGGCCAGGGCCATGGGATCCGGTCTCTAAGAGTAGGACCGGTGCAGCTGATGGGAGAGACGAGATGCAAATAGGGCTATGTGACATTGGCCCCATCTCATTTGAAGGGCTTAGAACACTGATTGATGGAGTTTATGTTCGCTGTGGTCTCTGAGATATCTGGAATTCCAGTATGCTATTATATTGAGTTGGCCCCGGAGGAATTCCGCTGTCACTGTAAACTGATTCTGAAGGCAGTAGTGCCAAAATGTCTTCGCTATCTCCTCTAGAATTCAAGATCTTGTCCAGCCTAGCTTGCTGACATAACGGACCGCTGAAATGCTGTCCAAGCGAAGTAGTATGCAACAGTTGGAATGTGGGACCAGAGTTTTTATGGCGAAGGAGCCTGCTAACAGCTCAAAGCAGTTTATGTGAAGGTGAGACTCTTCGCATGACCAGCGGCCTCCTGTGGAAATGGAGTTGCATCTGGCTCCCCAACCACACTTGCTGGCGTCTGATTCTAGTATGATATCCGGTCGAGAGCCGAAGATGGCTTTGCCATTCCATGCTAACATGTGGTCTAGCCACAACAGGAGTTTGCTGCAAGTCTCTGGGGTGAGATCGATAAGCTCTGCGTATGAGAGGCCCTTCTGGAGGTGATGGATCTTCAGGCATTGTAACTCTCTGTAATGCAGAGGCGCTGGAAAGATGGCTTGTATGGAAGATGCTAGTAAGCCAACTATCCTGGCAAGTACTCTGAGGGAGATCTTGTCTTTTCGGAGAGTGGACCTGATCTTCTGGATTGAGTGTCATTTCTGGGCTGGAAGGGAGAGACAAGAAGTAGAAGAGTCAATCTGGAACCCCAGAAATTCCATCTGCTGAGCTGGTGCCAGATCGGATTTCTTTGCATTGATCAGAAAACCCAGATCCTGGAGCAACGGAATGGTCCATTCTAAATGTTTTGAGAGTGACCGGACGTCTTGAGCCATAACCAGTATGCCATCTAAGTAGACGATCATTCGAACTCCCTTGGAATGGAGATTTTCTACCAACAGGCACATAATCGTGGTGAAGCCCCAAGGGGCGAATAAGAGACCGAATGGGAGGACTTTGAAGTGGAACCATGGACAATCCAATCTGAATTGTAGGAACTTCCTGTGGGGAGGAAAAATTGGAATCGTGAGATTGGCATCTTTCAGGTCAAATCATATCATCCAGTCACCTTCTCTGAGAAGATGGATCCCTTCAATCTTGAAGTGGTAATAAAGAATCCAACTGTTAAACTCTTTCAAGTAGATTACTAGACGTGATCTCCCTCCTTTCTTGTTTACTGCAAATATATTGCTGCAAAACCTTAAAGGGTCTGGCTGGCACAGGGCAATTGCATCTTTGATTAACAGTTGGTGTATCTCTTGTGGAATAAAGGCTTGATCTAGTTGGGAAGAATGGATTGGCTGTGGCCGGGGTCATCTGCTGAGGGTTCCAAAAAAACTCTAGATGGAAACCTGTCATTGTCTCCAGTACCCACTGATCTTATGCCAGTAATGACCAGCTGTGCAGAAAAAATCTGGTTCTGCCCCCCAGCTTCACTAGTGAGGGGGAAATCAAGCTTACCTTGAGGATTGGAGCCCGAATTGTAGTTTCTCCGGATCCACCTCACTTGAAGCGGACACGACCTGCCCATGCTCTGGCAGGGTAGAAGGTATCTCTGGGTTGAGATGAGTATCCTCTGTCCAAAGAGGTATAGCCTGGATGAGGGCTCGTGTGGTGCAGAGGCTGGACAGACACCCTCTATTTCTGCCGGCCCTGGCAAAAATGCAGTTTTGAAACACCTTATTCAAAGATGTCTGGGCCTTGTAGAGGGCCATAAACATATGGACAAACTTGCCCAAGTCTTTAGCAAATTTGTTTCTGAACAGGAGTCCATCAGCTAGTAGGCACAGCTCAGCATTAGCTAGATCCACCAGTTTGGGATCTATGTGCAGCAAGATTGATCTCCTTTCCATGGAGATTGCACAATTTGCGTTGCCCCGGATGCATAATGCACGCTGAGCCCATCCAGTTAGAGTGTAAGGGTCTATCCTAGAACCAGATTATTTTGCAGTAACTGCCAGGTCTAAAATTTTGCATGAGGGGCCTGCAAGGGCTAGGACTTTATCCTGGTAGGACTTCCATGATCTGTTTATGCCCTTCTTTGGGTCCTTAGTGGAGCATTTGATGAAAGTCGCCAGATTTGGGTCCAGTTCAGGAGTCAGGGCTACCTTGTCCGGGATATCAAGACAAGGACATTCGGACCTAAGACGGTTCCTGACATCCTTATCTAAGGCTTTCCGTAGTCTTGCGTGGGCGTAGTCTACCACTGTGGGTAGAGGAGTCCAGTCTGAAGACCTGGGGTGGATAATCGCGTCTAAGTCGAAGTTGAGGGAAGACACTGGATCTATACTTTCAGTGGAAGGGGAGGGGGCCTGTTGGTTGTCAGACGAGTGACGTCATTGTTTTTGTGGATGTGTGTCGATGTCTGAGTCAGACTTGGGGTGTGTGATTCATAAGAGACATCATCTGGAAGGGGGAGAGAGAGTTTGGGCGCTGGAAGAGGGTTGCGCTGAGTATTGGTGGTCCTAGGACGCTTGCGATTGCGACAGTCGGGCCATGGGGGCTGCATGGAGCCATTCGGGGCCCAGGAGAGAGCTCTCCTATTTGGTGTCAGTGAGGGGCATGGGGTTGGGCTAGCCATAGGGAGGGACTGTCAGGGCATATCTCTTCAGCTGTCTAGCGATTGGCCGTAGTGCAGCCGCGAGGGCTCTATCAACCGATTGTGCCACTGAGGCATCCATGGCATGTACAATGTCCTCAGCAAGGAGTAAGACCTCCTGATCCTGGAGGTATGCAGCATCATTTTGGTTCTGCCTTTCGCTCATTGTCGTAGATGTAAGTAATAGGGACTGGATAGGAGGGTTTGCCCACTGATTAATATAGGGGGATTCCCCAGAAGGTAAGGGCCGTATAGGAGGCAGAATCTCTTGACAAGAAGTTTGTGCTTCTAATAGTCTTTTTGAAATTATCACCCCCTCAGGAAAAAATCCTGTTGTGGCCTGAGTACAGCCCTGGCACACGTGCGTGAAGGGAACGCTCTGCTCAACCACCAAAAATTCATGTGGAGCTGACTCCAGCCTGCTGAATCCGACGGCGTGGGCTCGCTTTCCAGGCTCAAGAGAAAATAAAGTATGGTACTTATCTTTCACGAAGCAGCAAAGAAAGAAGAACACTTATGGATGTTATCGAGTATATATGACAAGATGTACTATGATTGGTACTGATACTGTGATGTCATAGTTTATGGGTAATGTAGTTTTTGAAAAAGTTAATTTTATTGGCTGCTGTGTTTGTACAATAATAAACAGCAATGAAGGAGAAGCATAATCTGAAGCCTCCGGTCCTGACATAGAATCAATGCAGCCTATATAACCTGCTGCTGCCATCTTTCTTCGTCTGTCTTTGTGGTCGTCCCCCAGAAGAGCTCGAACTTCCAACCAAGCAGTCTGATTGAAAACCTTGCAGGAAAAACAACTCTAAAGTGGAAATATGTGAAAAACAGAATTTGGAAATTTAGACTTCATCCCTATTTACCATCCAAACCTAGGAAAAATAAACTGGCACGTAATAACGTTCCACACCGCCTATCAATCAATCAACAAAAGTGGGCTGTATCGACATGTGAACACAATAAATTCATCAAACTGTTTAAATAAACATTAAACTTACATAATGTACCTTTTCAAAGTTACCATATTATACAGCTGGGTGGAATAATCCTCGCCTCTATATCCTTAACAGAACTGAAAATTATTTGTTGCCTTAGCTAGAATGTTTTTTATTTTATGTCAGGAACGGAGGCTTCAGATTATGCTTGTTCAAACTGTCCCACAACTACAGATGGCACATCCACAATGAGTGTATGATAAACCATTTAAAAAGTAGAATCAGAGGACCAGTTGGCAGCTGACATGATATCCTCCAAGCAAGAGCCTAATGTAAAAAAGTTGGACACCATAGCTCCCCTTAAAGAAAGGGCTCCAAAATGTGAAGTGTCAATGCCTTCTTCAAACAACTATTTAACTCACCTTGCTAAGGTGGCTGAAGTGACCGGTCTGAAAGATTTCTGTATTGAAATCAGTAACTGACCCCTCTGGAGTTTGATGAAACTCTTGAGTGCGGTCCTCATATGCTTTTAAACATTTTACCATACAAAGTTTATGATTATTTTGGAATACAGGGTAAGTGACACAACGAGTATGAGTTTTAGTTCTGTCGCAAATATGAAAAAGTACCTTTAGGAAGTTGGCTCTGTATATAATATCTCAAAGTGAGATATAGTGTGCACAGAGTCCAAGGGTTCCCCTTAGAGGTTGATAGTAGCAAAATTAGATAATACTAATGCTCTATTTTGTGGTAGTGTGAACCAGCAGTAGGCTTATCAGAGGGTAGGTTTAACCATTTGTTGTACACATACACACAGGCAATAAATGAGGAACACACACTCAAAGACTTAACGCCAGGCCAATAGTTTTTATATAGAAAAATATATTTTCTTAATTTATTTTAGAACCACAAGATTCAAGATCTGAGGTAAGTACAGAAAATGCAAGGTACTTCACACATGTAAGCATAGAACTTTGATTTAAAACAGTAGTACACACAGTCTAGGTTAAAATGTCAATACGCTATTTTAAAAGTGGACACTGCAAAAATCAACAGTTCCTGGGGAATGTAAGTTTGGTTAAGTTTCTCAGGTAAGTAAAGCACTTACACAGTCAGTCTTCTGGGCATAGGGAGCCCACCGTTGGGGGTTCAAGGCAACCCCAAAGCCACTGCACCAGCAACACAGGGCCGGTCAGGTGAAGAGGTCAAAGGAGGGCCCAAAACACATAGGCACCTATGAAGAACAGGGGTGCTCCAGTTCCAGTCTGCTAGCAGGTGAGTACCTGCGTCCTCGGGGAGCAGACCAGGGGCGTTTTGTAGAGCACTGGGGGGGGAACACACACAAGCACATAAAACACATCCTCTGCGGCACAGGGGCAGCCGGGTGCAGTGTGCAAAGTAGGCATCGGATTTGCTATTGAAAGCAATGGAAGGACCCGGGGGTCACTCTGGCGATGCAGGCAGGGCACAGGGGGGCTTCTCGGGCCAGCCACAACTGGGCTAGGATGAGCGGCGCCTGCTGGTCACTCCTGCACTGGTAGTTGGTTCCTCTCGGTCCTGGGGGCTGTGGGTGAAGTACTTAGTCCAGGCGTCGGGTTCCTTGTTACCAGGCAGTCGCAGTCAGGGGGGTCCTCTGGATCCTCTCTGCAGGAGTCGCTGTAGGGGTGCAACGATGCTCACACAGGGTGCCCACGTTGCTGTAGTCACCTGGGAGTCCTCTCTGTGGTGTTGGTTCCCCTGAACTCGAGCTGGGGGCATCGGGTGCAGAGTGTGAAGCCTCACACTTCCTGTGGGAAGAGAGAGTTCTTTGAAAGTTGCAAAGTTGTTGCAGTTTTTGAACAGTGCCGATGTTCTCTGGAGTTTCTAAGTCCTTCAGGTTCAGGGCAGTCGTCTGAGTCCTCAGAGGTCGCTGGTCCCTGTCGGATGGGTAGCTGTGAAGGTTCTTTGAGTTTGGAAACAGGCCGGTAGGGCTGGGGACAGGTAAGTTGTCGTCTCTGCGGGGATTTCAGGTCAGCAGTCCTTCTTCTTGTTGTAGGTTGCAGGAATCTGATTTCCTGGGTTCAGGGTCACCCCTAAATACTGAATTTAGGGGTGTGTTTAGGTCTGGGGGCAGTAGCCATTGGCTACTGCCCTTGATGGTGGCTACACCTTCCTTGTGCCGCCTCCCTGAGGGGAGGGGGGCACAGCCCTATTCCTATTGGGGGAATCCTCCAAAACCAAGATGGAGGATTTCTAAAGGCAGGGGTCACCTCAGCTCAGGGCACCTTAGGGGCTGTCCTGACTGGTAGGTGACTCCTCCTTGTTTTCTCATTATCTCCTCTGCACTTGCCGCCAAAAGTGGGGGCTGTGTCCAGGGGGTGGGCATCTCCACTAGCTGGAGTGCCCTGGGGCATTGTAACATGAAGCCTGAGCCTTTGGGGCTCACTGCTAGGTGTTACAGTTCTTGCAGGGGGTAGGTGTTAAGCACCTCCACCCAGTGCAGGCTTTGATTCTGGCCTCAGAGAGCACAAAGGCTCTCACCCCATGGGGTCAGAAACTCGTCTCAGTGGCAGGCTGGCACAGACCAGTCAGTCCTGCACTGAATGATTGGGTAAAATACAGGGGGCATCTTCTAAGATGCTGTCTGTGTGCATTTTTTAATAAATCCATCACTGGCATCAGTGTGGGTTTATTATTCTGAGAAATCTGATACCAAACTTCCCAGCATTCAGTGTAGCCATTATGGAGCTGTGGAGTTCGTTTTGACAAACTCCCAGACCAAATACTTAATATGGCCATACTGTACTTACAATGCCTAAGAATAGACTTAGACACTGTAGGGGCATATTGCTCATGCAGCTATGCCCTCACCTGTGGTATAGTGCACGCTGCCTTAGGGCTGTAAGGCCTGCTAGAGGGATGACTTACCTATGCCACAGGCAGTATTTTGTGTGTATGGCATCCTGAGGGGGGCGCCATGTTGACTTTGCCTTTTTCTCCCCACCAACACACACAATCTGCAATGGCAGTGTGCATGTGTTAGGTGAGGGGTCCCTTAGGGTGGCACAACACATGCCGCAGCCCTTAGGGACCTTCCTTGGTCACAGGGCCCTTGGTATCACTGGTACCTTTTACAAGGGATTTACCCATGTGCCAGGGTTGTGCCAATTGTGGAAACAATGGTACATTTTTAGTGAATGAACACTGGTACTGGGGTCTGGTTAGCAGGGTCCTAGCACACTTCTTAGTCAAGTCAGCATCAATATCAGGCAAAAAGTGTGGGGGTAACTGCAACAGGGAGCCATTTTCCTACATTACCCCCTCCGAGAAAATATTCTAGCTATGAAATCTAACACCCGTACATCAGAGAAATGAGGCAAAGGAGAACAGTATGTTTTGCATACTCTTGTTTTTCCAAAAGAACATTATTATCTGTCCAGAAGCAAATGAAACGAAGAACCACATTGACTTCCATGATTCAGAATATTTTAGTTTACGAGGTTGAATTAATCAAATGCCTCTCAACAATTTACAGACTACATGGTGTTCACCCACCGGCTTACTATGTACAGGATGATGTTTGCAGAGATAGCTGATCTGAAGTTGTTTATAGATATGTACGCTAGACCCTGATCTGCTAAAGAAGAGAGGAAATTAACTATGAGAGGAAGGTGCGTGACCATGGAATGCACACGCCTCTCATCGCAACAACAAACCCATCACCACCAGGCTGAGGCATAACGTTTTTTGCATGCCCGGGGCCCAGGATTGTTTAAGGTAGAAAGAAGATCTGTCTGAAAGGTCCGGCATCTGCCAACATCTCCCAAAACCCTCCAGGTCATCAGGACTACTTGTTTCAACAAAATTAGAGGATGAGGTTGGCCTAAGGAATCTGTGACAAGGGCCTGGAAGGTTGGAATCTGAATAGGACTCTGACAAGAAATCTCTAGTAACAAAGGAAACAGAAGTTGAGTTGTCCTCCAGGGAGTCACCATAATCAATTCGGCTGATTGACTCATCACCTGAGTGATGACTCATCAGGGGTGTGGAATTTATTAAAATATCTACTTGTCCAGGGGACAGGTTGCTTCTCAAATCTACTTGTCCTGTAAAAAGATCTACTTGTCCCTTTGGTGCCATGTAGTGTGGCGACAAATTATGGCAGCAATCTCATTATGTAAGAGCTCTGATAAGAGCCTCTCTGATTATGCCAGGGCTACTACCTTAGTAGGGCTTGAATACTTGCAGTTTCAATCCCTACTGTAGCAATTTCCTTATTTTGCCACCTTTCTGCAGATCTGCATACTGGGGCTGGAGGTAGCAGTAAGCAATAGTTCCAGGGCTGGAATGCCTTTTAGTCTGCAAACCTACTAACCTGCATGTTTTAAAGATTTTCACCAGCTTCTCTCTAATATTTTCCCATAATAAGAAAGGTTGGACATTTACTCCTGACAATGGCAGAATTAGAACTTCTTCCAGGGTTGGGAAGAAAGTGGCTGGAGGGAAAATGAACTTGCAAATGCTCAATAGATTTTCACATGAGCAAATGTACACATCGTATTTACCCATGCTAAAATACAGTTCACAAATATTTTATAGGGGTACGACATATACCATGGGTGCCCTTTTGTGACTTTCTTTAAGAATTTGGGGCCACATGTCGGTAGGTTCAGATTTGCGACCCGCAAATTGCGAGTCAGAGTGACTCGCAATTTGCGAGTCGCAAATCCGAATGTAGGATGGTGTCCCTGACACCATCTGTGATTCGCAATTGCTTCGCAAATACCCACCACATGAATAATCATGAGGTGGGTCACAATTTATGACCCCCTTGCGAATGGCGGCCCTCACAGGGATGGTGGCCTGCTGGAGACAGCAGACCACCATGTCTGTGACTGCTTCAATAAAGCAGTTTTTTTTTTTTGTAATGCAGTCCGTTTTCCTTAAAGGAAAACGAGATGCATTACAAAAATGAAAAATGAAACGTTTTCGTTTCATTTTTTAAGAGCAGGCAGTGGTCCGCTCTGAATTTTTTTTTACAGTGACATTCACAATGGGGAAGGGGTCTTATGGGGACCCCTTCCCTTTAGCGAAAGTGTTAGCACCCATTTGAAATGGGTGCAAACTGCGATTGGTTTGCTCCCGCGGTCACAAAACAATCCTACATTGCACTGCGAGTTGCAATTAGGAAGGGAACACCCCTTCCTAATTGCGAGTCACAAACCCGTTTTACGATTCGATAACCAGGTTACCGAATCGCAAAATTGGGTTTGTGCATCGCAATGTGCTTTTTGCACGTCGCAAACAGCGAAAGTCGCTGTTTGCGACATGCAAAAAGCTACCTACATGTGGGTCTTGGTCCCTAATTAGGTCTGGTGTTAACAAAGACATTTTGGTTTTATTAAACTTCTATTTCTCTCTCTTTCGGCTGGCTTTACTGTGAGTGATCGCATTCTGCTCTTCCACAAGGAGCATATTGGCACACAAAGTAGTTTTGTTCAGTGTCAGGAACTACAGTGGCAATCAATGACGTAACGAAACTAGAGGGTGCCCCTTTGCAAAGAACATGGAGGAGCCCCCTCTCCAGACTCACTCAGGCCAGGTGCTGTGCTGAAGGGGCCCCCTGGAGGGCGACTGTGGGGCCTTTGTTATGCCACTGGTGGCAACGTGTGCTTTTAGAGTTCAAAAACTTTTTTTTTTTTTTTTTTGCCAGTGTTTGTTACAGTGTTGAGGGCCTGGTAGCTCCCACAACAATAAAGTGTTAGAAAAGCCATGTCAAAACAAGACACACATTGATGAAACTAAAAGACTTATAAAAATATGTCAGATCAGTTGGATTTGTCAGTGTTTGTTTATTTTCATGCTTCCCATAATCATGTTGAAAATTGTTACACTGATTTTCCATTAGAAATATTTTTGGGAAATACTAGTATGCATCAACACATTTTACTAAATGACACTTCATTTGCATCTAATCAGAGAGCATTCTGGGAGCATTATACTTAGCCTCATAGCCTAAACTTTTCAAACATGTGTATACACTTTTTTTATTTTTTTTGTACTGGAACCAACGTCAGTAGTGAAGTGTGACCTTAAAACATCTATTTACAGCACTCACTCTAATAATGAAGGCTTTCAAATAATGAACCATAAATACAAGTTCGAACAGCATTATCTTTTGGAAACACATTACCTCAACTGCAGAGAGTTCCACTCTCTGTAAACAGGCAGCCAAAGGGTTTGTGCTGCAGAGGGTTGGGCCTACTTGTCCCAAGGACAAAGTAAACATAAAAACTTGTTGCCCTTGACCCCAAACAAGATGCGTGGGGAGATAGGAATTCCACATACCTGCCTAATGAGAGATACATCCCTGACTAATGAGAGATTCCCATATTAATTTTGGAGGAATGCATCTGAGTTCCTCGCTAGGGGGGATCTGGTCAGACGAGATGCACACCCCACAGTTTGTTGAGTTGATGAAAGACTGAGGGATGTAACCTCCAGTCGCTGGAGTCTTTTAGAAACCGTGCATTCCAGTCTGCAATCACATACATTCTGCCCAGAAAGATATTCCGCAATGACTGAGTTCTTGTTTTGAAGACAGCAATGCCAAAAGTATGTGTCAATCTCTGGTAGCGGGCATGGTTTGGTGCCCCCAGTTTGTCGGTATATCTTACTGTGGAACTATTGTCCATCCGCAGAAAAATACGACTTTGGGTTTTGAGAGGGGACAAAGTCCAAATGAGAAAGAATCCTGCCAGAAGCTCTAAACAATTTATGTGCAGCTGACATTCCGCGGGAGACCACCGGCTTCCATGAGAGATCTTCCCACATCTTGCTCCCCAGCCCCACCGGCTCGCACCTGATCACTACATTGGAGGGCAACCAAAAATGGCCTTGCCATTCCCAGCTTCTATGTGGTCCAACCACCAAGAAATCTCTGTCCGGGCTTCCCCGTATAGGATTATTTGCTCCACATAGGACAAGCCCTCCCAGAGATGGAGAATTTGAGATGTTGAAGGGCATATCTGGGTTTGCGGGCTCGACAGTACACCACTCTCAAGATCCTCCCAATTGCTTTTGGTTTGCCAGAGTATTGATTGTGAAACTGACAAACCAATTGGGAGCATGTACGTGTCCTGCCGATTCCCATGAACGATCTTGCGGCCCATAACCTTTCCAGTCCAATAAATAATAACGTTTATTAGGTATTTGCTTAGAGTCTAGTATGACCCTGGCCACATATCCACTAGGATTGGCAGAGGTATTTTTGGGCAATGCATAGAGTCTGCTACCGGTTTTAATAAGGAGACGTAGAACACTGGATGAATTGGTAAAGAAGTGGGAAGTTCTAGTTTCACTGCCACCTCAGTAATCCTTTTGATGATGGTCAAAGGACCCACAAACCTTGGATGAAACTTTTGTGCACCTTTCAAATTAAGTGTTTAGTTACTAAGCAAACCTTTTGTCCTTCTTCATACTTTGGTCCCTGACGTCTTTTTTTGCCTGCATATATTTTGTATGTTTGCTTTGCTAATTTTAGATCGTCTTGCGCATTTTTTGAATGTTGCTCAATTATTGTAAAAAGTCTTGTACCATTGGAGTGGTTAACTGAGGTACTGCACTCAATTGCAACATTTGGGGGTAATATCCATAAGTGCAGTAAAAAGGTGAATATTCAGTGGATACATGGATTACATTGTTATACACAAACTTGGCTGCCCACAAGCACTCAGCCCAATCCACTTCTGAGCTTAGGAGATAACAATGTAAATATTGTTCCACATACTGGTTAACTCTTTCGGTTTGTCCATCTGATTATCGATGATGACTTGATGACAGGTGGACACCCATATCCAATTCCTGTTAAAGACATTTCCAAAATTTGGACACGAATTGCGTTCCTTGGTCGCACACAGCTACCTAAGGAATACCAAGTAAACAGACTATTGATTATAGGAATACATGGGCTAATTGTATAGTTGTAAGTAAAGGGTTTTAAAGGAATAAAGTGTACCATCTTGCTCAAATGATCTACCACAGCTAGAACGGTATTGAACCCAGCTTGAGTTTGGTAATTCTACTACAAAGTCTAAAGATATTGTGTGCCACAGTGCAGGTTGTGTAGGTAAGGGTTGCAAAAGACCAGTGGGGCTTGATGAGAACTCTCTCTTGGACACAGGTCACAAAATTTGGCACAAAGGTCTTTTGTGTCTTTTGATATTGATGCCCAACAAAAGTGAAGTTGAAGGATTTCTAGAGTTTTTTTCTCCCCTGGCTGACCAGAAAGTTTACTAACATGACAACTCTCACAAGCTTTGTCTTGTAGGGTTTTTGTTGGTGGGTATAACTTTTGTGCTGCATACTTTAATCCCCTGTGGCTAGTTATGTCAGTACTGTGGTGTTGCAGAGTTTCCATGGCTACCGTACTTTCTTGCAAGAAGTCAGAATTGTAATCTTGTTTAGGGCTGTAAAATCAATACATGCCCTACGTTACTCTCCCTTCTTAGAAATGAAAAATAATGCCAAGGAAGTAGGGGAACTAGAGGGTCTTATAAATCCTATGGCCAGTATCTCATCTAAGTATTGGTGCAAACGTGAATTTTCCTTTCTGTTAGAACGTAAATTCTACTACAAGGAATTTGTGAACCTGGCTGTAAATCTATCCGACAGTCACAGGGACGATGCAGTGGCAATGTAATGGAACTTCCCTTTATCAAAGACATCTGGAAAATCTTGGTATACTAAAGGTAACTCATATTCTCCTTTTTATGCATTACCTACACTTAAAGCAATAACTTTATCTGGTACGGCCTCCAACCAACAGTGGTCTTTACAGAATTGAGACTGTAAGGTAACACTTTGTGTAACCCAGTATATAGTAGGATTATGTTTTTGTAGCCATAGAATTCCTAATATTACTTTGAATTGAGGGGCACATATCAAATCGAATTGTATGATTTCACGATGATTGGAGTATAAGCACATTTTTAATTCACAAGTAATTCTGGTAACGGGGCCTGAGGACAAAAGGCTACCGTCAATAGTTTTAACTACCTCAGGGCTGGTTTTGAGCATAAGCGGTATCCCAAGTTGTTTTGCAAAGGCAATATCCATGAAATTCACGGTGGCCCCTGAATCCACCAAGAGGTTGAGTAGAACTGGGTGGTCTGAAGATAGCTATTCCATATATATATATATATATATATATATATATATATTTATATATGATAGAATTCTTTCTGGGAGCTAATTTGAGCCAAAAAATGGGAGAGTTCTTGTCTTTTCACACCTGAACAAGTAGTCTCTACAGTAGTCGGGTGTTCTAGTTTCCTTCCAACTTTTCACTTTCAGAACTTTTGGCCCCTATGGACTGTTTCTCAGGCTTAACAGTACAATCCTTCAAAAAGTTACCCTTTTCTCCGCAATACAGATGCAACTTTTGGTTGTGTTTTCGCTGTCCTTCTTCTTTAGTAAGTGGAACCCTAATGGTACTGATTTGCATCGGTTTACCTTCATTATTGCCTTTGTTGGTATCTTGTTTCTTATCTCTAATCACCAACAACGTTTGGTCGTGCGACTCTTGCCACTCTGTCTCTCCGACAACCGGTGATTCAATTTGACCACTAAGTCAATTAGCTCTTCACAAGAGTCGGGTGGATTAACTATTTGAGTTAAAAGATCCTTAAGTTCATCTTTTAACCCTCTATAAAACAAGGACCCCCTCTTCTCTGTCGGCCAATAAGCCTCAGCCACCAGCCTATTAAAGACAGTTATGTATGTCAGCAAAATCCCTATTACTTTGTTTTAGATTGAGCACTTCCAAGTCTACTGCTTGGATAAATGTATGCTTATCAAACTATTTTTTCATTTCTGTTTTAAAAGCCTGTCAGTCATACAATAGCGGATCATCCCGTTCCACTAATGGAATGGACCATGAGGCAGCAGTGCCGGCCAAATACGAGAGAACAAATGCCAATGCATTGGAAAAAAGAGGTTGGTTGACATAAAAAATGAAGGTGACATTGATATAAAAATATAGTGAACTTAGCAGGCTCCCCTGTATAGCACTCTGCGGGGGGGGGGGCTAATGGCACCAGAAATGGTGTAGTGACCTGAATTACAGAGGCATTATTCAGTGATTGTTCTCGAGCAGCCCCCACTTGAAACGGTTGAGGCCTTGCTCCAAAGAATGCAGGCTTACTTGAAAGAGGCGGTTCAGCTGCAAGTCTGGGCTGAAGAGCATCTAACCACTGTGACAATACCTGTGTTTTGTGTTGCAAACTCCCTAGCATGTGTGCCAAATCAGCTAGGGAAACCTCTTGAGCCTCCATTGTGTCTGGGTGGCAACTTAAACGTGGGCTTGTTGTACTGTTAAGCACTAACCTGTTCATCCAACGGAGACACAATGTTGTCTAAGCTGCTTGTTCCCAATTCCACCTAAATGTTGCGAGCCTACCACTTAAATAAACATGATCTGTACTGCAATGTACCATGGGAAAGGGGGTGGATGAGAGAAGCAGAGAGACACTGGAGTCACAGGTTTGGATCCGGACGCCTAGTGATGGTTCTTGAAGAGACGGTCTTGCCTATGATAAATTACACATCAGTAGAATAACTAATATCTCATAACCCATGTATACTCTACTGTTAAACTATGATGTGCAAGCTAGATGTACCTGTTGGGATCCCCTTTCCCATTTTTGATGTCTCTCTCTCTTTCTAGGAATTTTCAGAAACAATGTGGATTACCTGTAATTATATAGGAGCCTTGAACCTCCTGCACTGCCTCTAACTACTCCCACTGTGATCCCAGATTATTCCCTGTCACCTCAATTAAATCTTCCTAGATGTTCCTTGACATTTAGTGGATATCTTGTGTTTCACCTTGTTGAGATTTCCCAAGATGCTGACTCACTCCACTCATAGACATTTATAGTGGCAACAATAATAAGAACAAACTCTTAAAGGAAAACAGGCTGCGTTTAAAAAGAAAGAAACTGAAACGTTTCAGTTTCATTTTTGAAGAGTAGGCAGTGGTCCGTGGAACCACTGCCTGCTCTTCAAAAACTTTTTTGCATGCATTCACAAAGGGGAAGGGGTCCCTTAGGGACCCCTTCTCCTTTGCGAATGGGTTAGCAACAATTTGAAATTGGTGCTAACTGCCATTGTTTTGCGACCACATTCACAGTCACAAAACAATCATATATACCATTTAGATTTAGTATTAGGAAGGGGCGCCCTGAACACACCCCTTCCTAATACCAAATCGCAAAACCCAAATTGCGATTTGGTAACAAGTTACCGAATCACAGTTTGGACCTTGTACATCCCAAAAAGCATTTTTCTGTGAATGGGCCGGTTTGCGACTAGAAAAATGCTTTGTACATGTGGCCCTCGGTAACAGGCCACCTTCCCTGTGATTTTTGCGATTCCCAATAGGTCGCAAATTGCGACCTACTTCATTAATATTAATGAGTCAGGTCTATTTGCGACCCACCGGGAATCGCAAAAGAAACTCAAAGAAGTTTCTTACATTTGGCATTGTGATTCCCTAATTGCGATTCGCATGGAATCGCAATTAGGTAATCGTAATTCCAAATATTTGCACATGTGGGGCTAATTACCATTTAGCAGAGCAATAGAGTTACTAGATACTTCAATATATATTCCTGACCCCACGTAGTTAATCAATCAATGCATCAGTTACCACTACTAAGGCCTCAACGGGCACTACTGGTTACAATATGTAGTTCACACACTTTGGTAGCCAACATAACTGTTCTTCATTCTAGACACTGTTTCTTATACTATTCATTGAGAATCTCATGAGACCCATGAGACATGTGATTAATGTGTTGTCATGCTATGGGGAACAACATGAATGCAATGTAATGTTCTGTTAATGTAGACAAACTTAACAATAAAAAAAATCATTCAAATATTTGTACATCTGGCCCTATATCCTGAAGCCCTGAACTGCTTGCATGACCCAGGGATTGTTTAAAATTTGGCGCTTCTGGGGAAGGAACTGACAAACCCTTTCCCCCCAAGGCCACTTGTGTAGTGCTTTCCTCTTATTTAGTTTCTAAGCACTAACATAACACACCAGAAATGCACTTCTGAGGTCAAAGAAGACTTTTATTGTTGTTAATTCTTCCCCAACCACAATATTTATGAATGACGAATTAGTAGCTTTCAAGTCCGCGTTAATCAAACAAAATATATCAGTTTGCAATATACACAGCAGGTTATATTTATAAGATATTGAATGCAAAGCAAAACAAATACTTCACCGTGTGGGAACTATTTACAGCTTCATCTTTCTAAGGTCTGCAAGCTGATGACCCCTGTCAGCCGCGAGAAAGAGATTCATCTACCCACACGGGATTGCTGGCAGCTGGCGCCAAGCTCCAGCACGAGGTCCGGCAGATTCGAATCTGAATCTCTGCAGCCTGTTACATTCGTTACAAAGGTGTGCCCCCTCCTCTCAGACGTGGGAAACTGAGCAAGCCCTTTGGAGACTGGCCAGGTCTCCAAGACTACTCCTGTTCCCAAGCTCAAGCGAAGAGAAAAACACCCATGTACTCTCTCTTATCATGTCTAGTCTACTGTGAGAAAAACATCTTGGTTCTCTGGTGCAAAAACACAGCTTGGAAAAATACAGCTTGGATTCTCAACTGCAATGTCTAACTCCACGTTAAAGGCAATGGGCAGCTAACCTAAATATCAAATGCAATGTCATGTTAAAGGCAATAGGCAGCTAACCTAAATATCAAATGCAATGTCTAGTGTCATGTCAAAGCCAATAGGCAGCTGAGCTGAATATAAAATGCAATGTATAATATCATGTCAAAGCCCATAGGCAGCTGAGCTGAATATAAAATGCAATGTATAATATCATGTCAAAGCCAATAGGCAGCTGAGCTGAATACAAAATGCAATGTATAAGATCATGTCAAAGCCAATAGGCAGTTAAGCTGAATACAAAATGTAATATATGATATCATGTCAAAGCCAATAGGCAGCGGAGCTGAATACAAAATGTAATATATGATATCATGTCAAAGCCAATAGGCAGAATATCTAATAGCATGTCAAAGTCAATAGGCAGCTAAATTGAATACATCATGTCAAAGCCAATAGGAATGCAATGTCAAAGCCAATAGGCGGCTAGACTGGATACAGCATGTCAAAGCCAATAGGCAGAATACAGAAGGTAATGACTAATGCAATGTCAAAGCCCATAGGCGGCTCAACTGAACAAAACATACCATGTGCTACTGGTGAACATTGAGCAACTAATATGCGCAGTGGTGAAACACAAAGTCATTGGTCAAAACAAACTCCATCAAATGGCAGTACATTCCGCCCTTTGACCAATGAATTTTTGTTTCACATATCTCCTGTTTCAAACACAAACAAAAA
Source organism: Pleurodeles waltl (assembly GCF_031143425.1). Classification (NCBI taxonomy): domain Eukaryota; kingdom Metazoa; phylum Chordata; class Amphibia; order Caudata; family Salamandridae; genus Pleurodeles; species Pleurodeles waltl. Next base: position 1,553,999,842 of record NC_090445.1, on the reverse strand, counting down.
AAACATCAGCACAAAAAAAAACATTATCAGCAAGTCACATTTGAATGATCAAAGCAATCCCTGTAAAGCAATAGAAGTGAATTAACACATTGATTTCATAACCTTTCACATCAGATACATCTACATAGAAAAGACTGGGCCATTTTTATACTCTGAATGAGTCTCTAATTCAACAGTGTTAGCAATTTGATGTGGCATGAGTTCTGCTCATGTAAAGGTGCACGGTCAACCTGAAAGGTTTGCTGGAAGATAAGCAAAAGTCAGAGTTCCATACGAGAGGGAAAAAAAAAAAAATCACAGCTTAGTTCCAGTGGAAGAATGCAATCAAACAAGTTGAACTTGAACTGAAGGCGCAGTTTGCGCAAAATGGATCCATGGTGCTGCCACTTTACTCAGCCAGGTTCAGGTTGGGGATTCGGTCCCTTCCCCGACCCCACACGCACACACCGGAAGGGGGACCACACAGCACACTCAGGGACAGTGGCGAAACGTGGTAGGATCTGCAAAAGAAACAAGTATGACTTTTCTTGCAAATAACATTTTTCATTTAAACTGCACCCTTCCTCTTTCTTTCCCCGGTTTTATAATCAGCAGGACGTTTTTGGGGCCCTTTGTTATATTCACTGCAGGTTCTGGAGGATCACTTGGGGCTTCAGCCCACACATCAGCACTGAGGTTTTTATCTGCTGCGCCACAGCTTCCCTTTTCTTGCACTGTCAGAAGGGCTGGGGCAGACTCATTCTTTACCAAACCTCCATTCACTGCACTTTTGTCAATTTGGGCCATTCTGTCTCCAATTTGTATGAATGAATCAGATTCTTTTCTATCAGCATAATTTCGATTTTTCCTTGGTAATCTGCAGCAATCACTTTCCCTAAAACCTGATCACTCTGCCATTTCTGATCTGGTAACTTTCCTCTCCCCAACTGCTCTGTGACTACTTGCATGACAGATTGCTTTTGTGCGTGCTGCACAGTTTTTATCAAATCTAGGGGAATGTGCATCTCTCTCATCTCTGCCCACCTGTAAGTGGCTTTTTCTCTCAGCTGTTCACATTTCTGGGGCACCCACTTAGCCATCCCCACTAAGGCAGAATTCTGGGTGAACACTTCTCTCTCTGAATTTTTCTCATTAACATCTGCAAGGTAATTGAACCAGTTAGGTACAAGCCATATGTAAAAACAAACAGCTAAAACATTAGCAATAAACCAAAAATCAGCATAAAAATGACACATCTCACGTAGCTCTTGCTTTAAAATCTGACACACATTATACAACTCCATTCCTTCTCCTGTGCCAGAAAACCACATTTCAGTCAATGAATCATTAGTAAAACAAACATGCTTTTTATCTTCAGTGGACACGAGTTCAAATGGTGCACTCAACTTCATTGGTAACTCTTTTACCTGTGGTACTCTAGCCCTGTCTTGCAAGTACCAGATCCATTGTGTGATTCTAGCTAGGGGCACTATTTTCTTCCCTTGTTCTTGAATTAAATGTACATAAGTATTTCCTTCTTGCACTGAGCAAAAACCTAAAGTCTGCATTATTTCATTTGCCAAATCACAAGCGCGCAGCTGCATATAATTTTTCACAGTGACCATATACAAAAGTGTTAGGATTTCTCTCAAATGAGGGCTATTCTTTTTCCAAATATCAAACAAGCTAATGAAAGTCGGCTCTTGCTCTAAAATCTTTCGTTTTACTTGTGCATTTTGCAACGGTAACTCGTAAATCACATTCTGGTCTCTCTCGTCCGTGTTATCAGTTAAGGAATGCATTTTGGCTGCCAAAAACCCTGGCTCACACGAAAACTCAAAGCAGCTCGGAGCTGTCTTAACCCCCTCATTACTGGAATGGGACAAGAAAGATTCTTCAAAAACAGCCTTTTTATAACTTTCAGTCGGGCTAATTTGCTCACGTAAATTCCTATTTTCATGTTCCAACTTCCTACATTTCTCCTGCATTTCTCTGTAAGCAGATAAAGGTGTCCAGACCTTTCTGTCATCATTACTTCCAAAAGACACGTTTTCTACATATGTACAACAGGAATTATTTCTCAAAACACCATCAGGCATTTTAGCTACACATGCATTTTCTTCTGTAATTCCCCAAACAGGAAACAATTCACAGTTTTTCGTAGCACCATCAGGCAGTTTACCAATACATGCATTCTCAGACATGGTCTGCCGTGCTACTGTGATTCTCCAAAAAAAAACAATTTCTGTAATTCTCCAAACAACAAAAACAATTACACTTTTAAAGTGTGCACTTAGAAATCTACCAACTCGTCAACACCCTCTTAATCACCTCTTAATGACCGACCCCACGACTCCTGGTACCAATTGTAGTGCTTTCCTCTTATTTAGTTTCTAAGCACTAACATAACACACCAGAAATGCACTTCCGAGGTCAAAGAAGACTTTTATTGTTGTTAATTCTTCCCCAACCACAATATTTATGAATGACGAATTAGTAGCTTTCAAGTCCGCGTTAATCAAACAAAATATATCAGTTTGCAATATACACAGCAGGTTATATTTATAAGATATTGAATGCAAAGCAAAACAAATACTTCACCGTGTGGGAACTATTTACAGCTTCATCTTTCTAAGGTCTGCAAGCTGATGACCCCTGTCAGCCGCGAGAAAGAGATTCATCTACCCACACGGGATTGCTGGCAGCTGGCGCCAAGCTCCAGCACGAGGTCCGGCAGATTCGAATCTGAATCTCTGCAGCCTGTTACATTCGTTACAAAGGTGTGCCCCCTCCTCTCAGACCTGGGAAACTGAGCAAGCCCTTTGGAGACTGGCCAGGTCTCCAAGACTACTCCTGTTCCCAAGCTCAAGCGAAGAGAAAAACACCCATGTACTCTCTCTTATCATGTCTAGTCTACTGTGAGAAAAACATCTTGGTTCTCTGGTGCAAAAACACAGCTTGGAAAAATACAGCTTGGATTCTCAACTGCAATGTCTAACTCCACGTTAAAGGCAATGGGCAGCTAACCTAAATATCAAATGCAATGTCATGTTAAAGGCAATAGGCAGCTAACCTAAATATCAAATGCAATGTCTAGTGTCATGTCAAAGCCAATAGGCAGCTGAGCTGAATATAAAATGCAATGTATAATATCATGTCAAAGCCCATAGGCAGCTGAGCTGAATATAAAATGCAATGTATAATATCATGTCAAAGCCAATAGGCAGCTGAGCTGAATACAAAATGCAATGTATAAGATCATGTCAAAGCCAATAGGCAGTTAAGCTGAATACAAAATGTAATATATGATATCATGTCAAAGCCAATAGGCAGCGGAGCTGAATACAAAATGTAATATATGATATCATGTCAAAGCCAATAGGCAGAATATCTAATAGCATGTCAAAGTCAATAGGCAGCTAAATTGAATACATCATGTCAAAGCCAATAGGAATGCAGTGTCAAAGCCAATAGGCGGCTAGACTGGATACAGCATGTCAAAGCCAATAGGCAGAATACAGAAGGTAATGACTAATGCAATGTCAAAGCCCATAGGCGGCTCAACTGAACAAAACATACCATGTGCTACTGGTGAACATTGAGCAACTAATATGCGCAGTGGTGAAACACAAAGTCATTGGTCAAAACAAACTCCATCAAATGGCAGTACAACTTGTAAGGTGGAAATCAAATTTACCTGTGGAATCGTTGATCCAGAGTAGCCACCTCGAAAGTTGGGTCTATGTTAGCCTCCACTATGTTGTTTATTCCTGGTGGAGTTGAAGGTTCCTTGACTTGGGGCACTGTTATAACTTACATACCCTCTGGATAGGTTTCCCCTAGGAGAGGCCTGGTTGTATCCTCAGCCTGGCGTTCAGCCCCTGTAGCGTCTAGCCCTCCCAAACGGAGAGCCATGGAAAACCTTCTTTAAGGATGATTGAGCTTTGTCTAGCTTTAAAAAAGGTGCCACGTGTTTGCTCAGGTCAGTGACAAAAGGCTGGCAAACAACTGGCCATTGGCCAAGAGGCCAGCATCTGCTGGTGCCAACTCTGTGAATTTAGGATCTATTTGCTTAAGAATAGAACATTTTCTCTCTGAAGGGGGAGCACAGTTTGTATTTCCAATATTCAAATTAGACCATTGGGTATAGCCCAACAAAACATCAGGGTCTACCGGAACTTGAGTTTCCTTGGCAAGGGTTGCCATATTTAGAATTTTTGTGAAGGAACCTGCTAAGTCCAAAACCTTATCCTGGTATCCCCTCCAAGCTCTATCTATGCTCTTTTTTGGATATTTGGTGTACTTGCACATAAACACTACAGTTAGAACAGGCATACTTGGCATGGTCTCCCCTGTCTTTTTTACCTCTGCCTCCATGATTTTATATCCTGAAGCCCTGAACTGCTTGCATGACCCAGGGATTGTTTAATATTTGGCGCTTCTGGGGAAGGAACTGACAAACCCTTTCCCCCCAAGGCCACTTGTAAGGTGGAAATCAAATTTACCTGTGGAATCGTTGATCCAGAGTAGCCACCTCGAAAGTTGGGTCTATGTTAGCCTCCACTATGTTGTTTATTCCTGGTGGAGTTGAAGGTTGGACTGTGTGCTGGACTCTGTTTTTGCTGGGTTTGTTACTCTAGGCATGTTACCACTGCCAACCAGTGCTAAAGTGTAAGTGCTCCCTGTGTAAATTGTATGTGTAATTGGCTTTTCCATGATTGGCATATTTGATTTCCTAGTAAATCCCCAGTAAAGTACACTAGAGGTGCCCAGCGCCAGTAAATCAAATGCTACTAGTAGGCCTGCAGCAGTGATTGTGTCACCCACTTGAGTAGCCCTGCAAACATGGTTCAGACCTGCCACTGCAGTGTCTCCGTGCGCAGTTTTTAAACTGCCCAATTCGACCTTGCAAGTGTACCCACTTGCCAAGCCCACACCTTCCAATTTTTATACATGTAAGGCACCCCTAAGGTAGGCCCTAGGTAACCCCTGGGCAGGGTGCAGTGTATGTAAAAGGTAGGAAATGTACTGGTGGGTTTGTACATGTCTTAACAGTGAAATACTGCCAAATTTGGGTGTCATTGTTGCAAGGCCTATCTCTCACATGGGTTAACATGGAAGCTGCCTTTAAATACATTTTACGTGCAGTTTCCCTTTGGGAGCAGATAGAGATTGGAGTTTGGGGTCTCGGAACCCACAATTTAAAAATACATCTTTGGAAAAGTTGGTTTTTAGATTGTCAGTTTGAAAATGACACTTTTAGAAAGTGGCCATTTTCTTGCTTAAACCATTCTGTGGCTCTGCCTGCTTGTTTATTCCCTGTCTGGGTCAGACTGACATTTGGGCTGTTTGTGACTCTCCAAGAGGCAGTGACACAAAGGGAGCTGGGGTGTAGCCTGCATATCCTGATGGGCCATCTGGGCTAGAGTGGAGGGAGGAGTGGTCACTTACACCTGAAAGGGCTGTGCCTGCCCTCACACAATGTAGTCTCCAACCCCCTGGTATGAGTCTGGAGCCAGGCCTGGGCGAGGCAGGATCTTGTGAACAACAGAGACTTTCCTTTCAAGTTTGTCTACTGCAAAGGCAGAAAGGGGTATAAGAGGTGGACCCAAACCCCCAGATTTTTAGATTACTTCAAGATTCAAGAGGAATGTCTGCTAAGGAGAAGAGTTGAAGAGCTGGAGGAGGATTACTGCCTCTTTGCCTGTGACTGTGCTTTGCTGGGTTGGCCTGCAATGGCGGCTTCTGCCTGAAAGAGGACAAAGACTGGACTTTGTGGTATATTCCTGCTTGAGAGGTGTCTCCATGGGCTTGGACTGAGCTTGCCTCCTGTTTGAAGTCTAAGGGACAGCAAAGACTTCACCAACCAGTCTCTGAGTTCACTCGCTGTGGACTCTAGCTTGCCAGGTGGTCCATTCCAGTTCCAGAGCCCCTGGAAGTGAAATCTGGTGAACATCCTTGTGAAACGTCTTCGGACGACTCCATGCGACTTCACAAAGGACAACGCCGCACGAAACTCACAACGCCACCTGCACCTGAAGCCATGGTCTCGCTGAAGCGCAACTACCCCACCGACAACACAGGCTCCATGTCGCTGCATCTGCTGATGTCCAAAGAACGCGTGAAATCAAAGTGTTGTAGTACCGACGTTCGACACCCGACTCCGTCACAGCGCTTGCGACCATGTGGCATGATTGCGACCATGTGAGTTCACCCCACGGCGTCTTGACTTCGCCGAACATCGATCCTGCCGGAGGTGTAACGAACCGACACCTCGCAACCGACTCCACCTCACCTCCACCTCTCCACAGCAAGGACTCAATGCCTCTCACCGAAGCCTCCGCTCCTTCGTCCTGCAGCACCGGAACCGACGCTGCAATGGATGCAGTGACGCCTCCCTACCCGACTCCGTGCACCAGCCTGTTTCCTTCACTTTTGCTTAAGGTTCTGTACCTGGGGTCCCTGTGACTCCGTGCCTGAACCAGTGGCATCGTATTGTGGGAAATGACTCCATCAGAATGCCGTGATAACACCAAATTGCAGCATTTGTGCTTCTAGGCACTATTTTTGTGTTTAATCTTGCAAAATTCATAACGTTACTTGTGTATGTCGGAATTTTATTATTTTGGTCTTGTTTGAGTTAGATAAACGTTGGCTATTTTTCTAAACCGGTGTGGTGTCAATTATGTAGTATTTCTACTGTATTTCTGTGTGTGTTGGTATAAATACTTTACACATTGCCTTTGGGATAAGCCTGACTGCTCGTGCCAAGCCACCAAGAGGGTGAGCAGGGGTTATCCAAGTGTAGATCGCCTTTACCCTGGCTAAAGTGAGGATCCCTGTTTGGACAGAGTGCAAACTGACTGCCAACCAGAGATCCCGTTTCTAACACTGGTGATCAGCATTTGGGATCAAACTTGTATTTGTACTAGACATACAGGCCCTCATTATGAACACAGCGGTAAACACATTCGACCGCTGTGGCGACGGCGATCAGAAGACCGCCATTGGCGGTGAACAGAAACCCACCATATAATGATGAAAAAATCTGAATCTGACAAAAATCGCCCTGCCACCAGTCACTGCCAGGACCTTGTCGACAGAAATGGTGGACCTCCCACCCCACCACCGCCGAACACACCAACACCCTGCCCATCAAATAATGAAGCACAAATCACAGCAGCGGTCAGTGGAAGCCGAACGATCATTGGCGGTGCAGACCGCCACGGGCGGCAAGTGGACCCAACAGTAAGAAGTGCACACATTAGATAAGTTAGAAACCCACACACCTGACACACATCCACAACACTATAAAACACTCACAGACACACCCCACAATCCTTTGCAACAAAAGTAGGCCAATGAAGACAGAGAACACCAGAAGCAGACACCAAACACCACAATCCACAATACTTACACCAAACCACACAAGAGCACCCTCACCTAGGTCCACACAAGACACCATTCACAACACTCACCATGGCACCCCCCAAACACCCACGCTTCACAGAAAGGGAGCTAAGGACCATGGTGGGTGAGATCCTGAAGGTCGAGCCACAACTATTCGGGCACAGGTCCAGTGCACACCCATCGCCAGGAAGATGGCGCTATGGCAGACAAGAGTCAACAGGGTCAATGCAGTGGGACACCATCCACGCACTAGGGACGACACCTGCAAGAGATGGAATGATCTGTGGGGGAAGGTAAGGGCCATGGCAACTAGGCACCACATTGCAGTCCAGAAGACTGGGGGAGGACCTCCACCAACACCACCCGACTACACTGACTGGGAGGAAAAGATACTGGCCATCCTGCACCATGAGGTCCTCACTGGACGCACTGGAGGAATGGACTCGGGTAAGTCATCTACAATTACCCCATATCCATGACATTTGTAATGCATGCACCACCCCACCCCTCCAACACCCACCAGGACCACTACTCCACCCATCCCACAAGCACTTAATCCAGTCCCCCTGCATGCCCACTAACCCACTAACATGCCCACATCCCTCCCCTGTGCACAGCCACCCACCCCTGCATGGAAACACAACGGCCTACAGCACCCACAATGCACCTCCACATCCCAAGCTAAAAGCAATGCTAACCTCACCAAAGCATCCTGCATGGCCCCAAAGTGTGTAACCTGCACAAACCCACCCAGGCATGTGCACCCCATCCGACCATGCTAATGTAACAGACATGTCCATTCCTCCCAACAGGCACCACCACCCATGCCACCCTGACGGACAGGACAAGTAGTGGCAGTGCCCCATAGGGAGACAGAGGCACCTTCAAGGACACTGGGGATGGAACCCCGGACACTGATGATCAGCCTGGCCCCTCACACAGTCCTGGACTGTCACCATCCAGCAGCCCCACCCAGGATATCACTGACACCCCTACCACCCAGACAATAACATCAGCCCAGGGCAACCGTCCACACACCTGTGTATCCAGGCCCCAGACTGGTGGAACACAAGTACAGAGGGCACAGTCACCCCCTACCAACAGGCAGGAAGACGATGGCCCCAGTACAAGTGGTACCGCCAGACCTGTGCAGGGGACACAGGCACAGGGGGCTAGGCGCAGTGGGAGGATATCAGTGGTCCAGGAGAGAGGCCACAGGATGGATGCTGCAGCCCATGACGTGATTTCGGAGGTGTAGGGAGCATATCACCATATCCAGGACAGATTGGCCCAGATAGTATCCACCCTGGAGCAGAGTCAGAGGATGCAGCAAGCACACCACCAAGAGGCCATGGAGCAGTGGAAACTGCACAATGCCACAGTGGCCAGCATAGCAGGTGCACTGCTGCAGCTTGTCCAAACACAGCCTGAGGCCCACACAGAACAGGAAGCCCCTACTACAGCACAGGATACAGACCGGACAACAAGAGAATCAGCAGCAACTTCACATGACCCGCCCTCTGATGACACACAGGGGACATCCATCTCAACCCCTGCAGGCCAACAACAGGTGCCCAAACGGAGCCTCAGGCCAAGATCTGGCACAGGCACACCTGCCAAGAATAAGGCCTCCTCTAAGAAGTGATTCTGCCAAAAACTGTCCTCCAAGTGTCCCACTTAATCCACCACCAAACAGTGCTACAAATACTACAAACTCATGTAAGCTTGGATAGACCTATCCCTGCTGCCAACAATGCTGTAACCATGTTGCCATATTGGACAACCACCATTAGCCCACTCCCATCACTGTAATCTGCACGATTTAATCCCTGCACCAAACAAAACACCTTTTTACGTGTTACAATGCCCCCTGTCATTAAGTTTGAACAAAGTGAAGTATGAATGCAACTGGTTGATAACTCCTTTATTGGTATCTGAGTAGCATGAAAAGCACCACACGCCTTGCATGTTGTTGTGCCAACATATGTGTTGAAATATAGACAAAATTGTAATCTGTCCTGTGCAGACCTGGTCACAGTGGCAATTAGTATTGACCCAACCCCCCCCTAGATGACAAGGCAGACTGACAGTATGATACACAGACACCAATCTCATACAATTGTCCCACATAGTTACTGTAAGTAGAGTTGTATCAATTGGGCCCCTGAATTTACATCTTCCCCCTCCTCATCATCACCATCACTCTCATCCTCTCTCTGTGGAAGCTGGTCTGGATATACAGCACCCTCCTCCTCCAAGAGGGGGATAGAATTCTTCACAGCCACGTTGTGCAGCATGCAGCAGGCCACCACTATTCTGCACACCTTTTCAGGCCAATAGGCCAGGGACCCACCAGAGATGTGTAGACAACGAAATCTAGCCTTCAGGAGACCTATTGTTTTCTCTCTCCCCCTCTTAGTATGTCCATGGGCCTCATTGTAATTCCTCTCTGCATCTGTTCCAGGATTCCTCACTGGTGTCAGGAGCCAAAGCAAGTTGGGATAGCCAGAATCACCTAGAAAAAGGAGCAAAACAAAACCTTGATTGACAAGCCTCAGAGGCAGACAGCCTGGCAATAAGTGACAGAAACACCTACCTATGATCCACCCTCTGTCCTCTTGTAGTTGTTCCATCTTGTGTGGCACACTACTGTTCCTCAGCACAATTGAATCATGGACTGAACCAGGGAACATGGCATTCACATGTCTAATGTACTGGTCTGCAGTACACACCAATTGAATGTTCTTATAATGAAAGTTCTTCCTGTTTCCGTACACCTGTTCACTGACTCTTGGGGGGATGATAGCTATGTGGGTGCCATTGATGGCACCTATCACATGGGGTATGTTGGCAAAGGCATAGAAGTCCGACTTGATGGCAGGCAGGTCAGCACTTTGGGGAAACCTCACATAGGACTGCAGGAGTCTTACACATGCATTCAGGAATCTTGACAGTATTATGCTAAACATTGACTGGGAAAATCCTGCAACCATGCCCACTGTCACTTGAAATGAGTCCGTGGCCAGGAAATGGAGTGCAGAGAGCACCTGCACTTCAGTAGGGATGGCATGCTGATTACGATTTGCCGGTGTCAGTGCAGGATACAGTAATGCACAAAGTTCAAGAATAGTTGCACGAGTGAGTCTGTAATTGATAATGATGTGACGCTCCACCATGGTCCGCAAATCAACAAGTGGTCTGTACACTGATGGGGCCCTTCCTCGCCACACGGGTCTGTACCTAGGAGGAGTTGAAAACACGTGTGAGGAACACATACATCTGCACACATTGTTATTCATACAGCACTGCTGGCATGATTGTCGTCTACACTAATGCATAGTGTGTGTGACATTACAGCAACATGACCACAATGCTAGATCAGGGCTGGTCAGGTGAGATAATGTTAATTGTCACATGCTTATGGGTGTTTGGGGAACAATAGGGCCTGCATTGTGCAGATGAGAGTTTTACGAATGCATAGTTTTGGCCAAAATGTCTGCCCGTGTAATCCAGAACTGTCATCGTAGAAGTGACCTCAATACCGCTAGCGGTTGAAGTAACAGCGTAAGGCGGTGTTTACCGCCATGCACAAATTCATTGGTTAACATGGATTTCAATGAGGAATCTTAGCATATCATGATTGCCGTCGGTGGTGGCGGTGCACACCGCCGCAGTGCGTACGCGAACTTGTCACCCAAACTTCACTTGACTCCCTTATCTTGTGCAAGCAGTTACTCCACTGAGTGTACTGCTGTGTCCTGCCTCTGGTCATGGAAGTTGTCATCCATCAAACAAAGGGGAATACCCTATAACCCCAACCTGCTTAGGGTACTATCCTAACCGCAATCACAAAAAACTAGCAGGCAGGGACAAATTTACTTGTTATTTGAAACAACCAAATATTCACTATTGGTTTCAGGGGTGAATTACTACCCCAAAACAATTACTACATTTATTTATAATCAACTGCAATATACAAATCGTCATGCCAACACATATTGCTTATTAAATTACTGGAGCACAAACAATAAATTATATATACATCAAATTTACATCTCACATATTAATTACAGCACTCATAAAAACACATAACATAGATACCCAAAAGAGGGGTAATGCCCATCATCATGACTTTCTATTATGGTCACAATATCGCACTTTACACTGTGATCCAATCCATTGTAGGTCACCAAGGGTCTAGCACCCAGCTGTAAAATACCTAACTATTTTTTACAAGGTATTATGTAGTGCACCATCAGTTTTGTATATCAATTTTTTGTTTCAAAAACCTTGGTCCCACTTATCCGATGTCGACGCGTTTCGGCCTCACAATTCTTGGCCTCTTCAGGACTGTCAGGGGGCACTGGCACCTCTACAACAATTAACACACAAATTAGAACCATGCCATCTACATAGATTTATTCTCTATGCAGCTTCAAATGTGCAGAGTATCAATCCCAAAACTATGTTTATTTATACACCATTGTACCTCTATTAGGAATGTGAAATTACTCCTTTAAGGAACATATTCCTAAATAGGTCTTTCTCCTCCTAATCACTTAATCTCGATACCTCCATAAGTGAACACAACACCAAAGCAACACAGTGTGTCTCAATATATTAATTAGCCATGCCACTCAAACATGCAGCACACTCAGTGAATCCCATTGTGTGCAATGCCTTTCTTACCTTTGTCTGAAATCCATACTTTAACTAAGGAATTAGTTTCCAGTTAATTCTACTCTTAAACAAAGAAAAGGGAAGAAAAGAAAAGAAAAGAAGAGAAAGAAGTGAAACTGAGCCTCTATTTGTTGTTATTATAAAGCCACAAGTGTCCTTTTCGAGGGTACACTCGAGCCAAGTGTTCTCCTCTTAACTATTTGCCACAGAGGCTCTGTCTTAAACTCGATTTTACTATCCGTTCGATATAACCCTGCAGGGGTACATTAAACATAACTAAATTTTAGATCTAGTTACCGACGATCCTCAAATCGGTTTACTCTAATTATTTTTGTTAATGTTCCACTGTCGAACATAGGTTTCCAACATAGTTTATCTCACTTACTTGGGCTTTTTACTCGACGGTCCGTGTAACCCGTGGCATATTCGTTGCCATCGAGACGGCTCCAGGCTGCTCTTCTGATTTAACGCAGCCTCAGGGAACGCCGTCTTACACGCGGCGGCATTTTAGATTGTTACCGGGCGTACACTAGCCCACATTTGTTTCTAGTTAATGACGAACGGTGAGCGCCATATTAGAAGGACTATGCCTTGTATCTCCTCTTATATTTAATTTAATCTTCTTCCACAATAAACAGACCTATTCTTTAGTCCGTTATTTCCCTGAAACGCAATCAAGAAACCTGCATTGTTGGAATCGCCCAAAGCTTACATACTCTGTTTCTAGCGCATTTTTCATAATTTTAAGCCAAAAGATTTATACATTGACATTAAACTCTAAATGTTTGTATAATCATGTAAATTGAAACTGAGATAATAATCAAAAGAGTGTAATGAAAGGAGGTTTGGAATGCGACCTTTTCGATTATGTTGAAGATTTATGGGCGTGAAAACAAGCTATGAGAGATTGTACTTATGTTTTTTACTTACAGGCCTCGAATAGCAGCTAGCATGTAGTAGTGAATTCAGTAGTTTTAGGCAACATTTTCTAAGGTATAACAGCTGGGTATTAACCTTTGAAAAATTCTCTTAAGATGGCCACTAGAACGGGTCAATGTATAAATCTTTTGGCTTAAAATTATGAAAAATGCGCTAGAAACAGAGTATGTAAGCTTTGGGCGATTCCAACAATGCAGGTTTCTTGATTGCGTTTCAGGGAAATAACGGACTAAAGAATAGGTCTGTTTATTGTGGAAGAAGATTAAATTAAATATAAGAGGAGATACAAGGCATAGTCCTTCTAATATGGCGCTCACCGTTCGTCATTAACTAGAAACAAATGTGGGCTAGTGTACGCCCGGTAACAATCTAAAATGCCATCACATGTAAGACGGCGTTCCCTGAGGCTGCGTTAAATCAGAAGAGCAGCCTGGAGCCGTCTCGATGGCAACGAATATGCCACGGGTTACACGGACCGTCGAGTAAAAAGCCCAAGTAAGTGAGATAAACTATGTTGGAAACCTATGTTCGACAGTGGAACATTAAGAAAAATAATTAGAGTAAACCGATTTGAGGATCGTCGGTAACTAGATCTAAAATTTAGTTATGTTTAATGTACCCCTGCAGGGTTAACATCGAACGGATAGTAAAATTGAGTTTAAGACAGAGCCTCTGTGGTAAATAGGTAAGAGGAGAACACTTAGCTCGAGTGTACCCTCGAAAAGGACACTTGTGGCTTTATAATAACAATAAATAGAGGCTCAGTTTCACTTCTTTCTCTTCTTTTCTTTTCTTTTCTTCCCTTTTCTTTGTTTAAGAGTAGAATTAACTGGAAACTAATTCCTTAGTTAAAGTATGGATTTCAGACAAAGGTAAGAAAGGCATTGCACACAATGGGATTCACTGAGTGTGCTGCATGTTTGAGTGGCATGGCTAATTAATATATTGAGACACACGGTGTTGCTTTGGTGTTGTGTTCACTTATGGAGGTATCGAGATTAAGTGATTAGGAGGAGAAAGACCTATTTAGGAATGTGTTCCTTAAAGGAGTAATTTCACATTCCTAATAGAGGTACAATGGTGTATATGTAAAAATAGTTTTGGGATTGATACTCTGCACATTTGAAGCTGCATAGAGAATAAATCTATGTAGATGGCATGGTTTTAATTCGTGTGTTAATTGTTGTAGAGGTGCCAGTGCCCCCTGACAGTCCTGAAGAGGCCAAGAATTGTGAGGCCGAAACGCGTCGACATCGGATAAGTGGGACCAAGGGTTTTGAAACAAAAAATGTATATACAAAACTGATGGTGCACTACATAATACCTTGTAAAAAATAGTTAGGTATTTTACAGCTGGGTGCTAGACCCTTGGTGACCTACAATGGATTTGATCACAGTGTAAAGTGCAATATTGTGACCATAATAGAAAGTCATGATGATGGGCATTACCCCTCTTTTGGGTATCTATGTTATGTGTTTTTATGAGTGCTGTAATTAATATGTGAGATGTAAATTTGATGTATATATAATTTATTGTTTGTGCTCCAGTAATTTAATAAGCAATATGTGTTGGCATGGCGATTTGTATATTGCAGTTGATTATAAATAAATGTAGTAATATTTTTGGGGTAGTAATTCACTCCTGAAACCAATAGTGAATATTTGGTTGTTTGAAATAACAAGTAAATTTGTCCCTGCCTGCTAGTTTTTTGTGATTCTGGTCATGGAAGTGGCATGGTTTGCAGGGGAAAGGGCCCCGGCCTTCACCCAAGAAGAATTGGAGAGGCTTGTGGACGGGGTCCTGCCCCTGTACGCCAAGCTCTACAGATGTCCAGAAGTAGAGGTGAGTAGGAGGATTGGGGGCCATGGATGTGTGTAGGGATTGGTGTTGGTTGCATACATGTGTGCACCTCTGACACTGGATGGTCCAGGGTTCCTGACATGCTGCGTGTGTGTGTGTGCTGTTAGTCGGTTTGAACTGTCTGTCCCATAGTGGACGTATAGCCAGCTGTAAATGATTGGCCAGTGTCTGACCTCTGTGTTACATTTCTGCATGTCCCTTATAGGTAAAATCCCACCAGAAGAGGGGACTTTGGCATGCCATCGCCAAGGAGGTGTGGACCCTGGGGGTCTACAACCGGCAGAGCGCCCACTGCAGGAAGAGGTGGGAGGACCTGCGGTGCTGGGCGTGAAAGATCTGCGAGGCCCAGCTGCGGAAGTCCTTCCAACGGGGAAGGGGTGCCTGTCGGGCACTGATCCCCCTTTTGCACGCATCCTGGCGGTGGCGTACCCGGACCTGGATGGGCGCTTGAAGGCTGCACAGCAGTCACAAGGGGGTGAGTAGACATACCATATTTTTGACCCTTGATGGATGTGTGTGTTTGCATTTGGATTTATGCTGCCTAGTTGCAGGGACAATGACTGATGTCCATCTACATTATGGCCCCCGTGGGGAGTAGGGTTGTTTTGGTCAGGTCTACTACACGTCAGGTCCTTCAGTTATTTGGGGAATGGCTGTAAAGCAGGGTTCTGGCCACTAGTCAGGGGCATTGCCATGGGTTTAGCAGTAGGTGCTGCCTGTTGGAGGGTTTTCTGGATGGGTGTATGTGTGAACCACTATTGTACCTCCATTCAGCTATTTACAAAATCTCTCCTGTTTTGTCCCCCATCCCTGCTCTCTTGTGTTGTCTGTGTACATCAGCATCATCTGGCGAGGAAGCTGAGGCACCAGTGAGTGGGAATTCAGCAGCCCGCGAATCCTCAGAGGCAGAGTCGTCCGATGCGAAGGGGACCAGTGGGCTGGAGGGCGAGGGGAGTACCACGGGGAGGGAACTACCACTGGATGTAGTGACTCCGATACCTCCTCCGATGGGAGCTCCCTGGCGGTGGCGGACTCTAGTGGGCCCACACCTATTGTGTCATCTTCCGCCACCCCCCATACCATCACCGCCCTCCCATTCATTTGCTCCCCACCGAGTTGCCCGTGCCTGCTTACCCAGAAAGGTGGGCGTCTCCTTCGCCCCGGGCACCTCCTCCCCTACCCCAGTCAGCCCTGCTGCCCTCACGGAGGAGGCTATTGACCTCCTGAGAACCATCTCTGTAGGGCAGACAACTATCGGCAATGCCATCCAGGGGCTAGCATCAGAGATGCAGCAGACCAATGCCTATCTGGATGGCATTCACGGTGGCGTGTCTGGCCTACAGAGATCTTTTCAGGCTCTGGCCTCCTCTTGGACGACAGCCAGTGTCCCTGGTCATTCCGTCCCCCCTCCAACCTCCCCTCCAACCCTTCCAGCACCCCACTCCCTTCACCCGTCCAAAGCACACATTCTTACATGCAGTCACACACCTCAATTCAAGGAACACACTTCAAAACACAAGCACCACACCCCCCACCACAAGCATACACACAACCAACATACACATGCCCACAACAACATCCACTTCCCCCAGTTTGTCCACCTCTTCTGCCTCCCTGTCTGTCCCCAGTACATGCACACCCCTGGCACTGCACCTTCATTCACTGTTGCTGACCCTATTCCTGCAGTCACCACAATAGCACACATCCATTCATGCACCCCAGACACCACACCTGCACTCACCACAACTAATTTAGTTGACACATGCAGCACTCTCACCAGACTTGCAGACACCCAGACAACATACATTCACACTGGTAGCCTGTCTTGTCCCACTGTGTCCACTCTCCCTCCTCCCAGGACACTCAGAAGTACCGAAAACACCCACCCATCACACATCCACCTCACCTCAGCATAATGTCCAGTCACCTGCACCCACATCACGCACAACTACCCAACTTACGAGCCTACCACCTACCTCCACTCCCAGGCCTTCCTCCAGGTCCACCCCAATTGCACCTAAGAAACTTTTTCTCTCCTGTTTTGACCTTTTCCAACCCACTGGCCCACCCCGTCTCGTCCCTAAACGTGCTCACCTCCTTGCCCTGTCCACTCCTTCCACGTCACAGCCCGCCCCTGTCCGCCCTTAACATTCCTGTGCCCCCTCCCCAGAGAGGAAGAAGCCCCGTGCTGAACCTGTTCCATCTGCCACCAACCGGTCCAAGCACACTCCTCACCTTCCAAGGCCAAACCCAACCCCCTCTACCTTCCGAACGCGAATCTAAGCCCCAACCCTGTTGTAAATCCCCACCCCCACCCCCCCTGCCCCTGTTCCCTGAGGTGCCTAGATGCCCATTGTTGCCCCTATGAGGTGGAGTACCATAGCATGTGTGGGAGTCAGGTTGGGGCCATTGTGGCCCATCTGACTTGTTTTATGAAGGACTGGCCATTGGCCTTATATGCAATTCGGTTGCTCGGTGAGCATAATAAAGGTTAATGTGTGGCCTGTGTTTATGGAGGCACACACTGGAGCCGTGGTCTCTCGTTTCATTGTTTGAGAGTGTTGGGCACATGTATGTACTTTGGGCAGGTTTGATTTGCCTTGTGTCGGGTAAGTACCTCTTGCTGTGGGGTGTATGGCTTGTGCTGCTGTGAAGGGCTGTGGGAGTGTTGCAGGGTGGGCTTAGTGGGTGGGTATGTAACTGTGCCCTTCCTTCCCTTTTTTTGTAGGTTGCAGTACTTACCGTCATCGTCTTCGTCGGCAGTCTCGGTCGTGGACATTTATGGCAAGGAGCAGGACTGGCATGATCTGCAACTCTCTCTCCATGTCTGCTTCGGTGTGTTGTGTAAGCCTCTAGTGAGTGTTTCCTTATATTTGGTTCATTTCCGCCTGGCTTTGCGTGGCTGTGGTTCCCGCCCCGGAACTGACGGCGGTCTAGTGCTTCATTATTCGATAGGCGGGTAGGGCCTTTCTGACGGCCTGTGGACGGGCTCTGTCGTCGTTGTCGGCACTCCTCAGCTGGCGGTGAGTGGTTTTCAGGGTGCCTGTGTTTCTGTTGGTTCATTATTTGGCGGAACGAACCACACGTCTGTTGGGCGGTGTTTACCTCCGTGTTCATAATGAGGGCCACAGTGATTAAGTGTGCACTACTATTATCAGTGCAGACAATTATGTGGCCACATACTACTTGTTTTTGCTTTTTCTCTTTTTGGGTTTTTTCCTGCTTCCATTTTTTTATATTGATCTTTTCTTGGGAACTCTCTGAACTGTTTTTGGAACTTTGCATTTTTGAATGAACCTCACCAACATGTCTCAATCTGGGGATGCCCAAGCTGTGAGTACAAAGGCTGTGTTTGAGTTGGAGAAACTGGAGGAGCACACCGTGGCTTAACTGAAGCAGTTTTGTAAGGATCTTGCCTGCCCAATCAAAAGCTTCTCCAGGAAGGAAGAGCTGCAAAAGGCATTGAGGGCCTTGGTGGCAGCCAAGGAGGCTTTGACACACAGACTAGGAGGATGAGGGTGAGGAGGTGCAGAGTGTTCATAATGTAGTGTTGGGTAACCCTGTTCCTGTCTGGGGGAGCGTCTCCAGTGCAGGTAGCAGTGTGTCATCCAAAGGTCTGACCCCTGATGAGTTGGAGGACCGACAAGCAGACAGGGTGCACCAGTTTGAGCTAAAGAAGCTTAAGATGAAGAGGGAGGAGGGAAGGCTGGCCACAGAAGAGAAAACAATGCTCTTGGCTCATGAGCTCAATTTGAGAGCTGGATCAGAGGAGCCAGTCTAGCAGAGATGGTGGCAGCAGTCCCTCTGTGCAGCCTGAGAGCAGGGTACACATTCCCAAAGACTTAGTAAAGGAGTACAAGAGGGAGGATGACATCTATCTGTGGTTTAAGGGGTATGAGTCTGCTCTCCCCATGAACATGGCCCCTGAAGCTCATTGGGGGGCGGGTGTGCGGAAGCACTTCAAGGTCAAGGGGAGGGACACTCTGATATCCTTAGGGAATCCCCAGGGACTCACTGTTTAATGAGGACACCCTACTCACAAGATATGGTCTGACCCCTGAGCAGTACAAGGACAAGTTGTCGCCAGGGCTCATTGAGGACCATGAGTCCAGGGTTAATAAGGTCACTCACTGGCTACGTTACCAACGGGATTGTTTATCGGTCATACGTACGGACATCTCCAAAGTCAAACAATGGAGCCCCTCGGGGCTGAACTATGACATAATTTCAATTGAGTTTTCTGATAAGACCTTGGTTGACCGTCTTATTGCGTTTGATGCACGTACTCGCCATTATAGGGGGCAAAAAAAGGGAGGTATTACCTTAGAGTCAGAAATAGATGATGTAAACCAGGTTCCAGTCAATGGTCATCTGGCCCACAATATCACAAGGGATCAACTAGGGTGTGTTGAGCTTATTCAGACTAAGGTGGTCATTACAATCCTGGCGGTCGGTGTTAAAGCGGCGGTAAGACCGCCAACAGGCCGGCGGTAAAAAAATTGCAATTACGACCGTGGCGGAAACCGCCAACAAAGACAGCCACTTTAACACTCAGACCGCCACGACGGTACAAACAAACAGCGCGGCGGTCACCGCCAACAGACTGGCGGGAGACAATGTACCGCCCACACTATTATGACAGGCCAATTCGCCACCTTTTCCAGGGCGGATTCACCGCAGATAAAAACACGGCGGAAACAGGAATTTCGAAGGGAAAATATCCCCTCTACACACCCCACGAGGAACGAGGACACCATGGACCCAGAACTCCAAATTCTACCTGCGATAGTCTTCCTGCTCCTCTACCAGGAGCACGAACGCCGGCGGCGAAGACCACGGTGAGTACTGCACCTACGACACAGGGGTGGGGGGAGGCAAAAAACAGGGACACGCCACACGCAACACCCCCACCCTCACCCACTACAACACACACAAATGCATATCAATACATCACATTTACACCCCCCAAACCACCCAGAAGAATGCAAAGACAATAGAAAATGAGTGTAACCATTGTAATATATTAAAAACAAGTAGGCAGAAATATATATATACACCATGTACAAAATATATACCAAGCACAGTAGTCCAGGTAGTGCACTAAGAAAGTCCGTGGAACACTGGGACCACACGGTATGGGCGAGGCCCACAAAAGATCCCCGAAGATGACGGAGAGAACACTGCAGGGGCATCAGATACCAATAAAACAGGCACCTCAGGGGGAGGGAAAAGGGGGGCACCTCAGCCGCTTGAGTGCACGACACCAAATACACGAGGGGGCCACATGCCCACTGTTACATCCTGGGGAGTGCAAAGCCACAGTCTCTCAAGTCTATACAGTGGGTGGGTTGCCCACTGTTCCATCCTGGGGAGTACAAAGCCACAGTCTCTCAAGTCTATACAGTGGGTGGCTTGCCCACTGTTCCATCCTGGGGAGTGCAAAGCCACAGTCTCTCAAGTCTCTACAGTGGGTGGCTTGCCCACTGTTCCATCCTGGGGAGTGCAAAGCCACAGTCTCTCAAGTCTCTACAGTGGGTGGGTTGCCCACTGTTCCATCCTGGGGAGTGCAAAGCCACAGTCTCTCAAGTCTATACAGTGGGTGGGTTGCCCACTGTTCCATCCTGGGGAGTGCAAAGCCACAGTCTCTCAAGTCTTTACAGTGGGTGGTTTGCCCACTGTTCAATACTGGGGAGTGCAAAGCCACAGTCTCACAAGTGGATGACAGTCTCCACTGGTTCTGGAGGGGGCATGGTGCCCAGAGTGTTTCATCCTGTTAAGGACAGAGTTAGTGGATGACAGTCTCCACTCGTTCTGTAGGGGGCATGGTGCCCAGAGTGCTTCATCCTGTTAAGGACAGAGGTAGTGGATGTATCTCTCCACTGGTTCTGGAGGGGGCGTGGTGCCCAGAGTGCTTCATCCTGTTAAGGACAGAGATAGTGGATGGCAGTCTCCACTGGTTCTGGAGGGGGCATGGTGCCCAGAGTGCTTCATCCTGTTAAGGACAGAGGTAGTGGATGTATCTCTCCACTGGTTCTGGAGGGGGCATGGTGCCCAGAGTGCGTCATTCACCCCGTGACGGACTCAGTTGCGCCAGTGCCCCTGCCGTTTATGGGCTAGCGGTGCTTGAGATGGCGGTGCCCTGTTCAGCGGTGTTTGAGATGGCGGTGCCCTGTTCAGCAGTGTTTGAGATGGTGGTGCCCTGTTCAGCGGTGCTTGAGATGGCGGTGCCCTCTTCAGCGGTGCTTGAGATGGCGGTGCCCTGTTCAGCGGTGTTTGAGATGGCGGTGCCCTGATCAGCGGTGCTTGAGATGACGGTGCCCTGTTCAGCGGTGTTTGAGATGGCGGTGCCCTGTTCAGCGGTGCTTGAGATGGCAGGTCCCTGTTCAGCGGTGTTTGAGATGGCGGTGCCCTGTTCAGCGGTGCTTGAGATGGCGGTCTCCATTGCAGGGTCTCAGCTGCTGGAGGTCCTTCATGGCACAGCGGGGCTGGTGCTGGCGGTCCTTCATTGCCCAGTGGGGCTGGTGCTGGCGGTCCTTCATGGCCCAGCTGGCCTTTTGCTGGCGGTCCTTCATGGCCCAGCGGGCCTTTTGCTGGCGGTCCTTCATGGCCTAGCAGGGCTGGTGCTGGCGGTGGCCTCCTGGGCAGCTGGGCTGGTGCTGGCAGTGGCCTCCTGGCAGCTGGGCTGGTGCTGGCCTCCTGGGCATCTGGGCTGGTGCTGGCGGTGGCCTCCTGGGCAGCTGGGCTGGTGCTGGCAGTGGCCTCCTGGGCAGCCGGGCTGATGGCGGTCTTCTCCGCTGTGCTGCCCTTCCCAGACTTGCCAGGTTTCTTGTGGCCCTTCCCCACCTTGGAAGGTGTCACAGCTGACTCCACACTCCCAACGGGACCCCTGGGAGCAGCTTTGGTGGCTGGAGTCGTTCCCCTCTCCTGCCATGCACTAGCCAACTTCTGATGCTTCACAGGTGGGGGACTGTCTGTGCTGTGGCTCCGTGCCACACTGGCTGCCCTCGTGGCCGGTGCACTCCAGATTCCGGTGACTACAGGCACCACTGGTCCCAGAGATGTTGTGGCTGAGGTGCTAGTTCGGGACCTAGGAGACGGACGGGGTGGGGGAGGTGTGGGAAAGAGGTCAAGGTTGGACAGGAAAAGTTTTTTGGACACACTGGGACGGGTAGCTAGAGGGGGTTTGGGAGTGGAGGAAGATGTGGTGGTTGTAGGAGGTGTACGTTTGGTGACTTTGGGTGGAGGTGCATGCGCTGGAGGCTGTTGTGAGGTGGATGACTGTTGGGTGGGTGTGTGCCTGTGTTTGTGTATCTTGGAAGGGGCGTCACAGACACACTGGGAGAGGACACAGGGAACGTGTGAATGGTAGTGGGGGTGGTGACTGCACGTGAGCGGGGTGTGGTGGTGGGTGTGCTGGAGAGGGACGTAGTGGCTGTAGAGGTAGTCCATGCAGGTGTGAGTGTAGACGAGACTGGGAGGGAGGAGGGAGACGAGGAGGAGGGGGACACAGTGGAGGCAGTGGATGTTGGTGTGTCTGCATGTGTGTGATGCTTGCGTGAGTGCCTGTGGGATGTGTGGTGCTTATGTTTGCCTGAGCTCCCCTTGGGTATTGAGGTGTGTGCATGTTGGTCTGTAGGTGTGCTTGGGATAGGCTGAGGTACAGGGGATTGGGTCGGGGTGGAGGAAGTTGGAGGGGGGAGGCTAGAGACGGGGACAATGGCTGCCATCAGTGCTGAGGCCAGAGTCTGAAAAGCTCGCTGAAGGGCCGCATGACCAGAATGAATGCCCTCCAGGAATGCATTGGTTTGTTGCAACTGCCTCTCTACACCCTGGATGGCATTCAAAATGGTAGACTGCCCAACAGTGAGGGACCTGGGGAGGTCAATGGCCTCCTCACTGAGGGCAGCAGGTGTGACTGGGGCAGGGCCTGAGGTGCCTGGGGCGAAGGTGATGCCCACCCTCCTGGGTGAGCTGGCACGGGGCAAAGGCTGAGGGGCTGCTGGGAGGGTGGTGCTGGTGGGGGGTGGCGTATGTACCTGTAGATGCGGGGGGCACAGATGTTGCCGCCACCACAAGGGAGCTCCCATCAGAGGATGAGTCTGTGTCGCTGGTGTCAGCTCCTGTCCCCGCCGTGGAGCTCCCCTCGCCCTCCGTCCCACTGGTGAATTCAGACTCCGTAGTGTCACCCTCCAGGGCCATGTGGGAGGCAGCTCCCTCATGCTCCGGTGCCATTGCTCCTCCACCTGAAGATGCTAATGCACACAAGAACAGGGAGACCACAAAAAGGGGGAGAAAACAGAAGAAAGACATGTTGAGGCATGCATTACAGCTACCGTTGGCAGACACGACAGACACAGAAGCCCCCTGCACTACGCCGCGCTCTTGGGCTCCAATGTTCAATTTCTGGGAAATGGCCTACAAGGCTATGGGCGACATCTGCAGACATAGATGACACAGGGGCATGACTAGGTGTACTTGGCACTCTACATAGGTGGGCTGGGGTGCCACATGGCCTGCCTTACGGAGGGGCCTTGCCTACGGAACTCGCCCTGGCCTACGGAAACCCACAGCCCACCTCCCCCACCCAGACACCTCCACTGCGCGCAAAGTCAGCAGAATGAGAGTGTACTCACCCCCTTGTGGCTGCTGTGATGCCCTCAAGCGCCCATCCAACTCCGGGTAGGCCACCGCCAGGATCCTGAACATCAGGGGGGTCATGGAGCCTCCGCCGTCTTCTTGCTCCAGCGGCGAATGTCCTCCCATCTTTTCCGGCAGTGGGTGATCCGTCTGTGGTAGACCTCCAGGATCCGGACGTCCTTGGCGATGGCACGCCAAATATCTTTCTTCTGGTGGGCGCTGACCTACATGAAATGTAAAGGGGAAAAAGAGAAGTTATTACCAACTGCACCGTCAAAGTGATTGGCCCCCATCCCTACCCTTGCGATGTGGCACATGCATACACCGTCTTTCATGCATGCAGCACTCTCCCCCTTTCCCTCTTACATCCAGCCCTCTCCACACAGGCATAGCCCATACAACATGCTCCCTGTGTACTCACCTGTATGTCTGGAGGACCGTAGAGTAACGTGTACTGGGGGAGGACCCCATCTACGAGCTTCTCCAACTCCTCCGATGTGAAGGCAGGGGCCCTTTCCCCAGACACTCGAGCCATTGTCTCTTCCAGACCGAGGTCACAGCAGCACTTGCAGTGTAGGTCCTCTCCTGTCGAAGATCAGGTATCGAGTGACTGAACAGATAGAAAATGGCGGTCACGTCTGCGACGGTGCATGCCGTCACCGCCGGCGTACATCGCCATTGCCTCCTGGGACCCATAGGGTCCAATGTTAACCAATGCAGCATTGCGCTGCGGTCTTCGACTGCCTACCGCAACGGTGTACAACGCCAGCGCAGTTACCTCACATCCCATTGTCCCACTTTACAGGTCAGGCAGCCGCTATTTCAGGGGCCCACATGTCTTCATTTCCAACTGCGTCACACATACCTAGGCCTAGACTCAACACGCATACAGGCCACCTTTTGTGTATGAATGGTGTTCTGTGTAAACTGTGGGTACGTACCTCTGAGTTGTTTGACTCTGTGCTCGCTGTTGTCCTTCATAGGCACTGTCCGCTGGGACATGTGAGGAGATGGCGGCATCCTCCGGTGTACCGACCGTTGGTGGACCTGTCGACAATGGAGGAGCGACATTTGATTATCACATAAAGGCTTGACCGTGCCACAATCCAGGAACTGTGTACCCAGTTGGAGCCAGACCTGATGTCAGCAATCCGCCATCCCACAGGAATCCCCCCTCAAGTGCAGGTGCTGTCAGTGCTCCATTTCCTTGCAAGTGGGTCATTTCATGCCATAGAATCAGGGATGTCCCAGCCTATGTTTTCAAACGTATTGTCCAGAGTGTTGTCTGCCCTTCTGAAACACAAGCGGAGCTACATCGTTTTCCCTCAGGTGGAGGATTTGCCTACAGTGAAAGGGGATTTCTATGGCCTGGGACACATCCCCAACATCATAGGTGCCATTGAATGGACACATGTGGCTTTGGTACCCCCCCACAGGAGTGAACAGGTGTACAGAAACCGGAAGAGCTATTCTATGAATGTACAGATGGTATGTTTGGCAGACCAGTACATCTCCCATGTGAATGCCAAGTTCCCTGGCTCAGTGCATGACGCCTACATCCTGCGGAATAGCAGCATCCCTTATGTGATGGGTCAACTCCAGAGGCACCGTGTGTGGCTATTAGGTGAGCACCTGGAAGCAAGTCAGTGGGAATGGTTGTCTGGGCCTGGGGATATCCCTCCTGGTTAACAGTTGTCCCTCATCATTTGCCCCTCTAACAGTTGTCCCTCACCATTTGCAGGTGACTCTGGTTACCCCAACCTGTCATGGCTACTGACCCCAGTGAGGAATCCCAGGACAAGGAACACTACAATAAGGCCCATGGGCGAACTAGGAGGGTGATCGAGCGGACCTTCGGCCTCCTGAAGCCCAGGTTCAGGTGCCTCCATATGACAGGTGGATCCCTATTCTACTCACCAAAGAAGGTGTGCCAGATCATCGTGGCCTGCTGTATGCTTCACAACTTGGCTTTGCGACAACAGGTGCCTTTTCTGCAGGAGGATGGTCCAGATGGCGGTGTTGTTGCAGCTGTGGAGCCTGTGGACAGTGAAGACGAGGAAACAGAGGAAGAAGACATGCACAACAGGGACTCAGTGATCCAGCAATATTTCCAGTGAGACACAGGTAAGAGTACAGACCTGCCTACTACATGTACTTTAACACTACTACCTCTCTACTGTGTGTCTTTTTCACCCAGTGTATGGTCACTGAGTTGTCACTTTCCCTTACGATTTCACAGATGTGGGTCCCACTGTGTGACATCTGCTTAGATTCCTCATGGACTAGAGCTGTGTGACATAGGTATGTTGACATTAAACTTGAAAGAGCATTTTGTCACTGTAATTGCTAATACACTATTTCGAAATCACAGACAGACTCCAGATTGTTTTGTGCTTTAAGGGTGTTTATTTAAGTGCTCAATATTGGAGGGGGTAGTGAAATGGTGAGGGGTGATGGCGGAGGAATGTCCATGGCAGAGTCCAGTCTATTAGTCTCACAGGTGCATTGCCCAAACGGGCATAGGAAGTGGAGCTGGGGCAGTTTAAGTATGGACAGGGTGACAAAGTGGGACAGTAGGATGACAATCAGGGTGGTCTCATTTCTTGGCGGGGTCTTGGCATTGTGCTCTGTCTTTGTCCTGGATCTCAGGGACCATTTGCGGGGTGGTTCTCCCTCTGCAGGGGGTGGGGTGCTGGTGTGGTGGTCCTGTGGCGGTGCCTCCTGTCCACTAGCACCGGCGGAGGTGGTGGGCAGTTCATCGTCCATGCTAGTGTCAGGGGTCCCTTGTAGTGCCACAGTGTCCCTCCTGGTGTTGAGTACTTCCTTCAGCACCCCTACAATGGTGCCCAGGGTGGAGCTGATGGTTCTGAGTTCCTCCCTGAAGCCCATATACTGTTCCTCCTGCAGGTGCTGGGTCTCCTGAAACTTGGCCAGTACCGTTGCCATCGTCTCCTGTGAGTGGTGGTATGCTCCCATGATGGAGGAGAGGGCCTCGTGGAGAGTGGGTTCCCTTGGCCTGTCCGCCCCCTGTCGCACAGCAGCCCTCCCAGTTCCCCTGTGTTCCTGGGCCTCCGTCCCCTGGACCGTGTGCCCACTACCACTGCCCCCAGGTCCCTGTTGTTGTTGGGGTGGTGGGTTATCCTGGGTTCCCTGTAGTGGTGGACACACTGCTGATTGACGTGTCCTGGGGACGGAGGTATGGGCCCGCTGGGTGGGTGCTGTGCTGGTGTTTCCAGAGGGTGGAGGCTCTGTAGTGGCCTGTGACTGTGTGATGGGAACCGACTGTCCCGAGGTCCCCGATGGGCCGGGCTGGTCATCTAGATCCAGTTGGACAGAGCTGCTGTCATCACTGTGGGCCTCTTCTGTCGGTGGTGTGGACATGTGTGGACCCTCCTGTCTGGTGACGTTGGGTAGGGGTCCTGCAGGGGTATAAAAGTATGGTTATTACATCTGTGTGTGTCATGGTGTGCAATGGGTAGGTGACCGTGTACCCCAGTGTTTGCATTCCTGTGTGGGACCTTGTGTGAGGATGGTTTAGGGGGTTGTATGGGTATGTGCAGTGGGCATGCTTTAGTGATGGGTATCCATGCTTTGTTGTTGCATGCAGGGCTTGGTGTTGGGATGGGTGGTTTGTGATGTTGGGACATATGTGAGGAGTTGGGGTGCTGGGGGTGAGGGTGAGGGTGGGGGTATGTGATAGCATGCAGGTAGGGTGGGGGTTGTAATAGTTAAGATTTGTCTTACCAGAGTCCAATCCTCCAGCTACTCCTGCGGGGCCCTCAGGATGCAGAATCACCAAGACCTGCTCCTCCCATGTTGTTAGTTGTGGGGGAGGAAGTGGGGGTCCGCCGCCAGTCCTCTGAACCGCCAGGTGGTGTCTTGAGACCACGGAGCGCACCTTCCCCCGTAGGTCGTTCCACCGCTTCCTGATGTCCTCCCGATTTCTTGGGTGCTGACCCACTGCATTGACCCTGTCCACTATTCTTCGCCATAGCTCCATCTTCCTTGCAATTGAGGTGTGCTGCACCTGTGCTCCGAATAGCTGTGGCTCTACCCGGACGATTTCCTCCACCATGACCCTGAGCTCCTCCTCCAAGAACCTGGGGTATCTTTGCTGTGCCATGGTGTAGGTGATGTGTGGGGTGGAGTGTGTGGTGATATGTGGGGTGATATGTAGTGGTGAGTTGTGTGAGGTGCGTGGAAGTTCTGTGGGTGATGGTGTTGTGTGCCTGTGCATGCTGTTGTTCAGGCTGGTGCTCTCTCTCTGGCCTTCTTTCGGAATTTTTTGTCATGGGGGTTTGTAGGTGATGTGGGTGTGTGTTTTATATTGTAATGGGTGTGTGGGAGTGGTGTGTGTATGTGTATCAGATGTGTATATTTCGAATTGTCCAATGTGGCTGTGTTTTGTAAAAGTGTGTGTATTTTGAGCGTGGATTCGTGTGTTGTGATAGTGTGGGCTTATTTCTGTTGGCGTGACGGTGGAGGTTTTGTTTTCGTCAGTTTATCACTGACCTTTGGTGTGGCGGACATGTGTGGGTGTCTGAATTTTGGCGGATTCCGACATGTGGGTCATAATAGCTGTGGCGGAATTCCACGGCCGCGGCGGTGTGTTGGCGGTCTTCTGCACGGCGGCAAGCAGCTTTTACCGCCAATGTTGTAATGAGGGCCTAAGTCTGTATGACTGTCCACAGTTCAGGAAGCTTTTTCCGTGGGCAGCTTAGAGGAGCCACTTATGATTAGCCTCGACGGACCTACTATTAACGAGTCAATCTCAGAGGATGTTAGTCCCCAGATACATAGTGCTGTGCCAGACATAAATGGCATATCAATAATGACATGGAACCTAGCTGGCCTTGGGAGGAAATTGGATGATACGGACTGGTGCTCATATATAAACACTTAAGGTATATGCCTCTTTCAAGAAACCTGGGCTGAGGATAGAATTAATATAGATGGGTTTCTCTCCTTTAATATATCTGCTCAACCATCTGAAAAGGCGACAGGTTGTGCAAAAGGGGGGCTATTAATATTACTAAACAAAAGAGTGCAATGTGAATATAAGATTTAAAATTTTGCTTGTGTTGATTTGATGGGGTTGCAAATTTCGTATCAACAGAGTTTTAATGTAACTTTTATCAACGTTTATGCCCGATCTGTCCCACGAGGAGTAGAATCTCAGGCCCTAACCCAGCTACTCGACTTTTTAGACACTTTACAACCAACATCTTATTTGATTATAGCTGGGGATGTAAATTGTACTTTCGAACCATCTGTGTTACGTAGTGGTCTAAAAGAGGAGGAGGATCAAATATGGGGGATTGCACAGCTGAACGTCGATTGTTTTTGTCCTCGTTCCCGTGTAGCGGCCCAGTTGTCTTCCCTCTGTTTGAAGTATGGCCTTAGGGCCTGCAATGGTCGTATGCCCTCCGACCTGGACATCGCACCTACATTTAAACGAGGCACAACTACAGTACAAGTGTAATTGATTATTTTTTAGTTGAGGTAAGACTGTGGCCCCTGCTGAGAGATATGAAGGTGGATTTTATATGTGAGAGCGATCATTATACCTTGTTACTCTCCATCTCTGGGGATGTTTTTGGTAGAACCTCGAACAATCAATTTACTATGGTCCCCTCCCCTACTTTGAACAATTTATCCATGAAGGTCAGGTGGCCAAAGGTGGTGTCGAACCCTTACCTGCTACGTGAGATTTATCTATCTTTTATAGATAACCTGGCTCCCTATCAAGATCATAACTTTAAGGATATCCCATTTCTCTGCATACATGAAAACATGTTTGCCAAACTGCAAAGCATTTTTTACAGGAAGGTTGGGGCAAGACTGCGAGGAGGGAGCTCGGCAAACAACATATGGTTTGATGAATCATGCTCCAGGGCTAAGTCTGGGGTAAAAAAAGCCATTATGAAAGGGACTCCGGCGGAAATACAACAAGCCAGACGTGCATACAAGGAGTCCATTTCACGAGCAAAAAGATCTTGGGAAGACTCAATTTGGCAGGAGCTGTTGGATGCTACGGAATCCAACAATAACACATTGTTCTGGGAATTGTTGTCCAAGCGAGAGAAAGGGGGTAGGACTAGCCTAAGGAATCACATACAACCCAAAAGATAGGTGGAACACTTCTCATGCCTCTATGATAAAATCGACACCCCGTGGCCCTTGTCAACCATGATGTGGGACAAGACCCCCCCCCCTTGCCAGATGCGAACCTTGTTCTCACCTCTATAGGAGGGGGTCTACAGGATCCCGAGGGCCACATCTGTTTCTCCATAGAAGAAACTGCTGAGGCAATTAATTCGCTAAAACCCAGGAAAGCACCAGGACCAGACAAGATTCCAGGGGATCTTCATAGATCCGAGCCAGCAATATGGACCTGGTATATTAACACACTCTCCAATAAAATTTCTGAAGGGTTGCAGATCCCCATGACGTGGAAGGGTGCAGAAATCATTCCTATTTATAAAAAGGGCAACGTAAATCTTCCAGTAAATTACAGGCCGATCAGTCTTATAGACAATCTGCAAAAAAAAATTGCAAAACAACTCTTAGGCAGATTAATGAGTTGGGACACGGAACATCAGATTCTCTCTCCCCTTCAGGCAGGGTTTCAATCTAGAATTAGTACAGTGGATCAGTTCTTTAGGCTGGCCGTGCTATACTGGAAATATACAGTTCTTGCAAAACAACCTCTATATGTTGCTTTAGTCGATCTGAGATCAGCCTTTGACCTGGTCCCAAGAGAGAAGCTATGGGAAGTGTTATATAGAATAGGGACACCAGCCAACATAATCCAATTACTGAAGCGACTGCATGAAGATACATATGCGCAAGTGAGATGGGGAAACCAAGGCGAATTAACAGATAAAATCCCCATAAATAGGGGCGTTCGCCAGGGATGCGTGCTGGCACCGCTTTTTTTCTCAATTTTTATTAACGAGGTGGTACAGGTCATGATGGCATGTCAGAATGATGCCCCCACTTTGGACGCTCAGAAAATTCCAATCCTTCTTTTTGCAGATGACTCTCTTCTTATTTCCAAGACCCCTATGGGCCTACAAATTCTTATAGACAGATTTAGGGGGTCATTCTGACCCCGGCGGTCTCTGACCGCCGGGGCCAGGGTCGGCGGGAGCACCGCCGACAGACCGGCGGTGCCCCGCAGGGCATTCTGACCGCGGCGGTTCGGCCGCGGTCAGATGCGGGAAACCGGCGGTCTCCCGCCGGTTACCCGCTGCCCTGCAGAATCCTCCATGGCGGCGGAGCGCGCTCCGCCGCCATGGGGATTCTGACACCCCCTACCGCCATCCTGTTCCTGGCGGGTCTGCCGCCAGGAACAGGATGGCGGTAGGGGGTGCCGCGGGGCCCCTGGGGGCCCCACAAAGTATTTCAGTGTCTGCTATGCAGACACTGAAATACGCGACGGGTGCCACTGCACCCGTCGCACCCCTGCAACTCCGCCGGCTCCATTCGGAGCCGGCATCCTCGTTGCAGGGGCATTTCCGCTGGGCCGGCGGGTGCTCTTTTGGAGAGCGCCCGCCGGCCCAGCGGAAATGTATGAATGGCCGCCGCAGTCTTTTGACCGCGGTGCGGTCATTTGTCGGCGGGACCTTGGCGGGCGGCCTCGGCCGCCCGCCAAGGTCTGAATCAGGCCCTTAATCTTTTTTGCCGGAATTATGGCTTGGAGTTGAACTCACGAAATCGAAGCTGTTGGCACTTTGTTCTGGATCGCGGAAAAAATGTACTATTAGCATAGATGCCGATCCTTTGGACAAGCTCAGCTCCATTGACTATTTGGGTGTAAGGCTCACTGATAATTTACACTGGGATGAACAGGTTATCAAAAGTGCTGGACTTTTGCAGCATAGTGCAGCATCTATCCTGCACTTTTATAGGGGTACGATGGCTAAAATTGTCTCCCCAGCAATCAAGATCTGTGTTGCCATGGCACAGGGAGCTGCTGTCTATGGTGTGGAGGTATGGGGCTTTTCCGACAGTAATAGGCTAACCATTGGAGAGAATAGCTTCGCGAGGGCTTTGTGTGCTTGCCCTCCTAGCACCCCACTGATTCCACTGTTTCTAGATCTGGGACTAAAACAGATAGCCGACCTAATTACTTTAAGACCTATTTTATATTAGGTAAGGCTATGGACCGTCCTTGAACTGGATGTTTATAAGACCTCACTTTTAGATCTGTTAAAGTGCCCTAATTCAGCCTCCATCCCCTGGGTCAAGCACGTATCTAGCTGGTTCAGTAACTTGGGTTTAGGAGACTATTGGGAGAATCCCCATAATCTTGAGAAAGTTCATACCAAAGTGTTGAAGCGTGTTTATTGGTACAACGTATGGAATGATTCCATTAGTCGTAAATCTCATGGTTGCTTAACCTTTTTATTGACTTCAAATGGTACCCACAGTTTGAATCATACCTAGATATTATACCTGATATCCTAGGCAAAAGCCTATATGCTAGATTCGCTTTGGGACTCTGCCATTGAAGACCTTGATGTGTAGATGGGGTGCAAATGCCACAATTGATATATGTCCCGCGTGTGGTATTACCTCTGAAACAGTTGAACACTTTGGGGGTCATTCTGACCCTGGCGGTCATGGACCGCCAGGGCCAACGACCGCGGAAGCCCCGCCAACAGGCTGGCGGTGCTTCCTGGCCAATTCTGACCGCGGCGGTAAAGCCGCGGTCAGAAAAGGGAAACCGGCGGTTTCCCGCTGGTTTTCCCCTGGCCATAGGAATCCTCCATGGCTTGGATTCCGACCCCCTTCCCGCCATCCTGTTCCTGGCGGTTCTTACCGCCAGGAACAGGATGGCGGTAACGGGTGTCGTGGGGCCCCTGGGGGCCCCTGCACTGCCCATGCCACTGGCATGGGCAGTGCAGGGGCCCCCTAACAGGGCCCCATAATGATTTTCAGTGTCTGCTTAGTAGACACTGAAAATTGCGACGGGTGCCACTGCACCCGTCGCACCCCAGCAACTCCGCCGGCTCCATTCGGAGCCGGCTTCATCGTTGCTGGGTCTTTCCCACTGGGCGAGCGGGCGGCCTTTTGTCCTTTTGTCAGAATGACTGCCGCGGTCATTTGACCGCGGTGCGGTCTTCTGGCGGGGGAACTTTGGCGGGCGGCCTCTGCCGCCCGCCGAAGTTGGAATGACCCCCTTTATGTTTTTTTGTCCCGTATACTCATCCCCTAGCTCCAAGTGGATCCGTAATATTTGTCGGGAAATAAGAATATGGGAATGTGCTTCAGCCTTGAGGTTTTAAAAAGTCATTGTTCTAAAGTTTTAATTTATGCTGTTAGCAAGTATTTACTGGCAGCATCGCATATATGTAACCTTTATGTCAGCAATGGATTTTAAGAATGATTAGATGGGACATTTTAGACGAGGCAGTGGGTGTGCCTTTTTTATCGTTAACATGGTTTTAAAATGGAACTTTACTTTTATACCTTTTATGATGATATTTATTGTTGTATTGCTTTGATGATCTGCTGATCGAATAAAGCTTGTGTTTGATGATAAAGGACAAGTTTAGGTTCTACAAAAAGAAGGAATCCCAAACTTGGCTAGAAATTGTTGACTCTTTCTGCAGGTCACTGGATGGTTGGGTGAAGGGCAGAAAGATAACAACTTGTGATGGGCTGTACAATTTGATTGAGTGGGTGAACTTGTATAGTCTTTGTTTTCCTGAGCTGCGTCAACACCTGATTGACAGCAAGCTGACTGACCCCAGAAAGCTTGCGCAGGAAGCGGACCAGTGGGAGAGACCCATGGTCCAGAAGAGGTATGGGGGAGACTCCGCGAAGAGTGGGGAGGGTCTCCATCAGAAGAAGTGGGGGGGGGGGAGTAAACAGGAGGAGTTCTCTAAAGGGTCCCAACCTAGTTCCCAGGGTAAAGATTCCCAGCCCGCAGTGAAAAGAAATCATGGGTCTCTAC
The DNA here is from genome assembly GCF_031143425.1 of Pleurodeles waltl. Taxonomy (NCBI): domain Eukaryota; kingdom Metazoa; phylum Chordata; class Amphibia; order Caudata; family Salamandridae; genus Pleurodeles; species Pleurodeles waltl. The sequence goes on along the minus strand of NC_090445.1, from coordinate 1,553,966,372 downwards.
ACGTAAACCTGCAGAGAAGGGTCCCCGCAAGTCCTTTGCATGTGATCAGGTGGGTCCCAAATGTCCCAAGTGGACACCAGCACCCACTCGTGCTCAGTCACAGGGTTTGGCCAGTGCAGCGCTTGGGGAGGAATTGATTCCAGGTGTGTAGGAGCCAGCTAAGATGACCCTTGTCTTACTAGGGGACAGTGAGATGGTCCAGAGGACCCTCGTGCCCAAGAACACCAAGAAGTACAGGCAGGGGGTGACCATCAATGAACAGAGGGTGGAGGCTCTGAGAGACACAGGAGCCAGTGTGACTACTGTGAGAAGTCACCTGGTATCTGAAGAGCAGGTAGTTCCCCATGTACTTCACCAGGTAGTTGCAGTGTACAACTCTGAGCACCTGTGCAAAGTGGCGCAGATTCCCTTTGAGTGGAGTGGTGAGGGTCTCATGTTCCTTGAGGGTAGCTGTGAGTCCAACCATGCCTGTCGATTTTCTGCTTGGCAATGACCTAGAGGATTCCACTTGGAAGGAGGTGGAACACAGGTCTTACTTGGAGATGTTGAGTCTGGCTGGGTGGGTGTATGTGTCCACCCGGTCAATGGCAGCCCGTCAGGGTCATCAGGAGGCCCTGGAGCCTGAAAGAGTGGCGCAGATGCCTGCCAGAAGGAGGAAGGGCATGGGAAACCGGCCCCAGAAATTCCCACGGTCCGTGAGGAGGCTGAACCTGAGGGGGATGCCCCGGAGCCTACAGGGGAACAGTTGGCTGAACTGGGGGAGGTGCCTGAGCTGCCTCATTGGCAGCAGGAAGAGGGTCCCACCAGGGAAACATTCTGTGAGGCACAGAAGACATGCCCCACTCTAGAGGGTCTGTGGCAGCAGGGTGCTGACCAGGCCTCTGGCAATGAGTCTAGATTACACTTGATTTATTAGGAGGATGGTCTCTTGTATAGCAAGCCTAAGGTTGCTAAGCCTGGGGCAGCCCATGTGTTGGTGTACCGCAGTGCTTCAGAGCATTTCTACTGGGTTTGGCTCATGATTTGCCTTTAGCTGGTAATTTGGGGCAGGACAAGACCTTTGAAAGGCTTGCCACCCACTTTTACTGGCCCCAAATGCACAGACACTCTCATGTGCACTGTAGGTTTTGCCAGACTTGTCCGGCAAGTGGCAAGAGTGGGGGGAAATGTAAGGCTCCCCTCCAACCTTTTCCCACAGTCAGCACCCCCTTTGAAAGGCCGGGTATTGACATTGTGGGGCCTCTGGACCCTAAGACAGCCATGGGCAACAGGTTTTCCTGATCTTGGTTGACCATGCAACCCGGTACCCAGAAGCTATCCCTCTGAGATCAATCACAGCCGCTGTGGTGGGCCGGGCATTGATGGGGTTTTCACCCGCCTGGGGTTCCCCAAGGAGGTGGTACCTGACAGGGGTACCAACTTCATATCCACTTATATGAAGTCTCTGTAGAAGGAGTGTGGGGTGACATACAATTTCACCACTTCTTACCACCCCCAAGGAAATTGTTTGGTTGAGAGATTCAACCGAACCTTGAAGGGCATGATTATAGGCCTGTCAGAGCCCATGAGGCGTAAGTGGGATGTTCTCTTGCCTTGACTTCTGTTTGCTTACAGGGGGTGCCACAAAAGGGACTTGGTTTTAGACCCTTTGAGTTGTTGTATGGTCACCTTGTGAGGGGACCTCTGAGTCTGGTAGGCTTGGAGAAAGCCTCCAGTAAGCCCCCCCAGGATGTTTTCAGTTACATGCTGGCTTTTAGGAACCAGACAGCTTGCTTCAGGGCGCTCGCTCATGAGACCCTGGAAGCAAGCCAGGAGGACATGAAACACTGGTATGACCAGAATGTCATTCTGGTTGTGTTTCAGCCTGGCCAGAAAGTGTGGTTCATAGCCCCAGTGGAGCCTCGTGTTCTCCAAGATAAGTGGACTGGGCCTTTTGAGGTGGTGGAGCGCAAGAGTGAAGTCATCTATCTGGTGAACTTGCAGACTCCAAGAAACCCTTTAAGGGTCCTGCATTTGAACCACCTCAAACCTCACTTTGAGAGATCTGAAGTGACCATACTTCTAGAAACAGATGATGGGGTGGAGGAATAGAGCCTCTTCCTGACCTCCTGGCTGCTCAGGAGAAAAATAGGTCTGTGGAGGGTGTGAACCTCTCCCCCCCACTGACCCCAGAGCAACAGAGGCGCTGTCACTAGGTGTAGGGATAGTTTGCTTCCTTGTTCTCCTTGATCCCAGGGGTCACTCAATTGTTTACACATGATGTGGACACTCTGGACAGCTGTAAAACACAAGATTTACAGGGTGACTGACAAGGTCAGGCCTAGCATTAAGGATGAGGTGTCCAAAATGTTAGCATTAGGGGTTATTGAGTTCTCCAGTAGCCCTTGGGCCAATCAAGTGGTCTTTGTGCTAAAGGCTGCTGCCCCGGTGCCACTCCTGAATTCAGGTTCTGTGTGGACCACCGTGGACTCAATGCCGTCATGAAGACTGACACACACCCCATTCCCCGAGCTGATGAGCTCATTGATCAGTTGGAAGCTGCCAAGTTTCTCAGCACGTTTGATCTAATGTCTGGGTACTGGCAGATTGCTCTAACTGAGGAGGCAAAGGAGAGGTCTTCATTTTCCACTCCATATGGGCACTACCATTTCAGGGTGATGCCCGTTGGAATGAAAAATGTCCCTGCCACCTTTCAGAGGTTGCTTAACCAGGTTTTGGCTGGGTTGGAGGCCTTCAGTGCAGCCTAACTGGATGACATTGATGTGTTCAGCTCCAGCTAGGAGGAACACTTGCAGCACCTCTGCAAAGTGTTAGAGGCCCTGCAGAAGGCAGGCCTCACTATTAAGGTGAGTATGTGCCAAATAGGGTAGGGGTCTGTGGTATACTTGGGACACCAGGTGGGGAATGGGCAGGTGGCACACCTGCAGCCAAAGATTGACACCATTCTAGCCTGGGAGCCTCCCAAGACCCAGACTGAGGTGAGAGCCTTTTTAGGTCTCACAGGATACTATAAGAGGTTTGTCTAGAGGTAAGGCACTATTGTTGCTCCCTTGACTGAGTTAACCTCCAGAAAGCAGACCAAAAAGGTGATCTGGACTGATGCTTTTGATGCTCTGAAGGCAACTATGTGCACGGCACCCATGCTGAAGGCGCCTGACTTCTCTTAGGAGCTTGTCGGGCAGACTGATGCTTCAGAGCATGGTGTGGGAGCTGTTCTAGCACAGCTAAATGAAAAGGCCCTAGACCGGTCTGTAGCCTTCATCAGTAGAAGGTTACTTCCCTGGGAACGTAGGTGGAGTGCAATTGAGCGTGAACCTTTTGCTGTGGTCTGGGAACTGAAGAAGCTAAGACCCTACTTGTTTGGGGCTCACTTCTGGGTTCAGACAGACCACAGGCCCCTCAGGTGGCTAATCCAGATGAAGAGCGAGAACCCAAAACTGTTGAGGTGGTCCATCTCCCTACAGGGAATGGAGTTTGCGGTGGAACACCGCCCTGGAACAGAACACACCAATGCTGATGCTCTGCCTAGATTGTTCCGCCTTAGTGATGAGAACTCCCATGAGGGTGAGTAGTTCTCCCCAATTTCAGCTGGGGATGACATTTATTAGACCTGGCATCCTTGGCGTGGTCTTCCTGTCTTTTTTGCCTCTGCTTCCCATGATTTGACTGTGTGCTGGACTCTGTTTTGGCTGGTTTTGTTACTCTGGGCACGTTACCACTGCCGACCAGTGCTAAAGTGCAAGTGCTGTGTAAATTGTATGTGTAATTGGCTTTTCCATGATTGGCATATTTGATTTCCTAGTAAGTCCCCAGTAACGTGCACTAGAGGTGCCCAGGGCCTGTAAATAAAATGCTACTAGTAGGCCTGCACCACTGATTGTGCCACCCACTTGAGTAGCCCTGCAAACATGGCTCAGACTTGCCACTGCAGTGTCTGCATTCACGGTGTACCCAGTTGCCAAGCTCAAACCTCCCCTTTTTTTACTCATGTAAGGCACCCCTAAGATATTCCCTTGTAAGCCCCAAAGGCAGGGTGCAGTGACTGTAAAAGGTAGGGAATGTACTGGTGTGTTTGTGCATGTCTTAACAGTGAAATACTGCCCAATTCGAGTTTCACTGTTGAAAGGCCTATCTCTCTCATAGGTTAACATGGGGGCTTCCTTTAAATAACTTTTAAGTGCAGTTTCCCTTTGGGAGCAGATAGAGGTTGGAGTCTAAGGTATCTGAACTCGCAATTTAAAAATACATCTTTGTTTGAAAATGACACTTTTAGAAAGTGGGCATTTCTAACTTAAACCATTTTGTGACTCTGTCTGCTTGTGTATTCCCTATTAGGGTCAGACCGACAGATGGGCCGTTTGAGAATCTCCACTAAACAATGACACAAAGAGAGCTGGGGTGTAGCCTGCATATCCTGATGCGCCATCTGGACTAGAGTGGAGGGAGAAGTGGTCACTTACACATGAAAGGGCTGTGCCTACTCTCACACAATGCAGTCTCCAACCCCCTGGTTTGAGTCTAGAGCCACGTCTGGGCAAGGCAGGATCTTGTGAAAAACAGAGCCTTTCCTTTGAAGTTTGTCTACTTCAAAGGCAGAAAGGGGTATTAGTAGTGGACCCAATACCACTGACCTGGTCAGTGATCTGCTCTGCCTCCCATAGCTCCACCTGCTAAGTAGAGCCCTCTTCCACCCACAGGCTTCTGCCTGTGCCTCATCCCTGCTGTCTAGTGGGTGAGTTCTGCTTTCTTACTAGGCTGCCTCTCTCCTCCTTTTCTCTGCTTCTCTCTCTATGTGCTTTCTCTTCCATGTCTGCCCCCCTGTGCCCCTTTTTGCCGTTCGCTCTCATCTGTGCTCTTTCTGACTTTTTGCTTTACTTCTGCGCTTTGCCGTCCGCTCTCCTCTGTGCTGGTTTTGACTTTTGCTTTACATCTGCACTTTGCCATTCACTCTAATCTGTGCTCTTTTTGACTTTTGCTTTACTTCTACTCTTTTCCCTCCACTCTCTCTCTCTCACTCTCACTCTCCTGCCACTCTCTCTCCCCCGCCACTGCGGCCCAGCCCCCTCCTCTCTCGCGCTGCACTACCGCTGCTGCTGCCCGTCCCCTTTTTTCACGCCATTTTCGACCCCGCTCCCGCCTCCCAGCTGTCCTCTCCTTCACCCCTACTTAATGATGGCCGCTGCGTGGACGCGCAGCTGGGGCGCCCATTTGTGCCCGCCTGCGCCTGTCTGCGCCCATCCGTGCATGGACCACGCGCAGCACCAAAACCCCTGGCTCTAACCCCTCCCACCGCCGCTACACCCTTTTTTGTTACAACGCCACCACCCTCCATGCCCTCAACACCGGCCGCTCACCTGCCTGCCATCAAGCCACCCCGCAGCTCACCCTTCTGCTGGAACTGCACCTTCACCAGCCTCCATGCCAACGACCCACCAACCAAGGCAGGACACAACCATCTCAGATGAATCCCACTCAACACCCGCCCCATCCACAAACACACCGTTGAACTTTGGAATCTACTCGACTCAGCTTCCCCAGACGCTGCCTTCCTGACAGAGACCTGGATGAACCCCTGCTCATTGCCAGACATCACCATATCCATCCAGGACGGCTACAAGATCACCCACAGGGACCGCTCCAACAAACCAGGAGGAGGCATCGCCATCATCCACAAGAACACCCTCAGGAACACGACCAGCACCAAACACACCCTCAGCAGCACCAAACACCTGCACTTCCAGATCCACACTGACCCAAACACCACCCTGCGAGGGACCCTCGCTTACAGACCCCCCGGCCCCAACAGCAGTTTAGCGACTCCATCACCGTCGTCATCAGCACGTACGCTCTCACATCCACAGACTACATACTCCTTGGGAACTTGAACTTCCACCTTGAGAACACCAACAATAAAAACTCTACCACCCTGCTCGACAACCTCTCCAACCTCGGCCTCAAACAGCTCGTCATGACACCCACCCGCTCCGCAGGACACACACTCGACCACATTTTCTCTGCCAGCAAACACATCTCCTTCAGCCACACCTCTGAACTCCACTGGACTAACCACTGCTGCATCCACTTCTCCTTCGAGAAACCCCCAACACACCATCACCCGCAACGGAGTCCCCACCCCAGATGGAATAAGGTTGCGAAGACCAACTAATCACTACCCTCTCCCGGAACCCACCACCGACACCAACAACACTGACAGAGCTGCCTGCAACCTCAGGCAATGGATCGACGACTGTGCCAACACCCTCGCCCGATCAAAAATCCTTCCAACAGACGCACCGACAGAAAGGCCTTCTGGTTCATCGCCGACCTCCAAGAATCTAAGCAAACATGCCGAAGACTCGAAAAGATGTGGCGCCAAGATCAGACACTGGACAACCACACAGCCTTCAAAAACACCATCCGCAGACACCACCAACTCATCCGAACCACCAAGAGAACTGCTTTCAAAGAACGCATAGACAACAACGCACACAGCCACAAGGAGCTTTTCAACATCGTAAAGGAGCTCTCCAACCCCGGCTCCAACGTCAACGCCATCCCGCCATCACGACACCTCTGCGACTCCCTAGCCACCTTCTTCCTCCCCAAGATCACAGACATCCATGACAGCTTCAGCACTTAGACCCTCCCGTCAACCACTGATACCACAGACTACCCACCCACCAGCCTCCTGCTCTCCTGGACCCACGACAACAACACCATCAAAATCATGAACACCAATCATTCTGGCTCACCATCCAACCCCAGCCCTCAAAACATCTTCAACAAAGCATCAACAGTTCCTTCGAGTCTGCCACCTTCCCAGAGAGCTGGAAACACACAGAGATCAACGCCCTCCTCAAGAAACCTGAAGCGGACCCAAAGGACCTCAAGAACTTCCGGCCCATCTCCCTGCTCCCCTTCCTGGCAAAAGTCATGGAGAAAGTAGTCAACAAACAACTGACCAGTTTCCTTGTGGAGAACAGCACTCTGGACCCATCCCAATCCGGATTCCGCAGCAACCACAGCACCGAAAGCGCCCTCATCGCCGCCACCGACGACATCAGAACCATACTAGACAACGGCAAACACGGCCCTCATCCTCCTGGACCTCTCACCAGCGTTCAACACCATCTGCCACTACACCCTACGCACACACCTCAGCATCACAGGAATCCGCGACAGAGCCCTAGACTAGATCACCTCCTTTCTCACCGGCAGAACTCAGAAAGTCCGCCTCCCTCCAATCCGCTCTGAAGCCACCAAAATCATCTGCAGCGTACCCCAGGGTTCGTCCCTCAGCCCGACCATCTTCAACATACACATGGCTCCGCTCGCTAACATCTCCCGATCTCACAACCTCAACATCATCTCATATGCTGATGACACCAAGCTGATCCTCACCCTCACCAAGGACACCGCCAAGACCAACCTCCACGAAGAAATGAAGACTCTCGCCGAATGGATGAAGAACAGCTGCCTTAAAATGAATTCTGACAGGACTGATATCCTCATCTTCGGCTCCACCGCCTCCGCATGGGACAACTCCTGGTGGTCTGCCACAGTGGGAACCGCAAAAACACTCACCGACCACGCACGCAACCTGGAATTCATCCTGGACTCCTCACTATCTATGACCCAGCAAGTCAACGCCATCGCCTCCTCCTGCTTCAACACCCTCTGCATGCTTCGGAAGATCTACAAATGGATTGCCACTGAAGCCCTCGTAAGCAGCAAACTGGACTACGGCAATGCCCTATATGCAGGAACCACAGCAAAACTCCAGAAAAGACTGGAACGCATCCAGAATTCCTCTGCACGCCTGTTCCTGGACATCCTCCGCCATTGCCACATCACAGCCCATCTGTGAGACCTCCATTGGCTCCCCGTCAACAAGAGAATCACCTTCAACTCCTCACCCTCACAAGGCACTACACAACACCAGACCAGAATACCTCAACAGACGGCTCTCCTTCTACGCCCGACCCGACAGCTTTGCTCTGCCGACCTTGCCTTCGCCACCGTCCCACGCATCCGCAGAACAACCACTGGTGGCAGATCATTCTCGCACCTCGCCACCAAGACGTGGAACACTCTTCCCACCCACCTGCGTCAGACCAAGGACCTCCTTACCTTTAGGAGACTTCTCAAGACTTCGCTGTTCGAGCAGTAGCAGCCCCCCTCCCTCAGCACCTTAAGACCCTCACGGGTGAGTAGTGCGCTTTAGAAATTCCTTGATTGATTGATTGATTGAACCCAAACCCCAGATTTTTAGATTACTTAAAGATTCAAGAGGAACCTCTGCTAAAGAGAAGAGCTGAAGAGCTGGAGCAGGAGTACTGCCCCTTTGCCTGTGACTCGGCTTTGCTGGGTTGGCCTGCAGTTGCTGCTTCTGCCTGAAAGAGGACAAAGACTGGACTTTGTGGTATATTCCTGCTTGAGAGGTGTCTCCAAGGGCTTGGACTGAGCTTGCCTCCTGTTTTGAAGTCTCAAGGACAGCAAAGACTTCACCAACCAGTCTCTGAGTTCACTCGCTGTGGACTCTAGCTTGCCATGATGTGCCATTCCAGTTCTTGGACCCCTGGAATTGAAATCTGGTGAAAATCCTTGTGAACGACTTCGGACAACTCAGTGTGGTTTTGCAAAGGATGCCGATGCACGAAACCCACAATGCCCCCTGCACCTGAAGTTGTGGTCTTCGCTGAAGTGCGACAACCCCATTGTCAATGCAGGCCTAACGTCGCTTCAGATGCTGACGTCCCTAGAACTTGTGAGATCGGAGTGTCATAGCACCGATGTTCGTGACACCCAACTCCATTGCACCGCTTGCGACCGTGTTGTGTGATCACGACCCTGTGAGGTCACCCCACAGCTTCTTGACTTCGCCGAACATTGATCTTGCCAGAGGTGTAAGGGACTGACACCTCGCAATTGACTACGCCTCACATCCACCGGTCTGCAGCAAGGACCTGACGCCTCTCACCAAAGCCTCTGCTCCTTCACCCCGCAGTACTGGAACTGACGCCACATCAGATCCAGCGACGCCTCGCTCCCTGACTCCTTGGACTGGCCTGTTTCCTTCACTTTTGCTTAAGGGACTATACTCGAGGTCCGTGTGACTTCGTGCCCGCCACCAGTGGCGTCACATTGTGGGAAACGGTTCCATCACAAAGCCGTGATAACACCAAATTGCAGCATTTCAGCTTCTATGCATTATTTATGTGCTTAATCTTGCAAAATTCATAACTTTACTTTACTGTATGTTGGATTTTTATCATTTTGGTCTTGTTTGATATAGATAAACATTGTTTATTTTTCTAAACCAGTGTGGTGTCCATTTTATAGTGTTTCCACTGTATTACTGTGGGTGTTGGTACAAATACTGAGCACATTGCCCATGGGGTAAGTCTGACTACTCGTGCCAAGCTACCAAGAGGGTAGCAGGGGTTATCCAAGTGTGTATCTCCTTTACCTTGCAAAAAGAACAAGTGATGGACGGAATGCTGAACAATGTCAAACATTCACCCCCAGTACAGAGATCTGGGCCTAAATCCATAGTTTTTTTGCTGCCCATGCCATTCCAGTTTGGACCCAGCCATATGCAAATCAGTCTTGACCCTGTTCCCCAGGGGAACAGTCCAGCCCGAACTGCCAGGCCAGGTCTTCCCTGGACTAGAAACAAGCATCCTGGGACCGGTTTCGGGGTTTCACCCCTCATCAGCCAGGCTAGCTTGAATCCAGTGGCATGGGAAGCACGGGACCCACGTCTGGGCATACCCTTCCCACTTAGGGCGACAAATGCAAAAAGAACTAGTGATGGACGGAATGCTGAACAATGTCAAACATTCACCCCCAGTACAGAGATCTGGGCCTAAATCCATCGTTTGTTTGCTGCCCATGCCGTTACAGTTTGGACCCAGCCATATGTAAATCAGTCTTGAACCTGTTCCCCAGGGGAACAGTCCAGCCCGAACTGCCAGGCCAGGTCTTCCCTGAACTAGAAACAAGCATCCTGGGACCGGTTTCGGGGTTTCACCCCTCATCAGCCAGGCTAGCTTGAATCCAGTGGCATGGGAAGCATTACCTTGACCAGAGTGAGGGTCCCTGTTTGGACAGAGTGCAAATTGACCCCGTTTCTAACAACCACCATACTCTGGGCAATCTCTGGAGTTTTTACTACTTTACCCTGCAGCGAAGGGGCGAGAATACTCAGTGCAGAGTTTTGCTCGAACTTCATCTTCAAAACGTTTGTGGAGGTGTGACTGCACTTAGTCCGCTACCTCTATTGAAGTGCACCATTCGGCTGATCTAGGGTGAACAATAGAGTCTGGGTTAAAATCCAAGAGACGCTCTGGCTGAGGCTGAGAGTTTTCAGAATGAGTTTTGTAACTATGTTTCACAGGAATTGGAAGAGATGTCTCCCTGTGTGAGAAAGTAGCCTCTTTCTAGCATGGTTACCCCTCTTTTGGCCTATTTGTGAGTGTGCGTCAGTGTGTTTTTACTGTGTCACTGGGATCCTGCTAGACAGGACCCCAGTGCTCATAGTGAAAACCCTATATGTCAGTGCATTTTGCTTGTCTCACTGGGATCCTGTTAGCCAGGACCCCAGTGCTCATAGTTTGTGGCCTAATATGTGTGTTGTCAGTAGTGCTTAACTGTGTCACCTAGGCTCTGCTAACCAGAACCTCTGTGCTTATGCTCTCTCTTCTTTTAAATTTGTCACTATAGGCTAGTGACTGCATTTACCAATTTCAATTGGCACACTGGACCCCCCTTATAAGTCCCTAGTATATGGTACCTAGTACCCAGGGCATTGGGGTTCCAGGAGATGGGCTACAGCATTTATTTTGCCACCCATAAGGAGCTTAGTCAAACCCTTTCACAGGACTGCCACTGTAGCCTGCACACATTATTTAACAGCCATTTTCACTGCACTTAAGTAACTTATAAGTCACCTATATGTCTAACCTTCATTTAATGAAGGCTAGGTGCAAAGTTACTAAGTGTGAGGGCTCCCTTGCACTAGCAAAGGTGCCCCTACATAGTTCAGGGCCAATTCCCAGGACTTTGTAAGTGTGGGGACGCCATTACACGTATGCACTACATATAGGTTAATACATATATGTAGCTTCACAATGGTAACCTCGAATATAGCCATGTAAGGTGTCTAAGATCATGGAATTGTCCCCCCATTCCCAATCTGGTATCGGGGGACCAATTCCATGCATCCTGGGGGCTCCACCATGATCCCCCAGTACTGCCAAACCAGCTCTCTGAGGCTTGCAATGCAGCTACAGCTTCTGCCACCACACAGACAGGGTTCTGCCCTCCTGGGGCCTGAGCAGCTCGGTCCCAGGAAGGCAGAACAAAGCATTTCCTTTGGGAGCAGGGTGTTACACCCTTTCCCTTTGGAAATAGGTGTTACAGGCTGGAGAGGGGTAGCCTACCCCAGCCTCTGGAAATACTTTGAAGGGCACAGAGGGTGCCCTCCTTGCATAAGCCAGTCTACACCAGTTCAGGGACCCCCAGTCCTTGCTCTGGCGCGAAACTGGACAAAGAAAGAGGGAGTGACCACTCCTCTGTCCATCACCACCCCAGGGGTTGTGCCCAGAGCTCCTCCAGTGTGTCCCAGACTTCAGCCATCTTGTTTTCCAAGGTGTGGGGACTATCTGGAGGCCTCTGTGTGGCCAGTGCCAGCAGGTAACATCAGAGACCCCTCATGATAGGTCCATACCTGATAAGGCAGCCAATGCCCCTCTGAGGGCTATTTAGGGTCTCTCCTGTGGGTGTCTCTTCAGATTCTGCTTGAAAGTTTCCATCAGGAATCCTCTGCAACTACTACTTCATCCTCTGACCTCAGATCGACTGCAGACTGCTCCAGGAACCGCTGTAACAGCAACAAAGTATCTAGAAGGGCTACTTTTTCTCTGCAACTTCAGCTCCAGCCAGCAACTGCAACAGCTTCCACGGTGTGCAAACTCTGGGGACTTCCTGTCTTCGACCTGCACCAGAAGAACCGGAGAAATCTCCTGTGGAGTGACAGAGTCACTTCCCTGCTAAAGAAGGCACCTTCTAAGTCGACGACTGGTTCTCTTGGACTCCTTGGAACACAGGTGGTGGACCCCTTCGACACAGACTGTCCTGAGGTCCTGCTCTCCCAGTTTGGAGGAGGTAAGATCTTGCCTTCCCCGAGAACGACTGTACCCCTACGCACTGCATCTTCTTCACCTCATGAGGCCTCTGTGCACTATTTGCAAAATTCTTTTGCGCACCCCCTGGCCCAGGTCCCCAGCACTCTATCCTGTGACACTCAACTTGCTGAGTTGTTCTCCGGCGGCGTGGGACCTTCCTTTGTAGTGCTGCAGCAAACTGCATTTTGCACCTTCTTTGTCCCCGTGTCCTGGGACTCCTGTGGGTGCTGGCTGGTGTTCTGAGGGGTCTCTAAAGTGCTGATAGCCCCCTCTTCCTCCTCACACAGAGTTGAGGCCCCCAGGTCCCTCCTGGGTCCTGACAGCGACACTTTGACACAAAACGCGACTTTGCCGGAACCAAGGCTTATTGGAGGAATCCAGTGCCAAACCTCACCTGCATCCAACTTCTCTCCGTGGGACATCCAGTGCATCATGCAGGAACCTGCTGACATCTTCTTGGGTGCATTTCTGCAGTCTTTGTCCAACCAGTGATTCTTATTTTGCACCCTCTTCTGGGTTGGCAGAGCTCCTGTCCTTCCTGGAACTTCTTTCAACTTCTGGACTTGGTCTCCTTCCTTTGCAGGTCCTCAGGTCCAGGAATACACCATTTGTTGTTTGCAGTCTTGCTTGGCTCTTGTAATAACTCTAATCACGACCTGTAGTGTGTCCTAAGGAAACGTGCAGTACTTTACTCCTGCTTTTCTGGGCTCTGGGGTGGGGTAATTTACTTAACTTTACTGTATTCTTACTCTCCCAGCGATCCTCTACACATTACACTTGTCTAGGGGGGAATTTGTGATTCACATTCCACTTTCTTAGTATATGGTTTGTGTTGCCCCTAGACCTATTTTCTCCCAATGCATTCTATAGCATTTCCTATTGTTTGCACTATCCTATGTCTAATTACTTACCTTATTTTGGTGTCTAGTGCATATATTGTGTATAACACTTACCTCCAGGAGTATTGCCTCTAGGATATTTGTGGCCTTGTGTCACCCAAATAAACTACCTTTATTTTGAGTAACACTGAGCATTGTCTTTGCTTTTGTATGAGTACTGTGTAACTATAAGTGGTATTGCATGAGCTTTGCATGTCTCCCTAATTCAGCCTAAGCTGCTCTGCTGTAGCTACCTCTATCAGCCTTAACTGCTAGAAGACTACCACTAATGAGGGATAACTTGACCTGTTGTAAGGTGTAAGTACCCAAGGTACCCTCTATTATCCAGGCCAGCCTCCTACACCCTAGATGAATATGATGAAGCCAGAGATTCTGGGTCATCTTATGTCAAATCAGAGGGCTGAGAAGATGTAGAGGGACCCAGGGTTGCCACAACCTATGAGCATGGTCAACTAGGCATTCTTTAGTTATATTATGTAGTGCTGAGGTATGTGGCCAACTGGGTCCACACCGGAGATTGGTCAAGTTGAAGATTTGGCAGCAAACCTTGAGCACCATGCTCTCTGTTTCTGATAGAAACATTTGTTAGTGGGTGCCGAAAGGGATGCAGTGCGGCAGCCAAGGCTCTGTTGACCAAATCCTGAATGGAATGATCAATAGCCTTCACCAAACGATCCTCAAACTGAATATCAGAAGGATCTTTGTACGCATAAAGCAATCAGTATAGTTCTCATTTATATAATTATATTGTGCATAACCTGACATATTTAACTCAATTGTATCCTTCTTGGAATTTAGGCTCTCATTATGACATTGGCGGTAAATCCCACTTACCCCCATGCCGACTGCCGGCAACATACAGCCGCCGTGGTGGATATCCACCAACCATATTATGACACACACATACCAATCCGTCACTATACAGCCACACCAGCTCAAAGGTCAGTGATAAACTGGCGGTATGCAAACCCACACCGTTCCGCCAAAAGAACAACGCCCACAACATTATGACCCACGAATCACCGCAGCGGACATTCAATTGCAGTAAACCATTGGCGGTACATACCGCCGCGCTCAAAATACACACACACATACAAAACAACCCCACATTGGTCACTATAAATAACGCACACCTGACACCTATACACACACCATACCCACACCACTATAAAACACCCACCCACATTACCCACAACCCTTTACACCTACAAAGCATTGCCAACAGAGAGAGAGAGACAGCAAGAGCACCCACACAACCAGAGCCACATACCACCATCACCTATACACCACCCACGCACCTCACAACACACACCCCAACACATCACCCTACACACCCCCACTCACACCACACTCATGGCACCACAACAACACCCCAGGTTCTCTGAGAAGGAGCTAAGGGTCATGGTGGAGAAACTCATCCGGGTAGAGCCACAGCTATTTGGATCACAGGTGCAGCAGATATCCATTGCTAGGAAGATGGAGCTATGGCGGAGGATTGTGGACAGGGTCAACGCCGTGGGACAGCACCCCAGAACAAGGGATGACATCAAGAAGAGGTGGAACGACCTATTGGGGAAGGTACATTTCATAGCAGCAAGACACCAACTCACTGTACAGAGGACTTGTGGTGGACCCCAACCTCCTACCCCACAACTAATAACATGGGAGGAGCAAGACTTGGCAATCATGCATCCTGAGGGCCTGGAAGGAGTAGCAGGAGGACTGGACTCTGGTAAGTCAATTCCCTATTACTACCACCCCTCTTCCTGCATGCCATCAGAAACATCATCCTCACTCCCATCACTCCACCACCTCCCACAAACCCGACCATCACAACCCACTCATCCCAATGCCAAGCCCTGCATGCAGCACCAATGCAGGACAATCAGGGACCTGGGGTCAATGGCAGTGGGCACACAGTTCAGGGGACAGAGGCACAGGACAACAGGGAAGCTGGGTGGAGTGCTGTGTGACAGAGGGAGGACAGGCCCAGGGAACCAGCCCTCCAGGAGGCACTCACTGTGATCCTGGGAGCATACCAACATTCCCAGGATACGCTGGGCCACATTCTGGACAAGTTGCAGGAGAACATGCGGCTGCAGGAGGGACAGTACCTGGGGATCAGGGGGAACTTGAAGGCCATCAACACCACCCTGGTCTCCATTGCAAGGGTGCTGGCAGACATGGCCAACAGTATGAGGGAGGCAGTGGCACACCACTGGGCCCCTGACACTAGCCAAACCACTGAACAGCCCTCCACCTCTGCTGCCGCTAGTGGACAGGAGTCCCTGCCACAGGACCAACAGGCCGCCGGCACCCCTCCCGCTGCGGAAGGAGAACCACCACGCAAATGTTCCCTGTGATCCAGGCAGAAGCCAGAGACTATTGCCAAGACCCCCGCCAGGAAATAAGACTCTCCTGATTGTCACCCTTGTGTCTCACTCTGCCACCTTGTCTACCTTGAACTGCCATTGCTCCCCTTCCTATGCCCCCTTGGACAATGCACCTGTGATACAAATAGACTGGACTCTAACCTGGACTTTCCTCCATCATCACCCCAGCCCATTGCACTACCCCCTCTTCTTCAGAGCACTGCAATAAACACACTTTGATAAAATACAATTATGGTGTATGTGAAATGTTTTCAAAATGTATTTGTTTAACAAGGTTCAATCATTGCAATTCAACCGTACAGTAATGTTTACATTGGAAAGAACTGTGGTTGGCTGCAATGTCCACACCATGGGCAATAGTGTGGCATCAACATCTGCAAAAAGAGATGCCAAAGGGTACAGTGAGTGGGCATAAAAGTAGGATTACACAGCCTTCCAGTGACAATGTCACACATCAAACTGTCAATTATATGTATATTAACACTGTCTTACTTGTGTCTCATTGGAAGTATTGACAAATAATTGCACTTCTGTTGTCCTCATCCTCTGCCTCCTCATCTTCACTGTCCACAGGATCCACTGCTGCCACACAGCCATCTCCAGCCTCCTCCTCCTGCAGAAAAGGCACCTGGCGACGCAAGGCAAGGTTGTGCAACATACAATATGCCACGATGATCTGGCAGACATTCTTGGGTGAGTAGCACAGGGATCCACATGTTAGATGGAGGCAACGAAACCTGGCCTCCAGGAGGCCAAATGTCCTCTCTATAATCCTTCTTGTTCACCCATGTGCCTCATTGTAACGTTCCTCTGCCCTTGTCCTGGCATTCCTCACAGGGGTCAGTAGCCATGAGAGGTTGGGGTAACCAGAGTCACCTGCAAATATCGAGGGACAACTGTTGGCCACACACTCACCCTTAGGGCCCACACCATACCCATACACCAACATCCACTTGGGGGGAACCAGGGCTCACCTATTAGCCACACTCTGTGCCTCTGGAGTTGAGCCATCACATTGGGGATGCTGCTATTCTTCAGGATAAAAGCATCATGCACAGATCCAGGATACTTTGCATTGATGTGGGAGATGTACTGGTCCGCTAGGCACACCATCTGGACATTCATGAAGTGAAAACTCTTTCGATTTCTGAACACCTGTTTGTTTCGCCGGGGGAGACAAATGCAATATGTGTTCCATCTATTGCCCCAATGATGTTGGGGATATGTCCCATTGTATAGAAGTCAGCTTTCACTGTGGCCAAATCCTCCACCTGGGGGAAATGATGTAGCTGGACAAGTGTTTAATTAGGGCAGACAACACTCTGGTCAGCACTATTGAGAACATTGGATGTGACATTCCTGCTGCCAAGCCAACTGTCACTTGGAAAGATCCACTTGCCAGGAAATGGAGCACTGATAGGACTTGCACAAGGAGGGGATCCCGGTGGGGTGACAGATGACAGATATCCGGTCAGGCTCCAATTGGGCACCCAGCTCTGTGATTGTGGCCCTGCCAAGTCTTTAGATGAGGATAATGTGCCTCTCCTCCATTGTTGCCAAGTCCACCAGGGGTCTGTACACGGGGATGTCTCCATCTCCTATTCATCCGCAGCGGTTGCAATCTATGGGTCAAAAGAGTGAGCAGCTGGTCATTATCTCTATATTCCAACCACTACAGTTCAATGCATATTGTGATTGTAACATTATTTTATTTGAGATGTCTAAATAGTGCTTTTGTGTACTGTGACGCAGTTAGGATCCATGGCCTGCACCCCCGTTGAAATGGCATCCGCCTGTCCTGTATGGAGGGACAGGCAGAGATGAGGTAATTCCGCTGACGTTGTGCGCTGTTGCGGGAGGCGGTCAAGAACCGCAGTGCAACTCCTCATTGGTTATCATTGGGTCCTATAGGGTCCAGTGGACATGACCGCCATTTTCTATCTGTGCATTCACTTGCTACCTGACCTTCAACAGGGGAGGACCTACACTGCATGTGCTGCTGTGACCTGTGTCTGGAACCAACCATGGCTCGTGTTACTGGGGAAAGGGCCCCTGCCTTCACCTCGGCAGAGTTGGAGCAACTGGTGGATGGGGTCCTACCCAGTACCGACTGCTGTATGGGCCTCCAGACCATCAAGTGAGTACACCATGAGAACGATCCATGGGGTGTGAATGCCTCATGTAGGGGGAGTTTGGTGGATGGGCCCTGGGCCCTGGGCAGCGTAGAGCATGTATGGTGGGCCATGTGTCTGCTAATGGGGATGGGAAGGGGCATGGTGGGCCATGAGTGTAACAGTAAGGACGGTCGGACTAATACCTTTCCCTATATCTTATTTCCCTGCAGGTCAGCGCCCATCAAAAGAAGGGTATATGGCGTGGCATCGCCAAGGATGTGAGGGCCCTGGGGGTCTATGGCAGGGGGAGCACCCACTGTCAGAAACGGTGGTAGGACCTGAGACGCTGGGCACAGAAGACGGCAGAGGCCCAGCTGGGGATGGCCTCCCAACTCGGAAGGGATACCCGTCGAACCCTGACCCCCCTGATGGCCCGCATACTGGCAGTGGCCTGTTCAGAGCTAGATGGGCGCTTGGGGGCATCACAGTAGCCACAATGGGGTGAGTACAGTGCCCTAATTTACAACTTATGCCTCGTGGGGAGGTATCCGGGTGGGGTGTGGTACCTGTGGGTGCCCCTAGGCCAGGCCTGGCATTGCAGAGTAGGTCCCATGTTGTGCAGGATTCTGATGGGAAAGTCCTCCAACCAAGCTAGTAGGCATCCACTACTGGGCAGGGGCCTGTGGGTCTCAGGTATGCTGCAATTTGCGTTAGATGTCCCCATCCATGGGCTGGTGACTAGCATTGTGACTGGTAGTGCATTGCCTAATGCGTAGGGCTGTTCCCTGTGTGTGAGTGTGTTGTGTACACCAACGGTGGTGGTGTTGCCACCATTGACCAAGTGTATCCTTTGTCTCTTCCCCCCCATTTTGTTTTGTCACCCTGTCCTTATGTGCATTAGCATCATCTGGCGAAGGAGCAGAGGCACTGGCGACAGAGGGAGCTGCATCCCACAGGAATCAGGAGGCTGAATCCACCGACGGTGAGGGCACCAGGGGGACGGAGGGCGAGGGGGCACCACGGCGGAGACTGGAGGGGACAGTTCAGACGCGGGTTCCTCCTCCGATGGAAGCTCCCTGGTGGTGGTGGACACTTCTGTGCCCACCCCTGCTACCGCCGCCACCCTTGTACCAGTGCCGCCCTCCCAGCAGCCCCTCAGCGAGTTTCTTCCAAGGCACCTCAGGCCCTGCCCCAGTTAGCCTTGCTGCCCAGAGTGAGGAGGCTATTGACCTCCTGCGATCCATCTCTGTTGGGTAGTCAACCATTGTGAATGCCATCCAGGGGATGGCAGCCCAAATGCAACAGTCCAATGCATTTCTGGAGGGCATTCACACTCGCTTGGCAGCCCAACAGTGATTAATCCAGAAATCAATCTGGCCTCCTCTCTGATGGCAGCCATTGTCCCTGTTTCCACCCTACCCCTTCCAAATTCCTCCACCCAATCCCATTCCCCTCAACCCCAACCTATCCCAAGCACACAGGCAGATGAGAAGGCACCCTGGACAACACACAAGAGTGGGCATGGCAAACACAAGCGCCACACTTCATCCCACAGGCACTCACACAAATAATATTCAGAATCAGACATACCAACATCCACTGCCTCCACTGTGTCCCCCTCCTCCTCGTCCTCCACCTTCCTCCCAGTTGCTTCTACACTCACACCTGCATGCACCACATCCTCATCCATTACCACCATCACCAGCAAACCTATCAGTACACACCCCTCACTGGCAGTCACCTCCCCCACATACATGCACACGTCCCCTGTGTCCTCTCCCACTGTGTCTGTGCCCCCTCCTCCTAAAGTACACAAACACAAGCACTCAGACACCTAACAGCGATCCATCTCACAACAGCATCCAGCCCATGCACCTGCACCCAAACACAGCAGACTGACACCTCCTACAATCACTCCCTCTTCCTCCACTCCCAAACCATCTCCCTCTTCCTGCCCCAATGTCCCTAAGAAGCTTTTCCTCACCAACATTGACCTCTTCCCTAGCCCCCTCCGTCCCTCAAATCAGGCCAGGGTGGTCAAAACCCAGGCAAGCACCTCAGCCACCCAATCCATGGGCACAGTAGTGTCCCCAGCTACTCCAGGTGGGAAAGGATCCCGGCCACCAGACAGCCAGACGGAAAGGGGGCCTGCCCCAAGTGCATCAAGGAAGGGCAAGGAGGCAGCCCCAGCTGCAGGAAAGAAGGGCAAGGAGGCAGCCCCAGCTGCAGGAAGGAAGGGCAAGGAGGCAGCCCCAGCTGCTGGAAGGAAAGGAAAGAGGCCTGCAACAGCAGGCAGTAGAGACAAGGGGCCTGGTGCTGGGACTCAGTCGAGCCCCCCCCACCAACCATGGTGGTGCAGCCGTCCGATGCTGCAGGGAATGGGCTGGAGCCTCCCCCCACCACTGCCAGCACCGCCACCAGCAGCAGCAGCCCCAGTGGGCAGCCGTCTGAGGCTGCAGGGGATGGGCGGAGCCTCCCCCCACCACTGCCAACACCGCCACCAGCGCCACCACCAGCAGCATCAGTGGGCAGCCGTCCGAGGCTGCAGAGGATGGGCTGGAGCCTCCCCCCACCACTGCCAGCACTGCCCCAGCACCGCCAGTGCAGCAGCAGCCCCAGAGGGCAGCCGTCCAAGGCTTCAGGTTATGGGCTGGAGCCTTCCCCCACCATTCGCAGCTCCACCAGCAGCACCACCACTCCCACCACTGAGCAGCCGTCACCACCGGCAGACAGTGTGTAGTCCTGCGTCCATGGGCTGTTGTGCGGACTGGCCCCTGCAAATCCTGTGGGTATATACCCAGGTGAGAGACTGTGACCTTGCACTCCCCAAGATCTGCATCACAGGGCACGATGCCCCCTCCAGAACCAGTGGAGAAGCCATTGACTTACCCTATCCTTCCCAGGATGAAGCTCACTAGGCACGGTGCCCCCTCCAGAACCAGTGGAGAAGCCATCCACTCACCCCATCCTCCCCAGGATGAAGGTCAGTGGGCATGATGCCCCCTCCAGAACCAGTGGGAAGTCACCCACTTGAGAGACTGTGAACTTGCACTCCCCAGGACCAAGCACAGGGCATGTTGCCCCCTCCAGAGCATGTGGGCAGGTCACCCACTTGAGACACTGTGACCCTGCACTCCCCAGGACAGAGTAATGGGCTTGTTGCCCCCCTCCAGAGCATGTGGGCAAGTCACCACTTGAGAGACTGTGGCCTTGCACTCGCCAGGACCAAGCAGTGGGCATGTAGCCCCCTCCAGGACCAGTGGCGTTGTACCATCTTCTAGCTGAGGTGCCCCCATTCCCTGTCCCCCTGAGGTGCCTGGCTACGTTCGACCTGATGCCCCTACAGTGTTCTCTCCGTGTTGTTGCATGAGTGAGGTGGGGCCTTGGACTTTGTGATGTGGCCCTGTGGCCCACGATCATTGAGGACTGGGCAGTGTCCCTTGATTTGTAAATATGTATATGCTTTTTTATTTGGATGCACTTATTACTTCTATATTTATCTTATTACACTCTATTGTAGTTGTCCTTGTATTATTTCTGAGGGGCACGGGGTGAATGTGTAATGTTACTGTATCTGCTTGTGTGTATGGTGTTGGGGTGGGGGTGTTGCATGTTGCATGTGTGTGTGTCACTCTCTTTTTTCTCCCTCCGTCCCCTGTGTGCTAGGCGGCAGTACTCACAGTGGTCATCTTCGCCGGTGTTGGTGTTCGTAGTGGAGCAGAACATAGAAGAGCATGGGGAACACATGCAACTCAGGCTCCATGGCGGCGTGGTTCTTCCTTGAGTCTCCAGAGGTGAGTCGTTTCCCTTCTGTGCAGTGTTTCCGCTAGGCTTTTGATGTCGTTGGTACTGCCCCGGAAAAGGTGGCAGATTGGTGTGTCATTATACAGTGGGCAGAACATTGTCTTTCGCTTGGCTGTAGGTGGTTACCGCCCTGGTGCCTGTTGATTTCGCCTTGGCGGTCGGTTTGTTAAAGTGGCCATCTGTCTGAGCGGTTTCCGCTGTGGTCATAATTAGATTTTTATTACCACCGGCCTGTTGGCGGCATTACCGCCACTATATCACCGACCGCAAGGGTTGTAATGAGGGCCTTAGTGTGGTAAAGGTATCATAAGGTGGGGGTAACCCCAAGCAGGCATGTGGCAGTAAGCTTGATATACCAGCCTTGCCTCAGAAAGGGTCCCACTACTGGAGGACTATTGAGGAAGACCGGAGGGAGGTGCCTGAACCCTCGAGCAGCCCTTGTGATTCAGTTGTTTGCAACAACTTAGGGCATAGAGGAGGACAAGAGGGAGCGCGCTCCAGAGCAGGTGACTATTCTTCTTCTCGCTGCTTCCACGGTGCACTTCCACCTTGTGGGTGCCTCACGCATGCATGATCGGGTGTCTGCAATAAACAGAGAACTGGGCAAACAGCACCCATCCTACTCCTCGCTCCCTTCAGGTGGTCATATACAAGGCTGGGCCCTAGAACCCTGATGAGGTTCCTGTTAACTGGGATACGAGATCCGCGATGTTAGCCCCAGCTCCAAATAACTAATTTTACTCTGTACAATGGGGAGGAGGTTGTAAAATGCGCAACTCTCGCTCATACCGATCGCTTGGTTATGAATTCCCAAGCTTAAAACGGTGATGAGCGCGGGTGAAGCGAATCGGTTTGGGTCTTTTG
Source organism: Pleurodeles waltl (assembly GCF_031143425.1). Lineage (NCBI taxonomy): Eukaryota > Metazoa > Chordata > Amphibia > Caudata > Salamandridae > Pleurodeles > Pleurodeles waltl. Next base: position 1,553,944,110 of record NC_090445.1, on the reverse strand, counting down.
ACAATTTCAATATACAATAAAAAGAACTGCTCTTATCTTGAGGCTGCTGAGCAGCAAAGAAAGAGGAAGAAAGATGGTGGCAGCAGGTTATATAGGCTGCATTGAGACATGATTGGAGGAAGAGTGTGATGTCATACACTGGTTATGAGACATGGAGTATGTTTTCCATTTCTATAATGTTGAAATGTTTTAATTGGCTGCTGTAATTTTTCATTAAAGAGAAGCATAATCCGAAGCGTACAGTCCTGACAGAATTGGAATTACCAACGCACCTGATTGATCCTGACAGGTCAAACCTGTGGACATTTGTCAGGGTAAAAGGCAGGTTAAGGAGGCAAAATGTGGAATTAATTGTGATAAATCCATTGAGAAAATTTTATTTATTTACTATTATTTTACACGAGGTTGTTTTTAAATTCCTGTCTTTATTTTGTTTTATACAGAGGTGTACAGTTCAACCCTTCCCAATTTACATAACTTTCTGGGGAGTTGGCCACCAAATAATCCCAGGTTACCCCTTTCTACTCATATCTCACTCGAGGAGCCCTGGGCACACTCCTGGGAATACCTAGCATAATGAGCCACCACGCTAGGAAAACCGATGCAATGTGTTTTCCCTACTCTGAAGGAGATGTCATCCTGTCTGTCCCCACAGAGCAGCAGGCCTGTCGAGGTACGATCACCATTTGCTTCACTGAGGCGGTAGCTTCTTTGAAGCTGGGTCATCTGTAGCTACCGCCCGGCAGTCATCCTGTTGGTGGAGGTCACACCTCCTCCTACCAACATCTCTCTTTGTTCCCTGTTCCTGAGAGTGCTTCACACTTCCTAGTATGTTGTCTCAGGTGACAACTGCGCCAGAAAGACAGGAAAGGCTACCAGAGGTTTGGGCAACAATGTGGTGAGTTTCTAAGGTCACCTTTCTGTTAAAAGTGATCTCAAATCCAACCTTGGCAATGGGCCAGGATTAAGTAAATGATTAATTTGGCAACTTGGAGTAATATCTCTGGTGATTCCAAATGGAAGTTAGCGCTTAGCACAGGGGCTAATTAAACTCCATTTTAGCCAGTGTGACCACTGGCCTTGCTACAGTGAAAAGGGCAATTTTGTGTTTTACTGTTTGGGCATGTAAAACACCTAAGGAATATGACCTTCGTTTAAATATTAAGCACACTGCCTGGTGGCTGCCAAGGGTTCCCTAAGGGCTGCTTATCAATATTAAATTAAAGGTTTTGACCCACCCAAATGGCTGATTCTGCCATGTCTAATTGGCAATTCTAACGCTGCCCGACTAGGCTGCATTGGCTGGGCTAGAGTCACGTTTTCACCTTTGTCATGGTAGTGGTGGCCGAGTGAAGTGCTGCCGTCCGCTAGGGACATTTAACTTACTAGCCCAGAGTACCTCTTGTACCATTTAATAGGGACTTACAGGTAAGTTAACTAAGCCAGTCAGGCATTACACATACTTTGGGGGTCAAAACAGTAATAAGGATGAGTAGCTGAAGAATAAAATTAGACTCATTGTACTGGAGGCTATGCCTGGCACTAAGCTTTCTTCAAGGCAAAGGGATCCTTTGCTTCTCTCATCTGACGATCAGTTAGAGGAGGAGTCAGAAAAACGTCTTCAGGAGATTAAGGGAACTATATAAATAAGGAGACTTTGCCTAATATCCTTGCAAGAATCTGAAGTAATATGGAATTTCCTGTGGTGGATGTTCCCTGAACACATTAGGATACTGTTCTCAGGCAGTTTTTCAAGATTGCATCTTTGGGCATGCCAATCCACCAGCATGTTTTTGAAGACCTCATGTGATAGTGAAAGGGCCTCGATAAGATTGTTGTCCCTAGGTTTATGTCCAAACTTTGGGGGTCATTCTAACTTCGGCGGGTGGCGGAGGCCGCCTGCCGAAGTTCCCCCGCCAGAACACCGCAGCGCGGTCAAATGACCGCCGCGGTGATTCTGACTTTCCCGCTGGGCGGGCGGGCGACCACCAAAAGGCCGCCCTCCCGCCCAGCGGGAAAGCACCAGCAACGAGGAAGCCGGCTCCGAATGGAGCCGGCGGAGTTGCTGGTGTGCGAAGGATGCAGTTGCACCGTTGTGATTTTCAGTGTCTGCCACGCAGACACTGAAAATCTATGTGGGGCCCTGTTAGGGGGCCCCTGCAGTGCCCATGCCAATGGCATGGGCACTGCAGGGGCCCCCAGGGGCCCCAATACACCCGTTCCCGCCAGCCAGGTTCTGGCGGTGAAAACCGCCAGAACCAGGCTGGCGGGAAGGGGGTCGGAATCCCCATGGCGGCGCTGCTTGCAGCGCCGCCGTGGAGGATTCCCTGGGGCAGCGGGAAGCCGGCGGGAAGCCGGCTTCCCTTTTCTGACCGCGGCTTTACCGCCGCGGTCAGAATGCCCCCGGAAGCACCGCCAGCCTGTTGGCGGTGCTTCCTCCGTCACCTACCCTGGCGGTCATAGACCACCAGAGTAGGAATGACCCCCTTTATGCTCAATAGGATTTGGAGAAAAAGATACCCAAGACTGTACTTGTGGATTCTACAGTCACCAGTCTTATTGAGCTTAGTTCAATTACTGAAGACATGATTTTGAAGGGCCAGACAGGTTTAAAAGACACAAGCATTGGCAAAGCCAAAAGGTCTTGCGTGTGTGAGAGATATTGACTTTGCTAATGTCTTTTAGCCATGTTGTAAAGCAGAATGGGTGTAGAATAGCATAACTAAAAGTAATCTAAATAAATGCTATAAAAGTTATATAAAAAAGCACTGTGACACAGGAAGGTTAATAAAAAGGCTTGTAGCACTTCTCTTTTATATAACTTTTAGATATGCTGCGCTACAACATGGCTAAAATACAACCGCACAGCGAATAGATCCCACATAGGCGCTACCTATTGGCTTTGCCAATGCTTGTTAAAATGGATGTTGAAAATTACCCATTGCGGGTTTCAACAATAAACGAATGTCACACACATAAGAAAGAAAGTGCTTGGTGCACATACAAAGTATACTTGATTGGAGTGGTTTTGAAGGTAAATTTCTTTATTTTTTGTTTTAACCCCTTCGCTGCTAGGCCTCCCGTCCCTCCCACCCCATGTGCTAAGCCTTTTTTGGTCTGGTTGGGATAGTATGCACTTAGGCCAACATACCTTTTTGTACACATAAAGTATTGATGCCAAATTTGCATCCTTTTTTCCAATAGCCTGGTGATTCTAAAGGTGGCCAGGGTTTGTGGATTCCGCTGGAGGGGACCAAGAAATTGGCCAAAATACACCTAAATTGTGGATTTTGTTAGGAAAAAAAGTGCTGCAGAAGAAGGCATCTGCAAATGGCATCAACAAAAGGTTTGCGATGCTAAAAACACCATCTTCCCTGTGTTCAGGAACAGGCAGCCTAGAACCAGAAAAAACAATTTTCAACACACTTTTGGCACTTTTCTGGTACATACCCATTTTCATTTTTTGTGTGCTTTTAACCTCCTTCCACTTAGTGACAGAAATGGGTGGGAAACCAATGGTGGATCTCGGAAAGCAGTACATTTCTGAAAAGTAGCCAAATTACTGAATTCAACAAGGGGTCTTTTGTGTAGCTCCTTCAAGGTTTCCCTATAGAAAGTAACAGTTGAAAATAAAATATTGAAATTGAGTTGAAAAAACTGCCATTTCTGTCTACGTTTTCATCTGTAACTTTTTCCAGCTATGGCAGATTTCTTAAAGCAATATACCATTACGTCTGCTGCACCCTTCTGGTTGCGGGGATATATAGTATTTGTAGGTTCACCAAGAACCTGGAGTACTCAGAGCCAATAAATGAGCTGCACCTTGCAATGGGTTTCCATTGTGTACCGGGTATACAGCAATTCATTTGGTAAAATATAAAGAATGAAAAATAAGTATGTCACATGGTCTGGCAAATGGCTCGGTAGACGGAAAACAAAATGTATTTCACGTCTTAGTTATTTGCTTATTAATCTCTTTATTATTCTCTATATGTCTTGCGTTTTCCTTCTTTGTCTTTTGTTTCGTCACAATCGTCTTCGTTTTCCTCTTTCCTCTAGGATTGACTACAGGGGACCACTGTGGTTGGCACTCCCCCTGAGATAGAAGAGGAAAGAACGACAGGTAAGTGGATGTTCCTTATTGTTAGCTATAGTATGAGGGTGGGTATGAGGGATATAATCATCGACTTGCCCTATTCTGTTACTGTGTTGTCATCCATTCCTTTCTTTTCCTTCTATTGGTTACAAGTGGCGCATGCAACTCTCATTCCCGTCTCCTAAACAAGACGGGGAATCCACAGTTTAGATGGGTGACCCCCCACTCTGGTCGAAACGTTCCTGTCCCCGCAGCTACACATTTTCCACCCACCGGTTAGTCCCAGTAGACACCCACGTACCTGGGCTAGCCACGCTTATCGGGGAGCGTGGCAAAGCATGGAAATAGTGGCCTCCCAGCTTACTCCACTGACTCTCATCTGGGTCGACCGGAGATCTCAGACGGAAGGCTATGGCTTCTTGAGTCCATTTCTTTTGGAGTTTTCCTCTGGTGCTTCTCTCCTCAGTACTCCTCGCTTGCGAGTTAGTCCCGCCTCCTATTTCAGGCTACCATTCATCAGGGAGCTGATCAACGTTACACACGATACCACGTCCCTCCACCTCCTATGTCCCTGTAGAGGCTTTAAAGGGACAGACATTCTAGGTAGCCTGCAAAAAACACAGGTGCATCGCTGGGTAGGAAAAGAGAAGGGAAGGGCCAGGGTAAAGCCCAATCAATTCTGTCGTCCTCATCACAGGGTATCAAGGAAACCTATGTATTTCCAAAATGGGAACAAGATATGGAGTTTAGAAGCAGTGGTTATAAGCATACCTCTAAATTTGGGGGTACCCAGACTAGCTTATGAATTAGAGGGCATTTCTCAAAATGACTTCTTTCTTACACTGTCTTACATTTGGAAGGCATAATTGCAGGAAAAGACAATTGGTAATAACACTTGTTTTGCTATTCCATGTTCCCCAAAGTCTAGCAATGAAAATGGTACCTCACTTGTGTGGGTGGGCCTAATGCCCACAACAGCAAACGCCAACAGCAACATGGACACATCACATTTTTCCACTGAAAACTGACTGTTTTTTTGCAATGTGCCTAGATGTGGATTTTGGGCCATAGCACAACCAGCACCTAGGGAAACCTAGCAAACCTGTACACTTTTGAAAACTAGACACATAGGGGAATTCAGTATGGGGTGACTTGTGTGGCTATTACCACATTGTTCTACCCAGAATCCCTTGCAAACCTCAAAATATGTCTAAAAAAACACATTTTCCCCACATTTCTGTGATGCAAAGTTCTGGAATCTGAGGGAAGCTACAAATTTCCTACCACTCAGCGTTCCCTCAGTCTCTCGATAAAAATGATACCTTACTTGCATGGGTGGGCCAAGTGCCTGAGACAGAGAACAGGGGCACCAAAGCGTGTTAACAAGCGCTGGTTTCTTTATACATTTTTAGGCTTACTCTGCTTTGGGCACCCACACAGGTGAGGTGTAATTTTTTTCAGAAGACCAAGGGGTACGCTGCATGGTAGAAAATTTGTGGTTTAATTCTGTTTCTGGAAGAATATGGCACAGAAATGCAAGGAAAATGTGTGATTTTAGTCATATTTTGAGATTAGCAGGGCTTTGTGGGTATGGAAACTTGCTGAGATCCATGAGAGGCACATCACCCTGTTCTCCCCTGGGTTTTCGAACATACCTAGAGGTGGTAGATTTTCCCTAGACAAGAAGCAAACATGATACCAAGTCTTTTACTTCTGTGATGTACCAAACACTCCAATTGTGTAAAAAACACCCTTAGGTTTTGTTATAAAGACCCCTCACCCAATAACCTGGTTGGAGCATGCTTCATCATTTGGGTCCCACCGAGACCCCTAGTTTGTCAGAGGTGTGCTTTGATGCCTGATTACAGTGAAGCAGGATTTTTTAACAAGAGATTTCACAAAAAGTAAATTCACTGTTATTAATGGAAAGGTAAAAAAAACTGAACTAATGACTCACAGCTCGTTAGCTGTAAAGCCGGGACAAGGCACCAATTGCTTTACAGACCGTTCACACTTCTTTCATACGTGGCACACATGACCATTCACACCACCAGCTGCGGGTCCAGCACATTACAATATTCACAACAAGAGACAATGTACACCCTGGCAGAGAAAGACAGAAAGAACAATTAATACTGCCCCACCATATAGTCATCAAGTACACTCACATACTGGTTGGATTTGGCAGTATGTGAAATGAAATGAAATGCACTATTAATAATTGAAAGGTAAAAAAACTAAACCAATGACTCACAGCTCATGAGCTGTAAAGCAGGGTCAAGCCACCAACCACTTTACAGTCCATTCACACACCTTTCATACGTGACATACACAAGACCATTCAAGTGGTCAGCCGGGGGTTCAGCACATTACAACACTCACATCAACAGACAACGCTGTTCAAGGGTCCCTCACTTTCATACGCCCACATGCATGACACAGCAATCACACTGGCTGATGGAGTGTGTAGACTGGGGTTTGGCTAACAGTGTGTGTAGTGACCAGCAGCAAATCATTACTCACATACTGCCACCCAAGCGCCAGCTCTTACACACCGCCAGCCAAGAGTCAGTCCACACACACCGCCAGTCAAGCGCCAGTTCATGCACACTGCCAGCCAAGCACCAGGCCATGCACACTGCCAGCCAAGTGCACCTCCACGCACACTGCCAGCCAAGCGCCACTCAACATACATCGCCAGCCAAACGCTACTCCACGCACACCACCAGCCAAGATCAATGCCACGCACACCACCAGCCAAGTGCCAGTCCATGCACACCGCCATCAAATTTTTTTAACGAAAAAGAAAACTCAAACTAATTTTAAGTAAATACAAAACTACAAACAAAAAAGCTCTAACTAAATATATAACACTAATGCCAACCGTGAAACTGAACAAAAAATATAAAACAATATAGAACAGGCAGTTCACACTCATGGTAGCTCCCAAAAAGTATTTTGGGTGTGGTACATAATGAAACAAGCAGGCACCACAGCCCAGGTTTAGAAGGACAGTCAGAGCAGTACATATGACTCTCCTTATGTGCACCTCTTCACATACAGGCTCTACATCCCCTACTGAGAAAGTCTTTTTTGAGTGTGGGAGGAATATGATCAGCAAAGTGGCGATCTTTTAATCTAGCCACATCCTCCACCACTCCAACTCTAGGAGCACTTGCCTGTTCCACTACAACAAGGCTATCTATTACAGACTACTGAAACTGAACAAATGCCATCCTTGACTCTGGAGAACAGTCCTTGAATATTACTGAATATTACAAAAGCATTAAAGGTTTCTAAGTTGAATAAATGGATAGCCAACTTCTTATGCCAAATGTAAGCCTTACGGACAGCAGTGTAAGGTCCCAACCTCTGATCTACTCTATCAACACCACACATGTGCCTATTATAGTCTAAAATGCACACAGGAGTGCACACTTCAGCAACCTGACCCCAAACAGTCACAGGTGAAGTACTTACATTATGGACGGCAGTCAGCATGTAGACATCTTTCCTGTCTGCAAATTTCACAACTAAACATTCATCACTAAGCAAAGCACTGCACTGTCCCCTCTCAAGTTTTTACAAACAAGCTCTATTGGGTAACCTTTTACGGTAAGAGAGAATTGTGCCACAAGCAAGTGTCCACTTTGACCAATTCCACGAACAAATGCACACCAGTATAGATGTTACCTACATATAAATGGTGACCTTTGTTAAAAAGTCCTCCACCAAGTTCCCACACAATCTTCTCAATAGCTCCAAAAGGGGATGGACAACCAGTCAATACTGGAAACCCTACCAGTGTACCCCCCTGAAATGATAGATATATTGGGTCCTATCCTCAGACAGCCTATACATCTTACTTTCATAACATGCCATCTTGCTAGGAATGTAATGCCTAAAAAACAAACGGCCCTTGAACAGGATCAAAGACTCGTCAACAGCTATTTCTTTCCCAAGAACATAGATCTCTGAAAACCAATCTACAAAGTAATCAAGGACAGGCCGAATCTTACAAAGAAGGTCACAATCAGGGTGATCTTGTGGCAATGCTAAAGCATTATAAACAAACTGCAGCATCCAAAGCAGAAGCAAATACCGATCACGACTCATGGTTGCAGGAAGTTTAACCATTGCCATCAAGGTACTAGTAGACCAATATGAAGACAGCGAGAGCTTCCTTATCAAGCCCATCAAAAAAGTTAAACCAAAAATCTTCCTTATCTTATCCAGATGTGTGGGAGTCCACCCGGTAGCTCTACAGTGGGGCTTACTAGTCTGTTCAACAATCTCATTCAAAAATACATTGTCCATAAACAACTGAAAGTAATTAGGCAAAATGTTTTCAGTGTACCGTCTACACCCTGCAACACCAGTAAAGGCAGGCAACGCTGGCTGTACCATGTTTGGGGAAACCCAGAGTTCAGCTCTTTTAATGGGAAGCCTTTCAGCCCCAGGCTGCAATCCATATTCCTCTTGCTGCACATTAGAATCCTCCTCTAAAATAGGCACTTCATCCACACTGTGAGTGGATTCATCATCAGAAGATTCCTCTTGGACAGAAAATTCACTGCCAGAATCCTGCACTTCCTCCTCTGCCTCAGATGTAAAGTCAGTCTCATAATCATGGTCAGAAGAAGATTCAAAAACAATACCAACACCCTCTTGCGCAGTCATCTTGCAGCTACCTATAATCCTTACTAATAAAAGTAACTTGACAAGTAAGTCAACAACAACCAACACTGTGTAAAATAAGTAATAAACAAGGAGCCTCATTTACGAGGAATTGGTGCAGTGCAGCGCTGCACCAAAATTGGCAGCGCTGCGCTCCGTCACTTCAGAAACGCAGGGATGCGCCGTAATTACAAAAAATATGGCACACCCCGGTGTTTCTTCCAGCTTTGGTGTTAAATTTAGTTGCCTAGCGCCAACACAGACACCCTTGCACCATAGTCCAAAGGGGCCTGTGTTGCAGAGAATTATTTTTTTATATGCAGGAAGGTGCCCCTTACTGCACATAAACAATCAATAATGGTGATTTGCTAGTTCTATGTGTGCTGCATTCTGCAGCATTCATGGAAGTAGCAAATCATCATTATTTAATGATTGTTTATGTGCACATGTGGGACATCTTCGTGAACATAAATAATCATTCATGGCGTTTTGCTCTTTATAGTTTTGCTGCAGAATGCAGCACACATAGAAAAAGCAAAAACAAGGAGAAAGAAAAGTATTTATCCTCAATGCGCCATGCTAACGCCACCCCTGTGGTGGCGTTAGTTTTTGCCACTGCCTCAGGTTTATGATTCCTTACAAATTTAGGGCCGCGCCAAAATGTAATGGGTGTTGCAGTGGAATGCTCACAGCCACACCCACTGCACACCCCTTCCACAATAAGTGATGCATGTGAAGGGGCTTTATTTACAAGGCGGCATTAAGCCACAAAAAGAGGCTTAACACCACCTTGTAAATGTGGCCCAAGGCATTGCGCCAACGGAGCATTGCTAAAAGGGAAGCTCCGGTGGTGCAAGAGCCTTGTAAATGAGGCCCAAAGTGTGGCTTTATCACAAAGACCTATATGTTAAAAAACAATACCACTCACTTGCCACAGACAACTAGACTCACCAGCACCTACCATGCACAGACACAGCAAACACCGATAACCCACTAGAAAAGAAAAACAAAAGAAAATTACACAAAGGATAACACAATACACATTGGGCACAAACCCAAAGATAATTTCACACACAATCAAACAGAAGCTAAACATGCTGCTATTATTACAGTATTTACAAAAATGCATTATTGCAAGACAGTGATACTCATTTGGAGTAAACAGTACAAAATAGGTTTTCGTATCAAACATATGCAACTGCAGATCAACCAGAGCTGAAACCTCAGGCAGGAGACGCAGAAAAGGAAACAAAAGCTTTGCACTAGAAAGAAAGAAGAAATAAAAATTATTATCATAAATGATGACAATAAATAAAACATTTAACAATATTAAACAATATGAAGTCTGCCTATCACCATTCAAATGCCAGCCACACACATGGTCAGCCAAACATCAGTCCACGCTCAGCGCCAGTCTGGGTACACTGCCAGCCAAGCTCTAGCCCACACATGAAGACCATCAGCCAAACTCCAGTTCTCGCACACACACACACACATACACACACACACCCACCCACACATGCGCACGCGTGCACGCACACACACAGTAACATTCCCTGGTCTAGTGGTTTTCTGCCCCCTAACAAATGGCAAATCTTCCCCCAAGGGGGAGGCAGAAACGGTCAAAATACATGCCCCAAACAAGGGGAGCAACCATTGCCAGAAGGGCCGTTCTCCAACACGTAAATAAATAAAATCCTTGGTGTCTAGTGGCATTCTGCTCCCCTGGGAGCAGCTAGGCCTCAAAATATATCAGGGGGGCAGAAAACAGCCAAAGCATTTCCCCATTAAAGGGGAGCGACCTTTGTCCAAGGTGCCACTCCTCAACATACATAATTGAAATCCCTGGTGTCTAGTGGGTTTCTGCCCCCCCGGCCGGCACATTGGCCCAAATATATGGCCACTCTGCCCCCAGGAGGGACAGGAAATGGCCATAGCATTTCCCCAATAAAGAGGAGCGACCCTTGCCCAAGGGGCCACTCCCCAACATAGAAAATTGAAATACCCGGTGTCCAATGGCCTTACATCCCCCACCCCCTAGGTGACAGATTAGCCTAAAAGAAGCCGATCTGACCTCTGGGAGGGGCGGACTACATACTAAAATGCCCCCAAGGATAGCGACCCTTTCCCAAAGGGGTCACTGCCTTCAATCAATAATTCTGATAATATTCCCTGGCTTCTAGTGGATTTCAGCCCCCATGAGGGGCTGATTGGCCAAAAAGCAGCTGAATCAACCCCTTGGGGTCAGAAACACAGACACATTATGCCCTTAGGGAAGCGACTGGTGCCTAAGGGGTCGTTCCTCCAACAATAAAAAAGAAAAAATCCCCAGTGGCCCTGTCGGGCGGATTCCTGCTCCACAATCGTGACAACACCTAAGATCGTGGAGTAGGATTCCACTGTTTACAGACGCAAGGGTAAAGTCCTTTCCCCTGGGTCTGTAAAATTCCCACCCCAAAAAAAACTCCAGGGGAAGGACACACCTTTGCGTCCTTTCCTTGGACACGCTGGAAGCAAATGCCTTCCAGCGCGTCCCCAGCTGCATTTGATGAAATTGGTGTGCCACGAGCGTACCAGCATCATCAGATCAACAACGGGAGGGTTGGGGATTGCAGTGGAAGCGCTTCCGCTGTCATCCCTGTGGGAGTGGGGTGGAACTGGGTTGCCCACGGGAGGAGTGCCAGTGCTTCCCCCGCGGGGGGATGCGAAGATGGAATGGTTCTGTCCTCTGCACACGCTCACTGGTGTGGATGACAGAACCGTTACATCATAAGCACCGAAGGGGTTAAGTACAAATGGCAGATAAATAAAGTAAACATATTCCCCTGTCTGTGTTTTAGTTTCGCATGAGAGGTCCCCAAAGTTTCAAACATATGGGCCCTTATTATGACACTGGCGGTAAATCCCACTTTCCGCCATGGTGACGGCCGCCAACATACCGCTGTGGTGACGAATATCCGTTCCCCATATTATGACACACACATACACCAATCAGACAGAATACAGCCACATACACAAATGCACCAGCCCAAAGGTCAATGCTAAAGTGGCGGTACCAACACCCATACCGTAACTGTAGGAAAGTACCATCTTGCCTGGCATGTTACCCCCATTTTTACTTGTGTGTCAGTTTGTTTTTGCCTGTGTCACTGGGATCCTGCTAGCCAGGACCCCAGTGCTCATAGTTTGTGGCCTATATGTCTTGCCTGTGTGGTGCCTAACTGTATCACTGAGGCTCTGCTAACCAGAACCTCAGTGGTTATGCTCTCTCTGTTTTTTAAATGGTCTCTGCAGGGTAGTGACCATTTACACCAATTCTAATTGGCACACTGGACCACCCTTATAATTCCCTAGTATATGGTACCTAGGTAACCAGGGTATTGGGGTTCCAGGAGATCCCTATGGGCTGCAGCATTTCTTTTGCCACCCACGGGGAGCTCAGACAATTCTTACACAGGACTGCCACTGCAGCCTGAGTGAAATAACGTCCACGTTATTTCACAGCCATTTTACACTGCAATTAAGTAACTTATAAGTTACCTATATGTCTAACCCTCTGGTGAAGGTTAAGTGCAAAGTTACTAAGTGTGAGGGCACCCTGGCACTAGCCAAGGTGCCCCCACATTGTTCAGGGCAATTTCCCCGGGCTTTGTGAGTGCGGGGACACCATTGCACGTGTGCACTACATGTAGGTCAATACCTACATGTAGCTTCACAATGGTAACTCTGAACATGGGCATGTAACATGTCTAAGATCATGGAATTGTCCCCCCAAGCCCAATGTGGTATTGGGGTGTCAATCCCAAGCATCCCCGGGGCTCCAGCATGGACCCCGGGTACTGCCAAACTAGCTCTCTGGGGTTTTCTCTGCAGCTACCTCTGCTGCCAACCCTCACACAGGTTTCTGCCCTCCTGGGGTCTGGGCAGCCCAGTCCCGGGAAAGCAGAACAAAGGATTTCCTCTGAGAGAGGGTGTTACACCCTCTCCCTTTGGAAATAGGTGTTAAGGGCTGGTGAGGAGTAGCCTCCCCCAGCCTCTGGAAATGCTTTGAAGGGCACAGATGGTGCCCTCCTTGCATAAGCCAGTTTACACCGGTTCAGGGATCCCCCAGCCCCTTCTCTGGTGCAAAGCTGGACAAAGGAAAGGGGAGTGACCACTTCCCTGTCCATCACCACCCCAGGGGTGGTGCCCAGAGCTCCTCCAGTGTGTCCCAGACCTCTGCCATCTTGAATCCAGAGGTGTGAGGGCGCAATGGAGACCTCTAAGTGGCCAGTGCCAGCAGGTGATGTCAGTTACCCCTCCTGAAAGGCTTTTACCTGGTTAGGTAGCCAATCCTCCTCTGAGCGCTATTTAGGGTCTCTCCTGTGGGTTTCTCTTCAGATAACGAATGCAAGAGCTCACCAGAGTTCCTCTGCAACTCTCTCTTCGACTTCTGCCAAGGTTCGACCACTGACTGCTCCAGGACGCCTGCAAACCCGCAACAAAGTAGCAAGAAGACTACCAGCAACATTGTATCACCTAATCCTGCCGGCTTTCTCAACTGTTTCCTGGTGGTGCATGCTCTGAGGGCTGTTTGCCTTCACCCTCCACTGAAAGCCAAGAACGCAGGCACCAAGCTTCTGCATCACTGGTCCTCTAGGTCCCCTCTCATCTTGACGAGCGTGGTCCCTGGAACACAGGAGCTGGATCCAAGTGACCCCGACGGTCCAGTGGTCCTTCTGTCCAACTTTGGTGGCGGTAAGTCCTTGCCTCCCCACCCCAGACAGTAATTCTGTGCACTGAGTGATCTGCAGCTGCTAGGGCTTCTGTGCACTTTTGCAAGGATTCCTTTGTGCACAGTCCAGGTCCCCAGCACTCCGTCCTGCATTGCTCAACTCACTGAGTTGACCACCGACTTCGTGGGACCCTCTTTTGTTGTGTTGAGACGACCGCTGTGCTCAGATTTCTTGAACGCCTGTTCAAGTGCTTCTGTGGGTAATGCCTGCTTCTGCGTGGGCTCTCTCTATTTCTGAGCGCCCCCTCTGTCTCCTCCTCCAAGGGGCGACCTCCTGGTCCTTCCTGGGCACTGGCAGCACCCATTATCTTCAACCGTGACTCTTGCAGCTAGCAAGGCTTGTTTGCGGTCTTTCTGCATGGAAACAACTCTGGATCCGCCAGCACGCCGTTGGACATCTTCTGACCAAAGGAGAAGTTCCTGGCACCTTCCGTTGTTGCAGAATCTCAGCTCCTTCCACCCGGAGGCAGCCCTTTTGCACCTTCATCTGGGGTTTAGTAGGCTCCTGCTCCCCCTGGACACTTGCATGACTCTTAGACTTGGTCCCCTTCCTTTGAAGGTCCTCAGTTCCAGGAATCCATCTTCAGTGCTTTGCAGTCAGTTGTGGTCTTTGCAGAATCCCCTATCTCGACTTTACTGTCTTTCTGGGGTAGTAGGGTAACTTTACTCCTACTTTTCAGGGTCTTGGGGTGGGGTATCTTGGAAACCCTTAGTGTTTTCTTACACTCCCAGCGACCCTCTACACACTACACTCTGCCTGGGGTCCATTTGTGGTTCGCATTCCACTTTTGGAGTATATGGTTTGTGTTGCCCCTAGGCCTATTGTCTCCTATTGCATTCTATTGTGTTCTACAGTGTTTGCACTACTTTTCTAAGTGTTTACTTACCTGATTTTGGTTGGTGTGTATATTTTGTATATATTACTTACCTCCTAAGGGAGTATATCATCTGGTATACTTTTGGCATATTGTCACTAAAATAAAGTACCTTTATTTTTAGTAACTCTGAGTATTGTGTTTCTTGTGATATAGTGCTATATGATATAAATGGTATAGTAGGAGCTTTCCATGACTCCTAGTTCAGCCTAAGATGCTCTGCTATAGCTACCTCTATCAGCCTAAGCTGCTAGAACACTACTAATCTACTAATAAGGGATAACTGGACCTGGCACAAGGAGTCAGTACCATCAGGTACCCACTATAAGCCAGGCCAGCCTCCTACAGTTACACCAACAGAACAACGCCCACCACATTATGACCCACGAATCACCAAGGTGGACATTCAATGGCCGTGAACTATTGGTGATACATACCGCCATGCTCAGAATGGACACAGACATACAAAACAACACTACATTGGCCAATACTAAAAACACACACCTGATACTCATACACACACCACACACACCCACAGCAACATAAAACACGCACCCACATTACCCACAACCCTTTAAGAACAACTAATTACTGCTAGGAGATTGACACGGACAGCACAGAGACAACTAGACACACACACCACATACACCCATTCATCACTCATGCACCCACACATCACACACCCCACCACATTACTAAACACATTGTCACCAACACACACCACACAACACCCATGTCCCCACAAAGGCACTCCTGTTTCACTGATGAGGATTTAAGGGTAATGGTGGAGGAAATTGTCAGGGTAGAGCCACAGCTGTTTGGAGCATAGGGACAGCAAATTTCCATTGTCAAGAAGATGGAGCTATTGGGGAGAATCGTGGACAGGGTGAACGCCTTGGGAAAATATCCAGGTACAAGGGACAACATCAAGAAGAGGTGGAACGACCTATGGGGGAAGGTACATTCCGTGGCAGCAAGGTACCAGTTCACCATACAGAGGACTGGTGGCTGACCCCCACCTCCTCCCCCACAGCTCACAGCATTAGAGGAGCAAGTCTTGGCATCACTGCATCCTGAGGGACTTGCTGGAGTAGCCGGAGGACTGGACACTGGTGAGTCAACATTTACTACTTATCACCTCCATAGCTGCATGCCATCACACCCCCTCACCCTCACTCCCATCACTCCATCCCACACACTGCACCGACACATATGACTAACCCCAATGCCAAACCCCACATGCCATAGCAATGCATGGACAGCCCTCCCAGCCCTGCATGGACACCAATCACTAAAGCATGCACAGCATAGGAAAACGAACAATCACACAATACATCACCATACACAAACAAAGGTGGCAAGGCAACAGCAATGATAGAGGGGAAGCCAGGGATGTACAATATGTCACAGACATGAAGCACAATACATCACTTAAAACCCCACAAGTGCCCCAGCCAATCCCAGCGGAGAGGAGGTGCCACGACTATCAACGTCCCCCAACAGAAGATGCCGCCAGTGATGACAGTAACTCTAGACTTTACTATCTGGACCAACAGCCTGGCCCAATAGGGACCACTGGACAGTCGGTCACCCCAGCCCACTTACAGTCCACCACAGAGCCTCCCCCATCAGTATCCAACACCACAGCACCCACCCAGCATACCCACACCTCTGTCCCCAGGACATGCCAATCAGCAGTATGCCCACCTGTACAGATACCCCAGGCCACACCTCACCCCCAAGGCAATCATGGACCTGGAGTCAGTGGGCACACCGTTCAGGGGACAGAGGCACAGGCCAACAGGGACAGCTGGGAGGACCTCTGTTTGCCAGGGGGAGGACAGGACCAGGGAACCGACTCTCCAGGAGGTACTCACCGAGATCCTTAGAGCCTACCAACATTCCCAGGACACGATGGGCCAGATCCTTGACAATGTGCAAGAGAAAAGGTGGCTGCAGGAGGAACAGTATCAGGGAGGACTTGCAGGCCATCAACACAACCTTGATCTCCATTGCAGGGGTGCTGGCAGACATGACCAGCATCACAAGGGAAGCAACAGCACAGCAGCAGGCCCCTACCACTAGACAGTCCATTGACCAGCCCTCCACTTCCGCTGCAGCTAGTGGGCAGGAGGCCCGCCACAGGATCCACAGGCCACCAGCACCCCTCTCCTTGCAGAAGGGGAACCACCCCGCAAACATTCCCTGCAACCCAGACAGAAGCCAGAGACACTTGCCAAGACCACCGCCAGGAAAAGAGACTCACCTGATTGTTCCCCTTCTGTCTCACATGTTCACCTTTTCCACTTTTAACTACCTTTGCCCCCCTTCCTATGGCCCCTTGGACACTGCACCTGTGCTACATACAGACTGGAACAATACCCTGGACTTTCCTCCATCACCACCCCATGGGTGTGTTGCAAATGCAGGTAACCTAGCTTGTTAGCATTCCATGTCAGTCAGGGCTTTGTGGGTCTGAGGAGGGGTGCAGTTGGTGGTGTGTGGCCCTCATCTTGCCGTGGCATCTAGCCAAATCACTGGCAGTGCAATGTATAGTGCTCAAGCCTGATCCCTGTGTGTGACGGTGCTGTGTATGCCAACTGTGGTGTTGGTGCAGTAATAGACCCAGTGTTTCCTTTCTCTCTCTCCCCCCCTTTTTTCTTCTGTCATCCTGTCCATGTGTGCATTAGCATCATCTAGTGGAGGAGCTTGGGCACCAGCGACAGAGGGAGCTGCATCCCACAGGACCTTGGAGGCAGAGTGCACCGACACCGAGGGAACCAGTTGGACCAAGGGCGAGGGGGGCACCATTTTCAGAGACAGGAGGTGACAACACAGACTCAAATACCTTCTCTGATGGAAGCTCTCTGGTGGTGGCGGACACCTCTGTGACCTCCCGAGCTGCAGGTACAGCCGCCACCCCTGTACCAGCACCACCCTCCCAGTAGCCCCTCAGGGAGTTGCCCGTGCCCGCTCACCCCGGAGAGTGGGCATCTACTTCATCCCAGGCACCACAGGCCCTGCCCCAGAGAGCCCTGCTGCCCTAAGTGAGGAGGCTGTTGACCTCCTGATATCCATCTCTGTAGGGCAGTCAACCATTGTGAAAGCCATCCAGGGGCTGGCATCCCAGATGCAGCAATGCAATGCATTCCTTGAGGGCATCTACGGTGGATTGATGGCTGAACAAAGATCGATTCAGGCTGTGGCCTCCTCTCTGATGGCAGCCATTGTCCCTGTTCCTACCGTCTCCCATCCAACTGCCACTTCCCAGTCCCAGTCTCCTCAACCTCAACCCATCTCATGCACACATACAGACAGGCATGCACACAAGACAACACACAAGAGTGGCGCAGTCAAACATAGGCACTGCACTTCATCCCACAAGCACTCACACAAACAACAGACAGTTGCAGACACAACCACATCCACTGCCTCCACTGTCTCCCCCTCCTCTTCCTCCTCCTCTACCTCCGTCACAGTCATGTCCACACTCACACCTGCATGCACTGCATCAACATCCACCACCAGCATCACCACACCAAGCAGCACAAACACCTCACTAGCAGACACCTCCACAACATCCATGCACACGTCCCCTGTGTCCTCTCCCACCTTGTCTGTCCCCTCCTAAAGGACACAAACGCAAGCACTCACACACCTAACACCCATCCACCTCACATCAGCACACTGCTCATGCACCTGCACTCAAACACAGCAGACAGACAACTCCTACCACCACTCCCTCTTCCTCCACTCCCAAACCTTCACCCTCTTCCAGCGCCAGTGTCCCTAAAAAGCTTTTCTTCCCCACCCTTGACCTATTCCCTGCACCTCCCCCCCGTCCTTCACTTCGGGCCAGGGTGGTCAGGACCCAGGCTAGCACCTCAGCCACCCAGTCCACGGCCACTGTCGTTTCTGCAGCCACTACAGTTGTGAGAGGCACCGTGAAGACACCCGACCACACAGCCAGTGTGCCTGCACCAGCTGCCAAGGGCAAAAAGGGAGTACCAGCTGGCAAACGCAAGGAGGCACCACCAGTTGGCAAACGTAAGGAGGCACCACCAGCTGGCAGAAGCAAGGAGGCACCACCAGCTGGCAGAAGCAAGGAGGCACCACCAGCTGCCAAGAGCAGGAAGGGAACACCAGCTGCTAAGGACAGAAGGGGAACACCAGCTGCCAAGGCCAATGACAAAGGCACAGACGCCGCAGGCAGGATGGATATGGAGCCTGGTGCTGGAGCAGCATCTGGGCAAACAACACCAACCATGGCACTTCAGCCGTCAGTGGCTCCGGGGGAGGGCTGGAGACTCCCCCCACCACAGGCAGCACCGCCGCCAGCACTGCCACCTGCACCGCCACCAGCACCACTGCCACCACCACTGCCAGCAGCAGCAGCCCCAGTGGCCAGCCGTCCGAGGCTGCAGGAGAAGGGCTGGAGCCTCCCCCCACTACAGGCAGCACCGCCGCCAGCACCGCCACCTGCACCGCCATCAGCACAACTGCCACCAATACTGCCAGCAGCAGCAGCCCCAGTGGCCAGCCGTCCGAGGCTGCGGGGGAAGGGCTGGAGCCTCCCCCCACCACAGGCAGCATCGCCGCCAGCACCGCCACCTGCACCACCACCTGCACCGCCACCTGCACAGCCACCAGCACCACTGACACCACCACCGCCAGCAGCAGCAACCCCAGTGGGCAGCCGTCTGAGGCTGCAGGGGAAGGGCTGGAGCCTCCCCCCACCACAGGCAGCACCACCGCCAGTCCCTCCACTGCCACCGCTGAGCAGCCATCACCGCCGGCGGGCAGTGTGTTGTCGTGCCTCCATGGGATGTAGTGTGTCCTGGTCCCTGCAACAACTGTAGGTGTGACACCCAGGTGAGAGACTGCGACCTTACACCCTCCAAGATCTGCATCACAGGGCACAAGGCCACCTGCAGAACCAGTGGAAGAAGGCATCCACTCACCCCCTTCTTGCCAGAATGAAGCACACTGGGCACAAGGCCCCCTCCAGAACCAGTGGAAGAAGGCATCTGCTCACCCCCTCCTTGCCAGGATGAACCACACTGGGCACAAGGCCCCCTCCAGAACCACTGGAAGAAGACATCCACTAGAGAGACTGTGGCCTTGCACTCCCCAGGACCCAGCAGTGGGCAAAGCACCCACTTGAGAGACTGTGGCTTTCCACGGCCCAGGACCAAGCAGTGGGCAAATCACCCACTAGAGAGACTGTGGCCTTGCACTCTCCAGGACCCAGAAGTGGGCAAACCACCCACTTGAGAGACTGTGGCTTTGCACTGCGCAGGACCAAGCAGTGGGCAAACCACCCACTTGAGAGACTGTGGCTTTGCACTCCCCGGGACCAAGCAGTGGGCAAACCACCCACTTAAGAGACTGTGGCTTTGCACTCCCCAGGACAGAGTGCTGGTCATGTGGCCCCCTCCAGGAGCAGTGGCGTTGTACCATCTTCCGGCTGAGGTGCCCTCCCTTCCCCTTCCCCTTCCCCTGAGGTGCCTGTGTATTTTCGATCTGATGCCCCAGCAGTGTTCTCTCCTTATTGAGGCTGGAGTCAAGTGGGGCCTTGGCCTATGTGATATGGCCCTGTGGGCCACGGACATTTTGGACTGGACAGTGTCCCACCATTTGTATATATTGTAGATACTGTTTTGTGGTTTGAGGAAGTATTTCTCAACATTTATATTATTACACTGACTTTACTCACTTCCTTTTGTCCTTGCATTATTTCTGAGGGTTACGGGTTGGGTATGTAATGTTGTTGCATCTGTTTGTGTGTATGGTGTTGGGGGTGGGGGTGTTACGTGTTACGTGTTGCGTGTGTGTGTGTCACTCTCTTTTTCCTCCCACCCTCCCTTGTGTGCTACGTGCAGTACTCACCGTGGTCGTCTTTGCCGCCGTTCGTGTTCCTGATGTAGGAGGAGGTATACCAGCATGGGTAACACCTGTAGTTTGGGCTCCGTGGCGTTGTGGTTTTTCCTTGAGTGTCCAGGGGTGAGTAGTTTCCCTTTTGTGTACTGTTTCTGCTGTGCTTTTGATGGCGTTGGTACCACCCTGGAAAAGCTGGCAGATTGGCTTGTTGTAATAGAGAGGGAGGTATATTGTCTTCCGCCTGGCTGTTGGCGGTTACCACTGTGGTGCTTGTTGCTACCGCCATGACAGTCAGTGTGTTAAAGTGGCTATCTGTGTTGGCGGTTTCCGCCGTGATCATAATTCCATTATTTTTACCACCGGCCTGCCAGGGTTGTGATGAGGGCCTCAGTGTTACAAAAATAAAGGTACTTTATTTTAGTGACACAAATACCAAAATGTACAAGAGATTCAACCCTCCAATAGGAGGTAAGTAACACACTAGGGGCCAGATGTAGCAAAGGTTGTTACCCATTCTGTGTTAATGGGAAAAAGTGTTCGTACATATGGCCCTAGATATGTACACTAGTAACCAGCAATATACATATAAAGTGATAGAAACAGTGGAAATGCAAATAGACAATAGTGACCTTAGGGGGAGCCCAAACCATTTACTGAAAAAATGAAATGTGAATGCTGGACCCCCACCTAGTTAAGTGGAATGTGTAGAGGGGAGCTGGGGGTACCAGGAAACCCCAAAGGTAAGTACCCAAGTGCCCCCTAGCGACCAGGAGGAAAGAAGTATATTTTCCCCAAACCACCCAAAAGGAAGAAAATGAAGAAAATGCTACGCCCAGACAAGACTGCAAGAAACCAGTGGTGGATTCCTGAAGAGGAAGACCTGTGGAAGAAGGGGACCAAGTCCAGAAGTCACAGAAGAGTCCAGAAGGAGCAGGAGCAACTACCCACCTAGCTGTGGATGCAGGAGTTGGACTATGGTAGGACAAAGAAGGTCAGGAATGCAACCCTGGAGCAGGTGAAGAGTTCCTGGAGGGTGCAGTTGACGTCCCACGACAGATGGATGATTGCAGTCGGTCAGTGGTGTGGAAAAGCCACCAACAAGCCTTGGCAAAGCAGAAGACGCAGTGAAGCAAAAGTGGAGCTGCCTGGAAACAGCAAGGTCCAGGAGGGCTCATCCCATGGGGTAAGTCCTAGGGGGACCCTCAGCAAGGCAGAGAGTCCACAGAAGAAGAGGCAGCTCCCACAGGAGATTCACTGGACGAGGAACCAGGAGTCACAGAAGAGCCCACACAGCACAAGTTAAGAAGGATCCCATGTTGCAGGAGAAGCATGCAGAGGGCTGTGCGTCGCTGGAAGGAGTGCTGGGGGCTGGGGCTACATGGAGACTGAAGATCCCTTGGAGGAGATGCAAACAAGCCTTGGTAGCTGCAAGAGACACAGCACATGGGGTACTGTCCTTCGTGGGAAATCAAAGGTTTACCTAGACCAAAGTTGGATAACTGGCAGAGAGGACCAAGTAGACTAACCTGGACCACCACCCATGATGCAGGATCCACGCAGCTCAGGATGAGAGGAGAGCCATCCAGCCGGTCGTCGCTGCAGTTGGTGCCTGTGGATGCAAGGGAGTGACTCCTTCACTTTAAGGGAGATTCCTTCTTCCTTCTCATGCAGACTGAAGACTTGCACCCTCAGAGGATGCACAGCCAGGGAAATGTTGCGGAAGCTGGAAGGAGTCGTGCAAACAATGTTGCAAGCAGAGTCTTCGTCGTGGATGCAGATTGTCAGTTCCTGGAGGGTCCAGTTGTGGTTCCAGTGGCTAGAAGTCAAAGTAGAGGTTGCAGAGGAGTCTTGCTGGAACATTGCAAGCCAAATCTGAGGACCCACAGAAGAGAGAGACCCTAAATAGCCCTGAAAGGGGGATTGGTCACCTAGCAAGGTGACCACCTATCAGGAGGGGGCTCTGACGTCACCTGCCTGATCTGGCCACTCAGATACTTCCAGAGGTCCCTGTCAACCTTGGATTCAGGATGGCAGAACCCAGGGACCCTCTGGAGGAGCTCTGGGCACCACCCCTGGGGTGCTAATGGACAGGGGAGTGGCCACTCCCTTTTCCATTGTCCAGTTTTGCGCCAGAGCAGAGACTGGAGGTCCTTGAACCGGTGTAGACTGGTTTATGCACAGAGGGCATCAAATGTTCCCTTCAAAGCATACTAGTGGCTTGGGGAGGCTACCCCTCCCAAGCCATGTAACACCTATTTCCAAAGGGAAGGGTGTTACCCCCTCTTTCTAAGGAAATCCTTTGTTCTGCCTTCCTGAGCCCTCAAACAGCAGAAGGGCAGATACCTGTCTGAGGGGTAGCAGCAGCTTAGGCTGCCTGGAAAACCCCAGGAGGCTGGTAGGAGCAATGCTGGGGGTCCTCTAAGGAGCCCCCGAAGTGCATGGAATCATACTTTCAAAACTGGCAACAGTATTGGGGTATGATTCTGACATGTTTTATACCAAACATGCCTAGGTTCTGAGTTACCGTTATGTAGCTGGACATAGGTAGTGACCTATGTCCAGTATACGCATAAAATTGCGTTACCGCAATCACGAAGTCCAGGAAAATGGAACTGGAGTTTGTGGGGGTACCCCTGCTAGTGCATGTTAAAGCTAAATGCTGCAGTTGCAGGGGCAGCTCCTCCATTAGGGCGGAGGAGCGTGGCCCCCC
This sequence comes from Pleurodeles waltl, assembly GCF_031143425.1. Taxonomy (NCBI): domain Eukaryota; kingdom Metazoa; phylum Chordata; class Amphibia; order Caudata; family Salamandridae; genus Pleurodeles; species Pleurodeles waltl. The sequence continues at coordinate 1,553,921,098 of NC_090445.1, read as the reverse complement.
CACCTCCCGCCTGCAGCAGAAGCTGCAAACCTTCCACCAAAAGGTGAAGTGATAATAAACTAGGTTTATTATCCCTTCGTGGTGAAGGGGGCAAGGCCATGGAGGTGACGGGCAGTGAGGGGAGTGCACAGAGCACACACCTCAGAGCGCATGTGTGTTTTGGCCAGCCGTCACCGGCTTGCCAAACACACATGCGCACAGCCCAGCACTGCGATGCCGGCCTGGAGTGAGCCTGCACAGGCTCCCAGTCTGTCTGTGGGCTCCCAGCGAGGGCGCTCCCAGCCAGGGCGCTCCCAGCCAATCCTGATGCTGCATCAGGATTTTCCGCAGGACAGCTGGGAGCTTGTGCCTGCCTGCAGCGATGACCGAGGGAGAGAGTAGGCGCACACCAACAGAGGAGGTACATTTTAAGAAAATATATATATTACCCCCCTGCATGCTGCATCCGCCACTTTACACGTCAGCGAGCCAAAACTGCACAGTTGAAAATTCAGTAAGGTTTCTGAAGCAATTGAGTTACCTTCCTGTAGTAAACAAGTTTGTGTATTGATTTTTTGTTAGTGCTCACAAGATTTGCATTTAGTTTGGCGTGGATCTGAATTGAGGACGACAAGATGAAGGGCTTTGTCTGCCACTGTACGTGTGAGTGTGATGTCACTAGAGCTGCGCTGAGATAGGTTGGTTAGTGAGAAAGGCCGAAAACGGATTGGTGGACATCCGTGCAGTATCATTGGTTAAGAATGATCACTAAATCGTTGAACTTGACCAGGTTTAAATTAGAAGTAGAAGAATTGATCGAGGGAACAATTGGATTGAACAAACTCAACTCATATAGAGAAGAGTTGCGCTTTTTGTGCAAACTAATTACCAACAAAGCAGTATTTGTACATCAGAAACTAGCAGACCTAGCAGAGATATTTGACATAGAGATTGAGAAAACAAAGCATTTGAGAAGAAGCTACAGATTAGAATTTGATTCCAAAGACATTGAGAACATGAGAATACCAGGAATGAAAATTCACGTTAGGGAATTAATCCAGAGCATTCAAACCTGGGGAGCATTAGATAAATGGGAAGGCAGATGGGTACATAAACGAGACAAGAATAAACGGGATTCTGAAAATTTAACTGTTAATGTGCAGCAGACTGATAACCCAGTGAAAATATTACCAATGAGAGAACTTCCAGGAGGGAACTTTGTCCATGTCCCTTGGAGCAGAAGTGACATTCTGTCATTTACCAATGACTACCCCAGGTTGCGAGAGAAACCAGTGAAATGGTACCAGCAATCAGATAGGTTTGTTAAGCTTGCAAAATGCCTGTGGGAAGATTTGAATGCCCTGTTACAAATAGTGGTTCCAGCAGATTTATGGGTTGAATGTAAAGCAGCGTATATTGGCCGACAAGAGAACCTCCAAGAGATGCGGCTACAGGTGCACCGTCTGCAGATGTAATGAAATATTACTAGAAGGTAATCGAAGTTTTGAAAACGAGAATTACCCCCATGAATATCGATTGGCAGAGAACAGACAGGACAGCTCAGGAAGGAAAAGAGTCCATACATGCGTATTATGAGAGATTGTTGCAGGCATTCGAGCATTACAGTGGTACAGAAACAATTGAGCCGAAGGACATGACTAATTTTTTGTTCAGGTGTGTTGAAGGATTGAGACCCAAAATTGGCCAGATGATTAAGAGTCGCTTGATTTATTTGGGAAGCAGAACCGATTGATGAAGTATTGCAGTATGCTAAGTACCGTAGTGATGAGACTGAATTGAAGCAGAGAAAGTTGAAAGAGAAGGCAATGGTGATGCAGATTAAAGCGGCACAATTGGGAATACAAGTGTTTTCCAGCCAAGTAGCAGGGAAACGTGTAGTTTCAGAATCTGGTGAAAGGTAGAGGTTGTGTTGGAATTGGAAATGTGAACCGTGTTCCCAATTTAAATACCATAGTTACTCAGAATGATATGCAGGCAATGAAAAGAACGTTACCTGTCACGCTTGCAGAGGCCCTGGACTTTGGAAGCAGGAGTGCCTGATGCTCGGACAGATGGATGAAATCAATTATTTTCCAAACACGAGAAGACCAAGAGTGAGAGGTCAGAATTTTGGTTTCCAAAACAATGTGAATCAGGTGCAAGGTCTTCAGCCCATGCAAGAGATGCAAATCCACATTTGCAGATGCCTCAGTCACAGCAAAAGCAACCCAAAGTTCAAACGGTACCAAGGCAACAACTTCAGATACTTCAAGCCCCAGTGGAACAGCAGTAGGCAATGCTTCCTCAGCAGGACACAGGTCAAAGGTTTAACACGAGTAACAAAACAATACACCAATAACCCTTGCACAGTGAGGATGAAGCGATTGAGGACTGGGTGAATGAAAGTTCAGATGAAGAAGGCTATGGCCCTCATTACAACCCTGGTGGTCGGTGATAAAGCAGCACTAATCCCGCCAACAGGCCGGCAGTAAAAAATATGAAATTATGACCACAGCGGAAACCGCTCAGACAAACAGCCACTTTAACACACCGACCGCCAGAGCGAAACCAACAGGCACCACAGCGGTAACCGCCAACAGTCAGGCAGAAGACAATGTACCGCCCACCGTATAATGACAGTCCAATCTGCCACCATTTCCGGGGTGTACCAACTACATCAAAAGCCTGGCGGAAACACTGCACAGAAGGGAAACGACTCACCTCTGGACACTCAAGGAGAACCATGCTGACATGGAGCCAGAGTTGCATGTCTTCCACATGCTCTTCTACCTTCTGCTCCATTATGAACAACAACGCCGGCAAAGACGACCACGGTGAGTACAGCAGCCTAGCACACAGGGGAGGGGGGGGGATAAAGAGAGTGACACACACACACAACATTCAACACCACCACCCCCAACACCACACACAACCAGATGCAATAACATAACATATACACCCCGTACCCCTCAGGAATAATGCAAGGACAACTACTATAGTGTAAAAAGGCTGTAATAAGATAAATATAGGTGAAATTTGTGCATGCAAATCAAAAACTATATACATATTTACAATGCAAGGGACACTGCCCAGTCCTCAATGTCCGTGGGCCACAGGGCCACATCAAAAAGTCCAAGGCCCAACCTCACTCCTGCAACAACACGGAGAGAACACTGCAGGGGCATCAGGTCGAAAATAGACAGGCATCTCAGGGGTGTAGGAAAGTACCATCTTGCCTGGCATGTTACCCCCATATTTCACTGTATATATGTTGTTTTAGTTGTATGTGTCACTGGGACCCTGCCAGCCAGGGCCCCAGTGCTCATAAGTGTGCCCTGTATGTTCTTACCTGTGTTATGACTAACTGTCTCACTGAGGCTCTGCTAATCAGAACCTCAGTGGTTATGCTCTCTCATTTCTTTCCAAATTGTCACTAACAGGCTAGTGACCAATTTTACCAATTTACATTGGCATACTGGAACACCCTTATAATTCCCTAGTATTTGGTACTGAGGTACCCAGGGTATTGGGGTTCCAGGAGATCCCTATGGGCTGCAGCATTTCTTTTGCCACCCATAGAGAGCTCTGACAATTCTTACACAGGCCTGCCACTGCAGCCTGAGTGAAATAACGTCCACGTTATTTCACAGCCATTTTACACTGCACTTAAGTAACTTATAAGTCACCTATATGTCTAACCTTTACCTGGTAAAGGTTGGGTGCTAAGTTACTTAGTGTGTGGGCACCCTGGCACTAGCCAAGGTGCCCCCACATTGTTCAGGGCCAATTCCCCAGACTTTGTGAGTGCGGGGACACCATTACACGCGTGCACTACATATAGGTCACTACCTATGTGTAGCTTCACAATGGTAACTCCGAATATGGCCATGTAACATGTCTAAGATCATGGAATTGCCCCACCAATGCCATCCTGGTATTGGGGAGACAATCCCATGATTCCCCGGGTCTCTAGCACAGACCCGGGTACTGCCAAACTGCCTTTCCCAGGGTTTCACAGCAGCTGCTGCTGCTGCCAACCCCTCAGACAGGTTTCTGCCCTCCTGGGGTCCAGCCAGGCTTGGCCCAGGAAGGCAGAACAAAGGACTTCCTCAGAGAGACGGTGTTACACCCTCTCCCTTTGGAATAAGGTGTCAGGGCTGGGGAGGAGTAGCCTCCCCCAGCCTCTGGAAATGCTTTGATGGGCACAGATGGTGCCCATCTCTGCATAAGCCAGTCTACACCGGTTCAGGGATCCCTCAGCTCTGCTCTGGCGCGAAACTGGACAAAGGAAAGGGGAGTGACCACTCCCCTGACCTGCACCTCCCCTGGGAGGTGCCCAGAGCTCCTCCAGTGTGCTCCAGACCTCTGCCATCTTGGAAACAGAGGTGCTGCTGGCACACTGGACTGCTCTGAGTGGCCAGGGCCAGCAGGTGACGTCAGAGACTCCTTCTGATAGGCTCCTTCAGGTGTTGCTAGCCTATCCTCTCTCCTAGGTAGCCAAACCTCCTTTTCTGGCTATTTAGGGTCTCTGCTTTGGGGAATTCCTTAGATAACGAATGCAAGAGCTCATCAGAGTTCCTCTGCATCTCTCTCTTCACCTTCTGCCAAGGAATCGACTGCTGACTGCGCTGGAAGTCTGCAAAACTGCAACAAAGTAGCAACGACGACTACTGCGACACTGTAACGCTGATCCTGCCGCCTTCTCAACTGTTTTCCTGGTGGTGCATGCTGTGGGGGTAGTCTGCCTCCTCTCTGCACTAGAAGCTCCGAAGAAATCTCCCGTGGGTCGACGGAATCTTCCCCCTGCAACCGCAGGCACCAAAGAACTGCATCACCGGTCCTCTGGGTCTCCTCTCAGCACGACGAGCGAGGTCCCTTGAACTCAGCAACTCTGTCCAAGTGACTCCCACAGTCCAGTGACTCTTCAGTCCAAGTTTGGTGGAGGTAAGTCCTTGCGTCCCCACGCCAGACTGCATTGCTGGGAACCGCGTGTTGTGAAGCTACTCCGGCTCCTGTGCACTCACCGAGGATTTCCTTCGTGCACAGCCAAGCCTGGGTCCCCGGCACTCTAACCTGCATTGCACGACCTCCTGAGTTGTCCTCCGGCAGCGTGGGACTCTCTTGTGCAACTTCGGGTGAGCACCGATTCACTCCACTTTGTAGTGCCTGTTCCGGCACTTCTGCGGGTGCTGCTTGCTTCTGAGTGGGCTCCTTCTCTTGCTGGACGCCCCCTCTGTCCCCACACGCAATTGGTGACATCCTGGTCCCTCCTGGGCCACAGCAGCATCCAAAAACCCTAACCGCGACCTTTGCAGCTAGCAAGGCTTGTTTGCAGTCTTTCTGCGGGAAAACACTTCTGCGCGACTCTTCACGACGTGGGACATCCGTCCTCCAAAGGGGAAGTTTCTAGCCCTTGTCGTTCGTGCAGAATCCTCAGCTCCTACCATCCAGTGGCAGCTTCTTTGCATCCACAGCTGGCATTTCCTGGGCATCTGCCCACTCCCGACTTGATCGTGACTTTTGGACTTGGTCCTCTTGTTCCACAGGTACTCTCGTCTGGAAATCCATTGTTGTTGCATTGCTGGTGTTGGTCTTTCCTGCAGAATTCCCCTATCACGACTTCTGTGCTCTTTGGGGAACTTAGGTGCACTTTGCACCCACTTTTCAGGGTCTTGGGGTGGGCTATTTTTCTAACCCTCACTGTTTTCTTACAGTCCCAGTGACCCTCTACGAGGTCACATAGGTTTGGGGTCCATTCGTGGTTTGCATTCCACTTCTAGAGTATATGGTTTGTGTTACCCCTATCCCTATGTGCCCCCATTGCATTCTATTGTGACTATACATTGTTTGCACTGTTTTCTATTGCTATTACTGCATATTTTGGTATTGTGTACATATATCTTGTGTATATTTGCTATCCTCATACTGAGGGTACTCACTGAGATACTTTGGCATATTGTCATAAAACTAAAGTACCTTTATTTTTAGTATATCTGTGTATTGTGTTTTCTTATGATATTGTGCATATGACACTAGTGGTACTGTAGGAGCTTCACTCTTCTCCTAGTTCAGCCTAAGCTGCTCTGCTAAGCTACCTTTTCTATCAACCTAAGCTGCTAGACACCCCTCTACACTAATAAGGGATACCTGGGCCTGGTGCAAGGTGTAAGTACCCCTTGGTACTCACTACAAGCCAGTCCAGCCTCCTACATTGGTTGTGCAGCGGTGGGATAAGTACTTTGCAACTACTTACCACTTTTGTCATTGTACTTTTCATAAGAGAAAAATATACAAAACAAGTTCAGTGTATGTACACCTAACCAAAAAGTTTTGCTTTTCTTCTCTCACTTCTTTTCTAAGTGCTGAAAAGTACCTCTAAAACTTTCAAAAAGTTCTGAAAAAGTTGTAAAAGTTTTTTTCTGTCCTTTAAAAAAGTTCTAAAAACGTTTTCTTTCTTTTTCTATCCCTTAAACACTTTCTATAATGTCTGGCACAGGCCAAACTGTTGATCTGTCCAAGACTGCTTATGGTCACCTTAGCTGGAAGGCAGCAAGGAGTCTCTGTGTAGAAAGAGGTTTAGGGGTAGGGAAGAATCCCTCTAGAGAACTATTAGTTAACATGCTAGTTGAACAAGACAAGACTTTTGTTGGTACTTCTGGTGAGAAGTTAGCTGATGGTTCCCACTCTGATTCTGGGGCACCCCTAGCAAAAGAGATGGGAGGGAATCTTTCCAACCTGCCCCTTAGCAAGCCACCTAGCATAGCTGGCACTGATGTGAATTCACATCACAGTAAGAGTGTTGTCTCACATCACAGTAATAGTGTTGTTTCTCATCATAGTAGAAGTATCACTTCTGTAGGCCAGAATGTTAGTGTGACATCTGTTAGGGCCAGGTCTCCTTCTGTTCATTCTCACCATTCCTCTGTTTCAAGACATGCCCTACCCACCCACCCTGATGACAGAGTATTAGAAAGGGAGCTCAATAGATTGAGAGTGGAACAATCCAGGCTGAAGCTCAAGAAGCAACAGCTGGATTTAGATAGGCAGTCCTTGGAAATAGAAAGAGAAAGACAGAAATTGGGTTTGGAAACCCATGGTGGCAGCAGCAGTATTCCAAATAGTCATCCTGCAAAAGAGCATGATTCTAGGAATCTGCACAAGATAGTTCCCCCTTACAAGGAGGGGGATGACATTAACAAGTGGTTTGCTGCACTTGAGTGGGCCTGTGTTGTACAGGATGTCTCTCAAAGGCAGTGGGCTGCTATCCTATGGCTATCTTTCAGTGGAAAGGGTAGGGATAGGCTCCTTACTGTAAAAGAAAATGAGGCCAATGATTTCAGAGTTCTTAAGAACGCACTCCTAGATGGTTATGGCTTAACCACTGAACAGTACAGGATGAAGTTCAGAGAAACCAAAAAGGAGTCTTCACAAGACTGGGTAGACTTTGTTGACCATTCAGTGAAGGCCTTGGAGGGGTGGTTACATGGCAGTAAAGTTGCTGACTATGAAAGCCTGTATAACTTAATCCTGAGAGAGCATATTCTTAATAATTGTGTGTCTGATTTGTTACACCAGTACCTGGTGGACTCTGATCTGACCTCTCCCCAAGAATTGGGAAAGAAGGCAGACAAATGGGTCAGAACAAGGGTGAACAGAAAAGTTCATACAGGGGGTGACAAAAATGGCAAGAAGAAGGATGGTAAGTCTTCTGACAAGGGTGGGGACAAATCTAAAAATGAGTCTTCATCAGGCCCACAAAAACACTCTGGTGGGGGTGGTAGGCCCAAATCCTCTTCAAATCAAAACAAAGAAAATAAACCATGGTGCTATTTATGTAAAATAAAAGGCCATTGGACAACAGATGCCAGTTGTCCAAAGAAAAGCACCAAGCCTCCTACCACTACAACCCCTGCTGCTACACCTAGTGCCCCTAGTAATAGCAGTGGTGGTGGGAGCAAACCTACTAATAGCCAATCCAAGGGAGTAGCTGGGCTCACTTTTGGTAATTTAGTTGGGGTTGGTCTTGTTAGGGAGACCACAGAGGCTGTGTTAGTCTCGAAGGGGGCTATTGACTTAGCCACCTTGGTTGCTTGTCCCCTTAACATGGATAAGTACAAGCAACTACCCCTAATAAATGGTGTTGAGGTTCAGGCCTACAGGGACACAGGTGCCAGTGTTACCATGGTAATAGAGAAGCTGGTCCACCCTGAACAACACCTACTTGGTCACTAGTACCAAGTAACCGATGCTCATAACAACACACTTAGCCACCCCATGGCTGTTGTAAATCTCAACTGGGGGGGGGGGGTTACTGGTCCAAAGAAAGTTCTGGTTGCCTCAGATTTACCTGTAGACTGTCTACTAGGAAATGATTTAGAGACATCAGCTTGGTCAGATGTGGAGTTGGAGCCTCATGCAGCAATGCTGGGCATTCCAGGGCATATTTTTGCTTTAACCAGGGCTCAGGCCAAAAAGCAAAAAGGAAAGGGGGACTTGGATCCTGGAAGAATGGACCAAGTGCTCCCTAAAGCTAGGGTTAGTAAAGGTAAATCACTACCTACTATCCCTCCCTCTACAGTGGATTCTACTTCTGAGGAAGAAGAATTTCCACACTGTGCAGAACCTACACCAGAGGAGCTGGAAGCAGACACTGCTGAGCTTTTGGGTGAAGGGGGGCCTGCCAGGGAGGAGCTAAGTGTGGCACAGCATACCTGTCCCACACTAGAGGGTCTAAGGCAGCAAGCTGTCAAACAAGCAAATGGGGATGTCAGTGACTCTCACAGAGTTTACTGGGAGGACAACTTCTTGTACACTGAAGCAAGGGATCCAAAACCTGGAGCTGCCAGGAGATTGGTGATTCCTCAGGAGTACAGAAAGTTCCTCCTAACTCTAGCCCACGACATTCCCTTAGCTGGACATTTGGGGCAAATGAAAACTTGGGACAGGCTTGTCCCCTTGTTTCATTGGCCTAGAATGTCAGACGACACAAAGGAATTTTGCAAGTCCTGTGAAACCTGTCAAGCCAGTGGCAAGACAGGTGGCACTCCAAAGGCACCCCTTATCCCACTGCCTGTGGTTGGGGTTCCCTTTCAAAGGGTAGGGGTTGACATAGTTGGCCCCCTTGACCCTCCTACTGCTTCAGGCAATAGGTTTATCTTGGTGGTAGTGGACCATGCCACCAGATATCCTGAAGCAATTCCTCTAAGGACCACTACAGCTCCTGCAGTGGCAAAGGCCCTCCTGGGAATCTTTTCCAGGGTGGGCTTCCCAAAAGAGGTGGTATCAGACAGGGGAAGCAATTTCATGTCTGCTTACTTAAAGGCCATGTGGAAGGAGTGTGGTGTTACATACAAGTTCACCACACCCTATCATCCACAAACAAATGGACTGGTGGAGAGATTTAACAAAACTCTCAAAGGCATGATTATGGGACTCCCTGAAAAACTCCGCAGGAGATGGGATATCCTGTTACCTTGCCTTCTTTTTGCTTACAGGGAGGAACCCCAAAAAGGAGTGGGCTTCAGCCCCTTTGAACTCCTATTTGGACACCCTGTGAGAGGTCCTCTAACACTTGTTAAGGAGGGTTGGGAACAACCTTTAAAAGCTCCAAAGCAAGACATAGTGGACTATGTACTTGGCCTCAGATCTAGGATGGCTGAGTACATGAAAAAGGCCAGTAAAAACCTTCAGGCCAGCCAAGAGCTCCAAAAGCAATGGCATGACCAGAAGGCTGTTTTGGTTCAGTACCAACCAGGGCAGAAAGTGTGGGTCTTGGAGCCTGTGGCCCCAAGAGCACTCCAAGACAAATGGAGTGGACCCCACATAGGGACAGGAAGAAGAGAGTGACCCTCTCCCTGATCTCTTCTCTTCCACAGAACACGATGCTCTAGTGGAAGGTGTAGTTTTGGCAGATTGTCTTACTGCTGAGCAGAAAGACCACTGCATAAATCTCCTGGGTCAGTTTTCTGAACTCTTCTCTACTGTGCCAGGCACCACTTCTTGGTGTGAGCACACTATAGATATTGGAGACAGCTTGCCTGTCAAAAGTAAGATCTATAGGCAGCCTGACCATGTCAGAGACTGCATAAAGCAAGAGGTACAGAAAATGCTTGAAATGGGAGTGGTTGAGCACTCTGAAAGTCCATGGGCCTCTCCTGTGGTACTTGTACCAAAACCTCATTCCAAGGATGGAAAAAAGGAAATGCGGTTTTGTGTAGACTATAGAGGTCTCAACCAGGTAACCAAAACTGATGCTCATCCTATACCCAGGGCAGATGAGCTAATAGATACACTGGCATCTGCCAAGTATCTAAGCACTTTTGATTTGACTGCAGGGTATTGGCCGATCAAGTTATCAGAAGATGCAAAAGCAAAAACTGCATTTTCAACGATTGGAGGCCATTACCAATTCACAGTAATGCCTTTTGGATTGAAAAATGCACCTGCCACTTTTCAGAGGTTGGTGAATACAGTCCTGCAAGGGCTGGAAGCTTTTAGTGCAGCATATCTAGATGATATAGCTGTCTTTAGCTCCAGCTGGGAAGATCACCTGGTCCACCTATGGAAAGTTTTGGAGGCCCTGCAAAAGGCAAGCCTCACTATCAAGGCTTCAAAGTGCCAGATAGGTCAGGGGAAGGTGGTTTATCTGGGACACCTGGTAGGTGGAGAACAGATTGCACCACTTCAGGGGAAAATCCAAACTATTATAGATTGGGTTCCCCCTACAACTCAGACCCAGGTGAGAGCCTTCTTAGGCCTCACTGGGTATTACAGGAGGTTCATAAAAAACTATGGCTCCATTGCAGCCCCTCTTAATGACCTCACATCTAAGAAAATGCCTAAAAAGGTATTGTGGACAGCTAGCTGTCAGAAAGCTTTTGAGGAGCTGAAGCAGGCCATGTGCTCTGCACCTGTCCTGAAAAGCCCCTGTTACTCCAAAACAATTCATTGTCCAAACTGATGCATCTGAATTAGGGGTAGGGGCAGTCTTATCACAACTTAATTCTGAGGGCCAGGATCAACCTGTTGATTTTATCAGCAGGAGGTTGACCCCTAGAGAAAAGCGTTGGTCTGCCATAGCTGTGGTCTGGGCACTGAAGTAGTTGAGGCCATACCTGTTTGGCACTCACTTCATTGTTCAGACAGACCACAAACCTCTACTTTGGCTAAAACAAATGAAAGGTGAAAACCCTAAATTATTGAGGTGGTCCATATCCCTACAGGGAATGGATTATTCAGTGGAACATAGACCTGGGAGTACCCACTCCAATGCAGATGGACTCTCCAGATATTTCCACTTAGACAATGAAGACTCAGCAGGTCATGGCTAGTCTTATTGTCCTTCGTTTGGGGGGGGGGGTTGTGTAGGAAAGTACCATCTTGCCTGGCATGTTACCCCCATATTTCACTGTATATATGTTGTTTTAGTTGTATGTGTCACTGGGACCCTGCCAGCCAGGGCCTCAGTGCTCATAAGTGTGGCCTGTATGTGTTACCTGTGTTATGACTAACTGTCTCACTGAGGCTCTGCTAATCAGAACCTCAGTGGTTATGCTCTCTCATTTCTTTCCAAATTGTCACTAACAGGCTAGTGACCAATTTTACCAAATTACATTGGCATACTGGAACACCCTTATAATTCCCTAGTATATGGTACTGAGGTACCCAGGGTATTGGGGTTCCAGGAGATCCCTATGGGCTGCAGCATTTCTTTTGCCACCCATAGGGAGCTCTGACAATTCTTACACAGGCCTGCCACTGAGCCTGAGTGAAATAACGTCCACGTTATTTCACAGCCATTTTACACTGCACTTATAAGTCACCTATATGTCTAACCTTTACCTGGTAAAGGTTGGGTGCTAAGTTACTTAGTGTGTGGGCACCCTGGCACTAGCCAAGGTGCCCCCACATTGTTCAGGGCCAATTCTCCGGACTTTGTGAGTGCGGGGACACCATTACACGCGTGCACTACATATAGGTCACTACCTATGTGTAGCTTCACAATGGTAACTTCGAATATGGCCATGTAACATGTCTAAGATCATGGAATTGCCCCACCAATGCCATCCTGGTATTGGGGAGACAATCCCATGATTCCCCGGGTCTCTAGCACAGACCTGGGTACTGCCAAACTGCCTTTCCCGGGGTTTCACTGCAGCTGCTGCTGCTGCCAACCCCTCAGACAGGTTTCTGCCCTCCTGGGGTCCAGCCAGGCTTGGCCCAGGAAGGCAGAACAAAGGACTTCCTCAGAGAGTGGGTGTTACACCCTCTCCCTTTGGAATAAGGTGTCAGGGCTGGGGAGGAGTAGCCTCCCCCAGCCTCTGGAAATGCTTTGATGGGCACAGATGGTGCCCATCTCTGCATAAGCCAGTCTACACCGGTTCAGGGATCCCTCAGCCCTGCTCTGACGCGAAACTGGACAAAGGAAAGGGGAGTGACCACTCCCCTGACCTGCACCTCCCCTGGGAGGTGCCCAGAGCTCCTCCAGTGTGCTCCAGACCTCTGCCATCTTGGAAACAGAGGAGCTGCTGGCACACTGGACTGCTCTGAGTGGCCAGGGCCAGCATGTGACGTCAGAGACTCCTTCTGATAGGCTCCTTCAGGTGTTGCTAGCCTATCCTCTCTCCTAGGTAGCCAAACCTCCTTTTCTGGCTATTTAGGGTCTCTGCTTTGGGGAATTCCTTAGATAACGAATGCAAGAGCTCATCAGAGTTCCTCTGCATCTCTCTCTTCACCTTCTGCCAAGGAATCGACTGCTAACCGCGCTGGAAGCCTGCAAAACTGCAACAAAGTAGCAACGACGACTACTGCGACACTGTAACGCTGATCCTGCCGCCTTCTCGACTGTTTTCCTGGTGGTGCATGCTGTGGGGGTAGTCTGCCTCCTCTCTGCACTAGAATCTCCGAAGAAATCTCCCATGGGTCGACGGAATCTTCCCCCTGCAACCGCAGGCACCAAAGAACTGCATCACCGGTCCTCTGGGTCTCCTCTCAGCACGACGAGCGAGGTCCCTTGAACTCAGCAACTCTGTCCAAGTGACTCCCACAGTCCAGTGACTCTTCAGTCCAAGTTTGGTGGAGGTAAGTCCTTGCCTCCCTACGCCAGACTGCATTGCTGGGAACTGCGTGTTGTGCAGCTCCTCCGGCTCCTGTGCACTCACCGAGGATTTCCTTTGTGCACAGCCAAGCCTGGGTCCCGGCACTCTAACCTGCATTGCACGACCTCCTGAGTTGTCCTCCGGCGGCGTGGGACTCTCTTGTGCAACTTCGGGTGAGCACCGATTCACTCCACTTCGTAGTGCCTGTTCCGGCACTTCTGCGGGTGCTGCTTGCTTCTGAGTGGGCTCCTTCTCTTGCTGGACACCCCCTCTGTCCCCACACGCAATTGGTGACATCCTGGTCCCTCCTGGGCCACAGCAGCATCCAAAAACCCTAACCGCAACCCTTCCAGCTAGCATGGCTTGTTTGCGGTCTTTCTGCGGGAAAACACTTCTGCACGACTCTTCACGACGTGGGACATCCATACTCCAAAGGGGAAGTTTCTAGCCCTTGTCGTTCGTGCAGAATCCTCAGCTTCTACCATCCGGTGGCAGCTTCTTTGCATCCACAGCTGGCATTTCCTGGGCATCTGCCCACTCCCGACTTGATCGTGACTTTTGGACTTGGTCCCCTTGTTCCACAGGTACTCTCGTCTGGAAATCCATCGTTGTTGCATTGCTGGTGTTGGTCTTTCCTGCAGAATTCCCCTATCACGACTTCTGTGCTCTTTGGGGAACTTAGGTGCACTTTGCACCCACTTTTCAGGGTCTTGGGGTGGGCTATTTTTCTAACCCTCACTGTTTTCTTAGAGTCCCAGCGACCCTCTACGAGGTCACATAGGTTTGGGGTCCATTCGTGGTTCGCATTCCACTTCTAGAGTATATGGTTTGTGTTGCCCCTATCCCTATGTGCCCCCATTGCATTATATTGTGACTATACATTGTTTGCACTGTTTTCTATTGCTATTACTGCATATTTTGGTATTGTGTACATATATCTTGTGTATATTTGCTATCCTCATACTGAGGGTACTCACTGAGATACTTTGGCATATTGTCATAAAAATAAAGTACCTTTATTTTTAGTATATCTGTGTATTGTGTTTTCTTATGATATTGTGCATACAACACTAGTGGTACTGTAGGAGCTTCACTCGTCTCCTAGTTCAGCCTAAGCTGCACTGCTAAGCTACCTTTTCTATCAGCCTAAGCTGCTAGACATCCCTCTACACTAGTAAGGGATACCTGGGCCTGGTGCAAGGTGTAAGTACCCCTTGGTACTCACTACAAGCCAGTCCAGCCTCCTACAAGGGGGACGGAGAATGGGGGGCACCTCAGCCAGAAGATGGAACACCACTGGTCCTGGGGGGGGCAACTTGCCCATCACTCTGTCCTGGGGAGTGCAAAGCCACAGTCTCACAAGTGGGTGATTTGCCCACTGACTTGTCCTGGGGAGTGCAAGGCCACAGTCTCTCAAGTGGGTGATTTGCCCACATGCCCTGGAGGGGGCAACTTGCCCATCACTCTGTCCTGGGGAGTGCAAAGCCACAGTCTCTCAAGTGGGTGATTTGCCCACATGCTCTGGAGGGGGCAGCATGCCCTGTGCTTGGTTCCTGGGGAGTGCAAGGCCACAGTCTCTCAAGTGGGTGATTTTCCCACATCCTCTGGAGGGGGCAGCATGCCTGTGCTTGGTCCTGGGGAGTGCAAGGACACAGTTTCTCTAGTGGGTGACTACTTCCACTGGTTCTGGAGGGGGCATTTGTGCCCAGTGAGATTCATCCTGTGGAGGATGGGGTGAGTGGATGGCTTCTTCCACTGGTTCTGTAGGGGACATTGTGCCCAGTGAGCTTCATGCTGTGGAGGATGGGGTGAGTGGATGGCTTCTCCGTTGGTTCTGGAGGGGGCATTGAGCCCTGTGATGCAGATTTTGGGGAATGCAAGGTCACAGTCTCTCACCTGGGTGTCAGACCCACAGTATTTGCTGGGGCCAGGCCGCACAACAGCCCATGGAGGTAGGACTACACACTGTCTGCCAGCCGTGATGGCTGCTCAGTGGTGGCAGTGGTGGTGCCGCTGGTGGAGCTGGCTGTGGTGGGGGGAGGCTCCAGCCCTTCCCCTGCAGCTTCAGACGGCTGCCCACTGAGGCTGCTGCTGGCAGTGGTGCTGGTGGCGGTGCTAGCAGTCGTGGGGGGAGGCTCCAGCCCATCCCCTGCAGCCTCGGACAGCTGCCCCCTTGGGCTGCTGCTGCTGCTGCTGGCAGTGGTGCTGGTGGCAGTGCTAGCAGTGGGGGGGGGGGAGGCTCCAGCCCATCCCTTGCAGCCTCGGACGGCTGCCCACTGGGGCTGCTGCTGCTGGCAGTGGTGCTGGTGACAGTGGTGGGGATAGGCTCCAGCCCTTCCCATGCAGCCTCAGACGGCTGCCCATTGGGGCTGCTGCTGCTGCCAGTGGTGCCGGTAGCAGTGCTGGTGGTGGTGTTAGCAGTGGTGGGGGGAGGCTCCAGCCCATCCCCTGCAGCCTCGGACAGCTGCACCACCATGGTTGGTGATGAGGGTTCTGACTGAGTACCAGCACTAGGCCTCCTGTCCTTTTTGCGTGCTGGTGCAGGCCCCTTGCTCTTCCTGCAAGCAGCTGGGGATGGCTCCTTGCTGCTTTTGGCAGCAGCCAGGGATTGCTCCTTGCCCTTCCTTTTACCAGCTGGGGGTGCCTCCTTGGCCTTCTTTACAGCAGCTGTGGGTGCCTCCTTGCCCTTCCTTACAGCACTTGGTGCAGCCACCCTATGAGTGTGGCTGCCTGGTGCCTGGGATCCTCTCCCACCTGGTGTAGCTGTGGATACTACTGTGCCCCTGGACTGGGTGGCTGAGGTGCTTGGCTGGGTTCTGACCACCCTGGCCTGACGTGAGGGACGGGGGAAGGAGGGCTAGGGAAGAGGTCAAAGGTGGAGAGGCAAAGCTTCTTAGGGACATTGGGGCGGGAAGAGGGAGATGGTTTGGGAGTGGAGGTACAGGGAGTGGTGGTAGGAGGTGTCTGCTGTGTTTGAGTGCAGGTGCATGGGCTGGATGCTGTTGTGAGGTAGATGGCTGTTGGGTGCCTGAGTGATTGAGTTTGTGTATTTTGGGAGGAGGGGGCACAGACACAGTTGGAGAAGACACAAGGGCCGTGTGCATGTAAGTGGGGGTGGTGACTGCTAGTGAGGGACATGTGCTGATAGGTGTGCTGTGATGGTGGTAGTGGATGAGGATCTAGTGCATGCAGGTGTGAGTGTAGACGCAACTGGGAGGGAGGTGGAGGGGGTCACAGTGGAGGCAGTGGATGTTGGTATGTCTGCATCTGGATGTTGTTTGTGTGAGTGCCTGTCGGATGAAGTGTGGTGCTTGTGTTTGCGATATCCACTCTTGTTTGTTGTCCTGGGTGCCTGCTCGTCTGCCTGTGTACTTGGGATAGGTTGGGGTTGAGGGGAATGGGATTGGGTAGAGGAAGTTGAAGGGGGGAGGGTGTAAACAGGGACAATGGCTGCCATCAGAGTGGAGGCCAGAGCCTGGATTGATCTCTGTTGGGCTGCCATGCCAGTGTGAATGCCCTCCAGCAATGCATTTGTCTATTGCATTTGGGCTGCCAGCCCCTGGATAACATTCACAATGGTTGACTGCCCAACTGAGATGGATTGCAGGAGGTCAATAGCAGCAGGGCTAACTGGGGCTGGGTCTGAGGTGCCTGGGGAGAAGGAGATGCCCACCCTCCTGTGGGAGCAGGCACGTGAAACTTGCTGAGTGGCTGCTGGGAGGGCTGTGCTGGTACGTGGGTGGCGGTGTACATGTAGCTAGGGTGGGCACAGAGGTGTCCACCACCACCAGGGAGCTTCCATCAGAGGAGTAATCGAGTCTCCTGTCTCCGCCCTGGTGCTCACCTCGCCCTCCGTCCCACTGGTGCCCTCACCGTCGGTGGATTTGGCCTCCTGGGCCCTGTGGGATGCAGCTCCCTCCGTCGCTGGTGCCTCAGCTCCTCTGCCAGATGATGCTAATGCACATAAGACAGGGTGACAAAACAAAAAGGGGGGGAAGAGACAAAGGATACACTTGGTCAATGGCACCAACAACACCACCGTTGGCGTACATGACACACACACACAGGGAACAGCCCTATGCACTAGGCAATGCACTACCAGTCACAATGCTAGTCACCAGCCCATCGATAGGGACACCCAACACCAATTGCAGCTCACCTGAGACCCACAGACCCCTGTCCAGTAGTGGATGCCTATTAACTTGGTTCGAGGTATTTTACATCAGAACGCTGCCCAACATGGGACCTACTCTGCAATGTCAGGCCTGGCCTAGGGGCACCCACAGGCCCACATCCCCCACCCAGATACCACCCCACCAGGCTCAAGTTGTACATTGGGGCACTGTACTCACCCCCTTGTTGCTGCTGTGATGCCCCCAAGCACCTATCCAGCTCCGGATAGGCCACTGCCAGTATGTGGGCCATCAGGGGAGTCACAGTTGGACGGGCACCGGTTCGCCATCCCCAGCTGGACCTCCGCCATCTTCCATGCCCAGCATCTCAGGTCCTCCCACCGTTTGCGACAGTGGGTGCTCTGCCTGCTGTAGACCCCCAGGGTCAGCACGTCTTTGGCGATGGCACACAATATTCCCTTTTTGCTGATGGGCGCTGACCTGCAGCGAAATGGACATAGGGAAAGGTATTAGTCCGACCGTCCTGCCTGATACACTAATGGCCCACCATGCCCCTTCCCATCCCCATTAGCACAGACATGGCCCACCATACATGCAGCATGCTGCCCAGGGCCCATCCACCAACCCCCCCCACATGAGGCCTTCACACATAGCACTCCATGCATTCACGCCCTATGCATCGTACTCATGGTGTACCCACCTGTTGGTCTGGAGGCCCATACAGCATTCGGTACTGGGGTAAGACCCCATCCACCAGTCACTCCAACTCCGCCGAGGTGAAGGCAGGGGCTCTTTCCCCAGTGACACGAGCCATGGTCAGTTCCAGACACAGGTCACAGCAGCAATTAGAGTGTAGGTCCTCTCCCCAGAAGGTCTGCCAGATCATCGTGGCATGCTGTATGTTGCACAGCCTTGTGTTACGTCGCCAGGTGCTTTTCTGCAGGCGGAGGAGGCTGGAGATGACCGTGTGCCAGCAGTGGACTCTGTGGACAGTGAAGATGAGGAGGCAGAGGCTGAGGATGAGGACAACAGAAGTGCAATAATTTGTCAATACTTTCAATGACACACAGGTAAGAAAGTGTAACTTTACATTTAAATGACTGTTTTGTGTTTGACATTGTCACTGGTAGGCTGATTTTCCCACTTCTATGGCCACTCACTGTAGCCTTTGGCATCTCTATTTGCAGATATTTGTGCCCCACTATCGCTCCTGGTGTGTTGACTGCAGCCAACTACAGGTTATTGTTATGTATACATTCCTGTACAGTTGATTTTCAATGTTTCAACATTGTTAAACAAATACATACTCAAATCATTTGACATACTCCATACTTGTATTTTTTCAAAGGGTGTTTATTTAAGTGCTAAGAGGTAGAGGGGGATGCGCAATGGGCTGGGGGGATGATGGAGGAAAATCCAGGTTGGAGTCGAGTCTATTTGTATCACAGGTGCGTTGTCCAAGGGGGCATAGGAAGGGGAGCAATAGCAGTTCAAGGTGGGCAGTGTGACAGATTGGGACACGAGGGTGACAATCAGGAGAGTCTTATTTCCTGGCGGGGTCTTGACAATAGTCTCTGGCTTCTGCCTGGATCGCAGGGAACATTTGTGAGGTGGTTCACCTTCTGCAGGAGGAGCAGTGCTGGTGGCCTGTTGGTCCTGTGGCGGGGCCTCCTGTCCACTAGCGGCAGCAGTGGTGGAGGGCTGTCCATCGGTTTGGCTAGTGGCAGAGGCCCGGTGGTGTGCCACTGCCTCCCTCATGGTCTTAGCCATGTCTGCCAGCACCCCTGCAATGGAGACCAGGGTGGTGTTAATGGCCCTCAAGTCCTCCCTGATTCCCAGGTGCTGTCCCTCCCGCAGCCGCATGTTCTCCTGCAACTTGTCCCGAATCTGGCCCAGCATAACCTGGGAATGTTGGTATTCTCCCAGGATTACGCTGAGTGCCTCCTGGAGGGGCGGTTCCCTGGGCCTGTCCTCCCCTGCCACACTGCAGTCCTCCCAGCTTCCCTGTTGTCCTGTGCCTCTGTCCCCTGAACTGTGTGCCCACTGCCACTGGCTCAAGGTCCCTGATCATCCTGTGTTTGTAGGGTCGCCTGGGTTCCCTGTAGTGGTGGACACACTGCTGATTGACGTGCCCTGGGGACAGAGGTATGGGTCTGCTGGGTGGGTGCTGTTGCGGTGTTTCATGAGGGGGGAGGCTCTGTGGTGGCGTGAGACTGTGCCTGGGTAACCGACTGTCCGGAGATCCCTGATGGGCCAGGTTGGTCATCCAGATTCAGGCGAGCAGAGCTGCTGTCATCACTGTGGGCCTCTTCTGGGGGGGACTGGATGTTGCTGGCATCTCTTCTCCGGTGACATTGGCTGGGGGACCTGAGGGGATCTGAATTCAGTGCTATTGTTTCTGCGTGTGACATCATGTGCATGGGTGTGTTGCCCTCTATGGTTGTTGGTGCCCTGGCAGATTTGCCTTTGAGTGAGTAGTTATTTGGTGGGCTAGGTGATTCTCTCCAGTGTGCATGCAGTGGTGATATGTGTCCATGTAGGTCTGTGAGGGGTGTCCATGCATTGATGTTATATGCATGCCTTGATATTGGGATGAGTAGGTTGTGATGGTGGGGTATATGGGAGGTGGTAAAGTAATGGGAGTGAGGGTATGGGTGGGGGTTTGTGATGGCATGCAGGTGGAGGGGTGATAATAATAGAGAGTTGACTTACCAGAGTCAAGTCATCCTCCTACTCCTCCCAGGCCCTCAAGATGCATGATTGGCAAGACTTGCTCCTCACATGTTGTTAGTTGTGGGGGAGGAGGTGGGAGTCCACCGCCAGTCCTCTGTACAGCTAGTTGGTGTCTTGCTGTTGTGGAACGTACCTTCCCCATAGGTCGTTTCACCTCTTCCTGATGTCGTCCCTTGTCCTGGGGTGCTGTCCCACGGTGTTGACCCTGTCCACGATTATCCGTCATAGCTCCATCTTTCTAGCAATGGATGTCTGCTGAACCTGTGATCCAAATAGCTGTGGCTCTACCCGGATTATCTCCTCCACCATGACCCTTAGCTCCTCCTCTGAGCACCTAGGGTGTCTTGTGGTGCCATGGGTGTAGTGTGAGTGGTGTGTGGTGATGTGTTGGGGTGTGTGATGTAAGGCACGTGGATGGTGTATAGGTGATGTTGTTATGTGGCTCTGGTGGTGTGTGTGCTCTTGCTGTCTCTCTCTGGTGGCAAATCTTTCTAGTCGTAAAGGGTTGTGGGTAGTGTGGGTGGGTGTTTTATAGTGGTGTGGGTGTGTGGGTGTGGTCTGTGTATGGGTGTCAGGTGTGTGTAGTTTGAATTGTCCAATTTGGTGTTGTTTTGTATGTGTGTGTGCATTTTGAGCGCAGAGGTTTGTACCGCCAATGGTTTACTGCCACTGAATGTCCATTGCGTTGATTCGTGGGTCATAATGCTGTGGGCGTAGTTCTGTTGGCATAACGGTGTGTGGGTTTTGCTACCGCCAGTTTATCACTGACTTTTGTCTGGCGGACTTGTGTGTGTGGCTGTATAGTGACGGATTGGTATGTGTGTGTCATAATATGCTTGGCAGTTATCCGCCACTGCGGCGTTATGTTGGCAGCAGTCAGCATGGCGGTAAGTGTGATTTACCGCCGATGTCATAATGAGGCCCTATGTGTTAGCCGCTTCACTAGAAGTAGATCAGAAAGATCCTTATGTGAAGGGAAAAGTGATGGGTCACAAAGTCTCATTTTTAGTCGAAAGAGGAGCTACAGCCTCTATAGTAAGAAGTGCAGAAGTTCCCAACTTGCCCCTTTCAGGGAAGATAGTACAGATTGTAGGAGTTGCAATCCAGCATTTGACACACCCAATTACAGAACGTGTTTCAGTTAAAATTGGAAACTTTAGAGCATTACACAAATTCGTAGTTTGTGACTCAAGTCCAGTTTCCTTACTAGGAAGGGATTTGCTCTGCAAAACAAGATGTTTAATTACCTGTTCAAATGATGGAAATGCCATCCAGACAAACAGTGATGATGAAGATGACCAGCCTGAAAGAACAAATTGTGACTTAGTGAATGAAGAGTACTCCCTGATCAGTTTATTTCCTGTTTTTACAGTACGAGATCTTCCTTCTGACTTGCAAGGAACAGTTAAGATGAAAGTATGGGATTTTTCAGGGAAAGACATTGGTCTAATCAGAGGAATTAAGCCAGTTAAAGTCCCAGTCAAGCCAAATGCAGTTTCCCCCCAGATTCCCCAGTACCACATGACTCAGGATATTATTGAAGGGATTACACCTATATTTGCGGAATTTGTGAGACAAGGTGTTCTAAAAGAAGTACTGAGCAGTCCATGTAACTCACCTAAAATGGGATTGCAAAAGCAATGTGGGAAATTTCGAATAATTCAGGATTTGAGGAGAATAAATGATATTGCGATTAAAGGCTGTCCAGTGGTGCCAAATCCAGAAGTGATATTGTTTCAGATTCCATGTGATGCTGAATGGTTCACCATAGTGGACCTATCACAAGCATTCTTTTCCGTACCTCTTCATGAGGATAGCCAGTTTCTCTTATGTTTTAAATTTGTGGATTGAGTATATTGTTGGTGCAGAATTCCTCAAGGGTTTTCAGAGTCACCGTCCATTTTCAACCAGATACTGAAGAGTCATTGGAAATGCCTTTCTAATCGATATTGGAAAATGCCTTTCCAATCGACATTGGTTCAGTGCATTGAAGATTTGTTACTCGCTGCAAAAACAAGAGAAGCTTGCAGGCATGATACGATTGCCTTGCTAAATAGTTTGGGAAAGAACAGACATTAGGAGGGTCATTCTGACCACGACCACGGGAGCACCGCCAACAGGCTGGCGGTGCTCCAACGAGCATTCTGACCGCGGCGGTTCAGCCGCGGTCAGAAGCGGAAAGTCAGCGGTCTCCCGCTGACTTTCCGCTGCTCGTTTGAATCCTCCATGGCTGCGGAGCGCGCTCCGCAGCCATGAGGATTCTGACCCCCCTACCGCCATCCTGTTCATGGCGGGAAAGCCGCCATGAACAGGATGGCGGTAGGGGGGGCGCGGGGCCCCTGGGGGCCCCTGCCGTGCCCATGCCAATGGCAATGGCAATGGCATGGGCACGGCAGGGGCCCCCGTAAGAGGGCCCCGCAAAGTATTTCAGTGTCTGCCACTGCACCCGTCGCACCTTCCCACTCCGCCGGCTCAATTACGAGCCGGCATCCTCGTGGGAAGGTCGTTTTCCCCTGGGCTGGCGGGTGGTTTTTCAGCAACCGCCCGCCAGCCCAGGGGAAAACTCGTAATACCCGCCGCGGTCTTTTGACCGCGGCGCGGTATTTTGGAGGGCGGCATCCTGAGGCCCTAGGTGTCCCCAGCGAATGTACAGTATTGTCAGAGAGAAGTGAAATATTTGGGACACCAAACTGAAAAAGGAGCTAGAACAATTTCCTGAGAGAGAGTCACAGCCATTTTGCAGATGAATCTCCCAATTACGCATAGAGATCTCAGGATGTTTCTGGGAATGGTGAGCTGTTGTTGCCAGGGGATTCCCAACTTTGCGATCATTTCAAATCCATTGCAGAAGCAAACTAACAAAGAAGTCTCTGATCCCCTAGAATTAGATCAAGCTTGCATGAAAACCTTTGCTGAGTTGAGAGAAAGTCTGTGCAAAGCTCCGGCTTTGGGAATGCCTGACTACACAAAGCCATTTCTGTTGTTTTGTCATGAGTGTGGTGCATGTTCTTTGTCTGTCCTGACTCAGGTCCATGGTGGTATAAACCGCCCAGTAGAATATTTTACAGCTACTTTGGACCCAGTTGCAGCAGCGGTACCTGGCTGTCTGCGAACTGTAGCAGTGGTTTGATTGAGCCTCACTCAGAGTGAGAGCATTGTGCTAAGACATCCTTTAACTGTTTTGCTCCCTCACTCCATTGAGGTTTTGCCTAACCGATCCAAGACCCTATATCTAACCAATGCAAGATTGACCAAATACAAAACTATAATTATGGGATCACCAAATGTTACTTAACCCAGCAACCTTGCTTCCAAAAGAAAATGTTGAAATTGATAAACTGAAAGAGGTTGAACATGACTGACTGGAAGTTACTGATTTGTGCACAAAACCTAGACCTGATATTCAAGAAAATGACCAGATTATTTTTGTTGATGGTTTCTGTTTAAGAGATAACATGGGAACAATAAAAGCAGGATAAGCAGTGTGTCCAATTTCAGTTTTTTTTTAGGATTCTTGGCTTTGAGGAGTGTATTCCACACAAGTGGCTGAATTAGTGGGTCTCACTAGAGCAAGTCATGTCTCTGCACAGCTTAAAGTTACCATTTATACAGATAGTCAGTATGGATTTGGAATAGTCCATGACTGTGGTCAGCTATGGTCACAGAGGGGTTTCCTGTCCTCTTCTGGTTTTCCAGTTAGAAATGGTGAGAGAATCCATCATTTGTTACAAGCCTTACAAATGCCTGAAAAGATTGCTGTGGTGAAATGCAGTGCACACCAGAGATCGCAAGATTTTGTGTCAATGGGGAATGGATATGCAGATCAAGTCACAAGTTTTTGCGCACTGAATTGTATATCCTTCAAAGACAAATGGTAATTGTTACCTGAAGAAGAAATGTGTGCGAATTATGCTTTAACTGTGATTGACACTTGGGAAGAGCTAAAAGCTTTTCAAGAAAATGTTGACAAAGACGAAAAGTAAATGTGGGTCAAAATGAAATGTGTGCAAAGGGATGATGATGTGTGACTATCAGGGAAAGGCCAAATAGTCCTGCCAAATAACCTGTTGACTCAAAAGGCTAGATATTATCATGGTCAAGCACATGTTGGGAGGGATGCTATAATTCAAAACTTTAAACAATTTTGGTTCAATCCAAAATTTGGACAGGTTGCTGAAGCAGTTTGCCATTCATGCATTTTCTGTTAACAGATAAGCTTGGGTAATAGAACTGTGGTTAATATGAGCGACATTGAAAGAGCAGGAGGTCCATTTAGCAGAATGCAGATGGATTTTATTGAGATGCCTGTGTGTGGAGGATTGAGAAATGTGTTGGTGATTGTGTGCATTTTTTGTCACTGGATTGAAGCCTACCCCACACAAAGAAGAGACAGCCTTACTGTAGCAAAGCTATTGCTTAGGGAACTGATACCTCGTTTTGGTTTTCCGGTCTCTTTAGAATCAGACAGAGGAAGTCACTTCAATAATGAAGTAATTAAATTGCTATGTTCAACTTTAAACATTGAGCAGAAGTTGCACTGAAGTTACCGCCCTGAAGCATCAGGACTTGTAGAGCAAATGAATGGTACCTTGAAGTCAAGACTTGCAAAGATGTGTGTGTCCACAAATTTGAAATGGCCTGACGCATTACCGTTAGTTCTGATGAGTATGAGAAACACATACGGCAGGAACACTGGACTGTCGCTGCATGAAATCCCCATGGGCAGAGCAATGAAGTGGCCAGCAGTTCCTGCCAATGCTCTTGTGAACATAACAGATGATATGGTGTTGGACTACTGCAAGGGTCTGGCTGATGTGGTTTGCTCTTTCTCTCATCAGGTGGAGGCCACAACTGTGCAGCCATCCCAAGATCGAAACCACAACTTGAGAGCTTGAGACTGGGTTGTGATCAGAAAACATGTGAGGAATACTTGTTTGGAGCTCCGGTGGAAAGGGCCTCCCCAAATAGTACTGGTTACTACTACTGCTGTGAAGTTTGCAGGAGTCCCGAACTGGATTCATGCCAGCCTTACTCGGAAAGTACACTGTCCGCTGGACAACGAAGAAGAGTTGTTGAGAGTACCAACAACTTCCGGACAAACTCCAGAATCAGAAAAGGAATCTGGAGAATCAGAGACAGACTCTGAGCTGAACGAAGAAAATCTAGGTACTTCTGTAAGAGACAAGACGGTGGACCTACAGGAGAGTGACATCGAACAAACCTCAACTGAGGTAGCAGGAAAGTCTAGTCAGAGGAGGGCTCTCCCAGAAGTAGATGTGCTCGAAAGACGAGTAGAGCAACCTACAGACCCAGTGAAAGGAGTTGAGTTCGATCAAAGTCAAACCAATCTGACTCCTCCAAAAGAAGTCGCCAGTACATCAAGTCAAAATCCTGCAGAACCAGAAGAAGAGGCTGAAAGTCTAATTTTGAAAGGAGCATTAACCAAGGGTTCACTTAAAGGAGATATATGGCTGAAAACTCAAGTTAAGAGAAGAGAATCAATTACAGTATCAACAATCGAAAAAGAAGTAGACACCACAAGAAAGGAAGATTTGAGTGATGGAGAATTAAATGGAGATCGAAGACTGAAAAGAAAGCGAATCGCAAATAGAAGGTACGCAGGTCCTGAATGGGTGTATGCAACAACTAGTGATTGCCAAAGTTAATTTTTATCTTTTTGTTTTGATCATTAAATTCCAGGTCAATATTTTGGCACGTAAAGCAGGTCAATGAACTGAACTTTGAGAATGCTGGAAACTGAAAGAAGAAAAGAGACAATTTAAATAATCTGAAGAGACTTTTGAAACAAAATCTGATTTGACAAGCTGCTAAACTGATTTTGACAAGTACCTATTTTTGACAAAAAGGCCTGGTAAAAGAGACTGAAAGCTGTAAGGAATTGCCAAGAAGCTTTTGTTTTGCTGCATAGTTATATAGATTTTTTCCCCTTCTACGTTCTGATTCTTTGCAGATCATGGATAATCACAACAAGAAGGTTAGAAATACATAGGTATTGGCTTAGTTATTGTGTGTATGATGGCATGTTTTTTATTGATTGTGAGTATGAGGTTACTGAATGAAGTCGGAGCTAATCATACCTCTGCTTTAGAAACTACTACACTTACAGAGTTAGACAAGTTTAGATAGGATGATAAATATTTACACTTAGATAATTCACAAGGAAATCTTTCTTCTAATGTTTTCTATCGCTTATTGCAGGA
Organism: Pleurodeles waltl; assembly: GCF_031143425.1. NCBI lineage: Eukaryota > Metazoa > Chordata > Amphibia > Caudata > Salamandridae > Pleurodeles > Pleurodeles waltl. Next base: position 1,553,894,935 of record NC_090445.1, on the reverse strand, counting down.
ATATGTTGAGACAATGGATGTGGGAGAATGTTATGTTTGCACGCAAATTCCTTCATCAGTAGAAGAAGTGATAATCTACCATAGCTTGCCACTAACGTATGGGATTAGTTGTAGTCTTCTACTAACAAGGTTCTATAACCAAAAATACATCCAGTAGTTTTATTCAAATCATGATTTGGTATTTTCGTTTGTTCCTATTATTAGATACCTGAGCAGAGTAGTGAGGGAAAATAACACAGAATTACTGAGAGGTTTCTTAGAACCTACATTGACTTTTGGCACAGCTTACCCGCACAGGAATAATCTGACATGCTTGTTTACACCTAAAGAAAAAAGTTTCCTAGATCAAGCTGATGAGAGGAGAAAGGCACTGAAGGAAAAGTTAGATAATAGCTTAGTGAAAAGGACATTTAGAAATGATTATGCATTTAGTGAAACAAAGACATGTTACTTGGGAATAGTTTTTCCAAAGATCTATCAGCTTGAGAACTTAAATGGGAAACCTAAAACTGAATAAATTACATTGCTAGACCAAAGAGAGAATCTTACTCTGGCATAACTGGAGATATATACAGAGCAATGATTCCCTCAGTGGGAGTTATCCTAAATTCCTTGAAATTCAAAAGTTGTCTACTATTGTGGATAACATGCTGACTAGTTTTTCAGGAGCCGTGATCCTAATGGATACTGAAATGGCAGCGGTACGATCTATGACTCTTCAGAACTGCCTTGCATTAGACATCCTTTTAGCAAAGGAGGGCAGTGTTTGTAAAATGCTGGAATCGCAACATTGTTTCACATTTATACCTAACAATAATGGAGAAATTAGAAGTTTTATTAACAATTTGACTAATGCTAACTCTGTCTTAGAAGTTCTGAAAGAACCTGGAGTTTGAGAAAAAGTTGGCAAAGGTTTTGCTTCTGTGGGAAATTGGCTGGGCAACCTAAGGAAAGGTATATTTACGGAAATAATACAGATAATGTTATTTATTATAATTTGTATAGTTGGATCATGAGGAATTCATAAAATGTATAATGTGATTAAAATGAAGAAACTGAAAAATGATAAGAGGAGGGAAGAAATTAAATTAGAAAGATACTTTAGAGAAAATTCAAGAAACAAAAGAAATGCTAACAGTTATAGTGAGACAAAATTTTAGGCAAACAAAACTTTGTGTCAAAGTGATATAAAGTGTGATTACACATTTAGTCATCAGAGGAGGGATTTTGGAAGCGGAATTAATTGCTAATAAATTTGTATGATTAAATATTTACATCAATTAGGCTAACATGTAGAAAATGATGTGCTTTGAAGAATGCACCCACTTGAATGGCCACCATAATGCGTGTAATAATTAATAATGAATTCACATTTATATTTTAATTGATGTGCACACGTAGAATAAAATGTATTAATGGGTTGTGCTAATATATTATTAGTATTATGTATTTGTTTTAATAATGTTTGAACATTGATTATTGTAGGAGTTTTGGGTCTAGTCGACCAAGACTCGTATTAAGTTTTCCAACATAAATAAATGCTCCTAAATGTCTTGTGGAAGCAGAGAACTGATGTTAACTATTGTTCACACAGTGCTGACCAACTTTCTCATTAGAACTGCCTGTTTAGATTTTCTGCATTAGAAATTGTTGCTTTGTAGATTTGATGTGTGAGAAAGAGACGTTCCCAGGAGCTAACAATGGATGGACTGACTACAGCTAGGATTGCAACAAAGAAGTTACCTGACAAACCTGACAATGAGAACTGGGGAAGAGGACGCAATCATCAACTACTGAAGGACTGTCTAGTTATATTTTAGATTTATGCCATGTAGGCGGCTGGCCTGGCTTATAGTGGGTACCTGATGGTACTTACACCTTGTGCCAGGTCCAGTTATCCCTTATTAGCAGATTAGTAGTGTTCTAGCAGCTTAGGCTGATGGAGGTAGCTATAGCAGAGCAGCTTAGGGTGAACTAGGAGACATCCAAAGCTCCTACTATACCACTTATATCATATAGGTACTATATCATAAGAAACACAATACTCAGGGTTACTAAAAATAAAGGTACTTTATTTTAGTGACAATATGCCAATATCCCAGAGGATATACTGCCTTAGGAGGTGAGTAAAATATACAAAATATACACACAAACCAAAATCAGGCAAGTAAACAGTTAGAAACATAGGGGGTCATTCCTACCCTGGCGGTCTATGACCGCCAGGGTAGGTGACGGAGGAAGCAGCGCCAACAGGCTGGCGGTGCTTCCGGGGGCATTCTGACCGCGGCGGTAAAGCCGCGGTCAGAAAAGGGAAGCCAGCGGTTTCCCGCCGGCTTCCCGCTGCCCCAGGGAATCCTCCACGGTGGCGCTGCAAGCAGCGCCGCCATGGGGATTCCGACCCCCTTCCCGCCAGCCTGGTTCTGGCGGTTTTCACCACCAGAACCTGGCTGGCGGGAATGGGTGTCGTGGGGCCCCTGGGGGCCCCTGCAGTGCACATGCCACTGGCATGGGCACTGCAGGGGCCCCCTAACAGGGCCCCACATAGATTTTCAGTGTCTGTGTGGCAGACACTGAAAATCGCGACGGGTGCAACTGCACCCGTCGCACCCCTTCCACTCCTCCGGCTCCATTCGGAGCCGGCATCCTTGTGGAAGGGGGTTTCCCGCAGGGCGGGCGGGCGGCCTTCTGGCGCTCGCCCGCCAGCCCAGCGGGAAACTCAGAATGACCACAGCGGTCTTTTGACCGCGGTACGGTCTTCTGGCGGTTCCCGCTTGGCGGGCGGCGGGTGAGCCCCATAGTGTGCAAATGCTGTAGAATACAATAGGATGCAAAAGGCCTAGAGGCAACACAAACCATATACTAAGAAAGTGGAATGCGAACCACGAATGGACCCCTAAGATAGTGTAGTGTGTAGAGGGTCGCTGGGAGTGTAAGAAAACACTAAGGGTGTCCAAGATACCCCACCCCAAGACCCTGGAAAGTAGGAGTAAAGTACTACTATTTCCCCAGAAACACACTAAACTTGTGATAGAGGATTTTGCAAAGACCACAACAGACTGCAACACACTGAAGGCGAACTCCTGGACTTGAGGACCTACAAAGGAAGGGGACCAAGTCCAAGAGTCGTGAAAGTGTCCAGGGGGGCAGGAGCCCACTAAACCCCGGATGAAGGTGCAAAATGGCTGCCTCTGGATGGAAGAAGCTGAAGATTCTGCAACAACGGAAGGGGCGCTAGGAACGTCTCTGTAAGCGTGAGGGCGTGGATAAAGTACTCTTGACCGCGGTAGTCTGACAAAACAAAATGTATTTTATTGAGGATATAAGATGTAGTAGAAAACCGGGGAGTATCTTTCAAACTTTGTTTGTGGGACTTGAGGGTGGAGGGATATTCTTGAGGTTTGGTCTTCACTCTTCTTTTCTGACTCCCTGGTTCACAGGTCGTCTCCCGGGAAGTGCATGTGGAGAGAAGAGAAGATAGCGGTAAGTGTACTTGCTACCGATCTCTATTTAGTCTCTATATTCTCTCTTTATCTTCCCTGACTCACTAGTCTTCTTAAGGTTAATGTATTTAGATCGTTTTAGATTAGTAGGTGTTTTATCTCTTTTGTCTCTCGGTGCTTCAACTCCTGTCCTTTCTGTCTTGTATATTCCTTCAGTGCTCAACCGGGCCTGTGCGTGGTTTGGCTGTTCTACTATGGATGAAGGTGCTCTTTAGTGACTGGTGGTAAGTATTTTATTCTTCACCCCCCCCCCTTCATTCCGATTCTCCTCTTGTACTTGTCCGTTTTTCTTTTCCAACCCCCTCCCATCCCCAGTGCTCGTGCTTGTTATGTTTCCTTGTTTTTGTCTTCCCCCCTCCCGCCTTTCCGTGCCTTCCGACCCCCACCCTCCTCCGCTCGTTGTCTCTCACTCTCACTCTCATTCAGGGACGTAGTCCCACGCACCTGAATGGCCACGCTTCTCCTGATGCGTGGCGGGATGCTGCCACTCGTCTTCCCGGTTGCCTGGAACAGGGTCTCCTGACGTTCGTCTTCCGTCTTCAGCTCCGGTGCTCGGATGGGACCGCTGTCTCCGACTCTCCGGCGGGTTCCACTCCTGGATCTCCACCTTCACCTCTCTGTTGCTGGGCTTCTCCTCCTTCACGAAAGGGTTCACAGCTCTCCCCTTGTCTCCTGTTTCTTCCTCCAAAGCTCTGAACGCCGTAGAAGTCTGCCGCGGCACTTTTGAACCTCCAGCGCCCCGCCACTGCCGATCCTTCCACCAATCACGGGCAGGGAGCCTCGGAGCACCAGGGGCAGCGTCAGCACAAGCGAGAGCTGAGTGCGGGCGAGCAGGTTCCAGCCCATCACAGTCTCCTTCGTGCAGAAGAAGTCCCACGGAGTAGTGGAGGATGCAGCGTTGTTTCTTGGCAAAAGACCACTAATAAGCCTTGCTAGCTGCAAGAATTGCAGTTGAAGAAAAAGGGTGCTGCTCGGGCCCAGGAAGGACCAGGATGTCGCCACTTGGGAGAGGAGACAGAGGGGGCCCTCAGCAGCACAGAGAGCCCATGCACAAGAAGGTAGCACCCACAGAAGCACTGGAACACTGGTTCAAGAAGTCTGAACATGGTGGTCACCTCAGCACTGCAAAAGAGGGTCCCACGAAGCCAGAGGTCAACTCAGGGAGTTGAGCAATGCAGGACAGAGTGCTGGGGACCTGGGCTAGGCTGTGCACAAAGGATTCCTTGGAAATGTGCACAGAAGCCCTTGTAGCTGCAGATCACATGGTGCACAGGATTACTGTCTGGGGAGGGGAGGCAAGGACCTATCTCCTCCAAATTTGGACATTTGGATCACTGGACAGTTAGGGTCCCTCACCTTTGTTCCAGGGGCCACGCTCATCAGGATGAGAGGGGTCCCAGAGTACCAGTGACACTGAAGTTTGGTGCCTGCTGAAGCAGGGGGAAGATTCCATCAACCCACGGGAGATTTCTTTGTGGCTTTCAGTGCAGGAAGAAGGCAGGCAGCCCCCAAAGCATGCACCACCAGGAAACAGTCGATAAAGCCGGCAGGATTAGGCGCTTCAATGTCGCTGGTAGTCTTCTTGCTACTTTGTTGCAGTTTTGCAGGCGTCCTGGAGCAGTCAGCGGTCAATCCTTGGCAGAAGTCAAAGAGAGAGGTGCAGAGGAACTCTGGTGAATTCTTGCAAGTCGTTATCTGAGGAAAAGCCCACTGGAGAGACCCTAAATAGCCCTCAGAGGAGGATTGGCCACCTAGTTAGGTAACTCCCCTTTCCTTTGTCCAGTTTCACACCAGAGCAGGGACTGGGGGTTCCTTGAACCGGTGTAGACTGGCTTATGCACGGAGGGCACCATCTGTGCCCTTCAAAGCATTTCCAGAGGCTGGGAGAGGCTACTCCTCCCCAGCCCTTAATACCTATTTCCAAAGGGAGAGGGTGTAACACTCTCTCTCAGAGGAAATTCTTTGACCTGCCTACCTGGGACTGGGCTGCTCAGACCCCAGGAGGGCAGAACCCTGCCTGTGGGGTGGCAGCAGGGGTAGCTGCAGAGAAAACCCCAGAGAGCTGGTTTGGCAGTACCCTGGGTCAACAGTGGAGCCCCGGGGATGCATGGGATTGGCACCCCAATACCAGATTTGGCATGGGGGACAATTCCATGATCTTAGACATGCTACATGGCCATATACGGAGTTACCATTGTGAAGCTACATATAGGTATTGACCTATATGTAGTGCACATGTGTAATGCTGTCCTCACACTCACAAAGTCTGGGGAAATGGCCCTGAACTATGTGGAGGCACCTTTGCTAGTGCCAGGGTGCCCTCACACTTAGTAACTTTGCACCTAACCTTCAGCAAGTGAAGGCTAGACATAAAGGTGACTTATAAGTTACTTAAGTGCAGTGAAAATGGCTGTGAGATAACGTGTGCGTTGTTTTACTCAGGCTGCAGTGGCAGTCCTGTGTAAGATTTGTCTGAGCTCCCTATGGGTGGCAAAATAAATGCTGCAGCCCATAGGGATCTCCTGGAACCCCAATACCCTGGGTACCTATGTACCATATACTAGGGAATTATAAGGGTGTTCCAGTGTGCAAATTAGAATTGGTAAAAATGGTCACTAGCCTATAGTGACAATTTTAAAGGAAGAGAGAGCATAAGCACTGAGGTTCTGGTTAGCAGAGCCTCACTGGCACAGTTAGGGGGTCATTCCGACCCCGGCGGGTTTGCGGGCGTCGGCCGCCGGGCGAAAACCACCCAAACACCGCTCCGCAGTCAAATGGCTGCAGGGACCATTCTAACTTTCCCGCTGGGCCGGCGGGCGATCTTCAAAAGATCGGCCGCCGGCCCAGCGGGAAAGCCCCAGCAAAGATGAAGCCGGCTCCGAATGGAGCCGACGGATTTGCTGGGGTGCGACGGGTGCAGTACCCGTCGCGATTTTCAGTGTCTGCTAAGCAGACACTGAAAATCTTAATGGGGCCCTGTTAGGGGGCCCACGACACCCGTTCCCGCCAGTCTCTTCCTGGTGGTGTAAACCGCCAGGAACAGGCTGGCGGGAAGGGGGTCGGAATCCCCATGGCGGCGCTGCATGCAGCGCCGCCATGGCGGATTCCCCCAGCCGGGGGAAATCTGGCGGGAAACCGCCGGACCCGGCTGGGCGACCGCGGCTTCACAGCTGCGGTCGGAATACCTGATGTAGCACCGCCAGCCTGTTGGCGGTGCTACTCCACCCTGGCCGTCTATGACCGCCAGGGTCGTAACGAGGCCCTTAGTCACTACACAGGTACACACATTCAGGCCACAAACTATGAGCACTGGGGTCCTTTACGTACATGTAAAAATGGGGGTAACATGCCAGGCAAGATGGTACTTTCCTACAGGCCCTCATTATGACATTGGCGGTAAGTGCCACTTACCGCCATGCTGACTGCCGCCAACTTACTGCGACCGCAGCAGTATACCGCTACTGGTATTAAGACACTCACACATAGAAATCCACCACTATACAGACACACACATAAGTCTGCAAGCCCAAAGGTCAGTGATAAACTGGCAGTACCAAAACCCACACCGTTACGCCAACAGAAATACGCCCTAAGCATCATGCCCCACGAATCACCACGGCGGTCATTCAACCGCGGTAAATCATTGGCGGTACAGACCGCTGAGCTCAAAATACACACACAGTAAAAAAACAACACCACATTGGACAATTTGAATAACACACACCTGACACACATACACACACCACATACCCACAACACTATAAAACACTCACCCACATTACCCACAACCCTTTACGACCCAAAGAATTTGACAACTGAGAGAGAGAGAGAGAGAGAGAGACAAGCCAGGAGCACCCACTGAATCACAGCCAAAAAACACCATCACTCATACACCATCCACGTACCTCACAGCACACACCTCAACACATCACCCCACACACCCTCACACACACCACTCACACTACATCCATGGCACCACAACACCACCCCAGATTCTCTGAGGAGGAGCTAAGGGTCATGGTGGAGGAAATTATCCGGGTAGAGCCACAGCTATTCGGATCACAGGTGCAGCAGACGTCCAATGCTAGGATGATGGAGCTGGGGCGGAGAGTCGTGGACAGGGTCAATGCCATGGGACAGCACCCCAGAACAAGGGATGACATCAGGAAGAGGTGGAACGACCTACGGTAGAAGGTGCGTTCTGTGGTAGCAAGACACCAGATAGCTGTACAGAGCACTGGTGGTGGACCCCCTCATCCTCCCCCACAACTAACAACACGGGAGGAGCAAGTCTTGACGATCATGCATCCAGAGGGCCTGGCAGGAGTAGCAGGGGGACTGGACTCTGGTAAGTCAAATCTTTACTACTTTATCCCCCCCCTACCTGCCTACCATCACAAAATCCTACCCCTACCCTCACCCCATCACTGCACCACCTCACATATACCCCACCATCACAACCCACCCATCCCAATACCACGCCCTGCATGCAACACCAATGCATGGACTCCCATCACAGACCTGCATGGACACCCATGACCACAGCATGCACACTAGTGACAATCACTTAGCCAACCAAATCACAACTCACACAAGCCAAAGCTGTCTTGGTAATTACAACCATAGAGGGAAACATGCCCATGGACAAGATGTCACACGCAGAAACAATAACACTGCATTTACATCCCCACAGGACCCCACACAACGTCACCAGAGAGGAGGTGCCAGCAATATCCAGTCCCCCACCCAGAAGAGGCCCACAGTGATGACAGCAGCTCAACACGCCTGGATCAGGATGACCAACCTGGCCCACCAGGGACCTCTGGACAGTCGGTGACCCAGCCACAGTCCCAAACCACCATAAAGCCTCCCCCCACAGGAAACACCAGCACAGCACTCACCCAGCAGGCCCATACCTCTGTCTCAGGACACGTCAATCAGCAGTGTGTCCACCACTACAGGGACCCCAGGCAACCCCACAAACACAGGACGATCAGTGACCTAAGGTCATTGGCAGTGGGCACACGGTTCAGGGGGCAGAGGCACAGGACAACAGGGAAGCTGGGAGGACTGCTGTGCGCCAGGGGGAGGACAGGCCCTGGGAACCGACTCTCCACGAGGCACTCACCAACATCCTCGGAGCATACCACCATTCCCAGGAGTCCGTGGGCCAGATACTGGCCAAGTTGCAGGAGACCTAGCGGCTGCAGGAGGGACAGTACCTGGGGATCAGGGAAGACACAAGAGACATCTACACCACCCTGGTCACCATTGTAGGGGTGCTGGCATACATGGCCAACACCATGAGGGAGGTAGTGGCACACCAACGGACCCCTGACACTAGCCACACCAAAGAACAGCCATCCACCTCCGCCGACGCTAGTGGACAGGAGGCCCGCCACTGGAATAACAGGCCACCAGCACACCACCCACTGCAGAAGGAGAACCACCACGCAAAAGGTCCCTGTGATCCAGGCAGAAGTCAGAGAACATTGCCAAGACCCCTGCCAGGAAATAGGACTCATCTGATTGTCACTCTTGTGTCCCACTTTCTCACCCTGTCCACCTTGAACTGACATTGCTCCACGTCCTATGCCCCCGAGGACAATGCACATGTGATACCAATAGACTGGGCTCTATCCTGGACATTTCTCCACCATCAAACCAGCCCATTGCAATACCCCCCTACACTTATTATCACAGAAATAAACACCCTTGGAACAAATACAAGTATGGAGTCTGTCAATTGATTGAAATATGTATTACTTATATGAGCTGTAAACATTGCAATTCAAATGTACAGTTATATTTACATAGGTATGACCTGTAGTGGGCAGCAGTAAACACACCAGGAGCCAGAGTAGGACACAGATATCTGAAAATAGAGATGCCAAAGGGTACAGTAAGTGGCCATAGAAATAGGGAAATCAGGCCACCATGTACAATGTCCAACACAAAACTGCAATGGAAGGTGAAGTTACAGTGTCTTACCTGTGTGTCACTAGAAGTACTGTTGAATGAGTGTACTTCTGTTGTCCACATCTTCTTCCTCTGCCTCCTCTTTGTCACTGTCCACAGCCTCCACTGCTGCCACACGACAATCCCCAGGCTCATCCTTCTGCAAAAAAAGGCACCTGGCAGCTCCAGGCCAGGTTGTGCAACATGTACATGCAGCGATGATCTGGCACACCTTCTTGGGTGAGTAGTACAGAGATCCACCTGTCAGATGGAGGTACCGGAATCTGGCCTTCAGGAGGCCAAAGGTGCACTCAATGAGCCTCCTTGTTCGCCCATGTGCCTCATTGAAATGTTCCTCTGCCCTTGTCCTGGCATTCCTCACTGGGGTCAGTAGCCATGAGAGGTTGGGGTAACCAGAGTCGCCTGTAAATATCGAGGGATACCTGTTAGCCACACACTCACCCTTAGGGACAACCCCACACCCACATACCTGCATCAACTGGGTGGAGACCATGGGCTCACGTATTAGCCACACCCGGTGCACCTGGAGTTGAGACATCACATATGGGATGCTGCTATTCCTCAAGATAAAGGCATCATGCACAGAGCGAGGATCCTTTGCATTGACATGGGAGATGTACTGTTCCGCCAAACACACCATCTGCACATTCAGAGAGTGAAAGCTCTTTCAATTTCTGAACACCTGTTTATTTCTCCAGGGGCGGGGGGGACAAAGGCAATATGTTTACCATCAATAGCATGATGTTGGGGATATGTCCCAGTGCATAGAAGTCAGCCTTCACTGTGGCTAAATCCTCCACCTGGGGGAAAACAATGTAGCTGCGCATGTGTTTCAGCAGGGCAGACAACACTCTGGTCTTCATGTTTAAGAACATAGGCTGTGACATCCCTGATGCCATGGCCACAGTCACTTGGAAGGAACCACTTGGCAAGAAATGGAGCACTGACAGGACCTGCACTAGAGGGGGGATACCTGTGGGGTGGCGGATAGCTGAAATCAGGTCTGGCTCCAATTGGGCACACAGCTCTTCGATTGGGGCCCTATCAAGTCTGTAGATTAGGATAATGTGCCTGTCCTCCATTTTCACCAGGCCCACCAGGGGTCTGTACACGTGGGATGTCTCCGTCTCCTATTCATCCTCAGTGGTTGAACTCTAGAGTGAAAAACGGTGAGCAGAAGGTCATATTCAAACATGTACTCAGATTAATATGCAACTTTTGTTTTACAGAAACAGTGTGTGAACTTGTAAGTCAGTTGATGTGCCTATGTCTGCTGTGACGCAGTTAGGTGCCATGGCCTGTGCCCCCTGAAATGGTGGCCGTCTGACCTGTGAGGAGGGACAAGCGGAAATGAGGTAACACAACTGGCGTTGTGCGCCATTGCGGTCGGCGGTCGATGACCGCTGTGCAACACCACATTGGCTATAATTGGGGCCTACGGGTTCCAGGAGCCAATGGCAATGTATGCCGCCAGTGACTGTACGCACCGCCGCGGACGTAACTGCCATTTTCTATCTGTTCACTCACTTGCTACCTGACCTTTAACAGGAGAGGACCTACAGTGCAAGTGCTGCTGTGATCTGTGTCTGGATGCGACCATGGCTCGAGTGTCTGGGGAAAGGGCCCCTGCCTTCACTTCCGAGCAGTTGGAGAGACTAGTGAATGGGGTCCTACCCCAGTACCCTTTACCTTATGGTCCTCCAGACCAACAGGTGAGTACACTGTGAGCATGATGCGTGGGGCATGAATGTATGGAGTGCTGTGTGTGTAATCTTCATGTAGAAGGGGGGCTGAGGGGTCCTGGGCAGAGTGCTGCATGTATGGTGGTCAATGTCTGTGCATAAGGGGATGGGAGGGATACAGTGGGCCATGAGTATGACAGTCCGGACGGTATGACTAGTTTGTTTTCTGCTGTATTTTTCCTGCAGGTCAGTGCCCATCAGAAAAAGGGTATTTGGCATGCCATTGCCAAGGATGTGCGGACCCTGGGGGCCTTTGACAGGCGGAGCACCCACTGCCGCAAATGGTGGGAGGACCTGCGCTGCTGGGCAAAGAAGAAGGAAGAGGCCCAGCTGGGGCTTGCCTCCCAACGATGAAGGGGTGCCCGTCGTACCCTGACCCCCCCCTGATATTCTGCATCCTGGCGGTGGCCTATCCGGAGTTGGATGGGCGCTTGAAGGCATCACAGCAGCCACAAGGGTGTGAGTACAGATTCAGATTCTTGACTTTGCACAAGTTAAGGTGTTACCTGGGTGGGGGATGTGGGCTGTGGGTGCCCCTAGGCCAGGGTGAACATGGCAGGGTAGGTTCCATGATGGGCAAGCTCAGATGCACTCCAACCACAATAATGTTGGTGGGCATCTACTACTGGGCAGGGTCCTGTGGGTTTCAGGTGTGCAGCTAATGGCATTAGGCATTGTACCCCATGGGCTGCTGACTAGCATTGTAACTGGTAGTGCATGGCCTAATGCATAGGGCTGTGCCAGGTCCAGTTATCCCTTATTAGTAGATTAGAAGTGTTCTAGCAGCTAAGGCTGATAGAGGTAGCTATAGCAGAGCAGCTTAGGCTGAACTAGGAGACATGCAAAGCTCCTGCTATACCACTTATATCACTTAGTACTATATCATAAGAAAACACAATACTCAGAGTTACCAAAAATTAAGGTACTTGTTCCCCCACCAAAATACCGCTCCGCGGTCGAAAGACCACTGAGGGTATTTTGGGATTTGCCCTGGGCTGGTGGGCGGCCGCCAAAAGGCCGCCCGCCAGCCCAGGGCAAATCAACCTTCCCACGAGGACGCCGGCTCAGAATTGAGCCGGCGTAGTGGGAAGGTGCGACGGGTGCAGTGGTACCCGTCGCGTATTTCAGTGTCTGCATAGCAGACACTGAAATACTTTGTGGGGCCCTCTTACGCCCTCTTTGTGGGGCCCTCTTACGGGGGCCCCTGCAGTGCCCATGCCAAGGGCATGGGCACTGCAGGGGCCCCCAGGGGCCCCGTGGCACCCCCTACCGCCATCCTGTTCCTGGCGGGAGACCCGCCAGGAACAGGATGGCGGTAGGGGGTGTCAGAATCCCCATCCGCCGCCATGGAGGATTCTGCAGGGCAGCGGGAAACCGGCGGGAGACCGCCGGTTTCCCGCATCTGACCGCGGCCGAACCGCCGCGGTCAGAATGCCCTGCGGGGCACCGCCGGTCTGTCGGCGGTGCTCCCGCCGACCCTGGCCCCGGCGGTCAGTGCCAAAAGTATCTCAGAGGATATACTCCCTTAGGAGGTAAGTAATATACACAAAATATACACACAAACCAAAATCAGGTAAGTAAACAGTTAGAAAAGTAGTGCAAACACTGTAGAACACAATAGAATGCAATAGGAGACAATAGGCCTAGGTGCAACACAAACCATATACTCCAAAAGTGGAATGTGGACCACAAATGAACCCCAGGCCTAGTGTAGTGTGTAGAGGGTCACTTGGAGTGTAAGAAAACACTAAGGGTGTACAAGATACCCCACCCCAAGACCCTGAAGTGACAATTTTAAAAGCAGAGGGAGCATAAACACTGAGGTTCTGGTTAGCAGAGCCTCAGTGATACAGTTAGGCACCACACAGGGAACACATACAGGGCACACTTTATGAGCACTGGGGTCCTGGCTAGCAGGATCCCAGTGACAGAGGCAAAAACAAACATACATACAGTAAAAATGGGGGTAACATGCCAGGCAAGATGGTACTTTCCTACAACCAGGCACCTCAGGCCCTGCCCCAGTCAGCCCTGCTGCCCTCAGTGAGGAAGCCATTGACCTCCTCAGATCCCTCTCTGTTGGGCAGTCAACCATACTGAATGCCTTCCAGAGTCTAGCAGGACATTTGCAAAAAACAAATGCATACCTGGAGGGCAATCACTCTGGTGTGGCGGCCCAACAGAGAGCATTTCAGGTTCTGGCCAACTCACTGATGGCAGCCATTGTCCCTGTCTCCTGCCTCCCCCCTCCAACCTCCTCTACCCAGTCCCAATCCCCTCAACCCCAGCCTATCCCAAGCACACCTTCAGACCAGCATTCACCCAAATCAACACAGAGAAGTGGCTCAGTCAAACACAAGCAACACACTTCATCTCACAGGCACTCACACAAGCACCATCCACATGCAGACACACCAACATCCACTGCCTCCACTGTGTCCCCCTTCTCCTCATCTTCCACCTCCCTCCAAGTAGCGTCTCCACTCACACCTGCATGCACTACATCCTCATCCACTACCTCCATCACCAGCACGCCTATCACTACATGCCCCTCACTGGCAGTCACCACCCCCACATCCATGCACACGTCCCCTGTGTCGTCTCCCACTGTGTCTGTGACCCCTCCTCCCAAAGTACACAAACGCGAGCACACAGACACCCAACAGCCATCCACCTCCCAAGAGCATCCAGCTCATGCACCTGCACCAAAACACAGCAGACTAACACCTCCTACAACCACTTCCTCTTCCTCCACTCCCAAACCTTCACCCTCTTCCCGCCACAGTGTCCCTAAGAAGCTTTTCCTCACCACCATTGATTTATTCCCTACCCCTCCCCCTGTCCTCCAATTTGGGCCAGGGTGGCCAGAGCCCAGCCCAGCACCTCAGCCACCCAGTCCACGGCCACTTTGGTTTCTGCAGCTACTGCAAGTGTCAGAGGCTCCAAGAAGGCACCCGTAAGCACAGCCAGTGTGCCAGCACCACCTGCCAAGGCCAAGAAGGGTCCACCACCTAGCAAGGCCAAGAAGGCGACACCAGCCAGCAAGGGGAAGGAGGCACCACCAGCCAGCAATGGGAAGGAGGCACCACCAGCCAGCAAAGGGAAGGAGGCACCACCAGCCAGCAAGGGCAAGAAAAAAACACCAGCTGGCAGAAGCAAGGAGGCACCACCATCTGCCAAGGGCAGGAAGGGGCACACAACACCAGCCATGGCACAATAGCCATCCAAGGCTGCATGTGAAGAGCTGGAGCCTACCACCACTGCGGCCAGCACCTCTACCTGCACTGCGGCCAGCACCGCTACCTGCACTGCAGCCAGCACCGCCACCTGCCCCACCGCCAGCACCGTCACCTGCCCCACCGCCAGCACCGCCACCTGCCCCGCCGCCAGCACCACCACCTGCCCCGCCGCCAGCAGCACCACTGCCAGCAGCAGCTGCCCCAGTGGGCAGCCGTCCGAGGCTGCAGGGAATGGGCTGGAGCCTACCACCACCGCGGCCAGCACCGCTACCTGCACCACGGCCAGTACCACTACCTGCACCACGGCCAGCACCGCCACCTGCCCCGCAGCACCAATGCCAGCAGCAGCCCCATTGGGCAGCCGTCCGAGGCTGCAGGTGAAGGGTTGGAGCCTAGCACCACGCGGCCAGCACCGGTACCTGCACTGCGGCCAGTACCGGTACCTGCACTGCGGCCAGCACCGCTACCTGCACTGAGGCCAGCACCGCCACCTGCCCCACCGCCAGCAGCAGCAGCCCCAGTGGTCAGCCGTCCGAGGCTGCAGGTGAAGGGCTGGAGTCTACCACCACCGCGGCCAGCACCGCTACCTGCACTGCGGCCAGCACCGGTACCTGCACTGCAGCCAGCACCGCTACCTGCACTGCGGCCAGCACCGCCACCTGCCCCGCCCGCCAGCAGCAGCAGCCCCAGTGGTCAGCCGTCCGAGGCTGCAGGGGAAGGGCTGGAGCCTACCACCCCAACTGACAGCATCGTCTTCTGCAGCGCAACTGCCATCCACTGAGCAGCAGTCACTGCCCGCGAGCAGTGTGTAGTAGTGACTACATGTGCTGCAGTGCGCCCTGGACCTGCAACACCTGTCGGTGTGACACCCAGGTGAGAGACTGTGACCTTGCCCCATCCAGGATGAAGCAAACTGGGCAGAAAGCGTCCTCCAGAACCAGTGGAAGAAGGCATCCACTCACCCACTCCTTGGCAGGATGAAGCACACTGGGCACAAAGCCCCCTCCAGAACCAGTGGAAGAATCATCCACTCACCCCCTCCTTGGTAGGATGAAGCACACTGGGCACAAAGCCCCCTCCAGAACCAGTGGAGAAGCCACCCACTTGAGATACTGTGGCTTTGCACTCCCCAGGACCAAGCAGTGGGCAAACCACCCACTAGAGAGACTGTGGCTTTGCAATCCCCAGGACCAAGCAGTGGGCAAACCACCCACTAGAGAGACTGTGGCTTTTCACTCTGCAGGACCAAGCAGTGGGCAAACCACCCACTTGAGAGACTGTGGTTTTGCACTCTCCAGGACCAAGCAGTGGGAAAACCACCCACTTGAGAGACTGTGGCTTTACACTCCCCAGGACCAAGCAGTGGGCAAACCACCCACTTGAGAGACTGTGGCTTTGCACTCCCCAGGACCAAGCAGTGGGCATGGAGCCCCCTCCAGCCCAGTGGCGTTGTACCATCTTCCGGCTGAGGTGCCCCCCCCCATTCCCCGTCCCCTGGAAGTGCCTGTGTTTTTTCGACCTGATGCCCCTGCAGTGTTTTCTCGGTATTGAGGCAGGAGTCAAGTGTGGCCTTGGCCAATGTGTTATAGCCCCGTGGGCCACAGACATTTTGGAGTGGGTATTGTCCCTCTTTTTGAATATATTGTACATACTGTTTATTGTTTAAGGACATATTTATCTAAAACTGTACTATTACACTAATTTTAATCCATTCCTTTTGTCCTTGTGTTATTCCTGAGGGCTATGGGGTGTATATGTAATGTTGCTGCATCTGTTTGTGTGTATTGTGTTGGGGGTGGGGGTGTTGCGTGGGGTGTGTGTAGGAAAGTACCATCTTGCCTGGCATGTTACCCCCATATTTTCACTGTATATATGTTGTTTTAGTGTATGTGTCACTGGGACCCTGCCAGCCAGGGCCCCAGTGCTCATAAGTGTGCCCTGTATGTGTTCCCTGTGTGATGACTAACTGTCTCATTGAGGCTCTGCTAACCAGAATCTCAGTGGTTATGCTCTCTCTGCTTTCCAAATTGTCACTAACAGGCTAGTGACCAATTTCACCAATTCACACTGGCATACTGGAACACCCTTATAATTCCCTAGTATATGGTACTGAGGTACCCAGGGTATTTGGGGTTCCAGGAGATCCCTATGGGCTGCAGCATTTCTTTTGCCACCCATAGGGAGCTCTGACAATTCTTACACAGGCCTGCCACTGCAGCCTGAGTGAAATAACGTCCACGTTATTTCACAGCCATTTACCACTGCATTTAAGTAACTTATAAGTCACCTATATGTCTAACCTTTACCTGGTAAAGGTTGGGTGCTAAGTTACTTAGTGTGTGGGCACCCTGGCACTAGCCAAGGTACCCCCACATCGTTCAGGGCAAATTCTCGGACTTTGTGAGTGCGGGGACACCATTACACGCGTGCACTATACATAGGTCACTACCTATGTATACCGTCACAATGGTAACTCCGAACATGGCCATGTAACATGTCTAAGATCATGGAATTGCCACCCCAATGCCAGGATAATGCCATCCTGGCATTGGGGAGACAATTCCATGATCCCCCGAGTCTCGAGCACAGACCCGGGTACTGCCAAACTACCTTTCCCGGGGTTTCACTGCAGCTGCTGCTGCTGCCAACCCCTCAGACAGGTTTCTGCCCTCCTGGGGTCCAGCCAGGCTTGGCCCAGGAAGGCAGAACAAAGGACTTCCTCATAGAGAGGGTGTTACACCCTCTCCCTTTGGAAAAAGGTGTTAGGGCTTGGGAGGAGTAGCCTCCCCCAGCCTCTGGAAATGCTTTGATGGGCACAGATGGTGCCCATCGCTGCATAAGCCAGTCTACACCGGTTCAGGGATCCCCCAGCGCTGCTCTGGTGCGAAACTGGACAAAGGAAAGGGGAGTGACCACTCCCCTGACCTGCACCTCCCAGGGGAGGTGCCCAGAGCTCCTCCAGTGTGCTCCAGACCTCTGCCATCTTGGAAACAGTGGTGCTGCTGGCACACTGGACTGCTCTGAGTGGCCAGTGCCAGCAGGTGATGTCAGAGACTCCTTCTGATAGGCTCTTATCTGTGTTGCTAGCCTATCCTCCTTCCTAGGTAGCCAAACCTCCTTTTCTGGCTAAGGGTCTCTGCTTTGGGGAATTCTTTAGATAACGAATGCAAGAGCTCATCAGTGTTCCTCTGCATCTCTCTCTTCACCTTCTGCCAAGGAATCGACCGCTGACTGCTCAGGACGCCTGCAAAACCGCAACAAAGTAGCAAAGACGACTACTGCAACCTTGTATCGCTGATCCTGCCGCCTTCTCGACTGTTTTCCTGGTGGTGCATGCTGTGGGTGTAGTCTGCCTCCTCTCTGCACTAGAAGCTCCAAAGAAATCTCCTGTGGGTCGACGGAATCTTCCCCCTGCAACCGCAGGCAACAAAAGACTGCATCACCAGTCCTCTGGGTCCCCTCTCAGCACGACGAGCGTGGCCCCTGGAACTCAGCAACTCTGTCCAAGTGACTCCCACAGTCCAGTGACTCTTCAGTCCAAGTTTGGTGGAGGTAAGTCCTTGCCTCCCCACGCTAGACTGCATTGCTGGGTACCACGTGATTTGCAGCTGCTCCGGCTCCTGTGCACTCTTCCAGGATTTCCTTTGTGCACAGCCAAGCCTGGGTCCCCGAAACTCTAACCTGCAGTGCACAACCTCCTGAGTTGTCCTCCGGCGTCGTGGGATCTCCTTTTGTGACTTCGGGTGAGCTCCGGTTCACTCTTCTTTGTAGTGCCTGTTCCGGCACTTCTGCGGGTGCTGCCTGCTTCTGTGAGGGCTCCTTGTCTTGCTGGGCGCCCCCTCTGTCTCCTCACGCAATTGGCAACATCCTGGTCCCTCCTGGGCCACAGCAGCATCCAAAACCCCTAACCGCAACCCTTGCAGCTAGCAAGGCTTGTTTGCGGTCTTTCTGCGTGGGAACAACTCTGCAAGCTTCTTCATGACGTGGGACATCCATCCTCCAAAGGGGAAGTTCCTAGTCCTCTTCGTTCTTGCAGAATCCACAGCTTCTACCATCCGGTGGCAGATTCTTTGCACCCTCAGCTGGCATTTCCTGGGCATCTGCCGAATCCCGACTTTGTCGCGACTCTTGGACTTGGTCCCTTTGTTCCACAGGTACTCTCGTCTGGAAATCCACTTTGGTTGCATTGCTGGTGTTGTTCTTTCTTGCAGAATTCCCCTATCATGACTTCTGTGCTCTCTGTGGAATATAGGTGCACTTTACACCTACTTTTCAGGGTCTTGGGGTGGGTTATTTTTCTAACCCTCACTGTTTTCTTACAGTCCCAGCGACCCTCTACAAGCTCACATAGGTTTGGGGTCCATACGTTATTCGCATTCCACTTTTGGAGTATATGGTTTGTGTTGCCCCTATACCTATGTGCTCCTATTGCAATCTACTGTAACTTTACATTGCTTGCATTATTTCCTTTTGCTATTACTGCATATTTTGGGTATTGTGTACATATATCTTGTGTATATTTGCTATCCTCATACTGAGGGTACTCACTGAGATACTTTTGGCATATTGTCATAAAAATAAAGTACCTTTATTTTTAGTATATCTGTGTATTGTGTTTTCTTATGATATTGTGCATATGACACCAGTGGTATAGTAGGAGCTTTGCATTTCTCCTAGTTCAGCCTAAGCTGCTCAGCTATAGCTACCTTCTACCAGCCTAAGCTGCTAGAAACACCTCTTCTACACTAATAAGGGATAACTGGACCTGGTACAGAGTGTAAGTACCCCTTGGTACCCACTACAAGCCAGGCCAGCCTCCTACATTGGGGGGTGTCACTCTCTTTTTCCTCCCCCCCTCCCTTGTGTGCTAGGTGCAGTACTCACCGTGGTCGTCTTCGCCGGCATTCATGTTCCTGGTGTACGAGAAGGTACACCAGCATTGGAAAAAAGTGCAGCTCGGGCTCCATGGCGTCGTGGTTCTTCCTTGAGTGTCGAGAGGTGAGTCGTTTCCCTTCAGTGTACTGTTTCCGCCGTGCTTTTGATGGTGTTGGTACCGCCCCGGAAAAGGTGGCGGATAGGCCTGTTATAATGCTGTGGGCGGTACATTGGCTTCTGCCTGGCTGTTGGCGGTTACTGCTTCGGTGTTTGTTGCTACTGCCGTGGCGGTCGGTGTGTTAATGTGGCTGTATGTGTTGGCGGTTTCTTCCGTGGTCATGATTCCATTTTTTTTCGCCGGCCTGTTGGACGTGTTACCGCCGCTTTATCACCGACCACCAAGGTTATAATGAGGGACTAAGGGCCAGATGTAGCAAAATAACATTTTGCGACTTGCAAATTGCGAGTACTAGCGAGTCGCAATTTGAAACTCGCAAAATGTTATGCAGAAAGGTGTCTCAGACACCTTCTGCGAGTCGGTATGGGGTCGCAAAAAACCACCTCATTAATATTAATGAGGTGGGTCGCAAATTGCAGCCCCATACCGACTATGGGCACTCGCTAACATGGAGGCCTGCTGTAGTCAGCAGACCTCCATGTTCGTGACTGCTTTTAAATAAAGCATTTTTTATTTTTTTTAAGTGTAGCCCGTTTTCCCTAAAGGAAAACGAGCTGCACTTAAAAAAAAATCCGAAACCTTTAGTTTCGGTATTTTTTCAGGGCAGGTAGTGGTCCCTTGGACCACTACCTGCCCTGAAAAAATAGTTTTGGGTCCATTCACAAAGGGGAAGGGGTCCCATGGGGACCCCTTCCAATTTGCGAGTGGGTTACCATCCACTTCAAGTGGATGGTAACTGCGATACCATTTGCGACCGCATATGCGGTCGCAAATGGTATTGCATACCACTACGAACCGCAAATAGGAAGGGAACACCCCTTCCTATTTGCGATTCTGAAATGCATTTTGCGAGTCGGTCCCGACTCGCAGAATGCATTTCTGCATTGGAAACACGCATTTGCGAGTCGCAAACGGCAGATTTTGCCGTTTGCGAGTCGCAAAGTGTTTCCTGCATCTGGCCCTAAGTGTGACTATTGGTTCTACTATAAACATACAATTTCCTGACCAATGACGGCATGAGAAATTGCTTAGTCATTTTATTCTTCCCCAACTCTTGTCCAAGACCTATTCGTGGAGCACCGCAGTTCCAGATGTTTTTTCCTTTAAACCATCCTCATAGAGTAATTGTGTTAATGCTGATGTCCTAGCTTGATAACCATCCTCATAGAGTAATAGTGTTTATGCTGATTCTTTAGCTTGATGCCCTTTTGTGGTTTAGTTAACTTAGAGCCCAACTGTGGCTGAGCCATTTCCTTTACATTTCCTTTACATGTCCCATTGCTGACGCTGACCAGATGGATGTCCAACTGATGAAGAGAAATCACAGCTTACTGAACCATTGAGGAGAGGTATAACGAAATACTATTGCTTCTGCTACAGATCATTGTTCTTTTCTTTCAGGTACCAATACCATTTTGGTAGAGCCCTAGTTAGATGTTTTCCAAATTAAATTTTGACTAAATTGTTTTGCATGAAGGCCAAACATGCTCTTCTAATTGGAGGGTTTGTTATGGTGTCCAATGTGTTGGGAATGTTAATTAATTAAGAATTGATTTAGTTCACCTGCTGAATCTAGATGAATGCTATCTCAGTGGCTAAGTTATTGATACTACTAATTTGTACTGTAACTCTTGAGTATCTAATTATCAATGCACTAGTTAAATTGAGACTCTTTCGACACTTTGGTCAGCCTGTGTTGTTTCTACACGCTTAGCATTTGGTTTTTAGATTAATCTATGTGATATTAGCATTGCTAATATAGGGAAATAAATCTTCTAATTATACTAAAAGGTGTGGTTGTTCATGGCCGCATGCGTCATGGTGCGTAAAGTTTATTGACTTCAAAATGTTAATGATGTGAATCTGACTGTGTGACTGTATTGCAGATTGGAGTTATGATACATGGTAGAATCACTCTAAGTGTAGTCAAAAGGTAACTTATAAGTAAATTACTAAAGACCAAATAAGGGCAGACGTGCTCACAATATAATAGTGAAGCCTGACCCATTCAAACATTTTACTGGGGGTAAAAAAATCCAGAGTGCATTACTTTTGCTTCATTTGTTCCATGCAAAGTAAAAAGACTCTCACGAAAAGCATGCTACAGCCGGGACATGTTATCATGTGCACTCTGAGCACACTAGGCAGGTGACGACAAACATGTCTGTTCATTCGTTCAGACAAGTAATTCCAGATGGTGGATGGGGCGCTGAAGGAGGGGAAGAAGAGGACGGGCTGTTGGATCTACCATTGAAGGGAGATTAAGGTGGAAGAGAAATGCTGACGCTCCAGCCTTCCGCTAAAAATGCTGCTTCCCTTTGACTAAGGGCACAAGTTCTTTGCTTTATAATTGCTATATAGTTAACATTCACTGAGAGGCATGCACACCAGGAACAGGGCAGCGACGGAGACTCACCTCATTGGAAACGCACAGCAGAAAGTGAAGCACTCCTCAATAGTGCTGGAAGTAGAGCTGCAAAAGTGGCTCAAGCAGATGGTTCTCGCCTCCAACTCTATAGGGTACTTGACCCGAGTGGGAGGAGAAAGAAGAAATGTGGGCAACTGTGACTGAAAACACACCAAATACAACAACGGGAGAGAGGGTGGGGGATGGCGCAGCACAGGGAGATTAACTGAATTGGAACAGGCACCAAAACAAACAGGAAACCACAGTGAGCCGAGTCACAAGAAAGTAGGGCCTCCAAAACTAACTAGATGCTGCAAAGTCAACTGATCTGTGTAACAGGTTCAGTTTCCAGGGCGGTAACCATACAGCCAAGGAATTTTGAAAGGCAGGCCAAGGAACAAATGAAAGTGATGGGCGTGGTCAAAGCCCACAGAAGTAGATTACAGCATGTCAACAGACAGCACATAGGCGCTACCTACGCTCGACCTAAAAAGTACCTCAATCAGAACAGAATCAGCGAAGGGAACTTAATCCATACTTGTTCCATGCTCTAGTGAAGAGAGAAATGCACAAAAACGAAGTGAAGTGCCCTCGCATTTACCAATTAGAAGCGAATAAATGGGAGTGACAAGCCAGCTAGTAGCAAATAATGGATGGGCTGCAATCCCCTTTTGTACACATGTTATCTCTCACAAGCGAGAGTTCATGTTCTAGCACCACATGCGCTGTTGCAGACAAGGCCTAAAAAATGACATTGCTTTAAAAACGTTACGTTGGGCACATTTGTCTATGAGTGTGGGCATTTACTGAGCTTACAAAAGTCAGTCCCATATCTCTGATATTAAGGAGCTATTCAAGGTACTCCACAGCCAGCTAGACTGCTTGTAAGGTGCTAACTTGGCTCTCAGGAGAAATTTATTTATTAGGGAATGCCACAGTGTAGGATAGTACCCTCTTTCTTGGCATGGTTACCCCTATTTTCTGTTGTCAGTGTGATTGTCCACTGGAACCTGCTAACCCGGACCCCAGTGGTTATGCTCTCTTGCTTAGAACATTTAACTGTATCTTTTTCAACCCATATTTGGCATACTGGTGCCCCCATGTAAGTCTCTAGTAAATAGTACACAGGTACCAAGGGCATTGGGGTATCAGGGGATCCCCATGGGCTGCATCATGTATTATACCACCCAAGGGGGGGCCATGCAAAGTGTTCTGCAGGCCTATCATTGCAGCCTGTGTGAAAGGGTGCATGCACCTTTTTTTACCATAGGTCACTGCACCAGGTCACTGTAAGACACCCTTATGGCACGCCCTCCTAGCCCAGGGGGTGGGGTGCAAGTACCTGTGTGTGAGGGCATCCCTGCACTAGCAGAGGTGCCCCCATGAACTTCCATGACACCATTTTACGCATGTACTGGACATGGGTACATTCATTCATTGGTGGGTCCTCAGATTTGGATTACAAGATTCCAGCAGGACTCCTCTGCAATCTCCACTTCAACTTCTAGCCACTGGAACTGCCACCGGACCCTCCAGGAACTGACAATATGCATCCACAAAGAAGAATCTTCTTGCAACATTGTTTCCATGGCTCCTTCTAGCTTCTGCAACATTTCCCTGGCAGTGCATCATCTGAGGGCGGCTAGTCTTCAGTCTGCATGAGAAGGAAGAAGGAATCTCCCTTGGAGTGAAGGAGTCACTCCCCTGCATCCGCCTGCAATGACGACCGGCTGCATGGATTTCCACGCATCCTGAATTGCGCGGATTCTGCATTACGGGTGGTAGTCCACAGTAGTGCTCTTGGTCCTCTCTGCCAGCTGTCCAACTTTGGTGGCAGTAAGCCCTTGCCTTTCCATGCAGGACAGTACCCCATGCACCACATCTCTTGCAGCTGCCAAGGCTTGTTTGCATCTCCTCCAAGGGAACTTCAGGCTACGTGCAGCTCCAGCCCTCAGCACTCCTTCCTGTGACGTACAGCCCTCTGCATGGTTCTCCTGCGGCGTGGGACCCTTCTTCTGTGTACTGCATGGGCCCCTTCTACAACTTCTGTGTCCCCATCCTGTGGGACTCCTGTGGGTGCTGCTTCTGCTCCTGTGGGCTCTCTCTGTCGCTGAGGGTCCCCTCTGACTGCCTCTCCTGGGTTGAGCCCTCCTGAGCTTTTGCTGGTCTCCGGCAGCTCCACTTTCTGCCAACCGTGATATTTGCGTTTGCCAAGACTTGTTGGTGGAACCTATGTCCAGCTACATAATGGTAACTCCGAACCTAGGCATGTTTGGTATCAAACATGTCGGAATCATACCCCAATATTGTGGCCAGTACTGGAAGTATGATTCTATGCACTCTGGGAGGTCCTTAGAAGACCCCCAGCAGTACTACCACCAGTCTTCTAGGGTTTTCCAAGCAACCTAAGCTGCTGCCGCCCCTCAGACAGGTTTCTGCCCTCCTGATGCTTGATCTGATCAAGCTTAGGAAGGCAGAACAAATGATTTTCTCTGGGAGAGGGCGGTAACACCCTCTCCCTTTGGAAATAGGTGTGACTGGCTTGGGAGGGGTAGCCTCCCCAAGCCACTGGCATAATTTGAAGGGCACATTTGGCGCCCTTCATGCATAAACCAGTCCACACCAGTTCAGGGATCCCCAGTCCCTGCACTGGCGTGAAACTGGACAATGGACAGAGGAGTGACCACTCCCCTTGCAATCACCAACCCAGGGGTGGTGCCCAGAGCTCCTCTAGAGGGTCCCTGGGTTTTGCCATTTTGAAACCAAGGTTGGCAGGGACCTCTGGGAGCATCTGAGTGGCCAGGCCAGGCAGGTGACGTCAGAGCCCCCTCCAAATAGGTGGTCACCTGGCTAGGTGATCAATCCCCCATTCAGGGCTATTTAGGGTCTCTTTCATTGGTGGGTCCTCAGATTTGGATTACAAGATTCCAGCAGGACTCCTCTGCAATCTCCACTTCAACTTCTAGCCACTGGAACTGCCACCGGACCCTCCAGGAACTGACAATATGCATCCACAAAGAAGAATCTTCTTGCAACATTGTTTCCATGGCTCCTTCTAGCTTCTGCAACATTTCCCTGGCAGTGCATCATCTGAGGGCGGCTAGTCTTCAGTCTGCATGAGAAGGAAGAAGGAATCTCCCTTGGAGTGAAGGAGTCACTCCCCTGCATCCGCCTGCAATGACGACCGGCTGCATGGATTTCCCCGCATCCTGAATTGCGCGGATTCTGCATTACGGGTGGTAGTCCACAGTAGTGCTCTTGGTCCTCTCTGCCAGCTGTCCAACTTTGGTGGCAGTAAGCCCTTGCCTTTCCATGCAGGACAGTACCCCATGCACCACATCTCTTGCAGCTGCCAAGGCTTGTTTGCATCTCCTCCAAGGGAACTTCAGGCTACGTGCAGCTCCAGCCCTCAGCACTCCTTCCTGTGACGCACAGCCCTCTGCATGGTTCTCCTGCGGCGTGGGACCCTTCTTCTGTGTGCTGCATGGGCCCCTTCTACAACTTCTGTGTCCCCATCCTGTGGGACTCCTGTGGGTGCTGCTTCTGCTCCTGTGGGCTCTCTCTGTCGCTGAGGGTCCCCTCTGACTGCCTCTCCTGGGTTGAGCCCTCCTGAGCTTTTGCTGGTCTCCGGCAGCTCCACTTTCTGCCAACCGTGATATTTGCGTTTGCCAAGACTTGTTGGTGGAATTCCTGCACTGACACCCATTTGCAATCTTCCTTCCAGCATGGGACATCTTCTGCATCCCTCCTGAGCTCTTCTCGAGGCCCAGGGCTTCAGTGCTGCCCTCCTCTTCATTACCGGTGACCAACTCCTGCAAGTACAGCTGGGTGGGTAGTAGCTCCTACTACTCCTGGACTGCACTGTGAGTTTTGGAGTTGGTTTCCTTCCTCTCCAGGGATTCGCTGCTGGTTTCTTGCAGACTTGTTTGGGTGTCTTCCTTTCTTCTTTTCCTTCCTTTTGGGTGGTTTGGGGAAATTCCAGTGATTTACTCCTGCTTTCCTGGTCGCTGGGGGGGGGGGGTACTGTGTTACTTACCTCTGTGGTTTTCTAGTACTCCCAGCTCCCCTCTACACATTCCACTTACCTAGGCGGGGATCCTGTGTTCGCATTCCATTTTTTTAGTATATGGTTTGGGCTTCCCCTCGGATAACTATTGGTTATCTGCATTTGCTCTGTTTTCTAACCTTTTCTATGCCTACTGCTGTTTACTAGTGTATTGTGTGACCAAAAAAAGGTACCTTGATTTTTGTACAACTGAGTTTTTTCTTTCATGTGTGTTCAAGTACTTTGTGACTACAATGGTTTTGCATGAGCTTTGCTGTGCTGTTGCTTTCCTAGCTAAGCTGTGGCTGCTCAACCACAGCTACCTCTAGAGAACATGGCTTCTAGTCACTGCCTACACTTCACTAATGGGGGGATACCTGGACCTGGTATAAGGTGTAAGTACTTCAGGTACCCACCACACACCAGGCCAGCTTCCAACACACACGGATAATTTGCAGAAGTTTACTGCCCCGCGCATGCCATTTATGGGAGTACAGTTGTTTGGGGCAGAACTTGAGGGAAAACTTAATTTTCACTTTGAAGACAAAAGGCATTCCTCGCCATTTAGCCATCCTTCAACGTCTTCTAAGAATTTTTAGTCTGCTTGGAAATGTCCATTTCAGCAGACCTCCAAGATATCATTATAAACATTATTCTGATTCTCAAGGAGATCAAGGAATATGAACTACAAGAATTTTTCAGATCTGAAATCCAAGACCATGTCACCAAATAGGCAGCAACAGTCCTGAATATGCTGGGGGAAGACTTTTCAGTTTGGGGGCGATTAAGGCATTTTTTTTCAGCCTGGGGAAGACCACTGCAGATGCCTGGGCCTTAGACATAATATGGAGAGGCTACATGATAAAATGTTCCTCTCCTACTCCTGAGACTGGGACCATAATTACTCCATGTCCTGCAGACAAAGTCTATGTCTGGTGCAGTTAAAACTCTACTGTTGAAAAAGGCAATAGCACCAGTTCCAAAGACAAGGAGAGTGTTGTTATTTAGTTTTCTCCATACCCTGGACATTTGACCTTCTGATGTGAGGGACATGTAATTCGTTCCCATGACTTCAGACTTTTTTTCATTCTTTACCCTATCCCAGTCATAATAAATTAGGAACTTACATGGGTATAGTGGTAATTTCAATTCACTTCCACTTTCACTACACTTTTTCACAGATCCCATCACTTCTCATTAACCAGTGGTGACGTTCCCTCCTTGCTGAAGGCAAAAAAAGATCCAATGATGATACTATCAGCTACCAGTACACCAGAGACAATGACATACCACTGGTAGAAAACAGGTGCCAAGGGTCTTAAAAATTCACAGGTAACCCTGGTGAATTGTATGGAGAGGTTTTACTTTCATTGATGTTTATAGTGGAACAAATATTACACCACTTACCAGGCCACTCACAATTAGGGCCAGGAGCAGTTTCTTTTCGTGGCACCCGGGCCGCGTCCCTCTAATTTACAAAGCTAAAATGCATTGCCTCGGTCTTCCATTGCTAAAAGTATCTGGCTGTCTTTCCCTCCTATGGAGCATGAGCAGAGTCAGGCAATAAAAGGCAGCCCACTGCGCATGTCCGGGCATACGTTTTTACAGCCTGTTTATATCATAGTAAAGGGGCTGCATCCAATACGAGAATGATGCAGAAGGAATATTGTCTAACAAGGGCGATGGACACTGAAGCCCTGCATAATTCTACGTCAGGACCAGAGGCTTTGGATTATGCTTCTCCTTCTTCGCTGTTTATTATTTCACAAACCAAAGCAGCCAAAAAAATGTACTTAATTCATAAAACTACAAAACCCATAAGCATGACGTCGAAGCATCACTACCAATCGAAGCCCGTACAGTTACATATCTTTGAGAACCTCCATAACCGTTCCTTTTTTCTTTACAGTTTCAGAACGAGATAAGTACCACAATTTCTTTCTCTTCCTATTATTGTAACATTTTAATTCACAGCAATATCACTGCCACCGGAGTTTCAAGCATGTGGTGTAAGACCGCTCCGGGTTTCTCTGGTGGCGCGCAATCAGCCGTTTATTGAGTTTTCTCGCATGTGGCAGGGTGCCAGGAGGCAAAGGGGAACGAGCGCCTGAAGCACGAGGACCTTAGTTCTCTTTCTAGCTCGCACCGTGGGCTCCATTCAGAATCAAAATTCTGACAGTGAGCTCACACAACCAGACTCACCTGTATTTGGGTCAGCTCCTGCTTATCTGAAAATAGTAGAGCAGAGCGCTCCCCCCACGCCCGTTCACCAGTGCTGTAAATTGGCTAATACAGGCTTTGCCTGAGGGAGTTGTGTACTTATATTCACACACCTCTTAGAAAAGAGGTCTTGGAAGCTATTGCTTCTGTTCCAGTTTTGCCTCCTGCACGGCCACAAAAGTTTGGGGACCCCCCCCCCTTTTCTAGATTGGAGAGTGAGCATTGCATCTCCGTTCAGTGCACTCTAAGCACCACAGTTGATTGACAGAGACAAGATAATGCAGCCTACATTACTGAGCAGGAGGATTTACTCCTTGCTGAAGATATTGTCCCTGTCCTGGACACCTCAGTGGTGCAATCTGTCAATAGAGCCTGAGCAGTTACGCTCCA
The DNA here is from genome assembly GCF_031143425.1 of Pleurodeles waltl. Taxonomy (NCBI): domain Eukaryota; kingdom Metazoa; phylum Chordata; class Amphibia; order Caudata; family Salamandridae; genus Pleurodeles; species Pleurodeles waltl. Next base: position 1,553,866,360 of record NC_090445.1, on the reverse strand, counting down.
ACCTACCGCCAGACAGCTTATGGATATGCTCTGACTGTCCCCCCCTATGGCCAAACCAATCCCATGCCCCTTTCTACCACTGGTCAAGAAAAGCCCCTGCCAGGTCCCATATGCCCCCACGCAGCTCCCATGGCCTGTCTGTCTCAATCTCAGCCATCCTCTGACCACCAATATTCGGTGCAGACATCCACCAGCGTCCAGGCTCTAGCCTATCCCCCCACATGATGCCCCTGACGCCTCTCGTTGTCCAAGTCAGATTCATTCGACGACTCTCTCCCTCACAAGCGGCGCAGACACTCCTCTAATGAACGACACGTCCCCCTACCCTCTTCTGAAAGTACAGCTCCTATGTTTGCTCTCAGTTTTAACACAGGCAAGATTATGAACCCCAGGTTCTCAGACTGGGCCCCCCTCCCTGCAGTGATGCATTATGCCCATGCAGGTATAACGAAGGCCCTGGTCACCTCCGTTCTGAGTGTCCTCGACCTTCAATACCAGACAAGGTGGCTCTGACCTCTGAGCTGGACCCGAATCTGGCAACCTTCCTCAAGTGCTCCACAAAAGACCCTAAGAAGGACATAGATAGGTCCTGGAAGTCCTGCCAGGACAAAGTCTTAGGCCTCTCTGGTCCTTTATGTAAAATCCTAGATCTGGCAGTGGCAGCAAAAGAGTCCGGCTCACAAACAGATCCTGATATACTGTCCGGATGGGCTCAACACGCACTCTGCTTATTTGAGAATGCTAATTGCGCTATCTCCATGGAGAGGAGAAAATCTATTCTGCTTCGTATAGATCCAAAGTTGGCAGACCTCGCTAATGCAGAACCAGGTCCCCTAACCGGCAGGCTTCTGTTCGGCAACAAATTTGGTAAGGATTTGGGCAAATTCATCCATACATTTACAGCACTGGACAAGGCCCAGACCTCCATGAACAAGGTATTCCCGAATCAGATTTTTGCCAGGGCTGGCAGACTTAGAGGGAGTCTGTCCGGTCGTGCTGCCTCAAACAGCCCTCAGTCGTCCTACACCTCATCAGACAGTATTTTCATCTCCCCAAGACTCTTGCTATACTGCCAGAGCCTGTGCAGGTTGTGCTCACTTCAACCAAAGTGGTTTCAAGAACAATTACAACTCCGGCTCCAAACCTCAAGGTAAGCCTGATTTTGCCTTCTCTAGTAACTCTAGGGGGAAGGACCCGTTTTTTTCTGCACAATTTATCAGCACTAACATCAGACCAATGGGTTCTGGAGACATTTCCGTCTAAAATTCTTTGGGAATCCTCAATGGATGTCCTTGCCACCTCCTATCCATTTTTCCCAACTAGATCTAGCTTTTATTCAGCAAGAAGTTCAACAATTGTTGATCAAAGATGCAATTGCTCCTTGCCATCCAGACCCTTCAGGTTATTGCAGCAATCTTTTTACAGTAAGCAAGAGAGGTGGAGGGTCACGTATAGTGATCTCTCTAGGGGAGTTTAACGCCTGGATACTATACCGACACTTCAATATGGAAGGGATCCATCTTCTCAAGGACATCTCAGGGAAGGCGACTGGATGGTACGATTATACTTGAAAATGCCTATCTCACAATTCCAATATTTACTCCCCACAGGAAATATCTCCAATTCAAGTGGCACAGTCAATGGTTCCACTTCAAAGTACTCCTTTTCGGCCTTTCTGCCGCTCACTGGTGCTTCACCAAGGTACAGTTTCCCACTGTAAGTGATATAAACAAAAGGTACACTGTTCCAAACTATACTAACATTCTAGGAGACCTGATGTCTCAGGAGCAAGAACCCTCAAGCATCACAATGGATGACTGGCATCATCATCAGGAATGCTCCACGCCAGGCTGGCGCTGCAACACCTGACGGGCTCCCTGGACGAGGGCTCTTGACCGTATTAATTTTATAATAGCTAATCGGTTCGAATTATGAAAACAAAAGTGCCTGCATTCAGGCACCGGCACTGGTGGAGAGAACAAAACTATGGAAATAAAATTGGTTATTCATCACAAAAAACCATCATAATTTTAATCAGTTCAATCAGGGAATGAAGACCAAGATTAAAAATAACCATGAAAGTCACAAATTGAGTGCAATGCTCAATTACTTTCAAAGAGCAAAAACCGCAGAGGACTACAGCAATTAAGGTACCTCTAAACTAGGGTCAACATGTTTCGCGTCTTTTGGTCCAACAGGATCCATTGACGCTTCATCAGGACCAAACATCAATACTTCTTCTCCAAATAGTACAAAAAATCAATCAAAAGATAAAGAGAAAACCCAAATTTTAGGAGTGCAGATCAGTCACTTACGTCAAGCAAACTGGTTGAGTCAAAAGAAGGTTGCCCTAGAAAAAAGAAAGGTTACAACACCAAAAGTACACAAGTAGTGGTTGCAAAGGTGCATATCTGAAATAACTCTCTGATGAGACATAATTAAAATACATGAGGTCAGGCATACCACCCTTAATTCGAGATCGGGCCCCTTGGGAAGCGCATTCCAAGGACTCCAAAAGACACTGTTCATAATAAAACAGATAATGGTAGGTTATGTATAAACAAAAAAACATTTTTGAAAGTATATGAAGTGAAAAATGAGGTCTCAAAATGTATCATAAGTCCATAGAGGAATGGAAACTAGTCATGGTTAAGGTTAGAATGCGTTATAAAATATCCCCGTAGTGGCTGCAATTTTACCAAAATATACACGGTCCGCTCTCCAGGACCTAAGTGACAAGCATCGGTAGTTGAAGTGCACAGTTTAACTAATGCAGGCGTAAAGGTAAAAATGCAATCCCACCATCAAACTATGTGGGTACTCACAATTATGTTGGAGGTCCTTTGCCATGTACCTAACCTCTGGACAGCGTTCCCGCAACAAACTGGAACGGGCGCTGCCAAAGTCTTTAAGTAGATGCCGTGAGGCACGGAAGTGTAGTGTCTTCCGGCTCGCGCGAGTCTACAGCTACTGACACCAAGGAAGGAGTACGAAACCTGCTGAGTGAGGCCCAGAGTCACAAAAATAATGGAAGGACAACCCCTCCAAAGGAATAATGGAGGGAGGAACCTTCCTTGGCCAGCAGTAGTTGTAAAATGTATTTGGTCCAAAATTATAGCGGCCAGAAAGTCAACCAAATGTATAAACCAAGTACAATTCAAAACCCAGTCAGGGAAAGCGCTATTTAATAAAAATGAGTCAAAGTAGTAAAAATAGTACAAAAAATAAGCAGAAAGAATGTGTATGTCAATAGGCCTGCAGCTATGGAGCAAACAAAAACAACTCTGATGTCAGCCAAATGAGACTGAGGGTCACACAAATGAAAGACAACCCTTCCAAAGGGGTAATGGAAAGGAGAGCCTTCCTTGGCAAGCAGCAATATCAAAGGTTGATTAATCCAAAATTATTGCTACAAAAACACGGACATGTATAGCCAAATGCGCAATTCAAGGCGCAATAACAGAAGTAATGAGAAAAAGCGCTGTTTGATATTAGAATCAGGAAATTGGTAAGTAAAGAAGGACATGTATCTTATAGGGTAGATCAAGTTCTCACCTGCTGAGGAAAAGTAGAATATCAGAGGCAATTCGCCAGGATCCTGGTGAATGGATTGTAGTTGTAATCAAGAGAGAGAGGTCCAGGGGATATCCTCATTCAGACCCCGTTTATTAGTCCCTAATTTGAACACCCATCTTTGTACAGTCCTAAAAAGGGAACCAGTGTCATATGGTTGAATTCGGGGTGCTTCTAAAATTACCCACCAAAGATCATCTGGAGTATGAGGTTTCCAAAAAGTGCGTGCAAAATTTTGTAGTAACTCTTTTGCATCTGATGTTGCTTCTATGTTCATTGATGCGAGTCTTTACGGGTCGTGTTGTCATGCCGATGTAACGTAAATTGCACGGACTTGTAATCATGTAGATGCAATTTTTTGTGTTACAGTTGGTGTGTTTCTTAAGATGCCAGATCCCGATAGGATCTAGATCCAATGTTGTCAAATGTCTAGTCAGCGGACAAACGCTACAACTACCACAGGGATGATGACCCTCCACTGGGGGTAGGTCCCATAAAGTCCTTTGAGAGGGGCAGTCCTGTGGGAGACGTGGACGAGTGTCGACAACAATGTCCTTAATATTGGCCGTACGTTTAAATGCAAAAAGAGATCTTGGAACAGTCAGCCCCCCACTCGTTAAGATTGACCATCTCTTACTAATCAATTTCTTGATTGTAGTAGATAAGGGAGTGTAAGTGGACACACATGTTAATCTAGTTTGGGGGCCCTTATCAACAGTGGTTAATAGGGCGTCCCTGTTATTGTTCCTGGCTCTTTTGCGTGCCTGGTGGACTATTCTAGGGGGATAATGACGTTCATGAAGTTTCTCTTGGAGAGCATCAGCCTGATGATCAAATTCTTGAGGTGAGCTACAATTGCGTCTTAATCGTAAAAACTGGCCAACAGGTAAGTTATCCTGCAAGGACTTTGGATGATGACTCTCATATAACTAGTGAATTGCAATCCGTTGGCTTATGGTAAATACTACTAAGCAATTTACCATTATTGATGGTGATCATGAGATCTAAAAAAGGTAACTGGGTAGAAGACACAGTGGCTGTAAATTTCAAAAAGGGGTCAAGGGTATTGACCCAAGTTGTGAAGTGCTCAGCAGTTGTTAATGGGCCCTGCCATATAATTAAAATGTCGTTAATATAATACCGCCATAATCTAATGAAGTTCTGAAAGGGATTGCATGGGGGTAAAATGTGTTTCTTTTTTAAGTCATACATATATAGGCAGGCTAAACTGGATGCAAATGTGCTCCCCATAGATGTCCCTCGGATCTAATGAAAAATTTGGTCATCAAAGAGGAAGAAATTCTCTGTCAGAGCAAGCGTAGCACATTGCATAATGAAAGGAACAGGGGTAGATAAAGCGGTGGGAGCTTCATAGAGGGCCGATTCAATTACCCGTAAAGTAACTTCTTGTGGAATATTAGTGTATAAAGCTTCAACATCCAAAGTGATAATACCTTGTACATCCCCGGAGTCATCATTTATGGTTTCGATTAAGTTTAGGGCATCTTTGGTATCTTTCAAGTAAGTTGAGGAATTTTTCACTAGTGGCTGTAAAAAGTGGTCACAAAAAATTGACAAAGGTTCTAGGATGGAACCTAAACCTGAGACAATTGGATGTCCGGAGGGGGGTGGGGTGGGGGGGGGGCGGTCTTGTGCCTTTGTGAATCTTGGGTAAACAAGAAAAGTATGGAGTACGAGGATGCAGTGTATCAAGAAATTCTGCCTCCTTAGGAGAAATCCAAGAATTATTCCTGGCTTCTTCAATGAGACATCTAATCTGGGTCTGTAACCTCCCAGTGGGGTCACTTGTTATCCTCGCGTAGTACTTGGAGTCACTCAAGAGACGTAAACATTCACATCTATAATCAATGGAATCCATGATCACAATGGCACCGCCTTTGTCCGCCTGCTTAATGGTTATATTGGGGTCCGAGGCTAAGGATAGCAGAGCCCTCTTCTCTTTCGTTGGCACGTTGATATACGTATGTTTTGGGCGCAATTGATTGAGATCAGCTAGTACTGCTTTTTCAAAAGTTAAGACCTCACTAGGCATAGTCACTGGTGATGGAACAAAGAGTGAAGGTTTCTTTAAACCAGAATCAGTCAATTGTGGTTCCGTAGGTTTGTCAGTAAAGAAAAAATGCAGTCGACTTTTACGGAAGAATTGAGCAAGTTCAATATGCAGGCGACAAAAGAGAAGAGGGCTCTGCCATCCTTAGCCTCAGACCCCAATATAACCATTAAGCAGGCGGACAAAGGCGGTGCCATTGTGATCATGGATTCCATTGATTATAGACGTGAATGTTTACGTCTCTTGAGTGACTCCACGTACTACGCGAGGATAACAAGTGACCCCACTGGGAGGTTACAGATCCAGATCAGATGTCTCATTGAAGAAGCCAGGAATAATTCTTGGATTTCTCCTAAGGAGGCAGAATTTCTTGATACACCGCATCCTCGTACTCCATACTTTTATTGTTTACCCAAGATTCACAAAGGCACAAGACCCTACCCCCCTCCCCCCCCGGACGTCCAATTGTCTCAGGTTTAGGTTCCATCGTAGAACCTTTGTCAATTTTTTGTGACCAATTTTTACAGTCACTAGTGAAAAATTCCTCAACTTACTTGAAAGATACCATAGATGTCCTAAACTTAATCGAAACCATCAATGACTCCGGGGATGTACAAGGTATTATCACTTTGGATGTGGAAGCTTTATACACTAATATTCTACAAGAAGCTACTTTACGGGTAATTGAATCAGCCCTTTTTGAAGCTCCCACCGCTTTATCGACCCCTGTTCCTTTCATTATGCAATGTGTTACGCTTGCTCTGACAGATAATTTCTTCCTCTTTGAGGACCAATTTTTTCATCAGATCTGAGGGACATCTATGGGGAGCACATTTGCACCCAGTTTAGCCTGCCTATATATGTATGATTTCGAAAAGAAACACATTTTACCCCCATGCAATCCCTTTCAGAACTTCATTAGATTATGGCGGCGTTATATTAATGACATTTTAATTATATGGCAGGGCCCATTAATAACTGCTGAGCACTTCACAACTTGGGTCAATACCCTTGACCCCTTTTTGAAATTTACAGCCACTGTGTCTTCTACCCAGTTACCTTTTTTAGATCTCATGATCTCCATCAATAATGGTAAATTGCTTACTAGTATTTACCATAAGCCAGTGGATCGCAATTCACTCTTGTTATACAAGAGTCATCATCCAAAGTCCTTGCGGGATAACTTACCTGTTGGCCAGTTTTTACGACTAAGACGCAATTGTAGCTCACCTCAAGAATTTGATCATCAGGCTGATGCTCTCCAAGAGAAACTTCATGAACGTCATTATCCCCCTAGAATAGTCCACCAGGCACGCAAAAGAGCCAGGAACAATAACAGGGACGCCCTTTTAACCACTGTTGATAAGGGCCCCCAGACTAGATTAACATGTGTGTCCACTTACACTCCCTTATCTAATACAATCAAGAAATTGATTAGTAAGAGATGGCCAATCTTAACGAGTGGGGGGCTGACTGTTCCAAGACCTCTTTTTGCATTTAAACGTACGGCCAATATTAAGGACATTGTTTTCCACACTCGTCCACGTCTCCCACGGGACTGCCCCTCTCAAAGGACTTTATGGGACCTACCCCCAATGGAGGGTCATCATCTCAGTGGTAGTTTTAGCGTTTGTCCGCTGACTAGACATTTGACGACATTGGATCTAGATCCTATCGGGATCTGGCGTCTTAAGAAACACACAAAAAATTGCATCTACATGATTACGTGCAATTTACGTTACATCGGCATGACAACACGACCCGTAAAGACTCGCATCAATGAACATAGAAGCAACATCAGATGCAAAAGAGTTACTACAAAACTTTGCACGCACTTTTTGGAAACCCCACATACTCCACATGACCTTTGGTGGGTAATTTTAGAAGCACCCCAAATTCAACCATATGACACTGGTTCCCTCTTTAGGACTGAACCAAGGTGTGTGTTCGAATTAGGGACCAATAAACGGGGTCTGAATGATGATATCCCCTGGACCTCTCTCTCTTGATTACAACTACGATCCATTCACCAGGATCCTGGCGAATTGCCTCTGATATTCTACTTTTCCTCACCGGGTGAGAACTTGATCTACCCTATAAGATACATGTCCTTCTTTACTTACCAATTCCCTGATTTTAATATCAAACAGCGCCTTTTCTCATTACTTCTGTTATTGCGCCTTGAATTGCGCATTTGGCTACAATGTCCGTGTTTTTGTAGCAATAATTTTGGATTACTCAACCTTTCATATTGCTGCTTGCCACGGAAGGCTCTCCTTTCCTTTACCCCTTTGGAAGGGTTGTCCTTCATTTGAGTGACCCTCGGTCTCATTTGGCTGACATCGGAGTTGTTTTTGTTTGCTCCATAGCTGCAGACCTATTGACATACACATTTTTTATGCTTATTTTTTTTACTATTTTTACTACTTTTACAAATTTTTATTAAATAGCGCTTTCCCTGACTGGGTTTTGAATTGTACTTGGTTTATACATTTGGTTGACTTTCTGGCCACTATAATTTTGGCCAAATACATTTTACAACTACTGCTGGCCAAGGAAGGTTTCCCCCTCCATTATTCCTTTGGAGGGGTTCTCCTTCCATTATTTTGGTGACTCTGGCCCTCACTCGGCCGGTTTCGTAGTCCTTCCTTAGTGTCAGTAGCTGTAGACTTGCGCGAGCCGGAAGGCACTACACTTCCGTGCCTTGCGGCGTCTACTTAAAGACTCTGACAGCGCCCGTTCCAGTTTGTTGTGGGAACGCTGTCCAGAGGTTAGGTCCATGGCAAAGGACCTCCAACATAATTGTGAGTACCCACATAGTTTGATGGTGTGATTGCATTTTTACCTTTACGCCCGCATTAGTTAAACCGTGCACTTCAACTACTGATGCTTGTCACTTAGGTCCTGAAGAGCGGACCGTGTATATTTTGGTAAAATTGCAGCCACTACGGGGATATTTTATAAAGCATTCTTACCTTAACCATGACTAGTTTCCATTCCTCTATGGACTTGTGATACATTTTGAGACCTCATTTTTCACCTCATATACTTTCAAAAAAATGTTTTTGCTTATACATAACCTACCATTATCTGTTTTATTATGAACAGTGTCTTTTGGAGTCCTTGGAATGCGCTTCCCAAGGGGCCCGATCTCGAATTAAGGGTGGTAAGCCTGACCTCATGTATTTTAATTATGACTCATCACAGAGTTATTTCACATATGCACCTCTGCAACCACTACTTGTGTACCTTTGGTGTTGTAACCTTTCTTTTTTCTAAGACGACCTTCTTTTGACTCAACCAGTTTGCTTGACGTAAGTGACTGATCTGCACTCCTAAAATTTGGGTTTTCTCTTTATCTTTTGATTGATTTTTTGTACTATTTGGAGAAGAAGTATTGATGTTTGGTCCTGATGAAGCGTCAATGGATCCTGTTGGACCGAAAAACGCGAAACATGTTGACACTAGTTTAGAGGTACCTTAATTGCTGTAGTCCTCTGCGTTTTTTGCTCTTTGAAAGTAATTGAGCATTGCACTCAATTTGTGACTTTCATGGTTATTTTTAATCTTGGTCTACATTCCCTGATTGAACTGATTAAAATTATGATGGATTTATGGGATGAATAACCAATTTTATTTCCACAGTTTTGTTCTCTCCACCAGTGCCGGTGCCTGAATGCAGGCATTTTTGTTTTCATAATTCGAACCGATTAGCTATTATAAAATTAATACGGTCAAGAGCCCCCGTCCAGGGAGCCCATCAGGTGTTGCAGCGCCAGCCTGGCGTGGAGCATTTCCGATGATGATGCCAGTCATCCATTGTGATGCTTGTGGGTTCTTGCTCCTGAGACATCATTTCTCCTAGAATGTTAGTTTAGTTTGGAACAGCTTCACCAAGGTTATGTACCACGTAGTAGAGAATCTCCAGGCCAAAGGAGTTCGGATGATCATCTATTTAGGCAATATGTTCCTGATGGCCCAAGACGCCCACTTCCTCATGCAACCTTTAGATTGGATCATACAGTTGCTCCAGGAGCTGGGATTTTTGATCAGTGTAAAGACGGGTTGAGAGCTGTAATGGTGGCTCGACCACACGGCTCTCATCCGGATATCATTCTGGAATCAGATGCCAGCAAATGGGGCTGGGGTGCCAGATGCAACTCCGTCTCCACAGGAGGGCGTTGGTCCCATGACGAGTTTTGGATCAGCTTGGAGTTGTTAGCAGGCTCATTCGCCATAAAACGTCTGCCCCCCCTTCCAACTGTTGCATTCTGTTGCGCATGGACAGCGTCTCTGCGGTGCGTTACATCAATGAGCTAGGCAGGACGAGGTCTTGTATTCTAGTGGAGATAGCAAAGGCGTTTTGGCACTATTGCCTCCAGAATCAGATCTCAGTAACGGCGGAATACCTTCCAGGTCAACTCAATACGATAGGGACTGGAATTTCAGATTCCTCAAAGATCCCAGTGATTGAAAACTCCATGCCTCTGTGTTTCAAGCCTCTTTGCGTCTTGTCTCTCCCATCAACTGCATCAGTTCTACTCTTGGAGACCAGATCCCCTGGCCATAGCCACAGATGCCTTTCTTCAACAGTGGACAGGGCCTCTTATATATGCCTTTCCCGCTTTCATAATGATACCCAGAGTAGCGTCTCAATCCCTCATTCAGAAGGCAGAGCTGACTCTGACACCCCTCTCTGGAGAGCTCAGCCTTGGTTTCTAGTTCTCCTGGAAATGTCCAGGGACTTCCCAGTTCAGATTTCCTCAATTGTAGAGCTATTGTTGGACCCCAGCAGGTCAGACACATCCTCTTCTAACCCAGGACAAATTACACCTCAAGGCCTGGCACATTTCAGGCAACGTTGGCACCTGCCAGACCTTTCGGAGCAATCTGCTTCCTTCATCTCAGCATCTTGGTCAGACTCCACCCATAAACGTTATTCCTCGGCATGGCGTACATAGGTGGGTTATTGCAGCCCTCAGGATTTGGATCCCTTGGGGGCCCCAGTTGCTTCTGTGGTCAATTTCTTGGCAGAGATAGCTTCTGAAGCGCTGAGTTTCTGCTCAGTGAATAATTATAGATCTGCTATATCAGCAGTCCATGTATTCCTAGACGGGAAACCAATAGGGGAACATCCTCTTGTGTCTAGGGTGATAAGGGGTATCCGATTGGCTAATCCTCCTTCACAGAAGTATGCTCATCTCTGGGATGTAAATATCATCTTAGGTTTTTTAAGACAATGGCCTTGTGACGCAGACTTATCCAGCAAGCAATTGTCAGCTAAACTGACTATGTTGTTGTGTTTAATATCATGTAAAAGAGTGTCAGACGTGAGAGCTCTAGACATTTCTGGTCGTGTCTTGTCCTCAAATGGAGTTTCCTTTTCAATATCTAGAAGAACAAAGACTTTTTCAAGGCAAGAACCTATCCTAGTTTTGCCAGAAAATGCCAAACAGTGTGTGGTACAAGGTTTAAGGGAGTATGAAGACCTTAGCAGAGAATGTTGTCAATCTCCTGGGGGGCAATTTTTAATTGCACTTCAAAAGCCTTCCTATCCAGTATCTATCCAGTATCTTCATCTTCAGTATCTTAGCTCATTGGGTGAGATGGATCCTGACTGCAGCAGGGATAAATACTTCTGTATTTGAGGCCCACTCTGTACAAGGTGCTATGGCATCTAAATCCTTTTCTCTTGGTTCTCAGTTGCAAGAAATAATGAGGACAGCACACTTGTCATCCGACTCTACATTCAAAATGTTTTATTACAAACTGATTTTGGATGTAGCCTTGGTTGTCTTACAACAGCTTTAAACAAGCATAATCCAAAGCCTCCGGTCCTGACATAGAATGAAATAATTTCTAGCATACACAACTAGAATTTTCAATTCTATGAAGGACGTGGAGACGAGGATTATCCCACCCAATAGAGTTAGTCTTTCCCACCCAAAAATGTTTTCTCTGAATAGTGTGTTCATTCAACTGTTCATTTAACTCTATGCACTTATGATCAGGTTGTTCTTATTTATTGCTAAATACATTGCAATGTTTATTCCCCTATACGATTGCATACGCATAATACTTTTATTCAAACAGTATCCAACTGAATATTAATTAGACATTTTTTTCTTTTATTCCAGTGTCTGGTCAGAAGACTGCGTGATGGACCAAACGTAGACTACGTATTTCTTCGGGTCTCTTGGCCTACTGGTTTCAGGAATCTGCTGATTCGATGCTGGATCCAGTTTTCATCATCTTGTTAAGACTGTTTTTTCTCTTGAATTTAAGACTTTATTCCTCACTGTAAAGAAAGAGGAAGGGTTCTGGAGCTTCTCAAATATATGTAACTCTATGGGTTTCGATTGGTGGTGATGCTCTGATGTCATGTTTATGGGTTTTGTAGTTTTATCCTAAAAAAGTTAATCTTATTGGCTGCTATGTTTTGTGATATAATACACAGCGAAGAAGGAGAAGCATAATCCTCGCCTCCGTTTCCTTAACAAAATTGAAAATTATTGTCACCAAAATTTTTCATTCTGTTATCCCTTCACGCTTTGTTCCAGTGAAAGCTGCAGTTTCACGGTCCGTCTTCCATGTTTATTTTGACACTGCCTGCACAGAAACTAATTCCCTATGCAGGGACAGAGCCGATGGAAGGGATGTGTTTTTGATTGAATGTAATTGTATTTAATGCTGTCGATTTTTGAGTTGAAGTGTCCATTATTCACCACACTCGCTCCTGCAGTGTGCAGACTGTAGATTTACAGGATGAGCCTTAGCTTCTGTGTTTCAACAACGTGCCTACTTACACTATAGGTAATAATTCTTACAGTGAGATATCTTCATTTAATGTGCTAGATTTCACTTTTCACAGTAGGGCCTGAGTGTCTTTATATCGAATGACACCTTCCTTTAGTATGGCTCTCTTTTGCTTGCAGTTTGTTAACTTTCTAATATGGGCCCTGCCTTGTTACACTCTACTTGCATGACTTTGATTTATTTTACTTAAGCGTATTGTGCCTTTTCCTTGCTTGTTTACTGTGCAGTGTCTGTATGATGTCATTAACTATATGTTGAACTGTACTTGTGCGTGTATATATAATGGTATGATTGCATATATGCAGAAGTATGCCTGTGTGATTGGTTCTTTTCATGTTGTTGCTCAAAACATATTCAAAGTCCCACACATGCTGCTGGAAACTGGTGAAAATTACAAGGGTACCAGAGCAACTTCCACATCTACCACGAGCATCATCCTGGTCTTGACAATAATTATACACCGTTCCGAATTTATACAGTCACTTAAATTTGGACATGAGCTTCGCTTGAGAATACAATGCAAAATAATAATTTCTGTAATGGTTTATTTACCACATTGTGCCATCCTGAATACCTCGTCAAGGATAAACACTGTGGGCTTGCACATTTATACTGTGGTTTGTTTACTGATTAAAGAGAAACAAAGGTATATATTATGGTTTAACAAGTGCACAGCTTACATAAGAATTCTAAGGCATTTTGGCAGATCTTTCATTGCACTAAAAAACTGCTTTATATATGTATGTTTAAATTCAGTCTTTATTCCGCTGTAAGAATTATTGTTAAGGATATTCTGATCTACCAGCTGCTGGTCAGAAACAAATCACAGCAGGTGGTGCATAACGTACTGAGCAATCCCATAGGTTTTGAGCCTACTGGTTAACAACCTAGAGGAGGAAATAGGATTAGAATAAAAACAGTTCAGGCATCAATTGCCAACATTTGGCCTCTGGGACCACCAGCCATCATTTATATCACCTTTTTATATTATTTGTTTCAAGCAAAGTACTGCAGAAAGTCAGTTTCATAGCACCCAATTAATCAGAGGATTAGCTCTTACACTTGCCAGGTGGGGTCAGTGTATCCAGTTGTTTTATTATTCCCATTATTTTCTACTACAAAAGTAGATTTACGAGGAGCACAATGCAAAGAATAATAGAACTGGATAAACTGCTCATTACTTAAATGGGTCAATTTCAGATGGCTCCAAGAACTCCAACCACTAGACACCGAGTGATCCAGCCCCCACACCTGATAATTAACAATGATTGGTCACACTAACAAAATACCATGACAATGTCGAGATATAGCACGGAGCAAAAATTATAAAGAAATGATTCTTTGAGAAGGCATGTATACATTGAATGTGTGTGTGGCATGCATGTGTATATTTATCTTTATTTTAAAGTGTGCATGCATTTATGCATGGGCATATGTGTAAATGCATTCCTTTCTGTATACATGTATACAAACATGTAAACATGTGCATAACCCTTTATACATCTACTTTTACATGTATACACACATAGCATGCATGTGCATGGGTTTTTGAAACATCATGCATACATCAGAATTGATTAATAGTACAAACTGGACACATGTCGTTATCAGGGACCAAGCAAATAACTCTTGAGTATTGCTTGAGTATTTGTTGGGAAATACAAAATTTTGCCCCGCGTTTTTACAAAAAGATCTTTGGGTTCGTATCCAGTTAGCACTCCTTGTTCAGGTTGCGCTAACATTGACATTCTAACCTTTAGGTGGTCAATATTCGACCCACCACTTTCAAACTTCACTAGCCACCACTAATAAGGTCTAATATTAGCAGGGCTTCCTTATGAAATAGAAGCAAGGCTTGGCGTCCAAGTTTACCGCTATAACTGCCTTGAGGAGCCTGTGACATGAAATGCAGCCTGTGTTCTTTTCAGCTTTTTCAGCTAACAATGCTTTGACTCATGGTGTTTGTATTTTACATTTTCTATTTAAAATGTATGTCTACATTTGCCTTTACACCAACACTCCCAATTTAAATGCGAGATTCCAGAATTCCTAACACTACATTATTTTGGGGTTACGTTATTTTACCTTTCTTGCTTAAAATTGACTCCCTGTTTTCTAAAATACTCTTTACTAAGTTTGACTTAGTATGGTATGTGCAATATTTTCGTTGAAGGTGTTAGACAAGATATAGGGTTCACAAAGCAGAGCTCCAAAGACCTAGCAAAGTAATTTTTAGTTAATCTACAGTGCTCTGTCACTTTGATCCAGGAGGCCTATCCAGAATTTACTACCTCGATTTCTAGGACATCCTGTGTAACATGTTCTTCACTGTTTGCATAGACATAGGAGGGCATGTTGTTGATATCTTTGTTGTGTATCCATGATCAATATTTTTTATTTAATAGTTAATATAGATATTAAAACCTATATAAATATTACATAAAGTAACATTAAAAATATACAATAGAATGCAAGTAACATTCCAATCTTAGTCAAAGAGCAACAGTGATCGTAATCCCAAAACAAGTGGCCTGACTTAATTAAACTAGGTTTATTGAGTTCTTTATCTTGTTTTTTTTAACTAGATATTCACTAATTAAAATGACAAACATATCTTTAAAAGCATCAATGTTTAATATAACATGAATTTACTTTTCAGTGGCTTCCAGTCAAAGACTCGGCATAATTTTGTTTTCATGTAATGTCGGACCATTTGCTTACATGTGTTTAGGTTTTTGCGTATCTAAGCCAAATCAATAAACACATTCCTAACATAACGTTTTTAATTACTTCCATATGTGTCTGATGGCTGATTGCTAGTAATTAGATCCAAGTGTAACTTCAACCAGAACACAGTCGCTATTGCAGTACAATACACATTCTCATCAAAAACAGTATATCTTAATTTTAATCACTTTCTTTAGCTCTTGCCCACACACAGCTGTTGTTGTCGAAAGACCTACTGTGGACAAGGCCAATACTTAATGAGTATGTTTTCGTTGATCCCATTGCTTACAGTTATTTGGCTTTCTTGTCAGTCTCATTTCCTGCATCTGATTCACTGGCAGTGGCGTTCCTTCTTCTTTTTTCTGTCCTTCCTCTATAGCATAGCTTCTCTATTATATTTTATCTTTTTGATTGGATGACTTTTATACTTCCACAGCTCCTCATCGCGGAACTACTTTTCTTCTTTTGCTTCCAGCACTGGGGAGTGTATGTATTTTGTCTGTCTGTCTCTCTCTCTCTCTCGTCTCGCTCTCTTGTGCTGCTTCTCCTTCAAATACTAACCCCTGTGCTCTACATGATGATCTCCTACACAAGCTAGTGCTTTGCTTCACCCACGCCTCCCCATCCCACTCAACTTGTTTTTTGTTTTTTTTGCCAAACAGTGTGTGGTACAAGGTCTAAGGGAGTATGAAGACCTTAGCAGAGAATTTTGTCAATCTCCTGGGGGCCAATTTTTAATTGCACTTCAAAAGCCTTTCTATCCAGTATCTTCATCTTCAGTATCTTAGCTCGTTGGGTGAGATAGATCCTGACTGCAGCAGGCATAAATACTTCTGTATTTGAGGCCCACTCTGTACAAGGTGCTATGGCATCGAAATCCTTTTCTCTTGGTTCTCAGTTGCAAGAAATAATGAGGACAGCACACTTGTCATCCGACTCTACATTCAAAATGTTTTATTACAAACTGATTTTGGATGTAGCCTTGGTTGTCTTACAACAGCTTTAAACAAGCATAATCCAAAGCCTCCGGTCCTGACATAGAATGAAAATTTTTCTAGCATACACAACTAGAATTTTCAATTCTATGAAGGACGTGGAGACGAGGATTATCCCACCCAATAGAGTTAGTCTTTCCCACCCAAAAATGTTTTCTCTGAATAGTGTGTTCATTCAACTGTTCATTTAACTCTATGCACTTATGATCAGGTTGTTCTTATTTATTGCTAAATACATTGCAATGTTTATTCCCCTATACGATTGCATACGTATAATACTTTTATTCAAACAGTATCCAACTGAATATTAATTAGACATTTTTTTCTTTTATTCCAGTGTCTGGTCAGAAGACTGCGTGATGGACCAAACGTAGACTACGTATTTCTTCGGGTCTCTTGGCCTACTGGTTTGAGGAATCTGCTGATTCGATGCTGGATCCAGTTTTCATCATCTTGTTAAGACTGTTTTTTCTCTTGAATTTAAGACTTTATTCCTCACTGTAAAGAAAGAGGAAGGGTTCTGGAGCTTCTCAAATATATGTAACTCTATGGGTTTCGATTGGTGGTGATGCTCTGATGTCATGTTTATGGGTTTTGTAGTTTTATCCTAAAAAAGTTAATCTTATTGGCTGCTATGTTTTGTGATATAATACACAGCGAAGAAGGAGAAGCATAATCCTCGCCTCCGTTTCCTTAACAAAATTGAAAATTATTGTCACCAAAATTTTTCATTCTGTTATCCCTTCACGCTTTGTTCCAGTGAAAGCTCCAGTTTCACGGTCCTTCTTCCATGTTTATTTTGACACTGCCTGCACAGAAACTAATTCCCTATGCAGGGACAGAGCCGATGGAAGGGATGTGTTTTTGATTGAATGTAATTGTATTTAATGCTGTCGATTTTTAAGTTGAAGTGTCCATTATTCACCACACTCGCTCCTGCAGTGTGCAGACTGTAGATTTACAGGATGAGCCTTAGCTTCTGTGTTTCAACAACGTGCCTACTTACACTATAGGTAATAATTCTTACAGTGAGATATCTTCATTTAATGTGCTAGATTTCACTTTTCACAGTAGGGCCTGAGTGTCTTTATATCGAATGACACCTTCCTTTAGTATGGCTATCTTTTGCTTGCAGTTTGTTAACTTTCTAATATGGGCCCTGCCTTGTTACACTCTACTTGCATGACTTTGATTTATTTTACTTAAGCGTATTGTGCCTTTTCCTTGCTTGTTTACTGTGCAGTGTCTGTATGATGTCATTAACTATATGTTGAACTGTACTTGTGCGTGTATGTATAATGGTATGTTTGCATATATGCAGAAGTATGCCTGTGTGATTGGTTCTTTTCATGTTGTTGCTCAAAACATATTCAAAGTCCCACACATGCTGCTGGAAACTGGTGAAAATTACAAGGGTACCAGAGCAACTTCCACATCTACCACGAGCATCATCCTGGTCTTGACAATAATTATACACCGTTCCGAATTTATACAGTCACTTAAATTTGGACATGAGCTTCGCTTGAGAATACAATGCAAAATAATAATTTCTGTAATGGTTTATTTACCACATTGTGCCATCCTGAATACCTCGTCAAGGATAAACACTGTGGGCTTGCACATTTATACTGTGGTTTGTTTACTGATTAAAGAGAAACAAAGGTATATATTATGGTTTAACAGGTGCACAGCTTACATAAGAATTCTAAGGCATTTTGGCAGATCTTTCATTGCACTAAAAAACTGCAATATATATGTATGTTTAAATTCAGTCTTTATTCCGCTGTGAGAATTATTGTTAAGGATATTCTGATCTACCAGCTGCTGGTCAGAAACAAATCACAGCAGGTGGTGCATAACGTACTGAGCAATCCCATAGGTTTTGAGCCTACTGGTTAACAACCTAGAGGAGGAAATAGGATTAGAATAAAAACAGTTCAGGCATCAATTGCCAACATTTGGCCTCTGGGACCACCAGCCATCATTTATATCACCTTTTTATATTATTTGTTTCAAGCAAAGTACTGCAGAAAGTCAGTTTCATAGCACCCAATTAATCAGAGGATTAGCTCTTACACTTGCCAGGTGGGGTCAGTGTATCCAGTTGTTTTATTATTCCCATTATTTTCTACTACAAAAGTAGATTTACGAGGAGCACAATGCAAAGAATAATAGAACTGGATAAACTGCTCATTACTTAAATGGGTCAATTTCAGATGGCTGCAAGAACTCCAACCACTAGACACGGAGTGATCCAGCCCCCACACCTGATAATTAACAATGATTGGTCACACTAACAAAATACCATGACAATGTCGAGATATAGCACGGAGCAAAAATTATAAAGAAATGATTCTTTGAGAAGGCATGTGTACATTGAATGTGTGTGTGGCATGCATGTGTATATTTATCTTTATTTTAAAGTATGCATGCATTTATGCATGGGCATATGTGTAAATGCATTCCTTTCTGTATATATGTATACAAACATGTAAACATGTGCATAACCCTTTATACATCTACTTTTACATGTATACTCACATAGCATGCATGTGCATGGGTTTTTGAAACATCATGCATACATCAGAATTGATTAATAGTACAAACTGGACACATCTTATGTCGTTATCAGGGACCAAGCAAATAACTCTTGAGTATTGCTTGAGTATTTGTTGGGAAATACAAAATTTTGCCCCACGTTTTTACAAAAAGATCTTTGGGTTCGTATCCAGTTAGCACTCCTTGTTCAGGTTGCGCTAACATTGACATTCTAACCTTTAGGTGGTCAATATTCGACCCACCACTTTCAAACTTCACTAGCCACCACTAATAAGGTCTAATATTAGCAGGGCTTCCTTATGAAATGGATGCAAGGCTTGGCGTCCAAGTTTACCTCTATAACTGCCTTGAGGAGCCTGTGACATGAAATGCAGCCTGTGTTCTTTTCAGCTTTTTCAGCTAACAATGCTTTGACTCCTGGTGTTTGTATTTTTCATTTTCTATTTAAAATGTATGTCTACATTTGCCTTTACACCAACACTCCCAATTTAAATGCGAGATTCCAGAATTCCTAACACTACATTATTTTGGGGTTACGTTATTTTACCTTTCTTGCTTAAAATTGACTCCCTTTTTTCTAAAATACTCTTTACTAAGTTTGACTTAGTATGGTATGTGCAATATTTTCGTTGAAGGTGTTAGACAAGATATAGGGTTCACAAAGCAGAGCTCCAAAGACCTAGCAAAGTAATTTTTAGTTAATCTACAGTGCTCTGTCACTTTGATCCAGGAGGCCTATCCAGAATTTACTACCTCGATTTCTAGGACATCCTGTGTAACATGTTCTTCACTGTTTGCATAGACATAGGAGGGCATGTTGTTGATATCTTTGTTGTGTATCCATGATCAATATTTTTTATTTAATAGTTAATATAGATATTAAAACCTATATAAATATTACATAAAGTAACATTAAAAATATACAATAGAATGCAAGTAACATTCCAATCTTAGTCAAAGAGCAACAGTGATCGTAATCCCAAAACAAGTGGCCTGACTTAATTAAACTAGGTTTATTGAGTTCTTTATCTTGTTTTTTTTAACTAGATATTCACTAATTAAAATGACAAACATATCTTTAAAAGCATCAATGTTTAATATAACATGAATTTACTTTTCAGTGGCTTCCAGTCAAAGACTCGGCATAATTTTGTTTTCATGTAATGTCGGACCATTTGCTTACATGTGTTTAGGTTTTTGCGTATCTAAGCCAAATCAATAAACACATTCCTAACATAACGTTTTTAATTACTTCCATATGTGTCTGATGGCTGATTGCTAGTAATTAGATCCAAGTGTAACTTCAACCAGCACACAGTCGCTATTGCAGTACAATACACATTCTCATCAAAAACAGTATATCTTAATTTTAATCACTTTCTTTAGCTCTTGCCCACACACAGCTGTTGTTGTCGAAAGACCTACTGTGGACAAGGCCAATACTTAAGGAGTATGTTTTCGTTGATCCCATTGCTTACAGTTATTTGGCTTTCTTGTCAGTCTCATTTACATGCATCTGATTCACTGGCAGTGGCGTTCCTTCTTCTTTTTTCTGTCCTTCCTCTATAGCATAGCTTCTCTATTATATTTTATCTTTTTGATTGGATGACTTTTATTCTTCCACAGCTCCTCATCGCGGAACTACTTTTCTTCTTTTGCTTCCAGCACTGGGGAGTGTATGTATTTTGTCTGTCTGTCTCTCTCTCTCGTCTCGCTCTCTTGTGCTGCTTCTCCTTCAAATACTAACCCCTGTGCTCTACATGATGATCTCCTACACAAGCTAGTGCTTTGCTTCACCCACGCCTCCCCATCCCACTCAACTTGTTTTTTGTTTTTTTTATTAAAAACACCCTGCCCGAACCTACTCCTCCCACTGCTCATCATATTTTTCCCTTCACCCTCACCCCTCAACTGTTGCTCCCCCATCACAGTAAAATTCTGGAATCATTGAGTTGACATGGCGGGCACTGTGGATACTTCATGTGTTTGTTCTTGGTGGGGGAGGAGTTGTGACTGTGGCATATACTGTTATTGGTATATTGTGAAAAAACTATAAATACATTAAAAAAAAAACATTCTGGAATCACTGTATTTGTGTTGCATTTGTATAGTGGTTCATGCCCCCGACAAGACTTTGAAGCATACACCTGTAGTGGTCAAATTCTTCGACTGTAAATAACCGTGAACAGTGCATGTGAAAATAACTCACCCTATTGGTGGAGTGGGTTCAAAGTATCCCTAGTAGCAGTCAAGATGCCTCTGTTGCTTCATGGCACCTGTGATAGGTGTATGATGAATGTGCCCTCTAGGTTTGTTAAAAATGTATTGCACTTTAGCATCAGTGATGTACGGCGTATGAATCAATAGGCCATGTAATATCACATTTATTAATTTGTTCAATTAAAGTGTCTCCTTTTTCCATATTGGAATCGATGTATAATTTTCTCAGTTACCATTACTGCAAGTCGGTCATAAACTAGACACCCTACAGGCCAACCAAGTACACACATTTTAGAGATGGCATCTTGGCCTAAGAAGTGATATCCCTCCATAAGTTATGTTTTGCTTGAACATTTTGTATTGCAACCTTTACTGAAAACAAAGTGCATGTTTCCTTCACACTGCACAGAGCTCGTTGGTATCTCTTTCCAGCTGGCTTCTTAGAAGGGCATTCTAAGCTCACCATTGAGGGTCTGCATTAGATGTACTTCGTTCCATTGTATATGCCTAGAATTTCAGGAGGCCAGGCCTTTCTCGACTTTTGAGAGCTGTAAACCCTCCTTGTAAAGGCCAATATTAATTGTTGGATATTAGACTTCTGCTAGACACCACTTCTTTCCCTGGAGCAGGTTTTGCAAAGCCCAGATCGCTATCTTACTTGCTTGTGTACCGGGTTATTTGTTCCATTGGAAGGCACCGTTGTTTCTTTACCTCAGGCTCTTTATCAGGCTATCAGACATTTTTTATTAAATAGCCATTCAAACTGAAAACAGAGAAATTTAACATTACAGCTGGATCCATATGCCGTACACTGTACTACTGAGCTACAGTTTCTGACTACGAATTTAAGCACAGTTCCTGTTCCACGCCAGATGTATGAAGATTTATTGTGCTTTTTGTGGTACTCTGGCCATTGCCTCCAGATACCGTCATGTTGGTGTTGGTATCCTCAGTTCGCATATACTAGTTTCTTTATGGTTCTGCATAAGATAAACCCCACCGTCGCTAGTTTGCAATACTTGATGCTCCAATCTTTATCCACAATTATTTGAGGTATTTTTCGCAATTATAAGTTCCAGGTTGATAAGGGTCTCTGCGTATATACTAACACTCACACAATGCTTAATTTGTAAATAAAAAGGTGCCGGTGCTCAAAGCCCTCCTCTTAAACACGTGGCTGCTGTAATTAAACCTGCCAGCAGTGAATATGGAGGCAGCGTAATCCTGAAGCCATCTCCGGCCTCTTTAATCTATTTACGGTGACCCCCTGCCCCTTCAGCTCATTCTGCAGCTTTCTACTTTCTCCCTTTATGACGCTCTTTCGTTTTTCCTTCTTCCGTCTTTCCTATATGTGTCTTTTGCTCGCAGAAAATGCTTGAGGCAGAAGAATAAGCCCCGGCCCTCACAAATAGGTAAGTGCCAGTGCTCAGCACCGGAAACAACAAGCACAAATTAAACATTGCACTCACATCATCTAGACTCTTTGCTGAGTGATGTCGTAGTACAGTGCCTGGCTATCAACAGGATATCTGCTACTTTCCACCAGCAACACCGAACAGAATTTAGAAAAGGTCTAGTTTCCTCAATACATCTAAGACATATGGGTCATGCTTCCTTCCGCATGCAGCAGAGGTTTTCTCGTGTGCAGTAGATGCAGTGTAAGTTTTTGAATTGGATTATATAGTGCTGACAATGCAGTTTCACTGGGGCCTTCAGAACACGTTGCTAGTATACATCCTCAGTTGCATCAATGTTAATATTTGCTGAGTTTTGGGAATGTGTGTGGAGTATTGACAACTAGACTTTCCACATTGTTAGAAATTGGCTCTCTAGTTGGCAGAGGCCCTGTCCAAGTAGGGACCACAGTCTTACTCAGGGCGAGTCAACTACACAACCTAAATTAACCTGTGCTCACCCTCTGGTAGCTTGGCGCAGAGCAGACAGACTTAACTTAGAAGGGAAAGTGTAAAGTATTTGTGCAGCACACACACACAATGACACAATGAAACACCACAAAGAGACTCCACACAGGTTTGGAAAAATAGATTATATTTATCTGTTTAAAATAGGACCAAAACAACATAAATCAGATCAGTAAAAGTCAATATATGCAACTTTAGAAATATTATGATCACAACAGTGCTGGCAAATCACTAATGACTTTTTATTATAATCTGGTTGTCACCACAGTGGTTTATAAAATCATTACGGCGTTGTCTCAATTGGGGTTGTCAGTTATAGTTCTCGTTAGCAAGTTATCCAAGTCCCCCACGTGCGAGTCTGATAGTTCCGACTGGGTTGAGCTAGCAATACGGCCCAGGGTGAAAAAGTGCGGACCGGTAGTTATTAATCTGTATGCCCCACAACCCCCATTAACTTGTTTATACTAGAGCTGCTGGCATCGGGCTCTGGGGCTCCCAAGTACGGTGTCAGCTCCAATGACACTGGTCGTTGCGTCCAGTTTTATGACAGGGGAGCCACAGCCAGAGTGTGAGGTCCATGCTAAGGTTCTCTTCAAAAGCAGCGGCTGTTTCCTTGCAATCCGGGCCACGCTACACACTTTGTTCGGCAGAGGGGCCACGCTGAGGTTCTCTCTACAGGCGGTGGCTGTTTTCTCACAGTCCGGGCTGCAGTGCAATTTATGTTCGACGAAGAGGCAGCGCTAGGGGAATCATCCCTGGGCTCAGCAGCAACGGTCTCCGAGCAGGTCCGGCAGTGCCTCCAATTGGCACACTACCAGGAAATGAGAGGGGTGGCAACTCAGTAAAGCCAGAACCAGGGCAGTGCACAACAAGAAGCACTGGGTGAGACAGGTTGTGAAAGTGCAGGAAGTAACTTCCATAGGTCGCAGAGCTCGGTCTTTCAAGTCCTCAAGAAGTGTTTGGCAGGGAGATCAGGCCAGCAAGCCCTTATGGACACTCTGGGTTCCAGGAAGATTGCCTTTGAGTCCTTGGCTTGCCTGGCACAGTTCAGCAGGCAGCAGGGCAACACAACAGGGTAGAGCAGCAGTCCCAGTGGACAGTCATATCTGGCAGAGTACCGATCCTGGCACACAGCAGTCTTTACTCCAGCAGAGCCCCTTGAGCCCAGAAGTATACAAATTTGAGTGGGTCAGAGACCCCGTAGTTATGATAGGGAGTGTCTTTGATGTGGGGGATGACCTCAAAAGGTTTCTGTGAAGTGCACAGGTCCCCCTTTCAGCTCAGCCCCTGATCCAGACTATCAGTGTGGGGTAATCAGCCACACTGTGTGGGCTTTGGTCACTACCCCATCTTCATTAATGATAAAGTTGGATTTATTATTACTATTTTAGAAATGCCACTGTTAGAAAGTGGGCATTTCTCTACTCTTACTGCCCTGTGTGCCCACAGCCTATCTACACTTGTGCATTCCCTTTAGACACCCACAACACAGGATACTCAACTGCATCTGTATTCATCTGCATACTGATAGGTCTTACTGAGGAGGAGGTTGGGATGGGCTCCCAATCAGTATGCAGATGAATACAGATGCAGTTGAGTATCCTGTGTTGTGGGTGTCTAAAGGGAATGCACAAGTGTAGATAGGCTGTGGGCACACAGGGCAGTAAGAGTAGAGAAATGCCCACTTTCTAACAGTGGCATTTCTAAAATAGTAATAATAAATCCAACTTTATCATTAATGAAGATGTATCATTACTATTCCAATGATACTAAACATGATGCAGCTACTCCTCTCAGATCAGGAATTACAGCTTAAAGGTATTTTAAGGAATTCCTAATGCTGGTCTATGAGAGGGATAATAATGAAAAACAACTTTGGAAGTTTTTATCACCAGGACATAAAAAACTTAAAAGTACATGTCCTGCCTTTTACTTACATGGCACCCTGCCCTATATGCTACCTAGGGCCTACTTTAGAGGTGATGTTTATGTAAGAAAAGGGAGCCTAAGGCTTGGCAAGGGGTTTTAAATGCCAAGTCAGTGGTAGTGAGACTGCACACACAGGCTTTTACAGAGCTACTTGTGTGGGTTGCACAATCAGTGCTGCAGGTCCACTAGTAGCATTTAATTATCAGGCCCTGGGTATATGGTATACCACTTTACAAGGGACTTACATGTAAATTAAATACGCCAATTGTGGATACACCATTGTTACCATGTTTAGAGGAGAAGCACATGTCCTTTAGCACTGGTTAGCAGTGCAAATGTGCTCAGAGTTCTAAGGCCAACAAAAAGATACAGCAGGAGGTAAAGGCAAAACGTCTGGGGTAAGGCGACCCCAAGGATGCCAGTTCTGACACTTGCCCCCCCCCCCCCAGCTGAAAGTAGGGGGAGCTACACAAACTCTAGGGAGTACTCATCACTTTGGCGGCAAAACCTAGATAGAACGTCAGCATTGGCGTGGTCTACCCCAGGTCTGTGTTCCACCCTGAAGTCCATACCTTGTAGGGAAATGGACCACCTCAACAGTGTTTGATGTTTGCCCCTCATTTGCATTAGCCACCTGAGAGGCTTGTGGTCAGTCTGAATCAGGAAGCGAGTGCCAAACCACCTCTGTTCCTGGGGAAGTAACCTCCTAGAGATGAAGGCTACAGGTTGATCTCATTGAGCTGTGACAATACTGCCCCTTCGCCACGCTGTGAGGCATCAGTTTTTACAATGAACTCTTTGGAGAAGTCAGGGGCCTAGAGCACATGAGCTGTGCACATAACTTTCTTCAGGGATTCAAATGCCTTTTGGCATGCCTTGGTCCAAATCACATTCCTGGGCTGCTTCTTAGAAGTCAGCTCAGTCAAGGGGGCAACAATGGTGCCATATCCCTTGACAAACCTATTTTATTCAGTGAGGCTCATGACTGCTCTGGCACCAGTCTGGGTTTTGGGGGACTTCTACGCCATGACAGGTACAATCTTGGCTTGGTGGGGCTGCACCTTACCCCCACCCACCAGGTGCCCCAAGTACACCACTGACCCCTGCCTTACTGGTCTTGATAATCAGGCCTGCACTTCCCAGAGTTGTCCCAGCTGCTACTGAAGACAGCTTTGTCATCCAAGAAGGCAACAGAGAGGGCCTCCAACTCAGCGAGTACCTGGTACACCAGCCTCTGAAGGTGGCAGGAAATTTTTTCAAACCAAATGGCATCACCCTATCCTGATAGTGGTCCTCTGGGGTGGAGAAGGCCGACCCCCTCCTTGGCTACGTCAGGTAGGGCAATCTTCCAATACCCAGAGGTGAGATCAAAGGTACTTAAGTATTTGGCGGCCCCTAATCTGTCAATCAGCTCATCCACCCGAGGCATGGGATGAGCGTTGGTCTTGGTCACAGAACTGAACCCTTTGTAATCGACACAGAACCACAGGGCTGAACCAGGGGCTAGTGGAGGGTTCTATCACCCCCAAATCCAGCATCTTAGCGACCTCGCTCTTGGTGCTGGCCCTCACGTTATCCGACAACCTGTAAGACTTGTGCTTGACAGGGAGGTTGTCCACTGTGTCCACATCATGGGTACACAAGTGGGTAATCCCAGGTATAAGGAAGAAAAGGGAGGAGAACTGTTCCAATATTTGGCGACAGTCCCTCTGCTGTTTAGGAGTCAAGGTCAGGGAAAGGATCACTCCTTCCACAGGTCCATCCTTCTCCTTGGAGACTAAGAGGTCAGGCAGAAGTCCACTCTCCTCCTCATCAGCTCCATCAGTCACCAGCAACATGGTGACATCAGAACCCTCAAAGTGGGGTTTGAGGCGATTGATATGAAGCACCCTGTGGGGTTGCCTGGAAGTCTTAAGATCCACCACATAGGTGGCCTTGCCCTTCTTCTCATAAGGCCAGGTCCAGCGATCCAGTAGGGCCCCAGGTTCCACAAGTTCTATCTCGCACACTCTCGCCCCAGGCTGGAATTCCACAGTGGTTTGGTTGTACAACTTTTTCATTACAGCCTGTTGGGCTTCTAAGTTTTCAGAAGCTTACTTCCACAACTTAGCCATTTGCCTACATAAGACCAGCATGTAGCTCCCTACATCCAGGGGTACTTTCTTGGGAGCTTGCCATTTACCAAGCTAAGAGTTCCCCTCAAAGGGTGCCTGCACACAAGCTTGAAAGAGTTGAAGTCCACTCCCTTGTGTGGCATCTGCCTATAGGTAAACAACAAACAGGGCAAGAGGATATCCTACTTTTTCCTCAGGCAGACTTCTGATCATGCCTTTCAGGGTCTTGTTGAACCTTTCAACAAACCCATTGGTTTGGGGGTGTTAAGGGCTGGAGAACCTGTAAGTTACTCCACACTCTTTCCACAGGGACATGAAGTTGGTGCCCCTGTCATACACCACATCCTTGGTTGTCCTCAGAGGTATGGCTTCTGGGTACTGTCTGGCATGATCCACCACAACCAGGATAAACCTGTGACCAGAAGTAGTCTGGGGATCCATAGGCCCAATAATCTTGATGCCCAGCCTTTCAAAGGGGGTGCTAACAACTGGCAGTGGTTCCAGGGGAGCCTTCAGCTTCTGCCCTGTTTTCCCACTGGCCTGACATGTTACACAGGTCCTACAAAACGATGTGTCTGAGGAGGTCCTCATCTTGGGTCAATAAAAGTGGGAGACAAGCCTAGCAAAGGTCCCGGTCTTGACCCAAGTGTCCTGCCAGAGGTAACTCATGAGCCAGCTCCAGTATGAAGGCCTTGTAGCATTAGAGGAGCACCAGGGTCCATGTTGTCCCATGCACAGGAGCCTTAGGCTCACTGTAAAGGAAATTGTCCTCCCAGTAAATGTAATATCTCCCAGAGACATCACCTGCTGCTTGGGCTTCGGCCTGCTGCCTCATGCCCTCAAGGATTGGACACTCCCTCTGTGCCCTATAGAATTCCTCCTTAGTAGGTCCTCCTTTCACATGCCAGTCAGCAGGCATAGGTAGGTCACTAAGGGAATCTGTGCCCTCCTCAGTGGACTCCAAGATGGCCACCGCAGGTGCCCCATCCTTCTCATTAGGGGTACACTCAAGAGCTGGTTTACCACACCCTCTGCCTTTCCCCTTCTTAGCAGCTGGCTGGGCCATTGTTCCAGGTGCCAGCTCTTCTTGACTCCCCTCTCGGGCAGCCATGGATCTTGTGGTAGCACAGATCCACTCAAGAAACCCCACCATCTCCACATGAACCTTGAGTTCCACCTCCTGCCAGTCAGAAGACTTTAGGTCATTACCTAACAAACAGTCCACAGGCATGGCAAGGCTCACAGCAACCTTCAGAAGTCCTGAACCCCCCCCTCACCCCACCCATTCAAATGGAACCAGGCTCACCGGATAATGACCCTCGCTGTTATCAGCCACCACAACTTTGTGGAATGCATTGGGAATCCAGGCCTTGAAAATCATAAAAATTTTACTAGACCTGCAGGTTGGGTAACTTGAATAATCTATTCGACCTAACTGTAATGTACTTGACTAGGAAACGCATCTCAAATTGTGAGATATTAGGCAAATATTTTATTTTACAGTCAGTTGTTTCTTCACTCTCACATTTGAGTGCACCTTCAAACACTTGAGTTCAGTATTTCTATTGTACAAAAAAAACTATTTTGTTTGATTAAATAGACTAACGTTTGCTCCATGTATAATACGATTCTAGCCCACATATAGGGTAAACATGATCCATGACTTGTCTCTTAGTTTACTAATAGCATTGTTATCAGGGCAGGAGTGTTTCTCGGTTTATGTTTCAACACTCACTTAAAAAAATATATTACTAAAGCATGATGTGGTAGCACACTGTCATTTATAGACACCAAGGGGTCATTACGAGTTTGGCTGTCTCCGGACCGCCGTGTAGGCGGTGGTCGTACTGCCAACGGGCCGCAGTGAAGACCGCCAAATTATGACCATGGCAGTCACCCCAACAGAACACAGTCAAACAACCGCCAGTACCGCCAGTGCAGACATGCCGCCATGGATGGCGGTAGGCAACTTCAGGCTGCCTGGGACCATGTTCCCGCCAAACATATAATGAGGATGCAAACCGACAAGGTTTCCGCTGCGGTTACACCATCATGAAAACCCTGGCGGAAACCAACTCTATGAAAGGAAACACCCACCTTCTGGAACAAATACCTGACTGAAGCCGCCATGGAACCTGAACTGGAAGTCCTCCCACCACTCCTGCTCATACAACTCCGGAAGCAGCGACGAAGACAACAACCATGAGAACACACACCTACCTCACACTGGATGGAAAACCCACTCTACATACGTACACACAACATACACATCCGGAACGGCTTGCGACCGCGACACACATACATAACCACACACCCCTATGCACATACATCAGGTTCCCCCAACGCGGATATTTGGCCTATGTGAAGGCAGACTTCTATGATATGGGACACATCTCTCATGTGATAGGGGCCATAGATGGCACCCATATAACCTTGGTCCCTACCAGTGCAATGTCACGACTACACACAGAGAGGGCTTGGGCCATTATTATGTATACATTTGGATGTGTGTCTCCGTTATGTCACCTGTCATCACAATCTTCCCTGTGGCTGTACCTGTATTGTAAATGGTCCTACCTTTATGCACACAGGTGACTCTGGCTATCCTAACTTTCAGTCAATCAATCAATCAATGCTTGTAGAGCTCAGCTACTCACCCTTAGGGTCTCAAGGCGCTGGGATGAGGTCGAGGGGCCTCATCCAATGAGCAATCAGGGTTGCATGCGCTGGGTGCGGCCCAGGCATGGATGGGTGCAGACGGGTTTGCCTTTGGCGCACTTTCAGCATGCTAGTGGCGCGCCCGCTGAATGTGGCCGCCATTAAAAAGAGCAGGGGGAGGGGGGAGCGATCAGCTGGGAGGCGGGAGGGCGGGAAAGGTGCTTCGCTGGGGGAAAGGAGGGATAGAGGAGAGAGGGGAGAAAGGAAAATGAAATAGAGAAAAACGAGGGATGATAGAAGAAAAAGGCAGAAAACGCAAGAGTGAAAGAGCGATAGAGGGAAAGAAAAGAAAAGGAAATGCTTACTATGATGGCCACTAGACCACCAGGGATGAGGCACAGGGAGGAACCTCTGGGTGGAGAAGGGCCTCGAACTGGGATTTAGGAGAATCCCAGTTCGTCCCAGCAAAGACAGAGGCAGCAGCAGTCAGAGGAGCTGGGGGAGGGGGGGTTGGGGGGTGCAGTAAGCTGGGAGGTGAGTGGGTGGGAAAGGTGCTTCGCGGGGGCAGGAGGGCAGATGTGAAAGGGGAGAAAGGAAAAAGAAATAGAGAAAAATGAGGGATGATAGAAGAAAAAGGCAGAAAACGCAAGAGTGAAAGAGCGACAGAGAGAAAGAAAAGAAAAGGAAATACTTACTGTGATGGCCACTAGACCACCAGGGAAGAGGCGCAGGGACGAGCCAGTGGGTGGAGGAGGGCCTCGAACTGAGAGTCAGGAAACTCCTAGTTCGTCCCAGCAAAGGCAGAGGAGGCAGCAGCCAGAGGAGCTGAGGAGGGCAGCAGACACTGACCAGGAGGTCAGTGCAGCTGCCCTCCTACAGCTCTGTGGCCGCCATTAAGAATGGAAAGGGTGTGGGGGAGCGGTCAGCTGGGAGGCGGGAGGGCGGGAAAGGTACTTCATGGGGGGGGGGGCGGAGGAGAGAGGGGGGCAAGGAAAAAGAAATAGAGAGAAACGAGGGATGATAGAAGAAAAAGGCTGAAAACGCAAGAGTGAAAGAGTGACAAAGAAAAAGACAAGAAAAGGAAATACTTACTGTCATGGACACTAGACCACCAGGGATGAGGCGCAGGGACGAGCCTGCAGGTGGAGAAGGGCCTCGAACTGGGAGTCAGGAGACTCCCAGTTTGTCCCAGCAAAGGCCCTGGCTGCTGACACCAGTGAGGTACCATGCCACGGAAGGGGATCTGCGTTTCAATGAAGCCCACGGCAGGATGAGGCTTGTAATCAAAAGGACATCTGACCTTCTGAAAGCCAGATTCAGGAGCATGGACATATCTGGAGATGCCCTCCTCTATACTCCCCAAAAGGTATGCCAGATCATAGTTGCCTGCTGCATGCTCCACAATCTTGCTCTGAGATGTCCGATACCATTGCTATCTGATGATGATGAGGCAGCTGGACTAGTGGCTGGTGATGCAGACATGGAAAGTGAAGAGAAGGCAGATAAGAATGGTGCAGCTGACTCTAGGACTGAGCTCATCAATCAGTACTTCCAGTGACATACAGGTATGCTGACTGTGTATTAGCAAGTGATGTGTATCCACATTGATAGGTGACAATGCTTGTATGTATTCATGTCTCTATGTGTGTGCTGGAGGAGATGAGTGCTTCAATGTAAGGTAAAGAGTTTACATGTATCTTATCTCACATGAGTACTCACTGGAGGTAGCTAGATTCACACCTCCTATGGACAGACCTGTGTTGAGCTATGTGTCCTGCATTCTCCTGTCCTCATTTCATTCCACCCACTGACTGTGTCATGCAAGGCAATGCTTCTGCTACCTGTGCCCTGAGGCATTCATGCGCATTAGCCATTGGTAACTGTATGCAGAATAGTGTTTAGCACATAACAGATGGCAGTTACAGTAAATTACCATGTTTTCTCTGTGGCTGGGGATGTGGAAATGTCAACTGTTTTGCCCTGCTTTGGAGGCAATCTACACTGGGCAGGACAACTATGTTCGGCATATGTGTTTTGTGTGGCATCATGCCTTCTATCCTGATGTACTCTGTGTCATGTTCTCTTTTGCAGGTTGGATGAGTGAATTTACTGTAGTGTGTGCCTGGACTAGTGACTACCTTACATCTGCCCTGGGACATATCTGTTGTACTGTGTCTCTGCAGAGGATGCCTCCCTCTGCTGTCCATTACACTGCCTGTTGGTTTCGGGGGCCATACCCACATCACAATTGGCTGACAAAACAATTGTACATGTTCAAATAAAGGCACGTATGCTGTTGCTGTGATCAATAGTGTTTATTGTGCATACAGGGATAATGTGAACAATCAAAGGGGCATACAGTGACATATAGGTAATGAATGTGGTCATGGTAGCTGTAATCATCAGAGTAGGTGGCACAGTTGTAGGTAGCACAGTTCCAGTGTCCAGAGGCCATAGGAAAAAGGAGTAATATAATTGAACTGTGAACAGGGTGTCTAAGTGGCACACAAGGGTATACAATCAGGAGAGGTTCACTTCCTGGCACTGGGTTTGGTCTTGGCATCTGCTCCAGCAGGATGTCTGGATGAATGTCCATGTTTGCGGGGGGTTCATCAGTTACAGAGGGGGTGTCAGAGGCCTGTGGTTCCCCTGGCAGGGCCTCTATTCCACTGGCTGTGGCATATGTTAAAGGCACAGATGTGATGTGACTAGTGGAAGGGGCCTAATAGTGGGTGGCTGAAACACGCGGGTGGTGTTGAGGTCCCTGAGCACACCTGCAATGGAGGCCAAGGTGGCATTGTGTGCCTGCCACTGCTGCAGGACTTCCTGGTGGTATTCCCTCTACAGCCTTTGGTTTTCCCCCAACATGTTAATGATTTGGCCCATCCTATCCTGGGATTGTTGGCATGCTCCCAGGACTTGGGAGATAGTTTGCTGGTCAGTTGACTCCCTTGGGTGCCCCGTCCTCTGGCCCACAGGTTCCCTCCCACACCCCTGCCCCAATTTGCCTGTGCTCCTGGCATGGTATGCCCACTCCCAGTGTCACCAGGACCTTCATTGTCTTGGCTGTGAGGAATCAACTCAGGTCCCTGTACTGTGGGGCACACTATTGAATGAACTGTCCTTGGGACACAGATTTGAAGATGAAGGGTTGGCTCTGCTGTTAATGCTACAGTGTGGGGGGAGGGGTAGTTGAGGTGGGAAGGGTAAGGCTGGGAGTGGTGGACTGACCAGGAGTCCCACATGGGCCTGGTAAGTTGTCAATGTCCAGACATTCAGAGGCGTTGTCGTCGCTGGGACCTTCATTCTGAGGAGGGCTGGGTGTCTCTGGCATCCTCTCCATGGTGGCAGTGGCAGGGGTACCTGTGGATGGAGTGGGAGAGTGTTACATGGTGGACGTGTAATTGGTTATCTCTTTGTCTGATGCATACAGTGGTTTGGTATGATTCCCAGCAACAGCATGACAGATGCAGCACTGCAAACATTGTTTGTGGATAGTGACATGTGTACCATCTTCCATTTAGGATTGGTGTCGATCAGGCTAAGTAACTTTTCAGGTCCTGTGTGATGGTACACAACAGGTGTGCCCTGTTTGCTCGTGGTAAATCAGGCTTGCTAGGTATGAGTGGGGATGGCTGTACATTGCAGCATGATGTCCAAGTGGGAGGAAGGTATGTGTGCATACATGGTAACTTGTCCTGTCTGTGCATTTGGTGCGTGGAGTTTACCTTCTATCTTTCTAGGCCATGCTCAGTCCATTTCAGGGTTGTAGATCTGGATAAGTGGCCATTAGGTTTTGTGACAGTGCTGTGGCTGTGTTTGGCCTTGTTTGCCATTGTGTAGTGTAATTGCATTGCTGTCATTGCCATGTAGTGGTCTTCAGTTACAGCATCCGGTTGGTGTAGCTAGTGCAATAGACATACATGCAAGAGATGTGCTGTGGATTGGATATAGCAGGCTTTGTTGTAGATGGGCTAGTGTATTGTGGGAGTCGTAGTGATAGTTATTGGCACTGTTAACCGTGCACGTGCAGGGACTGTATGGGCTTTGGGGCTGGGTGGTGGTGTGGCATTCAGGAGAGGGGTATTAGGTGATTATGTGTGAGATGTAGTGAGAGTTAGAGTGAATTGGGGAGTGTTTGGGAGCTGTGGATGCATGCTGGACAGGATGAATGTGTACCAGAGGAGTAGTAGTTATTTACCAGAGTCCAGTCCTCTGGGTATTCCAGTCAGGCCCTTTGGGTGCAGGATGTCCAAGACCTTCTCCTCCCATGATGTGAACTCTGGGGGAAGATGTGTGGGCCCACCTCCTATCTTCTGCATGGCAATCTGGTGTTGTGATGTCATGGAACGCACCTTTCCCCGTAGGTCGTTCCACCTCTTCCTGATATCCTCCCTTGTGCATGGATGGTTGCCTACTGAGTTGACCCTATCGACAATTCTCTGCCATAACTCCATTTTCCTGGCAATGGAGGTTTGCTGGACCTGTGCTCCAAGCAGTTGTGGCTCTACCCTGACAATTTCATCGACCATGACGCTCAACTCATCGTCTGTGAAGCGTGGATGCTTTTGGCGGAACATTGTGGTGGTTGTGGTGTGGGTGGGTGTTGTGTATATAAGGGTGCAGTATAGTGTGCTTGGTGGGGTGGGGGTGTTTAGTTGTATGTGATGGCGGGTTGTGTTGTTTGTGTGTATTTGTTATGTGTGTATTGTGTTGTTCATGCAGTTGTTTGGTGTGTGCTGAGTGAGATGTGTATGTGTGCCTAAAGTGTAAAGGTGGTTGGTGTGTGTATGGTGTTTAGCCTGCTCTTGGTGTATGCGATTGTCGTTTTGGTAGCAAAGGATTGTGGGTTGTGTGGGGAGGTGTTTTATAGTGTAGTGGGTACGTGTGTCAGGTGTAGGGTTTTCAAACTGGCCAATGTGGTGTTGTATTCTGTCTGAGGTGAGTTTGAGTGCACAGCAATTCACACTGCTAATGGTTTTCTGCCATGGTAATAATGCTGATTTTTGGGTCGTAATGTGGTGGGTGGTAAGTTGTCGGGCTTGGGCTGGTGGTGGGACTGCCTCTTTACCGCCCACCTGTGTCATGGCGGTGTCGGATTTGTGGCTGTTTACTGGTGGTCTCCAGTGTGTGACTCTGAATACGGCGGTCGGATGACCACCAACATGGCTGTCTTTTGACGGCTGCCACCATGGCGGTCTTCCGAATAGACTGACAAAGTCGTAATGAAACCCTGAATTTCCAAGAAATGCCGAAAAACCTTCCCACTAACATTTAGCTTTATTGATGAAACTATATAGTATATTAACAATAATCTGTGAAAATTAGATTTCAAAAACATGTTTATCATTTGCACATCACCAAGTAAAGTGTTCTAATTTGTTTTCACCCTATTCAAATATTTTTTCATCACACATAAGTACAATAAATAGGCTTTCAAAACTACTCACATATATTTTGAAATAATTGTACAGTTGACTTATTTAAATGTGTGTTATGAAAAACCTGACACCATATATGCCTTCCTTTCACACATTTTACAGCAGGTCAGATAGTACACCTTATAAAATCCTGGAGCTTTGTAGCCAGAAGGAAAATAAACAAGCTGATGTTTGACCTCTGTCTTTGAACACAAAGCAAATGTGATAAGAACATGATTTAAAGACATCTTTATTGCTCATTCTGACTGAACAGAACACACCTGTGCTTTGTCAACGCGCCAGAAACAGCAAGAAGTTCTTACAAATAGCTCAGCCTGATAAAATATGACTCACCATAGCGAGTGGGAGAGTAGATTTTTCGAGGCCTGGAATCACCTGATCTGGGGACACCAGCTGACTTATTACCATAGTCATACTATCATACTAGCACGTGTCCCTCAATGCCTCAACACCTTGCACATTGATGGAGACCCATTGCCTAGACTTGGTAGTATTAGATGGCACATGGCTCTTAGGAACCATCTTGCTGTCACCCAGAGACACTAGAGTAACCCCACTAACCCTCCCCCCATTAACTGGGACAAACTCCTCCCCCAGCACTATGCTAGATAACCCTGGGTTCTTACCTCCAGTGGGAGGGCATGCTCTTTTTGGGCAGTTGAGGTCCCCCTGGTAATGTCCATACTCACCGCACTCATAGCACTTGGGCGTTTTGGGATGCTGACTTTTGTCAAGGTAGTTTGATTTCTAGTGGCCAGATTGGGAATATGAACCAAGCCCTTCCCCTGCTGAGTTGTTTTGGAGTTCTTTAGAGACCTACTTCTTTTTATCTCCTCCTTTTTATTCTGGTGGGAACCCTGACCATCCTTTTGGGAGTCCCCACGAGATACCTTTCTGGACACTCTGGTGCTGACTCAGATGTGCGCCTCTTCAGCAAACCTCCTAGGATCAGTTAGCTTGCCTTCTACCAGGTGTTGGCGTGGCTCTGTAAAACAACTATTAAGCTCCTTCAAAAACAAGTTGCACAACCCATCAATATCATTCACATTGCTCCCCTTCACCCAGCCCTTTAGTGCCTTACCAGCGTAATCTAGAAAGTCGACCAAGGTTTGTGTTTTGAGTTTGTAAATGGTCCTGACCTTTTGCCTATATCTTTCAGGTGTTAGACCAAACTTCTCGACTGAGATGGCTTTTATAGCAGGGTAGTTGGGATGGTCCTCTACCTCTAAAGTAAGAACAATGTCACTCCACACCGGTGCCATGTACCATTAAAGACTACCTCCCCATACCTCCTCTGGGACCCTGTGCATTCTTAAATCCACTTCATAGGCTGCTAGACACTTATCCAAGTCATACCCCACACTGAAAATGGGCATCACATCTTCTGGGATGTGGATTTTAGATTTACTTGAAAACACTGCAGGTATGCTGCCACCATTTCCATTGCATGGGCCCTTCTTCCAGGGCTCTTATGTCCAGCACTCTCAGACTGAGCTCATGGGCAAACTTCTTCTGAAGAGGCAATTTTGTTTCCTCACATGCCTGTTCCAATCTAGCAGGCTCCAGCCTGAGTTTTCTTTCCTCCCTCATGTCTGCCAGCTCCTCCGGTGACAGGTTGCTGGAAGAAACACTGCTCCCTGGTCTGGAAAACACTCTTGTTCCTGGCAAACTGTTGGCCCTTTCCACAGGTGGTTTCCCTTCCCATGGGAATCCAGAATCAGGTCATCCTCCTCCATAGGAATTTCCTGCTCCTCCTCTAGTATATCTTTCCCTGCAACCTGGGCCTCCTCCCAGACCCTCAAAGCCTTCTGTAGTTCCACTTTCCTGATAAAACCCCTTGTAAAGACTTGAAAGTCCTTGCAGAAATCCTTCAGCTTTTGCACAGTGTAAGACTCTAACAATGCTTAGCTCAAAGACAATTCCTGCAGGTGCAGGTGTGGCTTTTCCAGAGCGAGACATAATTTAGCAAACAAAATCCAAAAAGGCCAATTTAGAGAGAATTGAAAAAAAAGCAATGATCTCAAATTACTACAACTTTGTGTAATAATCTGGTTGTCACCACAGTGGTTTATAAAATCCCTACGGCATTGTCTAAATTGGGGTTATCAGTTATAGGGCTTGTTAGCAAGTTATTGAAGTCCCCAACATGTGAGTCTGGTTGCTCAGACTGGGTTGAGGTATCAATATGGCACAGGTGAAGAAGTACGGACTGGTAGTTGCTACCCCATATGCCCCACGACCTCAGTACCTTGTTTATTCTAGAGCTGTTGGCGTGGGGCGCTGTGGCTCTGATGTTCAGTGTCAGCTCCAATGACACTGGTTGTTGCGTCCGCTCGGACAAGGGAGGAGCCACAGCCAGAGTGTTGGGGCTGCGCTAAGGTTCTCCTTATGAGCGGTGGCTATTTCCTTGCAATCCGGGCTGCTCTACACACTTCGTTTGGGGAAGAGGCTCCGCTGGTATGTGCCTTTCCTAAGCTAAAAGTGAACAGCACCCACAAGCGGCTGGGGCAGGGACCCGATTAGGTTTGATTGCAATATGCTTCCTTTGATGTGTGACTACAAGGGGCAGCCCCCCCTTCCCCAGACCAGGGGCAACCTGCCCTTATCTTGTAGGGCATCCCCATAGTGAGCTATCTCTCAGGTAGGCACAGATTGTATTATAGTGGTGTCGTTCACTTTTAGCCTAGGAAAGGCACATACCCTGTATATAGGAGGGATCCCAGGCCCTGATGAATGCCCCAGACCAAGTTGGCTAGACAAGCAGGCACAAACATGTTGGCCATTAGGACTAAGGTGATGTAGGAAAGTACCATCTTACTTGGCATGTTACCCCCAATTTCTGCCTGTTTGTCAGTGTGTTTTGCCTGTCTCACTTGGATCCTGCTAGCCAGGAACCCAGTGCTCATATTTTGTGGCCTATATGTGTTGTCAGTATGCTTGACTGTGTCACTGAAGTTCTGCTAACCAGAACTCCAGTGCTTATGCTCTCTCTACTTACTTAATTTGTCACTACAGTTTACTGACTCCTTGTTCCAATTCTGATTGGCACACTGGACCCCTCCCTTATAAGTCCCTAGTATATGGTACCTAGGTACCCAGGAAATTGGGGTTCCAGGAGATCCTTATGGGCTGCAGCATTTCTTTTGCCACACATAAGGAGCTCATACAAACCTTTCATCAGGACTGCCACTGCCGCCTGAGTGAAATAGTGCACACACTATTTCACAGCCATTTTACACTGCACTAAGGCCCTCATTACAGCTCTGGCGGTAAGTGCCGCTTACCGCCATGCTGACTGCCGCCAACATACCGTGACTGCAGCGGTGTACCGATATGGGTATTATGACCCACACAGAGAAATCCGCCACTATACAGACACCCAGACAAGTCCGCCAGACTAAATGTCAGTAAAAACTGGCGGTGCCAAAACCCACACCATTACACCAATAGAAATACGCCTACAGCATCATGACCCACGAATCACCGCGGCGGTCATTCAACCGCGGTAAACCATTGGCGGTACACACAGCCGCGCTTAAAATACACACACACATACAAAACAACACCTCATTGGACAATTCAAAATACAAACACCTGGCACACATACACAAACCACACCTACACACCCATACCAATGTAAAACACACACCCACATTACCCAGAATCCTTTACGACCCAAACATTTTGGCAAGTGAGAGAGAGACAAGCCAGGAGCACACACTGAATCAGAGCCACAAAACACCATCACCCATACACCATCCACGTACCGCACAGCACACACCCTAACACATCACCCCACACACACTCACACATACCACTCACACTACACCCATGGCACCAAAAAGACACCCCAGGTTCTCAGAGGAGGAGCTAAGGGTCATGGTGGAGGAAATCATCCGGGTAGAGCCACAGCTATTGGGATCACAGGTGCAGCAGACGTCCATGCTAGGAAGATGGAGCTATGGTGGAGAGTCATGGACAGGGTCAACGTCGTGGGACAGCACCCCAGAACAAGGCATGATATCAGGAAGAGGTAGAACGACCTACGGGGGAACGTGCGTTCCGTGGTAGCAAGACACCAGGTAGCTGTACAGAGGACTGGCAGTTGGCCCCCACCTCCTCCCCCACAACTAATAACATGGGAGGAGCAAGTCTTGGTGATCATGCATCCTGAGGGCCTGGCAGGAGTAGCAGGAGGACTGGACTCTGGTAAGTAAAATCTTTACTACTTTATCCCCCACCTTACCTGCATACCATCACATACCCCATCCTTACCCTCACTCCCATCACTCCATCACCTCACATATACCCCACCATCACAACCCACCCATCCCAATACGAAGCCCTGCAGCAACACCAATGCATGGACCCCAATACAGACCTGCATGGACACCCATCACCAAAGCATGCACACTAGTGACAATCACTTAGCCAAACCAAGCTCTACTCACACAAGCTAAAGCTGCCTTGATAATAACAACCATAAAGGGAAACCTATCCATGCACAGGGTGGCACACGCCAATACAATAACACTGCATTTACATCCCCACAGGACCCCCACTCAAAGTCACCGGAAGGGAGGTGCCAGCCACATCCCGTCCCACCCCACAGTGATGACAGCAGCTCTGCAAGCCT
This sequence comes from Pleurodeles waltl, assembly GCF_031143425.1. Taxonomy (NCBI): domain Eukaryota; kingdom Metazoa; phylum Chordata; class Amphibia; order Caudata; family Salamandridae; genus Pleurodeles; species Pleurodeles waltl. The sequence goes on along the minus strand of NC_090445.1, from coordinate 1,553,826,699 downwards.
GGATCACGATGACCAACCTGGCCCATCATGGACCTCGGGACAGTCCAAATCCACCACAGAGCCTCTCCCCTCAGGAAACACCAGCACAGCACCCACCCAGCTGGCCCATCCCTCTGTCCCCAGGACCCATCAATCAGCAGTGTGTCCACCACTACAGGGACCCCTGGCAATCCCACAAAGCCAGGACGATCAGGGACCTGGGGTCAGTGGCGGTGGTCACACGGTTCAGGGGACAGAGGCACAGAACAACAGGGAAGGTGGGAGGACTGCTGTGCGACAGGGGGAGGACAGGCCCAGGGAACCCACTCTCCACGAGGCACTATTGAACATCATGGGAGCATACCACCATTCCCAGGAGACCATGGGCACAGTACTGGCCAAGTTGCAGGAGACCCAGCGGCTGCAGGAGGGACAATACCTGGGGATCAGGGAGGACCTGAGGGAAATCCACACCACTCTGGTCACCATTGCAGGGGTGCTGGCAGACATGGCCAACATCATGAGGGAGGCAGTGGCACACCAAAGGGCCCCTGACACTAGCCAAACCGAAGAACAACCCTCCACCTATGCCGGCACTAGTGGACAGGAGGCCCCGCCACAGCAACAACAGGCCACCAGCACCCCATCCCCTGCAAAAGGAAAACCACCCCGCAAATGGTCCCTGCAATCCAGGCAGAAGCCAGAGAACAATGCCAAGACCCCGCCAGGAAATTTGACTCTCCTGATTGTCACCCTCTGTCCCACTCTGTCACCCTGTCCACCTTGAGCTGCCATTGCTCCACTTCCTATGCCACCTTGGACAATGCACCTGTGATACAAATAGAATGGACTCTACCCTGGACTTTCCTCCATCAGCAACCCAGCCAATTTCAATACCCCCTACACTTATTAGCACATAAATAAACACCCTTGGAACAAATTCAAGTTTTGAGTCTGTGAATTCTATGACAAATGTATTACCTTCGCAAACTGTAAACATTGCAAATCAAATGTACTGTAATACTTACATTGGTATGACCTGCAGTGGACAGCAGTAAACACACCAGGAGCCAGAGTGGGGCACAGAGATCTGCAAATAGAGATGCGAAAGGGTACAGTAAGTGGCCAAAGAAATAGGGAAATCAGGCTGCCATGTCCAATGTCAAACACAAAACTGCAATGGAATGTGAAGTTACAGTGTCTTACCTGTGTGTCACTGGAAGTACTGTTGAATGAGTGTACTTCTGTTGTCCACATCTTCTTCCTCTGCCTCCTCTTCATCACTGTCCACAGCCTCCACTGCTGCCACACGACAATCCCCAGGCTCATCCTCCTGCAGAAAAGGCACCTGGCAGCTCCAGGCCAGGTTGTGCAACATGTACATGCAACAATGATCTGGCACACCTTCTGGGGTGAGTAGTACAGGGATCCTGTCAGATGGAGGCACCGGAATCTGGCCTTCAGGAGGCCAAAGGTTCTCTCAATGATCCTCCTTGTTCGCCCATGTGCCTCATTGTAACGTTCCTCTGCCCTTGTCCTGGCATTCCTTACTGGGGTCAGTGGCAATGAGAGGTTGGGTAAACCAGAGTCATCTGCAAATATTTGAGGGATACCTGTTAGCCACACTCTCACCCTTAGGGCCAAACCCACACACATATACCTGAGGGGTCCTGGGAGGAGTGCTGCATGTATGGTGGGGAATGTATGTGTGTAAGGGGATGGGAGGGATATGGTGGGCCATGAGTAATAAAGTCCGGACGATATGAATAATCCCTTTTCTGCTGTATTTTTTCTGCAGGTCAGCACCCATCAGAAAAAAGGTATTTGGCGAGCCAATGCCAAGGAGGTGTGGACCCTGAGGGTCTTTGACAGGCAGCGCACCCACTGCCGCAAACGGTTGGAGGACCTGCGCCGCTGGGCAAGGAAGACGGCAGAGGCCCAGCTGAGGCTGACCTCCCAACGAGGAAGGGGTGCCCGTCGTACCCTTACCCCCCTGATGTTCCGCATCCTGGCGGTGGCTTATTCGGAGTTGGATGGGTGAGTACAGAATCAGAATCATGACTTTGCGCGTGTTAAAGTTTTACTTGGGTGGGGGATGTGTGCTGTGGGTGCCCCTAGGCCAGGGAGAACATGGCAGGGTATGTTTAATGATGGGCAAGATCAGATGCACTCCAACCCCAATAGTGTTAGTGGGCATCTACTACTGGGCAGGGTCCTGTGGGTTTCAAGTGTGCAGCTAATGGCGTTAGGCATTGGCCCCCATGGGCTGGTGACTAGCATTGTAACTGGTAGTGCATGGCCTAGTGCATAGGGCTGATCCCTGTGTGTTGTGTACGCCAACGGTAGTGTTGTTGCTGGCATTGACCAAGTGTATCCTCTGTATCTCCCCCCTTCTTGTTTTGTCACCCTGTTATTTTGTGCATTAGCATCATCTGACGGATGAGCAGAGGCACCGGCGACGGAGGGAGTTGCATACCACATGGGGCTGGAGGCCGAATCCACTGACGGTGAGGGCACCAGTGGGACGGAGGGCAAGGGGAGCACCACGATGGAGACAGTAGGAGACACTACCGACAGCCACTTCTCCCCCGATGGAAGCTCCCTGGCGGTGGCAGACATCTCTGTGCCCTCCCCAACAACAGGTACAGCCACCCCCGTACCAGCACCGCCCTCCCTGCAGCCCCTCAGCGTATTTTCTGTGCCCGCTAATCCAGGAGGGTGGGTATCTCCTTCTTCCCAGGCACCACAGGCCCTGCCCCAGTCAGCCCTGCTGCCCTCAGTGAGGAGGCTATTGACCTCCTGAGATCCCTCTCTGTTGGGCAGTCAACCATACTGAATGCCATCCAGGGTGTAGCAGGGCATTTGCAACAAACAAATGCATACCTGGAGGGCATTCACTCTGGCGTGGCAGCCCAACAGAGAGCATTCCAGGCTCTGGCCTCTGCACTGATGGCAGCCTTTGTCCCTGTCTCCAGCCTCCCCCCTCCAACTTCCTCTACCCAGTCCCAATCCCCTCAACCCCACCCTATCCCAAGCACACCTTCAGACCAGCATTCACCCAAATCAACACAGACAAGTGGCTCAGTCAAACACAAGCAACACACTTCATCTCACAGGCACTCACACAAGCACAATCCACATGCAGACACACCAATATCCACTGCCTCCAATGTGTCCCCCTCCTCCTCCTCCTCCTCGTCGTTGTCTACCCCCCTCCCAGTAGCATCTCCACTAACACCTGCATGCACTACTTCCTCATCCACTACCTCCATCAGCAGCACGCCTATCACTACACGCCCCTCACTGGCAGTCACCACCCCCACATCCATGCACACGTCCCCTGTATCCTCTCCCACTGTGTCTATGACCCCTCCTCCCAAAGTACACAAAGCAAGCACACACACACACCCAACAGGCATCCACCTCACAACAGCATCCAGCCCATGCACCTGCACCCAAACACAGCAGGCTGACACCTCCTACAACCACTCCCTCTTCCTCCACTCCCAAACCTTCACCCTCTTCCCACCCCAGTGTCCCTAAGAAGCTTTTCGTTGCCACCCCTGACCTATTCCCTACCACTCTCCCCCCGCCCCCTGTCCTTCACCTCGGGCCACGGTCGCCAGAACCCAGCCCAGCACCTCAGGCTCCCAGTCCACAGTCACTGTAGTTTCTGCAACTGTGAGAGGTTCCAAGGAGGCACCGATCAGCCCAGCCAGTATGCCACCAACACCTGCCAAGGCCAAGAAGGGTCTGCCACCTGGCAAGGGCGAGAAGGTGACAGCAGCCAGCAAGGGGAAGGAGGCACAACCAGCCAGCACGGCCAAGTCAAAGACTCCAGCTGGCAGAAGCAAGGAGGCACCATGTATTGCTACATGCACTACGTGCAAGGTGAACAGTGGTGCAGGGTATGGACCATTGGCCTCTGCTTCCATTTTACATTGGTTCACCACTCCATTTTGCCGAGTCTGGTTCTGTGTGTACAGCACTGTTCTGTGTTTTTCCACAAGCTTCGGCAAGCTGCAGGGTGGGGTGTTTTTCTGCTCAACTTCGCTCCATCTGCCTGATACGAAGGGCGCTATTTACATTCCACGAGCTATCAGTTAGGACAACAGGGGGATGTGCCTGTACTCAAGGAGGAATGCAAGCTTCACCTTGGAGCCCTCTTCTGGGAACCTGGCCCGTTCCGAGGAGACGTCTCGAAGGGTGAACAAGGTACCGCTGATTGCACAATTTGTAAAGGAGGGGGTCTTTTCCTAGAAAAGACTCCTGGGCGTTAGTAAATACTATAATGGCCAGGAGCCTTGATGGACTGGTTGAGGAACTCTCTTCTGGGTTGGACGCAACGCCAGGAGGACTGATTGTCCCGAAGGAGACTCCCTGAGCCAGTCAATTTGGGTTCCCTGGCTTTGTGTGCGGCGGAGGGATTCAGAATCTCTTTTCGGTGAAGCCTTTCAATTTCTAAGCATTGAAGCATAATGTGTGTGCGTGTGTAATATGCACTTATTCTTGCAGTTATCTTCGTGTTATTTTTCATGATATCACAGAGTGTTTATAGTCTCACAGTTATTCTCATGTTATTTTTCATGATATATTATAGTATGGTCAGTTTTGCTATATGAGAACTTGCCCCATAAATAAACTTGATTATTCTACTTACTAAGGTGTGTGAGAGTGATTGTTTCACATTGTGCCCTAAACTATCCTGAGGTGCATAGTTCTGGTATTCTGAAGAGTGAAGCAACACAATTTGGCGTAGTCGGCAGGATTCGAACCTGCGCGGGGAAACGTGGTTCCCATGAAAATAGGGGCACCCCCAAAGAGAGAATACACTGTCTTGATTGTGCCCATTCCGAAGTACATTATTGGGATTGACATTTTGAAAGGGATGACCCTACATTTGGAAGATGAATGTTATCAATTTGGTTCCAAAAGATTTATGTCAATAGCCGCCGCGAGGGGGGGTCTGTTGAAGATTCCTCCAGTAACACTTCCCCAAGCCAATAAGGTGATTCAAATGAAACAGTACAGAATACCAGGAGGACATGAAGAGATTAGCCAGACTATACATGACTTACTGGAGGCAAGGGTAATAATTCCCATCACCACTGCGTGGAATAATGCCCTCTGGCCTGTTCGCAAAAGTGATAACAGTTGGAGGATTTGCATTGATTATCGCCAGTTGAATAAATATACCCCTCCTCTAACTGCGGCAGTCCCAGACACCATTACCTTGATTGAAAACATACAGAAACACAGTGGGACTTGGTATGCCACAATTGACATTGCCAATGCGTTCTTCACCATACCAATAGCCACTGAGAGCCAGCCCCAGCTGGCATTCCAGTGGGCGGGGTGCCAGTACACCTTCTGTAGATTGTCCATGGGGTACTTACATAGCCCCACTATCTGTCACTGGCTGGTGGCAGAGCATTTGGATGAAGTACCAGTGGTTCCCAGAGTGCAAATTTCCCACTACATAGATGACGTGATGATGCAGGGAGAGACACAAGAACAGGTGCAGATTCATCTAGACAGGGTGGTTGAACATTTGCAGAATAAAGGGTGGGAGATTAACCCAGAGAAAGTGCAGGGACCGTCTCAGAGCGTGAAATTTTTGGGCATTCAGTGGAATCAGGGACACAGAGAAGTGTTGCCAAAAGGGAAACAAAAGATTAAAGAATTTGCAGTGCTGCGAAATCGGAAGGAAGCCCAGAGTTATTGGACTATTCGGGTATTGGAGACAGCACATACCCCATTTGTCTCAGATTTTGGCCCCATTGTACAAAGTTACACGAAAGAAGAATGCGTTTGAATGGGGAGAGCAGGAGCAGCGCGCGTTTGAATTGGCGAAAGACGCCATTCAGCATACTTTGGATTTGTGGCTGATTCGGGAGGGAGACATCGAGCTGAATGTGACAGTCCAGGGGCAGCATGCTAACTGGAGCTTATGGCAAAAACAAGGAAGAAATAGAGGGCCCCTGGGATTTTGGACAAAGAAGTTACCCGAGGCAGGAGAGCGGTACATTCCCTTTGAGAAGCAGCTGCTGGCCTGCTATTGGGCTCTGGTTGATACCGAGCAAATTACATTTGGACATAATGAGGGTCATTCTGACCCTGGCGGCCGGTGGCCGCCAGGGCCACCGACCACGGGAGCACCGCCGACAGGCTGGCGGTGCTCCAATGAGCATTCTGACCGCGGCGGTTCAGCCGCGGTCAGAAGCGGAAAGTCAGCGGTCTCCCGCTGACTTTCCGCTGCTCATTGGAATCCTCCATGGCTGCGGAGCGCGCTCCGCAGCCATGAGGATTCTGACCCCCCCTACCGCCATCCAGTTCATGGCGGGAAAGCCGCCATGAACAGGATGGCGGTAGGGGGGGTCGCGGGGCCCCTGGGGGCCCCTGCCGTGCCCATGCCAATGGCATGGGCACGGCAGGGGCCCCCGTAAGAGGGCCCCAAAATGTATTTCACTGTCTGCCTTGCAGACAGTGAAATACGCGACGGGTGCAGTAGCACCCGTCGCACCTTCCCACTCCGCCGGCTCGATTACGAGCCGGCATCCTCGTGGGAAGGTCGTTTTCCCCTGGGCTGGCGGGCGGTTTAACTGGAACCGCCCGCCAGCCCAGGGGAAAACTCGTAATACCCGCCGCGGTCTTTTGACCGCGGCGCGGTAATTTGGAGGGCGGGATCCTGGCGGGCGGCCTCCGCCGCCCGCCAGGGTCATAATGAGGCCCAATGTGATTTTAAGACCTGAAATCCCCAACATGCAGTGGGTGATGAGTTCTCCTAAAACTCACAGAATTGGGCATGCGCAGGAAGCCAGCATTATAAAATGGAAATGGTATGTCCAGGACAGGGCACGAGCGGGTCCAAAAGGAACCGCCGTTTTGCATGAGCAGGTAGCGCCGGCTCCCGTGGAGAATTCAGAAATGTTGCACGATGTACCTTCGGTGTGTGAATCTCCGGTAGGGTGGGGCCAGCCGTTCGCAGACTTGTCTGCAGATGATAAAAAACATGTGTGGTTCACAGATGGCTCAGCAAAATATGTTGGAGCGAAAAGGCACTGGAAAGCAGTGTCCTATAATCCTGTTACAAAGAAGCTTTTAACAATTACAGGACAGGCAAGAAGTAGCCAGTTTGCAGAGCTTTACGCCGTGTATCAAGCTTTGAAACAAGAGCTACCCGGAAAATTTATACAGATTCCTGGTCTACCGCCAATGGGTTAGCTACTTGGCTTCCCACGTGGCATGCACATCATTACAAAATCCATAACAAAGAGGTATGGGAGAAGGAGGTATGGCAGGAGATCTGGGAAATGTTACCTTAAAGCACCGTGACTGTCTATCATGTGGACACCCACTGTCCAACTGATTCATTAGACCGATGGTTCAATTGTCTTGCAGACAATCGAGCCAAGATTCAAGAGGCTGAAGTGGAGGCGCAGAATTCTGATTTGGTGGGAATGGCTAAATGTGCACACCAGAAATGCAGACATCTTGGAGAAAAAGCTACTCACAGGTGGGCAGAGATTAGAGGGATGCATCTTCCCCTAGATTTAATTAAAACAGCAATCATTGAATGTCCCATTTGTCAGCATACACAGCACAGACCGGTCCACAGGTGGTGAGAGGCCAGATAGGCAGAGGTAAATTGCCAGGACAGATATGGCAGATTGAATACATTGGACTAATGCTAGCGAGCAGAGGGTGTCAGTATGCCTGCACAGTGGTGGATACTTACTCTGGTTATCTCATAGCCTTTCCCTGCAAGCGCGCAACTCAGCAGAGCACCCTTAAAACATTAGATCTGTTGATTCTGTACTATGGAGTGCTGCTCCAAATTCAAAGTGATAACACCAGCCACTTCAAGGGCAGACTAGTGCAGGACTATTGTGCACAACACAACATTGAGTGGATTTTTCACATACCTTACTACCCACAAGCAGCGGGACTGATTGAGAGAATGAATGGGTTGTTGAAAGAACAATTGCGCAAACTGTCTGATGGTACACTGAAGGGGTGGAGGGATAATTTGTATGATGCTTTTCAAATTCTGAACAACCGACCCTTTATGAATGCCGAGACACCTCTCATGAGAATGCTCACACCTGCTTTACAAATGAATCCATTTACAGCAAGCAATACCATTTTGTATTGGGAAACAGCTCCAGGAGCTTTGACCCCATATCGAGCTACACCAGAATCTGCAGGACGTGACCTGCATGCTTTACACATGCATCAATTGAAGCCTAGAGACATCACTCTGATTGAAACAGGGGTTGGAATTCAGATTCCCCCTGAGCATTATGGTCTAATCGCCCCTCGATCTGGGCTTGCCCTGAGAGGCATCCAAATTTTAGGAGGCGTGATAGATGCAGACTGCCAGGGCGAGCTGAAAGTCATTCTCTTGAACAGTGGTGACACAGAGCTAGTGGTGCAACCCGGTGATCGCGTTGCCCAAATTGTCATCATGCCGGTTTATGGAGGTGTTGTCAAGAAGGGGAGTGCCCCAGCCCTTCTCACTGTAAGAGACTGTAAGAGACAAAGGAGTGTTCGGATCTACTGACAAGAACCCAGGGGCCAAAGTGTGGATTGAATCCCCAAATAACCCTCCTCAACCCGCTGATGTCATCGCCACTGGACCAGACAATGTCCTGGTAGTTATGCGACCTGGTCAAGGCAAATGGGAACATGTTCCCGCTGACAAATGCTATTTGTGAGAATGATAATACGTGTTTTGTCTTTTGCTCTTTTCAGATCATCCTGTGGGGTGCCTGTGCGATGAGTGTGGTGTATGGAGCCCTTTCAGGAGGCTCCACCGGGGAGCAGGAGGGGCTCATAGCCCAATGATTCAATCGTCAGCCGCAGATGCCGACCCTATTACATCAACCGAACAATGTTTGGATTCATCTGGCGCAGGAAGTGCTGAATGTATCTCACTTCTGTATGAGTAACATGCGAAGCGTTCAAGATCTGATTACCACGTGTCTAGTGGCGATGCCCACTCCTGCTGCGGTATTATTGCACATCTTTAACAATACAAACCAAGATGGAATGGTGGATGTGAGTGACGTTCGCACCCATCTGTTACTCTATGAGTACTGCCGTCATTGCCCGGAGGTGGGCAGGCGGTTGTGGAGGAACATGACATCCATACTCACGTTTAACATCTCAAATGGAGATGTGTGATACTCATTGACCTGTGATCCTATAAAAATAGGTAAATGTGCTCAGCTTAAACTGGAGAAAAGAGACAAAAACTTAACTGCTGCACAACAGACATTGTGCTACTCACGAAATGTATTTCATTAGAAGAACTGGTTGACAACAGAAAACCTAATTTATTGCCGCACTTTCCTATAGTATGGGGTATTGTACTGGTGCTCAATACATTCTAGACATGCCTGTTGTCAAGCATGTGTACGGAACAAGAAAACTTGTACCAGCAAAATATATTTCTATCTCAAGTGAGAATGGAGCACACGCGAAAAGTATTCATAAATTATCAGTTATGTTCATGGATCCTGAAGTTGTATTAGAGAACTGAAGCAACAAGCATAGTGTGATCAGATGTGACATCAGTATGATATGTGATAATTTCAAAGAATGCATTATTCAATTAACAAATTTAATACAAATAATACAAATGTAGCGTAATTTCATGAAGAGGTGTACAGAAATTGTAACAAAGCTATAGTAATACAACACAAAACTAGTGTTACATAAAGACTTAGCAGTATTTTTTCACACATTGCATGGTTAAATCAAAGGCAAAACAATTCATCTCTAAGACACTTAGGGGGTCATTACAACATTGGCGGTAAAAGGCGCTTACCGCCGTGCAGAAGACCGCCAATACACCGCCGCGGCCGCGGTAGTCAGCCACAGCTATTATGACACACATTTCGGAATCCGCCGAAATTCAGACACCCACACAACTCCGCCACACCAAAGGTCAGTGTTAAACTGGCGAAAACAAAACCTCCACGCCAACAGAAACACGCCCATGCTATTACAACCCACGAATCCACGCGGCAGTTTTTCAACCGCGGTATTCCATTGGCGGTACACACCGCCGCGCTCAAAATACACACATCTCCAAAACACCGCCACATTGGACAATTCCAAATACACACACCTGATACACATACACACACCACTCCCACACACCCAACACAATATAAAACACACACCCACAAACCCCTACGACCAGAATCACAGAGAGAAGGCCAGAGAGACAGCACAGCCAAGACAACACCACCATGCAGAGGCACACAACACCATCACCCACACCACATCCACGCACAAAGCACCACACACCACTACACATCACCAAACACATCAACACTCACACCGCCACACACATCACACACACCACCCCATGTCATGCCAAAGACACCCCCACTTCTCCGAGGAGGAGCTCAGGGTCATGGTGGAGGAAATCATCCGGGTAGAGCCACAGCTATTTGGCTCACAGGTACAGCACACCTCCATAGCCAGGAAGATGGAGCTATGGCGAAGAATCGTGGACAGGGTTAACGCCGTGGGACAGCACCCAAGAAATAGGGAGGACATCAGGAAGAGGTGGAATGACCTACGGGGGAAGGTGCGTTCAACGGTCTCCAGGCACAACATCGCGGTTCAGCGGACTGGCGGCGGACCCCCACCTCTTCCCCCACAACTAACAACATGGGATGAGCAAGTCTTGACCATCATGCATCCTGAGGGCCTCGGAGTCAGTGGAGGATGGGACACTGGTAAGTCAAATCTTAACTATCATATCCCCCACCCTACCTGCATGCTCTCACACACCCCCACCCTCACCCCCTCCCCTATCACTACAACTCCTCACTAATGTACTCATAACACAAACCACCCATCCCAACACCAAGCCCTGCATGACACAACTAAGCATGGACACCCAGCACTAAAGCATGCCCACTGCACATACCCATACAACCCCCTAAACCACCATCACACAAGCTCCCACACAGGAATGCTTGCACTGGGCTACACGCTCACCCACCCATTGCACACCATTACACACACACATGCAATAATCATGCTCTTATGCCCCTGCAGGAACCCGAAGGACCGTCACCACACCAGAGGGTCCAGACAACACCACTCCACCCCCAGAAGAGGCCCACAGTGACGATAGCAGTTCTGCCCTACTGGATCCTGATGACCAGCCCGGACCATCGTGGGCCTCAGGACAGTCGGTTCCCCTTGCACAGGCACAGCCCAACACCGACCTTCCACCCTCTGGTAACACCAGCACAGCACCCACCCAGCGGGCCCAAACCTCCGTACCCAGGACAGGTCAATCAGCAGTGTGTCCACCACTACAGGGAACCCAGGAGAACCCAACAACAACAGGGACCAGGGGGTAGTGGTAGTGGGCACACGGTCCAGGGGACGGAGGCACAGGAACACAGGGGAACTGGGAGGGCTGCTGTGCGACAGGGGGCGGACAGGCCAAGGGAACCCACTCTCCACGAGGCCCTATCCTCCATCATGGGAGCATACCACCACTCCCAGGAGACGATGGCGACGGTCCTGGACAAGTTGCAGGAGACCCTGCGCCTGCAGGAGGAACAGTATTTGGGCTTCAGGGAGGAGCTCAGGACCATCAGCTCCGCCCTGGACACCATCGTAGGGGTGCTGAAGGACATACAGCAGACCTTGAGGGACACTGTGGCACTCCAAGGGGCCCCTGACACTAGCCAGGACGATTAAGTGCCCACCACCTCCGCCGGCGCTAGTGGACAGGATGCCCCGCCACAGGACCACCACACCAGCACCCCACCCCCTGCAGACGGACAACCACCACGCAAGCGGTCCCTGAGACCCAGGAAGAGGACAGAGCAAGATGGCAAGTCCCCCGCCAGGAAATGAGACCACCCTGTTTGTCCTCCCACTGTCCTACTTTGTTACCCTGTCCATACTTAAACTGCCCCAGCTCCACTTCCTATGCCCAGATGGGCAGTGCACCTGTGAGACTAATAGACTGGACTCTGCCATGGACATTCCTCCGCCATCACCCATCCTCATTTTACCACCCCCTCCCATTTCTGAGCGCTTCAATAAACACCCTTGAAACACAAAACAATCTGGAGTCAGTCTGTGATTTAGTAAATATGTATTATCAATGACATGGTCATAATGCGTTTCCTATTGTAAAGCTAACATACCTATGTCACACATCACAAGTCCTTGAAGGATGCAAGCAGATGACACGTTCGTAACCACACCTGTGAAACCGTAATGGAAAGGTACAACTCAGTTACCAAATACTGGTTGAAATCGACAGACAGGATAGAGGTAGACGTGTGAAAGTTAATGTAATGGTAAAAATGAAAATGTTCTCACCTGTGTGTCACTGGAAATATTGCTGTATGACTGACTTCCTGTTGTCGTTGTCTTCTTCCTCAGCTTCCTCCTCATCACTGTCCACAGGCTCCACAGCTGCCACAACACCGCCATCTGGACCATCCTCCTGCAGAAAAGGCACCTGGCGTCGCAAAGCCAAATTATGAAGCATTGAGCAGGCGATGATGATCTGGCACACCTTCTTCGGTGAGTAGAATAGGGAACCACCTGTCATATGGAGGCACCTGAACCTGGCCTTTTAGGAGGCCGAAGGTGCGTTCGATCACCCTCCTAGTCCGCCCATGGGCCTCATTGTAGCGTTCCTCTGCCCTGGTCCTGGGATTCCTCACTGGGTCAATAGCCAGGACAGGTTGGGGTAACCAGAGTCCCCCAATAGCCATACACGGTGCCTCTGGAGTTGACCCATCATATCAGGGATGCTGCTATTCCGCAGGATGTAGGCGTCATGCACTGAGCCAGGGAACATAGCATTTGCCTGCGAGATGTACTGGTCTGCCAAACAGACCATCTGAACATTCATAGAATGATAACTCCTCCTGTTCCTGTACACCTGTTCACTCCTGTGGGGGGGAACCAGAGCTACATGGGTCCCATCAACGGCACCTATGACGTTGGGGATATGTCCAAGGGCATAGAAGTCACCTTTAAGTGTAGGCAAATCCTCCACCTCAGGGAAAATGATGTATTTCCTTACGTGTTTCAGCAGGGCAGACAACACTCTGGACAGCACGTTGGAAAACATAGGCTGGGACATCCCTGATGCCATGGCCACTGTTGTCTGAAAAGACCCACTAGCAAGGAAATGGAGCACTGACAGCACCTGCACGTCAGGGGGGATCCCAGTCGGATGGCGGATTGGTGACATCAGGTCTGGCTCCAACTGGGTACATAGTTCCTGGATTGTGGCACGGTCAAACCGGTAGGTGACAATGACATGTCGCTCTTCCATTGTCAACAGGTCCACCAGCGGTCGGTACACCGGAGGATTCCACCATCTTCTCACATGTCCCAGCTGACGGTGCCTACGAAGGACAACAGCGACGAATCAGTCATTATTCCTCCAGGTATGTACCCACAGTTACACACAAGACTACACCACTCACAAAACCCTTCCTGTATGTGTGTTGAGTGTAGGCCTAGCTATGTGTGACGCAGAGGTAAATTAAGCCATGTGGGCCCCTGAAATGGCGGCTGCCTGACCTCTAAACTGGGACAATGGGATTGTGGGGTAACTGCGCTGGCGTTGCACACCGTCGCGGTAGGCGTTCGTAGATCGCGGCGCAATGCTGCATTGGTTGACATAGGACCCTATGGGTCCCAGGAGCCAATGAACAGGTGCGCCGGCGGTGATGATGCGCACCGCCGCGGACGTCACCGCCATTTTCTATCTGTTCAATCACTAGATACCTGACCTTCGACAGGAGAGGACCTACACTGCAAGTGCTGCTGTGACCTCGGTCTGGAAGCGACGATGGCTGCTGCGTCTGGGGAAAGGGCCCCTGCCTTCACTGCACAGGAGTAGGAGAAACTGCTTGGGTAGACGGGGTCCTCCCCCAGTACAAGCTACTCTACGGTCCTCCAGACCAACAGGTTAGTACACAGGGAGCACGTTGTATGGGCTAGGCCTGGGTGAAGAGGGCTGGTTGGAAGAGGGAAGGGGGCCGAGTTCATAGAACATTAATGCATGGGAAAGAATGGGCCACATGGCCAGAGTAGGGAGGGGGCCACTTACATCGACGGTGCAGTTGGTAATGACTGTTCCTTTTTCCTTGTGCATGTCATGTAGGTCAGCGCCCACCAGAAGAGGGACATCTGGCGTGCCATCGCCAAGATGGTCCGGACCCTGGGGGCCCACCAGAGACGGGGCACCCACTGCCGGAAAAGATGGGAGGACATTCGCTGCTGCATCAAGAAGACGGCGGAGGCTCAGCTGGGGATGGCCTCCCAACGTGGGAGGTGTGCCCGTCGCACCATGACCCCTCTGATGTTCCGGATCCTGGTGGTGGCCTACCCGGAGTTGGATGGGCACTTGAGGGCATCACAGCAGACACAAGGGGGTGAGTACACTCTCATTCAGCTGACTTTGCGTGCAGTGGAGGTGTCTGGGTGGGGGAGGTGGGCTGTGGGTTTCCCTAGGCCAGGGCGAGTTCGGTAGGCAAGGCCCCTCCGTAATGCAGGCCATGTGGCACTCTACCCCACCTCAGCAGAGTGCCAAGTACAGGTATAGTTGCCCCTGTGGCATCCATGTGTGCAGATGTCCACCATTGCCATGTAGGCCATATCCCAGAAATTGCATATGCAGAGGGCAGGAGCACGGCGTAATGCAGGGGGCTGCTGTGTCTGTCTTGTCCGCCAACGGTAGCGGTATGCCATGCACTCAAACTCTCTTTCTTCTGTCTCCCCCCCCTTTTTCTGCTCTCCCTGTCCTTTTGTACATGAGCATCATCAGGCGGAGGTACAGTGGCACCGGAGCACGAGGGAGCTGCATCCCACATGGCCATGGAGGGCCACACCACGGACTCTGAATGCACCAGTGGGACGGAGGGCGAGGGGAGCTTCACGTCGGCCACCGGATTACCAAGCAGCGACACGGACTCATTCGCCGATGGGGACTCCCTTGTGGTGGCGGCACCATCTATGCGCCCCACTTCTACAGGTACAGCCGCCACCTCCCCTACCAGCACCGCCCTCCCAGCAGCCCCTCAGCGTTCGCCCCGTGCCCGCTCACCCAGGAGGGTGGGCATCACCTTCGCCCCAGGCACCTCAGGCCCTGCCCCAGTCACCCCTGCTGCCCTCAGTGAGGAGGCCATTGACGTCCTCAGGTCACTCACTGTTGGGCAGTCTACCATTGTGAATGCCATCCAGGGTGTAGAACGAGAGTTGCAACACGATAATGCATTCCTGGAGGGCATTCATTCTGGTCAGGCTGTCCTTCAGCGAACCCTGCAATCTCTGGCCTCAGCACTGATGGCAGCCATTGTCCCTGTGTCCAGCCTCCCCCCTCCAACCTCCTCCACCCAGACCCAATCCCCTGTACCCCAGCCCATCCCAAGCACACCTACAGACCAGCATGCACACAAGTCAGCACACACAAGTAGCTCAAGCAAACATAGGCACCACACAACCCGCAGGCACTCACGCAAGCCTCACCCACTTACAGACACAGCAACATCCACTGCCTCCACTGTGTCCCCCTCCGCCTCTTCTCCCTCCTCGCTCCCAGCCTCGTCTACACACACCTGCATGCACCACATCTACAGGCACCATGAATCGCACAAGGAGACCCAGCACCCCAAGCCGCTCACCTGCACTCACCACCTCCACTGCCATTTACACGTCCCCTGTGTCCTCTCCCAGTGTGTCTGTGACGCCCCCTCCCAAAGTACACAAACGCCGGCAACCACACACCCAACATCCATCCATCTCACGACAGCCTCCAATACCTGCACCTGCACCCAAAACACCTAAAGTGACACCTTCGACAACCACCTCCTCTTCCTCCACTCCCAGAGCCCCTCCAACTACCCATCCCAGTGTACGTCAGAAACTTTCCCTCTGTAAAGTTGAGCTTTTTGCCCCCACCCCCTCTCCAATTCATCAGTCCCGTCGTAGCGCCTCAGCCAAAAAGCCTCCAATACCAGTGGTGCCTGTTCAAGGTTTGTGGAGTGCACCGGCCACCAGGGCAGGCAGTGTGACCCGGAGCCAAGGCACTGGCAGCCCACCCCCTGTAAAGGCTCTAAAATTGGAGAGTGGACGACGGGACCGTATGAAGACTCCTGGTGGGAAAACAACTGACATGGGTTCCAAGGGGATTGGAGCGACAGCTGTGACTCCACCAAAGGTGGGGAAGGGCCAGAGGAAGTCTGCCCAGCCTGTTGTGAGTGTCACCGCGGAGAAGGGCGGCATCATTCCCGGCGGTCGAGACAATACCGCCAGCACCGTCGTCACTGGTCAGGAGACCCCCGCCACCGCCAGAGTCAGTGCCCAGGAGGGCCCAAGTATCGTCACTGGTCAGGAGACCACCGCCAGAGTCACAGCCCAGGAGGGCCCAAGTATCGTCACTGGTCAGGAGACCACCGCCAGAGTCACAGCCCAGGAGGGCCCAAGTATCGTCACTGGTCAGGAGACCACCGCCACCGCCGGAGTCAGTTCCCAGGAGGGCCCCGGCTGCCACAGCCCAGGTGGGCTATGATGGAACGTCATGCCACACACCAATGCCCAGTGTAGGGAACGTCATGCCACACACCAATGTCCGTACCAAAACCGCCATGGCAAAGCACCGCTGAACAGTCCAGAGACCACCATGGCAAAGCACCGCTGAACAGGGCAAAGACCGCCATGGTGAAGAACGCTGAACAGGGCAAGCACCGGGTAGGAATGAATAGACCGCCACAATAGGCATCCTTATCCCATGTGCAGCTGGGACAGTGACAGGACAGGAGCTTTCACGGGGAGACTCATCCAGTCTGGGTACCAGTCCCCCTCCAGAACCAGTGGAGACATGCATCCACTACCTCAGTCCTGCACAGGATGAAGCACTTTGGGCACCAGTCCCCCCCAGAACCAGTGGAGAATGTTATCGACTTGAGAGACTGTGGCTTTGCACTCCCCAGGATGGCACGGTGGGCACCCCACCCACTGTAGAGACTTGAGAGACTGTGGCTTTGCACTCCCTAGGATGGCACAGTGGGCAACTCACCCACTGTAGAGACTTGAGAGACTGTGGCTTTGCACTCCCCAGGATAGAGCAGTGGGCAAACCACCCACTGTAGAGACTTGAGAGACTGTGGCTTTGCACTCCCCAGGATACATCAATGGGCATGGAGCCCCGTCGTGGATCTGGCTTTGCAGTAATCCGGCTGAGGTGCCCCCCGTTCCCTTCCCCCTGAGGTGCCTGTAGTATTTCTATCTGATTCCCCAGCAGTGTTCTCTCCGATTGTGGTCAGGTATCTTTTGTGGGCCTCGCCCATGCATTTTTGGACTGTTGGTGCACGGACATTGTTATGTACATATCTGCACTACTTCTCGTAATGTATATATTTCTGACTGAATTTCGTATATATCTGTATATTTTTGAAAGACATGTATATTGCAACATTACAATGTTTGAACGGATTTCGCTTTGTCTTTTCATTCTTCCGGGGGGATTGTGGGTTGTTACTGTGATTTTTGTGGATGCATTAGAGGAGCAGAAAGACAAGGGCAGGGAGTATTTGGAGTTCCGGGTCCATGGAGTCCTCGTGGGATGTGTTCAGGTGAGCGTTTTCCCATTGCAAAAGCTGTTTCCGCCGTGTTTTTATCCACAGTGAATCCGTCCCGGAAAAGGTGGCGGATTGGCGGGTTGTGATACTATGGGCGGTACATTGTCTTCCGCCTGTCTGTTGGCGGTGACCGCCGCGCTGCTTGTCTATACCGCCGTGGCGGGCGGTGTGTTAAAGTGGCTGTCTTTGTTGGCGGTTTCCGCCTGGGTCATAATTCCCTTTTTTTATCCACCGCCCTGTTTGCGGTATTAACGCAGCTTTAACACCGTCCGCCAGGGTTGTAATGACCCCCTTATAGTCAATGGAAACAGATTCAATCAATCAATGGTGTGATCTACTCTGATGACTTGAAGCAGAAAAATGTTCTTTTCATCCGATGAAAGAATTGATTGTGAGGTTCAACCAGAATCAGCCGACACGTGTTTCGTCCTATAAGGGATTTTATCAAGGCTTTTCTTATTATGGGGGTCATTACGACCCTGACCGTCTGAGACTGCCAGGGCTGAAGTGGCGTCCGTACCACCAACAGGCTGGCGGTACGGAGACCCATATTTCGACCGCGGCGGTAGCGCTGCGGTCGCACTGCTGGGGACGGCGGTTTCCCGCCGTTTTAGCCCCGGCTGTGATAATCCACCAGGGCAGCGCTGCAAGCAGCGCTGCCCTGGGGATTATGACTTCCCTACCGCCAGCTTGTTTATGGCGGTTTGCACCGCCAGGAAGAGGCTGGCGGTAAGGGGAGTCCTGGGGCCCCATAACAGGGCCCCGTGCAGCTTATGCAGACAGTGAAAAGCGCGACGGGTGCAACTGCACCCGTCGCACGGCCTCAACACCGCCGGCTCCATTAGGAGCTGGCTCCTATGTTGCGGCCGCATCCCCGCTGGGCCGGCGGGCATAAACTAGGTTTGCGCCCGCCGGCCCAGCGGGGATGTTGTAATGGGCACTGCGGGAGTGCGGCCGCATGGCGGGTACAGTAATGACCCCCCTATGTTTGTTAAGTTCTAGTCAAACCATAATTCCCCAATTTCTTGCGAAACCAAGACAAGTCTGTACTTATTAATCTCCAATGGAGCGAGTAGTTTGATCTTTGATAGGTGTTTGTAGTCACAGAACAACCTATTTTTCCCAAGAGTTGGTCATAAGTCCAAAGTATATAGTATCTTCATATCCTGTTCATCATAGTCCCACCGAGTGGTTTGCCCTTAGGTACCAGCATCAAAAAACGTAACTTAAGGATCCATGAACATAACTGATAATTTATGAATACTTTTCGCGTGTGCTACATTCCCACTCACGAAATCACCTGACCTGTTTGAATGTAAATAATTCAATGTTTTGCCAAAATGTGGTGCCTGCTGCCAGCCACATTCAAAACGTTAAGTTGCATAAAGGTTGGCTCTTTTCATGTGGTAACATCTCTTTTACCTATATCCCAGCCAATCTAACTGGAGGGCCTTGTGCCTGGACACGCTTAGGCTTTCTCATGTTCCCTATGGATACTGCTCTACACCCTTGCTATACGAGAGACACTATTCAATTGCCTACAGACTGTGATTCTGAAATTTCATTGCTTTCCAAAACGGAATATGTCAGTTTAGCTGGTTCTATCGTAGGGGTGCCAGGGCTCGCAGTGTATAATACCAGAGTTATTAATAAACTTGCATGTTTAGTAGTTAAGAATATTAATTATACATCAGCTGCTTTAGCTGAGCTGTTATTAGATGTACAGGGAACTAGAAAAGCTGATTTGCAGAATCGCGCCGCTATTGATTATTTACTGCTCAAACACAACCATGGCTGCAGCGATTTTGAAGGGTTGTGTTGTTTTAATTTATCCGACCACTCCATATCAATCAACTCCCACATAGAGGCCCTGCATAAGTTAGTGAAGGGGGTGCAGCAGGATGTTGGCAAGGGGTGGTGGGACTGGGTTTTTGGATGGCTGCCTGATTTAGGCCAACTGCGTTATATCCTTGGTGTAATCATTATCATAATAGTTATTTTAATTTTGTTATTTTGTTGTATTCAGTGTGTGCCTAACCTTCTATCTCAGTGTCACCCAAGAGCATTGCCATTTCAGCTTATAGGATATACTTAGTTGTAAATTGGCCAAATGGTCCAAGGGTGCAATGTATTGCTACATGCACTACTTGCAAGGTGAACAGTGGTGCAGGGTATGGACCATTGGCCTCTGCTTCCATTTTACATTGGTTCACGACTCCATTTTGTTGAGTCTGGTTCTGTGCGTAAAGCACTGTTCTGTGTTTTTCCACAAGCTTCAGCAAGCTGCAGGGTGGGGTGTTTTTCTGCTCAACTTCGCTCCATCTGCCTGATACGAGGGGCGCTATTTACATTCCACGAGCTATCAGTTAGGACAACAGGGGGATGCGCCTGTACTCAAGGAGGAATGCAAGCTTCACCTTGGAGCCCTCTTCTGGGAACCTGGCCCGTTCAGAGGAGACGCATCGAAGGGTGAACAACGTACCACCGATTGCACAATTTGTAAAGGAGGGGGTCTTTTTCTAGAAAAGACTCCTGGACGTTAGTAAATACTATAAAGGTCAGGAGCCTTAATGGACTTGTTGAGGAACTCTCTTCTGGGTTGGACGCAATGCCAGGAGGACTGATTGTCCCGAAGGAGACTCCCTGTGCCAGTCAATTTGGGTTCCCCGGCTTTGTGTGCGGCGGAGGGATGCAGTATCTCTTTTTGGTGAAGCCTTTCAATTTCTAAGCATTGAAGCATAATGTGTGTGCGTGTGTAATATGCACTTATTCTTGAAGTTATCTACGTGTTATTTTTCATGATATCACAGAGTGTTTATATTCTCACAGTTATTCTCATGTTATTTTTCATGATATATTAGTATGGTCAGTTTTGCTATATGAGAACTTGCCCCATAAATAAACTTGATTATTCTACTTACTAAGGTGTGTGAGAGTGATTGTTTCACATTGTGCCCTAAACTATCCTGAAGTGCATAGTTCTGTTATTCTGAAGAGTGAAGCAACAAACACCATCTGCCAAGGGCAGGAAGGGGCACAGAACACCAGCCATGGCTCTTCGCTGTCCAAGGCTGCAGGAGAAGGCCTGGAGCCTACCACTATAACTGCCAGCACCGCCACCTTCACCGCCGCCAGCAGCACCGCCACCAGCAGCACCACTGCCAGCAGCAGCAGCCCCAGTGGGCAGCCGTCCGAGGCTGCAGGTGAAGGCCTGGAGGCTACCACCACCTCTGCCTGCACCGCCACCTGCAGCGCAACTGGCATACACTGAGCAGCTGTCACCGCCGGAGAGCAGTGTGTAGTGGTGACTACATGGGCTGCAGTGCGTCCTGGCCCCTGCAAAAGTTGTCGTTGTGACACCCAGGTGAGAGGCTGTGGCCTTGCACTCTAAAACATCTGTATCACAGAGCGCAATGCCCCCTCCAGAACCAGTGGAAGAAGGCATCCACTTAGCTCCTCCTTGCCAGGATGAAGCAGACTGGGCACAAGGCCCCCTCCAGAACCAGAGGAAGAAGGCATCCACTCAGCCCCTCCTTGCCAGGATGAAGCAGACTGGGCACAAGACCCCTCCAGAACCAGTAGAAAAGCCATCCACTCAAGAGACTGTGGCCTTGCACTCCCCAGGACCAACCATTGAGCAAACCACCCTCTTGAGAGACTGTGGCCTTGCACTCCCCAGGACCAAGCAGTGGGCAAACCACACACTTGAGAGAATGTGGCTTTGCACTCCCCAGGACCAAGAACTGGGCAAACCACCCACTTGAGAGACTGTGGCTTGCCCTCCCAGGACCAAGCAGTGGGCATGGAGCCCCCTCCAAGAGCAGTGGCGTTGAACAATCTTCCGGCTGAGGTGCACTCCCATTCCCCATCCCCCTGAGGTGCCTGTGTGCTTTCAATCTGATACCCCTGCAGTGTTCTCTCTGTATTGAAGCAGGAATAAAGTGTGGCCTTGGCCTATGTGTTTTGGCCCAGTCGTACAATTTTGGAGTGGGCATTGTCCCGCCTTTTGTATATATTGTACATGCTGTTTTTTCTTTATGAATGTATTTCTTAAAATTACTAATATTACACTCATTTTACTCCATTCCTTTTGTCCTTGTGTTATTTCATAGGGTTACGGGGTGTATATGTAATGTTGTTGCATGTGTTTGTGTGTATAGTGTTGGGGTTGAGGGAGGGGGTGTTGCGTGTATGTGTCACTCTCTTTTTCCTCCCCCCTCCCCTGTTTGCTAGGTGCAGTACTCACCGTAGTCGTCGTCACCGGCGTTCATGTTCCTGGTGTAAGAGAAGATACACCAGCATGGGGAACACCTGCAGCTTGGGCTCCATGGCATCCTGGTTCTTCCTTGAGTGTCGAGAGGTGAGTTGTTTCCCTTCTGTGTTCTGTCTCCGCCTTGCTTTTGATGGCGTTGGTACCAGTAGGAGGCTGGCCTGGCTTGTAGTGGGTAACAATGGTACTTACACCTTATACCAGGTCCAGTTATCCCTTATTAGTAGAGTGTAGTAGTGTTCTAGCAGTGTAGGCTGATAGAGGTAGCTATAGCAGAGCAGCCAAGGCTGAATTAGGAGACATGCAAAGCTCATGCAATATCACTTATCTCATATAGGTACTATATCATAAGAAAGACAATACTCCTAGTTACTAAAAATAAAGGTACTTTATTTTAGTGACAATTTGCCAAAAATATCTCAGAGGATATACTCCCTTAGGAGTATACACAAAATATACACAACTAACCAAATCAGGTAAGTACAACAGTCAGAAAGTAGTGCAAACACTGTAAAACACAATAGGATGCAATAGGCCTAGGGGAAACACAAACCATATACTAAGTAAGTGGAATGCAAACCATGAATGCATCCCTAGGCAAGTGTAGTGTGTAGAGGCTCACTGGGAGTGTGAGAAAACACTAAGTTTGTGAGGGAGAGCCCACCCCAGAACCCAGGAAAGTAGGAGTGAAGTACTACTATTTCCCCCAAAACACACTAATGTCGTGATAAAGGATTTTGCAAGGACCACAACAGACTACAAAGCACTGAAGATGGATTCCTGGACCTGAAGACCTGTAAAGGAAGGGGACCAAGTCCAAGAGTCGCTAAAGTCTCCAGGAGGGGCATGAGCCCACTAGACCCCAGATAAAGGTGCAAAATGGCTGCCTCTGGTTGGAGGAAGATGCTGGTTTTGCACCAATGAAAGAAGGTAGGAGGTTCTGCTTTGTGCAGAAGATGTCCCACAGCGTGCTGGAGGATGCAGCATTGTTTCCTTGGCAAAATACTGCAAACAAGCCTTGCTACCTGCAAGAGTCGCAGTTGAAGAAAAAGGGTGCTGCCCGGGCCCAGGAAGGACCAGGATGTCACCACTCAGGTGAGGAGACAGAGCGGGCCCTCAGCAATATAGAGAGTCCACTGAAAGGAGGGAAACACCTGCAGGAGTCCTTTAACATGGGTTCAAGAAGACTGAACACTGAAGTCATCTCAACATTGCAAAGAGAGGTCCCACGACACCAGGGGTCAACTCAGGGAGCTGAGCATTGCAGGAGGGAGTGCTGGGGACCTAGGCTCGGCTGTGCATGCAGGATTTCTTAGAAATGTGTACAGAAGCCCTTGTAGCTGCAGATCACAGGGTGCACAGGATTACTGTTTGGGGAGGGGAGGCAAGGACCTATCTCCTCCAAATTTGGACAGTTGGACCACTGGACAGTCTGGGTCACTTGGGTCCACCACCTGTGTTCCAGGGGCCACGCTCGTCAGGATGAGAGGGGACCCAGTGTACCGGTGAAGCTGAAGTTTGGTGCCTGCTGGAGCAGGGGGAAGATTCCGTCGACCCAGGGGAGATTTCTTCATGGCTTCTAGTGCAGGGTGAGGGCAGGCACCCCCCAGAGCATGCACCACCAGGAAACTGTCGAGAAAGCTGGCAGGATTAGGTGCTACAATGTCGCTGGTAGTCTTCTTGCTACTTTGCTGCAGTTTTGCAGGCGTCCTGGAACAGTCAGCGGACGATCCTTGGCAGAAGTTGAAGAGAGAAGTGCAGAGGAGCCTGATGGATTCTTGCAAGGCGTAATCTGAAGAGAAGCCCACAGGAAAACCCATAAATAGCCCTCAGAGGAGGATTGGCTACCTAGCCAGGTATGCACCTATCAGGAGGGGTCTCTGACGTCACCTGTTGGCACTGACCACTCAGAGGCCTCCAGAGTGTCCTCACACCTCTGAAAACAAGATGGCAGAGGTCTGAGACACACTGGAGGAGCTCTGGGCACCACCCCTGGGGTAGTGATGGACAAGGGAATGGTCACTCCCCTTTCCTTTGTCCAGTTTCGTGCCAGAGCAGGGACTGGGGTTCCCTAAACTGGTGTAGACTGGCTTATGCAGGGAAGGCACCATCTGTGCCCTTCAAAGCATTTCCAGAGGCTGGGGGAGGCTACCCCACCCCAGCCTTTAACACCTATTTCCAAAGGGAGAGGGTGTAACACCCTGCTCTCAGAGGAAATGCTTTGTTCTGCCTTCCTGGGACTGGGCTGCCCAGACCCCATGAGGGCAGAACCCTGTCTGTGAGGTGGCAGCAGATGTAGCTGCTGTGCAAGCCTCAGAGAGCTGGTTTGGCTGTACTGGGGGTCCATAATGGAGCCCCCAGGATTCATGGAATTAGCTCCCCAATACCAGATGTGGAATGGGGGGACAATTCCATGATCTTAGACATGTTACATGGCCATATTCGGAGTTACCATTGTGAAGCTACATATTGGTATTGACCTGTATGTAGTGCACACGTGTAATGGTGTCCCGGCACTCACAAAGTCTGGGGAAATGGCCCTGAACTATGTGGGGGCACCTTTGCTAGTACAAGGGTGCCCTCACATGTAGTAACTTTGCACCTAACCTTCAGCAAGTGAAGGTTGGACATGCAGGTGACTTATAAGTTACTTAAGTGTAGTGAAAATGGCTGTGAAATAACGTGTGCGTTATTTCACGCAGGCTTCAATGGCAGTCCTGTGTAAGGGTTTGTCTGAGCTCCCTGTGGGTGGCAAAAGAAATGCTGCAGCCCATATGGACCTCCTGGAACTCCAATGCCCTGAGTACCTAGGTACCATATACTAGGAACTTATAAGGGGGGTCCAGTATGCCAATTGAATTTGGTAAATGTAGTCACTAGCCTATAGTGACAAATCCAAAGGCAGAGAGAGCATGAGCACTGAGGTTCTGATTAGCAGAGCCTCAGTGACACAGTTAGGCACTACACAGGCATTCACATTTAGGCCACAAACTATGAGCACTGGGGTCCTGGCTAGCAGGATCCCAGGGAGACAGGCAAAAACAAACATACATACATGTAAAATTGGGGGTAACATGCCAAGAAAGATGGTACTTTCCTACAGTACCGCCCCGGAAAGGCTGGCGGATGGGCGGGTTGTAATGCAGTGGGTGGTACATTGTCTTCCGCCTGGTTGGTGGCGGTTACCGCCGCGGTGTTTGTTGCTACCGCCGTGGCGGTCGGAGTGTTAAAGTGGCTGTATGTTGGTGGTTTCCGCCGTGGTCATGACTAAATGTTTTTACCACCGCTTTATCACCGACCGCCAGCGTTGTAATGAGGGCCTAAGTAACTTATAAGTCACCTATATGTCTAACCTTCATTTACTGAAGGCTAGGTGCAATGTTACTGTGTGTGAGAGCACCATTGCACTAGCAAAGGTGCCCTCACGTTGTTCAGGGCCAATTACCCAGACTTCGTGAGTGCGGGGACACCCTTAGAAGTGTGCACTACATATATACCAATACATATATGTAGCTTCACAATGGTAACTCCGAATATGGCTATGTGAGGTGTTGAAGATCATGGAATTGACCCCCAATCCGAATCTGGTATTGGGGACCAATCCCATGCACCCTGGGGCCGACAACATGGGCCCCAGTACTGCCAAACCAGCTCTCTGAGGTTTCCACTGCAGCCCCAGCTGCTGCCACCTCACAGAGAGGTGTCTGCCCTCCTGGGGATTTAGCAGCTCAATCCCAGGAAAGCAGAACAATGCATTTCCTTTAGGAGAAGGGTGTTACACCCTCTCCCATTGGTAATAGGTGTTACAGGCATGGGAGGGGTAGCCTCCCAGAGCCTCTGGAAATGCTTTGAAGGGTACAAATGATGTCCTTCTTGCATAATCCAGTCTGCACCGGTTCAGGGACCCCAAGTCCTTGCTCTGGCGCGAAACAGGACAAAGGACAAGGGAGTGACCACTCCCCTGTCCATCACCACCCCAGGGGTGGTGCCCAGAGCTCCTCCAGAGTGTCCCTGGAGATAGCCATCTTGGATTCAAAGGTGTGGGGACCCTCTTGAGACTTCTGATTGGCCAGTGCCAGCAGGTGACATCAGAGACCCATCCTGACAGGTGCATACCTGGGTAGGTAGCCAATCCCCCTCTCAGGGCTATTTACGGTCTCTCCTCTGAGTGGTTCCTCAGATTTGGTTTGCAAGATTCCTCCAGTACTACTCTGCATCCTCTGCTTCAGCTTCTGACCATCGGATCA
Organism: Pleurodeles waltl; assembly: GCF_031143425.1. NCBI lineage: Eukaryota > Metazoa > Chordata > Amphibia > Caudata > Salamandridae > Pleurodeles > Pleurodeles waltl. Next base: position 1,553,800,552 of record NC_090445.1, on the reverse strand, counting down.
ACCGCAGACTGTTCCAGGAACCGCTGTAACTGCAACAAAGTATCCAGGACGACTCCTGTGACCTGCAACTTCAGCTCCAGCCAGCATTTGCAACACTTTCCAAGATGTGCATGCTCTGAGGACTGCCTGTCTTCAACCTGCACCAGAAGAACCTAAGGAATCTCCTGTGGAGTGACGGAGTCCCTTCCCTGCTTCTGCAGGCACCCTTCTGCGACGACAACCTGTACTCTGGGACTCCTCTCCTGACGACGAGCGGGCTCTCTGGAACGCAGGTGGTAGACTGAAGTGACTCAGACTGACCAAAGGTCCAGCTGACCAAATTTGGTGGAGGTAAGAGCTTGCCTCCCCGTGCTGCAACAGTATCCCTGTGTACCGCATCTTCTGCAGCTCCTTGAGCTTCTGTGCACTTCTTCCAAAGGTTCTTTGTGCACAGCATAGCCCAGGTCCCCAGCACTCCATCCTGTGACACACAGCTCCCTGAGTTGTTCTCCAGCGGCGTGGGACATTCCAGTGTCGTGCTGTGACGACCACACTTTGCATCTTCTTTGTCCCCGTGTTCTGGAACTCCTCTGGGTGCTGCCTGGTCTTCTGAGGGCTCTCTGAAGTGCTGAGAGCCCCCTCAGTCTCCTCAGTCTGAGCTGAGACCCCCAGGTCCCCCCTGGGTCCAGGCAGCTCCTCTTTGATGTAAACCACGTACTTGCTAGAACCAAGGCTTGTTGGCGGAATCCAGCAACACAAACAGCCTGCATTCAACAACTCGGCGTAAGACATCTCTGGCACCATGCAGAATCCCACAGCCATCCTCTTTGGTACACCTCTGTACTTTTCTTCTGACCAGAGAATCCACTTTTGCACCTTCTTCTAGGTTGGAAGGGGCTCCTGTCCTTCCTGGACTCTTCTTCAACTTCTAGACTTGGTCTCCTCTTGCCACAGGTCTTTATGTCCAGGAATCCATTGTTTGTTGTTTGCAATCTTGCTTGGTTCTTGCAAAATCCTTTATCATGACTTGTAGTGTGTCCTGAGGACACTTGCTCTACTTTACTCCTGCTTTCCTGGGCTCTGGGGTGGGGTACTTTACTCACCGTTGTTGTTTTCCTACACTACCAGCACCCCTCTACACACTACACTTGACTCGGGGGGAATTCGACATTGCCATTCCACTATTTTAGTATATGGTTTGTGTTGACCCTAGGCCCATTGCAATTGGTTGTATTTTCTACTGTTTGCACTATTCTATGACGGTGTACTTACCTGATTTTGGCTATTAGTGTATATATTGTGTATAATACTTACCTCCAGAAGGAGTAGTGCCTCTAAGATATTTTTGGCCTTGTGTCACTAAAATAAATTACCTTTATTTTTGGTAACCCTGAGTATTGTCTTTTATTGTGTATAGGCACTAAGTAACTATAGTGGTATTGCAGGAGATTTACATGTCTCCTAGTTCAGCCTAAGCTGCTAGAACACTACTACATTTCACTAATAAGGGATAACTGGACTTGGTATAAGGTGTACGTACCTTAGGTACCCACTACAAACCAGGCCAGCCTCCTACATTGGTGGTGCAGCAGTGGGATAAGTACTTGCAATTGCTTTACCCCTTTGTTACTGGTGCTTTTTACAAGAAAAGCTTGGTCCAGGGCTATACATAATATATGCCTAGAAGTAATTTCTAACTTTCTAAAAAGTTCATTAACTTTGCAAAAGTTTTACAAGGTTTCTGAAAGGTTTTCTTCTTTTCTCTAAAAAGTTAGCTCTGTTAGTCTACTAACTTTTTACTCACTTCCCTAAACTTTTTCTCTTTCAATATGTTTACTGTAGAAGCTACCCCTAGAGTTGTGAAAACAACATATGAGAATCTTAACTTCAAACGTTGGAGGGGTCTCTCTATTCAAATAGTTTTAGGGATTGAGAAGAACCCCAAGAAGGAATTCCTCTTAAATCTCCTCCTGAAGGATGACCAGGGGCTCAGCACTGGTCAGGATCAATCAGATGGGGGGGTGGAAGAAAGAGTCCTACCAGGCAGGTTCAGAGGAGCACACTGATAATCCTTGGGTGGGGGCTTCCACTGATTTTTTTATTAACAAACCCCCTAGCGTAACTGGGAGTGGGAAAGGTTCACACACTAGTAAGGCTCCCTTCACACCTAAAACCTAAAGGCCAGGTCACTAGGGTGGCTGCAGTTAAGGAAAGATCAGCCTCTGCAAATTCCAATGCTACTTCTGTCTCAGAAGTATCCCACAATTCTAACCCTGAGGACCAGACCCTAGATAGGGAACTTAGAAAGCTAAGGTTAGAGGAGGCCAGACTAAGGCCACAGCAACAACAGTTGGCCTTAGACAGGGAATCCCTGGCTGTGGAAAAGGAAAGGCAGGGTTTGGGGTTAGTTCCCCGTGGTGGCAGCAGCAGTTTCAGGAATTCTAATGTTAGGGAACCCTCACTTGATTCAAGAAATCTCCATAAAGTTGTCCCTCCTTACAAGGATGGAGATGAGATATACAAGTGGTTTGCTGTACTTGAGAGGGCCCGTAAAGTTCAGAGGGTCCCTCAAGGTCAGTGGGCTGCTATCCTGTGGCTATATGTCTCTGGCAATAGGAGCAACAGACTCCTTATTGTCAGAGAAGATGATGCAGATAACTACCATATTCTCAAAAGTGCTCTCTTAGATGGTCTGGGCTTAACCACTGAACAATACGGGATAAGGTTCAGAGAGACCAGAAAGAAGCCATCACAGGATTGGACAGACTTTGTAGACTGTTCAGTAAAGGCCCTAGAAGGTTGGTTAAATGGCAGTAAGGTGACTGACTATGAAAGCCTATATAACTTGATTCTGAGAGAGCATATATTGAATAATTGTATGTCTGATTTGTTGCATCAGTATCTTGTGGACTCAGATCTGACCTCTTCCCAAGAATTGGGAAAGAAGGCAGACAAATGGGTCAGAACAAGGGTGAGCTCGTACAGGGGGTGACAAAGACAACAAAAAGAAAGATGGTAAAAAATCTCAGGACAAGCATGGGGATAAAAGTAAACACAAAGATCCTTCTTCGGGTCCAAAACACTCCTCTGGGGTGGGGAAAAAACTTCTTCATCTTCTTCTAACTCTTCACACAATCAGAAAAAGCCTTAGTGCTCTATGTGCAGAGGTAAAGGCCATTGTCCATGGGATAAGCCCTGCCAATGGCAGGGGTAAAGCCCCTGAGCCTACCACCACTAATACATCAAACTCGAGTAACCTTAGCAGTTGTGGTAACAGTGGTAGGACTACTGGAAATAGTCAAACTAAAGGTTTAGTTGGGTTCACTTTTGGGACCATATTAGAATACTTAGAGCTATATACAAATATACCAGCAGTCATTTTTTCACTTTCAAAAAGTTCTTTCAAACTTTCTAAAAGATTTACAAAGTTCTGAAAAGTTTTTCTTTTTCTCTAAAAAGTTAGGTGAAATAGTTTGCCAACTTCTTACTCTTTTCCCTAACTTTTTATTTCACTATGTCTGTTGTAGAGGCTACCCTCAGGGTTGTTAAGATCACTTATGAAAGTCTGAATTTCAAAGGTCTGAGGGGTCTCTGCTTGGAAAGAAGCTTAGGGATTGGGAAGAACCCGAACATTGGAATTTCTCTTGAATCTCCTCTTGCAAGATGACCAGGAGCATATTGATGGTCAGGTACAATCAGAAGGGGAGGTAGAGAGAGATTCCACCCAGGTAGATTCAGGAGAGGGTCCTGAAGATCCAGGTGAGCGTCCTTCCACAGATCTTTCCCTCAACAAACCTCTTAGTGTAGCTTGTAGTGGGAAGGGGTCACACATAGGTAGGGCACCCTTCACGCCTAGAGGCCAGGTCACTGGAGTAACTCAAGTTAGGGAAAGGTCACCCCTGCTCATTCCCATGCCATTTCTATATCTGAAGTGTCCCACACATCCAACCCTGAGGATCAATCCCTAGATAGGGAACTCAGAAAGCTGAGGTTGGAGGAGGCAAGACTGGTGGCACCCCAAAGGCCCTCTTAAGTCGACTGCCAGTGGTTGGGGTGGCCTTTGAAAGGGTAGGGGTGGACATTGTTGCCCCCCCTTGACCCTCCAACTGCTTCTGGTAATAGATTCATCTTGGTGGTAGTGGACCATGACACAAAATATCCAGAAGCCATCTCCTTAAGGACCACTACAGTACCTGCAGTGGCAAAGACCCCCCCTGGGAATATTTTCCAGGGTGGGCTTTCCTAAAGAGGTAGTATCAGACAGGGATAGTAACTTCATGTCTGCATACTTAAAAGCTATGTGGAAGGAGTGTGGTGTAACCTACAAATTCACCACACCCTATCATCCACAAACAAATGGACTAGTTGAGATATTTAACAAAACTCTCAAAGGCATGATCATGGGACTCTCTGAAAAACCCAGAAGGAGATGGGATGTCCTTCAGCTATGCCTTTATTTTGTCTACAGGGAGGTACCTCAGAAAAGAGTTGGCTACAGCCTCTTTGAACTCCTTTTTGGTCACCATGTTAGGGGTCTCATTGCTCTTCTGAAAGAGGGGTGGGAATAACCATTGAAGCCCCCTAAGCAAGACGTTGTGGTCTATGTACTTGACCTAAGATCAAGGATGGCTGAGTATATGAAAAAGGCCACTAAGAACCTTCAGGCCAGTCAAGATCTTCAAAAGCAATGGCATGACCAGAAAGCTGTCCTGACTGAGTACTACCCAGGACAGAAGGTGTGGGTTTTGGAGCCTGTGGCACCAAGAGCACGTCAGGACAAATGGAGTGGACCACATCTTATTGTGGAGAATAAGGGGAAGGTCACCTATTTGGTAGACCTTGGCACTGCCAGAAGTCCCCTTAGGGTACTTCATGTCAACTGCCTTAAACCCTACTGATAGGGCAGATTTAACCCTACTCGTGGCCACAGATGAGGGGCAGGAGGAAGAGAGTGACCTTCTCCCTGACCTTCTCTCTAACACTGAAGCTGATGTCCTAGTGGAGGGAGTTTTACTTGCAGACTGCCTCACAGCAGAGCAGAGGGAGGACTGTAAGAATTTACTAGGCCAGTTTTCTGAACTCATTTCACTCACACCTAATACACTACTTCATGTGAACATACCACTAGCACTGGAGACAGTTTGCCTGTCAAAAGTAAGATTTATAGGCAGCCTGACTATTTCAGAGACTATATTAGTCTGAGGTTCAGAAAATGTTGAACCTTGGTGTTATTGAGCACTCAGATAGCCCCTGGGCCAGCCCAGTGGTGCTTGTCCCAAAACCTCATAGCAAAGAAGGAAAGAGAGAAATGTGGTTTTGTGTGGACTATAGAGGGCTTAATACTGTAACTAAAACAGATGTTCACCCTATACCCAGGGCAGATGAGCTCATAGATACACTAGCCTCTGCCAAGTATCTAAGCACCTTTGATGTGACTACAGGGTATTGGCAGATCAAGTTATCAGAGGATGCTACGCCTAAGACTGCATTTTCAACCACAGGAGGGCATTATCAGTTTACAGTTATGCCCTTTGGTTTGAGAAATGCACCTGCCCTTTCCAGAGGCTTGTGAACATAGTCCTCCAAGGTCTGGAAGCTTTCAGTGCAGTATACATAGATGATATTGCTGTGTTTAGCTCTACCTGGGATGACCATCTGGTCAACCTGTGGAAAGTTGTGGAGGCCCTGCGAAAGGCAGGCCTCACTATCAAGGCTTCAAAATGCCAGATAGGGCAGTGGAAAGTGGTTTAACTGGGCCACCTGGTAGGTGGAGAACAGATTGAACCACTACAGGGAAAGATACAAACTATTTTAGACTGGGCTGCCCCTACTACTCACACCCAGGTCAGAGCCCTTCTTGGTCTCATTGGGTATCACAGGAGGTTCATTAAGAACTATGGCTCCATTGTTGCTCCTCTTAATGACCTCAACTCTAAAAAAAAGATACCTAAAAAGGTATTGTGGACAGACAGCTGTCAAAGAGCTTTTGAGGAGCTTAAGCAGGCTATGTGTACTGCACCTGTCCTAAAAAGCCCAAATTACCCAAATAAATTCATTGTCCAGACAGATGCATCTGAACAGGGGGTTGGGGCAGTGCTATCACAACTGAACTCAGAGGGCCAGGATCAACTTGTTGCTTTTATCGGTAGGAGGTTGACCCCTAGAGAAAAGCGTTAGTCAGCCATAGAGAGGGAGGCCTTTGCTGTGGTCTGGGCCCTGAAGAAGTTGAGACCGTACTTATGTGGGACTCACTTCATTATTCAGGCAGACCAAAAACCTCTCTTATGGTTAAAACAGATGAAAGGAGAAAACCCTAAATTGTTGAGGTGGTCCATTTCCCTACCGGGGATGGACTTTACAGTGGAACGTAGACCTGGGAGTAACCACTCCAATGCAGATGGACTCTCCAGATATTTCCATTTAGACAATGAAGACTCACCTGGGAAAGGTTAGCCTTATTGTCCCTCGTTTTGGGGGGGGAGGGGGGGTAGTGTAGGAAAGTACCATCTTTCTTGGCATGTTACCTCCAATTTCTGCCTGTTTGTCAGTGTGTTTTGCCTGTCTCACTGGGATCCTGCTAGCCATGATCCCAGTGCTCATAGTTTGTGGCCTATATGTGTTGTCAGTATGCTTGACTGTGTCACTGAATTTCTGCTAACCAGAACTCCAGTGCTTATGCTCTCTCTACTTACCTAAGTTGTCACTACATTTTAGTGACCCTATATTCCAATTCTGATTGGCACATTTCACCCCCCCTTATAACTCCCTAGTATGTGGTACCTAGGTAGCCAGGGCATTGGGGTTCCATTCCAGGAGGTCCTTATGGGCTGCAGCATTTCTTTTGCCACCCATAAGGAGCTCATACAATCCTTTCATCAGGACTGACACTGTAGCCTGAGTGAAATAGTACACACACTATTTCACAGCCATTTTACACTGCACTAAATAACTTATAAGTCACCTATATGTCTAACCTTCATTTACCGAAGGCTAGGTGCAAAGTTACTGTGTGTGAGGGCACCCTTACACTAGCAAAGGTGCCCCCACGTTGTCCAGGGCCAATTCCCCAGACTTCCCCAGACTTCGTGAGTGCAGGGACACCATTATAAGCGTGCATTACATATATGTCAATACATATATGTAGCTTCACAATGGTAACTCCGAATATGGCCATGTGAGGTGTCTAAGATCATGGAATTGACCCCACAATCCAAATCTGGTTTTGGGGGCTAATCCCATGCAGCCTGGGGGCTCCACCATGGACCCCCAGTACTGCCAAACCAGCTCTCTGAGGTTTCCACTGCAGCCTCAGCTGCTGCCACCGCACAGGCAGGTTTCTGTCTTCCTGGGGATTGAGCAGCTCAACCCCAGGAAGGCAGAACAATGCTTTCCTTTAGGAGAGGGGTGTTACACCCTCTCCCATTGGAAATAGGTGTTACAGGCATAGGAGGGGTAGGCTCCCAGAGCCTCTGGAAATGCTCTGAAGAGCACGAACGGTGCCCTCCTTGCAAAATACAGTCTACACCGGTTCAGGAACTCCCAGTCCCTGCTCTGATGTGAAACTGGACAAAGGGGAAGGTCCCCTTGAGTGACCAATCCCCTGTCCATGACCACCCCAGGGGTAGTGCCCAAAGCTCCTTCAGAGTGTCCCTGGCGTTAGCCATTTTGGATTCCAGGGTATGGGGACCCTCTGGAGACCTCTGAGTGGCCAGTGCCAGCAGGTGATGTCAGAGACCCCTCCTGATAGGTGCATACCTGGGTAGGTAGTCAATCCACCTCTCAGGGCTATTTACGGTCTCTCCTCTGGGTGTTTCTTAAGATTCGGTATGCAAGATTCATCCAGGACTCCTCTGCCTCTCCTTCAGTTTCTGACCGTCGGATCAACTGCAGACAGCTCCAGGAACCGCTATAACTGCAACAAAGTATCCAGGAAGACTCCTGTGACCTGCAACTTTAGGGCTAGCCAGCATTTGCAACAATTTCCAAGGTGTGCACGCTCTGAGGACTGCCTGTCTTCACCCTGCACCAGAAGAACCAAGGGAATCTCTTGTGGAGTGACAGAGTCACTTCCCTGCTTCTGCAGGTACCCTTCTGCGACGACAACCTGTACTCTGGGACTCCTCTCCAGACAATGAGCATGCTCTCTGGAACACAGGTGGTAGACCGAAGTGACTCAGACTGTTCAAAGGTTCAGCTGTCCAAATTTGGTGGAGGTAAGAGCTTGCCTCCCCGTGCTGCAACAGTATCCCTGTGCAGCACATCTTCTGCAGCTCCTTGGGCTTCTGTGCACTTCTTCCTAAAGTTCTTTGTGCACAGCGTAGCCCAGGTCCCCAGCACTCCATCCTGCGACGCACAGCTTCCTAAGTTGTTTTCCGGCGGTGTGGGACCTTCCAGTGTAGTGCTGCGACAACCGCACTTTGCATCTTCTTTGTCCCCATGTTCTGGGACTCCCATGGGTGCTGCCTGGTCTTCCGAGGGCTCTCTGAAGTGCTGAGAGTCCCCTCTGTCTCCTCAGTCCAAGTTGAGACCCCCAGGTCCCTCCTGGGTCCAGGCAGCTCCTCTTTGACACAAACTGCGTGCTTACTTGAACCAAGGTTTGTTCGGGGAATCCTGTGACGCAAACAGCCTGCATCCAACAACTCATCGTGGGACATTTCCTGCACCACGCAGGAACCCGGAGCCATCTTCTTTGGTGCACTTCTGTACTTTCCTTCTGACCAGAGAATCCACTTTTGCACATTCTTCTAGGTTGGTAGGGGCTCCTGTCCTTCCTGGACTCTTCTTCGACGTCTGGACTTGGTCTCCTCTCTCCACATGTCCAGGAATCCATTGTTTGTTGCTTGCAGTCTTGCTTGGTTCTTGCTAAATCCTTTATCACGACTTGTAGTGTGTCCTGAGGAAACTTGCTGTACTTTAGTCCCGCTTTCCTGGGCTCTGGGATAGGGTACTTTACTTTACCTTTGGTGTTTTCCTACACTACCAGCACACTACAGTTGCCTAGGGAGGAATTCGACATTGCCATTCCACTATTTTAGTACATGGTTTGTGTTGTCCCTACGCCCATTGCAATCAATTGTATTTTCTACTGTTTGCACTATTCTATGACTGTTTACTTACCTGATTTTGGTTACTGGTGTATGTATTGTGTATAATACTTACATCCAGAAGGAGTATTGCCTCTAAGATATTTTGGCCTTGTGTCACTAAAATAAAGTACCTTTATTTTTAGTAACACAGAGTATTGTCTTTTATTGTGTATAAGTATTGTGTAACTATAGTTGTATTGCAGGAGCTTTACATTTCTCCTAGTTCAGCCTAAGCTGCTCTGCTACAGCTACCTCTAGACAGCCTAAGCTGCTAGAACACTGCCTACATTTCACTAATAAGGCGTAACTGGACCTGGTATAAGGTGTAAGTACCTTAGGTGACCTCCACAAACCAGGCCAGCTTCCTACAGGTGACGCTATGAATCGTTATACTCAATAGTGTCCCAAATGTGCTTTTAACCTTACCAACAAACACCATTATTAAAGGTGTAAGATACACTGGTGATTTGTTAGGTAATTTTAGCTTATATTTTCACTTAACTGGATCCCCACTTTATCCAGAAAGATATCATTCCAGCACTCCCTCTGAGTTTTTTAATGATGAAGTTGATTCTGTCCAGGTGGTACCATCCTACCTGGGTGGGGATAGGTGGTCAAATGATGAAGCATGACACTATAATGTGTGTGAGACCACCTATTCCGTAAGGAGAACACCCTCCCCACAGAACTCAGCTACTAATACCATACCTCACACCTAAATTAGACCACTACAGTAGTGATCTGATGAACGGCTGAACAGGCCTGACCGGTCTGTCCACTAAGTTCCCTATACTCTTGTGTTGATGATGCTTGTCTCAGGGAGGTAGTATGAGGACCTGACCCTCCTCTATCGCTCTCTATATGTTTGACGATTTACTGCATTTCACCATACTGGTGGAAGGGGTTTTATTACACCATCAGAAAGACTGTTGATAGAGGCAAGTCTCATAAATAACCGCTTGGGAATTCTATGTGGTATTGCTTGTATTACGTGGAGTAACTGGGAGAATGTAACCATTCATATTAGTGCACTTCTTCCAATAAAAGGTATTGGCAGTGGCATGAGGTATCTTTTTTAAACTTCTTCGTTTGTGAATTCGTGTTCTTTTCCTAAAAGTGAGTCGGGTCTTCTGAGTATTTTATTTCCAGATAGTTAGGGCCTAATTTAGCACTCGGCGGACAGGTTAATCCATCACAATAGTGACAGATATCCCGTCCGCCGAAATCTAAATCCTATAGGGCGTAATGGGATTTAGATCAAGCACTTAATATTTTCCTTTTTCTGATGTAAATGGGAAATGGTTGGTCCAATGTCCCCCCCACCGGTAGAGGTGAACCGTTTTGTAATGCTTAATTTGGTTTATCTCCCTGTTTGTAAGGTTTAGTTTCATTATAACCCTTGCCCTCATAAATGTACGCTATTTCTACACAGCCTCCTATTATTTGTAGGATATTACAACTTGTGATGCAATCTTCCTTATCAAACCAAAGTTATTTGTACCTTGTCCTAGTGTAGTGTGGTCAGTTTTACGTATCCTTTGCGCATTAGCTTCAGGCTTTAGGCCTTTGTGCATTTTGCCCTGGATGTATTTTATTAATTTGCTCGCAGCTTAGAGCCTCTGTGCACTTTGCTCTAAATGCTTTTTATTCGGCTTCGTACTGTTATTTTTCAAATAGCCAGTTCTACGGTCTTGTTTTATATTTCATATCACACTGTTTAGCCTACTTCAGCACTGGAGTTCTCCATAACACATTCTTGTTCACTCTGTGCTTCAGTCAAGGATACAGTCTGGTACATTGCCAATAGACGTGGTAGGAGTTTAGTCTTTGGCATTCCTGCGTAGGGACATTTTGTGATCACGCTGACATGTTAGTTATAAAAACACTTCCTTGTCCCAATACACGCAAGAGGGAGATTCCGACCAGGGAACCACAACTAGGCGCTGACTGCCTCGTTGCAGATGCTGAACCAGATCACAGGCCTTTGCTCAGGTATGAGGGCCGATGTCTCCCAAGGGATTCAGAAATGCAAGTTAGAAGCTTAACATGCTGTGCTCGAAATAGAACTAGCTGAGGGAGAGTAGAAATTGTTAAACACCATGATAGCGTTGTTCTTATGTTTTACTCTCCTCGTGACTATTTCAATCTTACTGTGTTGTATGGTTCTGGTTATTGCGGCTCACGCCTTATCATCTAAAATGCAGTCGTTTTATTAAAATATTATATAAAACTTATACTGCCTATGTCATTTGTATATGAGATCGTACTGTAAATGAGAGAGTTGGTTTGGATCTGAGTGACCACGACTTCCCTGAGAAGTTCCAAAGATGTCATGCGCTCGGCTGCCCAATCATCTCTTCCCTGTTGGAGAAATGAGGCACTGCTAGTTAGCCGGAGCAAAACCGGGTTTAGGGTGACAGAGGTCCTTCCAGGTGGGTCCGACTCAGTCCCCCACACCGTGAACGATCCTGCTGCCTAGAAATCCAGTAGTCTCATTTAGGATAATGAGAGCCCACACAACACTAGTACTGCATTTCTTTTTCCCAATATTGCCTTGGGCCACTTGCTGAATGGCATTTGTCTGCCCCTCCTATATCTGTCAGTGGGGATGAAAGCAGTAGCTGTCAGTGCCTTCCAAAGTTTATTAGGTGCTTAAACATTCCGTGTGCAATTTGATATCCTACTCTCATGTTTGGGGACGATTATTAGTTTGGCAGTCAAACACAACAGCTGTTGATTGTATTTTCAGGTGGTCGTCTACATATAAAGACCACCTGAAAAAACAATTTACATAGCACTTATTTATAGTCTAATTTAGTAATTGCACTTTCCTCAGCAAAGTGTAAGCTGCTGGTGCATCATTTTCCATTCTACCTACTATATATCTGACATCTAGCAGATCAAAATAGCTGATCAGCAAATTAATTGCTTCAGCTTGTTTTCTTTCATGGTTTACAAGAAGACAAGTTTGCCTTTGCTGTCATTAAAGATACTTCACCAGCATTACGTAGTGGTTCTTGTATGGCTTTCGACTACTTTTTCTCTGTACTTGCCTCCCATTCATTCATGTTTGACAGAACCTATTACTCATTGCCTTGTTCATGTTAGAAACCCTAAGCAGGAGATGTGGACTTACGGCTACAGCTGCCAACTTCCTGGCGATGGCTCAACATCCTGTAATTCTGTGTAAATCACTGAATCTCCCCGCGCCTTTAAAAATACTGACCACGTGTAATGTAATCTGGTACTCATGTAAATCGCTGTAATGCCTTTGGGCCAAGTTTGCTCTATATAAAAACTACAAAATAGCTTTAGTGTGGTGTAAAATTACTGACTCGCCTACCTTGCTTTTTCTAACTTATCGTCTTAAAAAAGCCTCAGTGAGCAGGGAACAAAACATGTCAGCTGTCCATCTAAAAAGAATACGTAGTTGCTGATTCATTAACTGAGCTGTAATGTTTTGTTCTCAAATCAATTATAACCTATTGCTGATTAAACTTTAACCCACTGGTAAATAATAGTCCACTTGAATATTAAAATATTGGGTACCAGTCATCCATGTTCTTTTTGTTATGTTCACCATTATTTGAGTATTTGACACTCAGTATATATAATATTGCCTCTCAAATCGCTATCCTTAGTTCCCAGTTGGGCTCAGTTATACCCAAATAGGAAAGTTGCTGTTTAATTAATTCTGTTTCAATATATTTGTATGTGATGTTTTTGTGTCAAAAATTCCAAAACAAATTATGAGCCTGATTTAGATGTTGGCGGAAAAGGTACTGTCTGTGACAGAGTACCCTTTCCGCAGGCGAGAAAAGCCGCCTGTCTGCTTTATAGATGTGTGGACCTTCAGTATGTAGATAACAGGGGCTCCTCTGTCAACGCGCCTTCCTGCCCCTCTGATGGCACGACAGAGTAAGGGCCTGATTACGAGTTTGGTGGTTGGACCACCATGTTGGCAGTCCTAAAAAGACTGCCGCGACAGCTGTCCCAAGACCGCCGTATTACTAGTTATACAGGCAGGCCTGCCATCTGCCAAACAAAAAAGGCAGACCCCTAGTGGAGCAACAGCTTGTAACTAGGTGGTACTACCTTTAGCGCCATCAGCACGCAGACAACCACCGAGACTATTACAAACATACAGTCACCGTGGCGTTCTCCTCACAGCTGTCAGCCAATGGCGATCAAACGTCCACCAAAGTAACAGACAAGTGCATTTTGGATGAATTCCAAAATAATACAGCAGACACACATTGGCCAATGGACACATCTGCAAAGCACACTAAAACACACCCCTACACAGACCACAATCTTTTGCACTTCCACTGCAAGACAGACCACATACATCTTGTCATCCTTTTTCATAAGGCAGCTCTTCTTGCCATCATCAGACTTTACACCTTTCACACACAATGTCTATTATTTTTCCTCATATACACTTGTCTTGTTTAGTTAGTCACCCCCTTAATTTTTCAGTCATATCATGGTCCAAAAACCCACGTTTTTCAGAGGATTAGTAGAGAGTCATGGTGGATGAAATCATTAAAGTAGAGCCACAATTGTTTGGAGCCCAAGTTCAGCACACTCCTCTCAGTAGGAAAATGGAAATGTGGGACAGGATAGTTGACAGAGTGAATGATGTAGGCACCACCCTGTGCACAAAGGAGGACATCAGGAAGAGGTAAGATGACTTGAGAGGCAAGGTGCGTTCCCTGGTCTACAGACACCAGCTGCAGGCCAAGAAGACTGATGGTGGCCCTCCCAGTTTCTTTCTCTAGGAGAAGTTCTTGGCCATCCTGCATCCGGAGGGCTTGACAGGAATACATGGGGGAGTGGAGTCTGGCTTACCAGACAACACAACACAAAAAAAATGTTTCAAAAATGCAATGTCCTACCTGCTCACAGCTCAGCTTTTGCCATTGTCTAGTTCATGTACTTCACCAGCATTCAATACCCAGAGTATCTGAATGTTAACACTGCCAATCTGTATTGTTGGACCCATCTTCATATCTACCAAGGCCCATCACATGCCATATGTCCAAATGGTGCCTTTGAGTCTTATAATATCAACAAATCATCCCAGGACTCATGGTATTTCTCAACATATAAATGTATGCCCAAACCTAAATGCAGCCTACATACAGATATGTAATACCCAAAATGTGTCTAGTGTGTGTAGTAGAGAGTGACCTGAGTGTAACTCTCATGAGGCCCTGTGTATGAACACCAGCCCAGTGTTCACTTGGTTAAATACCCATGTTTTCTAACTCGCAATTGAAGTGTTCTCACCTGGGAGGATGCCATGTATACAGTGTGTGTAGTAGCGAGAGTGACCTGACTGCGACTCCCAGGAGGCCTTGTGTCTGTAACTCCTAACATCAGCCCAGTGTTTACTTGTCCATATACCCTTGTTCCTCAATTCTCAATTGAAGTGTACTCACCTGGGAGGATACCATGTTTATAGTGTGTATGGTAGAGTAAGATACATGACTGCAACTCCCAGGAGGCACTATTTCACTAAATCCAAACACCAGTCCAGTGTGCACATGTCCAAATAACCCTGTTTGCTAACTCTCAATTGAAGTGTTCTCACCTTGGAGAATACCATGTGTATAGTTTGTAGTACAGTTATTGACATGACTGCAACTGCCAGGAGGCCTTGTGTCTGTAACTCCAAACACCAGCCCAGTGGTCACTTGTCCAAATACCCCTGTTCCTCAACTCTCAGTGTACTCACCTGGGAGGATACCATGTGTATAGTGTGTATAGTAGAGGGAGGTACATGACCACAACTCCAAGGACGCATTGTTTCACTGAATCCAAACACCAGAACAGTGTGCACATGTCCAAATACCCCTGTTCCTCAAATCCCAATTGAAGTGTTCCCACCTGGGAGGATACCATTTGTATAGTCTATGTAGTAGAGAGAGTGACATGACTGCAACTCCCAGGACGCCAAGTTTGTCTAGCTCAAACCACCACCGGCGTTCACTTGTTCAAATACTCCTGTTTGTAATCTCTTAATTGAAGTGTTCTCACCTGGGAGGATACCATGTGTATAGTGTGTGTAGTAGAGAGAGTGACATGCTTGCAACTCCAAGGAGGCCTTGTGTCTCTAACTCCAAACACCAGCCCTGTGTTCACTTGCTCAAATACAATCTCTATAATGCTCTTCACTCACCTGGGAGTATACCATGTATTAACTGTTAGGAAGTAGAGGGAGGAACCTAACTGCAAAGCCCAATAGACCCTGTTTCTGTAACTCCAACCACAAGCCCAGTGTTCACATGCCAAAGACACCTGTTTGTTACCTCTCTAATTTCTCACCTGGGAGGATACTATTTGTCAAGTGAGTGAAGTAGAGGGAGTGACCTGACAACAAACCCCAGAAGCCTCTGTTTCTGTAACTCCAACCACCAGCCCAGTGTTTATTTGCCTAAATACCTCTGTCTGTCAACTCTCAACTGAAGTATACTCACCTGAGAGTGATCAAGATACAGATAATGCTCAACTCAGAGACATG
Organism: Pleurodeles waltl; assembly: GCF_031143425.1. Lineage (NCBI taxonomy): Eukaryota > Metazoa > Chordata > Amphibia > Caudata > Salamandridae > Pleurodeles > Pleurodeles waltl. Next base: position 1,553,784,961 of record NC_090445.1, on the reverse strand, counting down.
TCTGTCTACCTAGCTCCATCTTGACTTGCTAATCCAAGATGGAACTATTGAGAATAGGAATAGAACATTACCCAGTGTGTACAACAAGTATTCCTAAGGCCTCAAGATGCATCACCCAATTGGTATCAGTAGCAGACACATTAAAACAGCACTGTGTGCATGATGACTCCATTCACATATACCACAGTATCCTGGGTTTGCCTGCATCCCACTCAACTACACCTCCAAATGGTCAAAGCCATATTTTGCCTCTCCACTGTGTTCTCTGCACTTGTGGTAAAATGTCATTTTCAGGCCATGTTCCAAAGTGCAACTGATCTGCACATCTCTTAGCTGCTTGAGTCAAATTGTGTTAGCATGCTTCACACATGTCATGTCAAATCACCCTATACCATGGTTACTTGTCACAATTGGAGTAACTACAATTTAACTTTATACACGGTCTCTGTTTACTGTACCACAAAACCTTTGGCGGTAGATGTCAAAATTCAACAAGTAACAATGCACGTTTTTCATCAACAGATCGAGCTGCCGGTGGGCACACAGGGGCCACAGAAAAGACTCTCAAAACCCCCCGGATCAAGCCCTCAATGACAACAGCACTCCAGGACTTCTGGATGTGAAGGATGGTTCTGGCCAACCTGGTCAGACGGCAACAGTGAGTCCCACTGTAGCCACAAGGTCATCTCTTAACCCTCTTCCATCAACATCACAGGAAACCATTCACCCATCAACCTGTGTCCCTAGAACAGTGTCCACCATCTTGTGCCCCCCCAGTCCTGGATACTGAGTTGCAGTGCAACACTTGGACAATGAGGGTCCAGGAACAAGCTGGAGAGGACACCCTGTGGCAAGGGCCAGGCCCATGGGGGGAAGTGTGTGTGGGAGGGATGCTGTGGGCCAGCGGGGTGAGGCCAGTAGGGATGCTCTTGGCCAGGACACAATCAGCCATGTCTTGGGGGGAGTCTATCAGGAGTCCCAAGGTGTAATGGGCCAGGTGTTGACTGAACTCTGGGAAATCAAGCAGCTACAGAGGGACATGCATAGGGAAAAGCGTGAAGAGATGGAGGCCCACAAATCCAACATGGCCTCCCTAACAGGGGTGTTGAGGGACATGCATACCACACTAAGCAGTACTTTTCAAAACCAGTCTGCCCCTTCCTTTCGCTCATCAATAGCAAGCCCATCAACATCAGCTGCAGGAAGAGAGGCCCTGCCAGAGGAAGAACCAGCCACCGACATCCCTGGCCTGGTAGCAGTTGATCACCCACCCCCGCAAGCGGGGACGTCTAGCAAATAATCTAGGAGGTGCAGATGGCAAGACACACACCACTGCCAGCAATAACCTTCTTCCTTAATGTCCTCCTTTGTGTGCCACACATTTACTCTGTGGACTGATCCTAACCCACATTCCAGTTCCAAAGGGGGGGTACTCTGGACTTTGGACTTCCAATGGTGTGGCATCCACTCCAATGAGTTTGTTCACCATGACTAACCCCTTCACATATTTTATTCTGGGTAATTCATGACACATATGTTTTCTGTTATTCATAGCTTCACAATAAAATCACCCATCACTTTGTGATTGACTGCTGAGTTTGCTTTCATATTGAGCCATGTAGATATGTCCATCCATGTGAACCATACAATGATGGTCTAGGTACTTGTTTAAGATGGGATATGTTGCATGTACACTGTTCTCAGCTCAGGATTACAACCATCCCACACAAACATAATACATACAAGTGTCTGGTCAAGCTGAAAAATGTATTGGAGTGTACAGCACATAGGCTGTCAATATGTCTGAACTATTAGAAACTTAAATGATTGTCTCATACTGAGTAAATGAACATATTTACAGGCACAGACCTCCAGACCACGGAAGGAAGGGATTTGTCACATATTGTCCCTTAGAATAGGCAAACATTGACGTGGCTGATGTCATCTGCTTGAGCCTTATCACATGCCACACCAAAGTAATCCAACATCACATTATCCAAGATTCAGACAGATGGCTAAACAACAGTTCCTGACCACAGGGCCATTATAATCCAGTTCTCATGCACCAGGTGGTATGACACAAATATATATCAGTGGCACAGGCACTGTAGCCTACAATGATGAAAGATATCTGCAGCTATACACAGGTCATACAAAAAGAGTGTTTAGCCAATGTGAATGGAAAATGACTTGGTTGTAAGCTAGGACTACTTATTTTATGACCACATGATGCTTCAGGCCTACCACAGGACACAAAACAAGTTTAATGGGCACTTCTGAACTTCCATCCAAACACACTGCAAGCTGTCTGGGCACAGGTCTCATACACCCAAACTATGTAACCTAGATTTCCTGGCACAATCCATGTCCACTTCGTATGTCAGAACAGCATCACATACCTCCCAATGACACAACTCTGAAATACCCACATGAAGATGTCATGGTTAAGGTATCTGTACGAAGAACACAACAAGGAGTATAGGCTTAAAACCATATATATGACACAAGTCACATAGCAAGCATCTGGAAAACAAAGTACATTGCAAGATACCTGGCCCAAACAAAGCAACATCAACAAGGTGAGGATGTTTCAAAAGGTATGTTATCAATCAGTCTTTGGCTGATTTTTTCAGTGTATAAGCTCCGTAGCTGTTTGGAAAAAATTAAACTTCATACATTCTCACAACTACAGATCATTGTATAGTCACAGTCAAGTCATCACATGACATACACATGAGAAGTAGCTGCGGATGAGACCTTATCGAAGTCAGCTCCTTCCTCTTCACCACTGTCATCTTCATTTGACACTTCAGGATTCTCACTTGGTGGCACTACAGGCTCCCCCTCCTCTTGTATGTACTGGTTATTCCTCCGCAGAGCAATGTTGTGGAGCATGCAGCATGCCACAGTGATCTGACACGCTTTTCCTGGTGAGTAGAGGAGGGCTCCACCAGTCCTGTCCAGACACCTGAATCTAGCATTCAGGAGCCCAAAAGTTTGCTCCACTGCCCGCCATGTTCTTCCATGGGCCTCATTGAAGCAGATTTCCCCTGGCATAGTTGGATTACTCAGTGGAATCAATAACCAAGGACATTTTGAATGTGCTGAGTCTCCTGTTAAGGAATGGGACATAGGTATAATAATGAGTCACTAACTTCATGATTGTAGCACCTGATATTCCACACACACAATCAGGACAGACGTGACTTACCAACTACCCAGGCCCTCTCTGGTTGCAGTTGTGACATCAGCTGGGGTGTGGTGCAGTTCTGCATTATAAAGGAACCATGGTCTGATCCAGGAAAATGGGCACACACATTTGAAATGTAGAGATCCACTAAACAGGCAACTTGCACATTGATAGAGTGGACGTTTTTTCTGTTGACTTGTTCAATGGCCTCTGGTGGTGCCACCAATTACCCCTGCCACACGTGGAATGCTAGCAAAACCATAGAAGTCAGTTTTCACATTGGATAAATACTCATGTCGGAGGAATCTGAAATAGCTGTCAATGTGTTTTAATATTGCTGACAGGAAATCTCTCAACACCACACTAAACAAAGGTTGGGACAAACCAGCAGGTGGGGCCACTGTATGCTGGAAGGACCCTGTGGCCAGGAAGTGCAATATTTACATGACTTGCACAATGGGTGGTATGCATTGTGGATTACTGTTAGCTGGCATCAGATCTGGCTCCAACTGATGGCATAAATCCACTATTCTTTGGCTATTTAGATGGTACAGCTGGATGACATGGCACTCCTCCATGGCCTGAAGGTCTGGCAATGGATGGTAGATAGAAGTTTGTCACATCCTCCCTGTCCCAGGATACCTATGTGTGACAAGACATGATTTGGAACATTAGTCACTGTGTCCACAGCAAGATATATGATGCATGCAAACAATATCATGTGACAAAGGATTTCTGACTGAATAGACATGACAACCAGTACACCTCATAGCTGGGAACTACACAAGGGTCCAATGTGACCCCCCCCATGGTTGTGAACACGTGTCAACAACATGGATTTGGGTGACACCCAGCTATCTGCTACACAATTGCCCATAGAAATGTGACTGTATTTTCAGATCACCAGAAATACCGTCAGCGGTGGTAGACAGTGCACTGCTGTCATATGCCATATGTGCCCTGTAACACACAACACTGGTGGTTGTGTAGTAGGATCTACATACCAAGACAGAATAAGGATGCTTGTGATAATCCGACACATATATTGTAGGTGTGACACATTTTACAGGGCCATATACAGTATTTTAAACCACCAAAATGGCGGATGCCTGACCTACTCCACTGGACATTAGTAACTGCCTGCAATAGTAACTGCCCGCAACCGCCAGCAGAAGTCGACCTTCTTGGTAGGCGGTTCCAACTGTGGGGGACACAGCCATAGGCTAATGTTGCTTTGTTGTGGCCCGATGGCTGTGCCTGTCAGCAGTAATGACCGCCTACATGGCATATGTGTCCGCTATGTTATGCAAAATCAGTCACTTGACTCCTGACACTGCTGCCAGGAACACCTTCACTACTTCATCTGCTGTGTGCCGCCTCTTGGAGCCATCATGCCATATCCAGCAGGTGGAAGGGCCCGTGCCTTCTCTCTAGAGGAGCTGGAGGGGCTTGTGAGTGAGGTCCTTCCCCTGTATGGACAGCTCTATGGCTCATCAGAGGAGCAGGAAAGTATCTCATGTGCACAACTGACTTTGTTCAACACCATCCTTTCCCTCCTCACAGGCTACAAAGTGCCCCTGTGTGCCAGTTAGACTGCATGTGTGCCAGTTAGACTGCATGTGTGCCTGTTGTTGCAGTCTGTGTGGCATCAATGGGATGTACATGGTGCAGGTATCAGTGACTAGTATTATATGTTGTGTTCATTCACATTGCATTGTGTGATGTTTTTTGGGATCCTAGGTCCTCCTTTTGTTGGATGCACATAACTATACAAGGAAACTTTCTACCCATACAATGACATTTGTTTATGGTGGTTGTAATAGTTAGACAACATATACATGCATGACAGCATGAACTGTGTATGCATCTTGTCGAAGTCATTTGAGGACCTTTTAAGCAATGTGTATTGTGCCACAGATCTTTCACCCCACATCTGGCCTTGACAAACTGTTGTCAGGAAGGCACATCATGACTCACTCTGCCCTTCAGGTTGCCACACAAGCTGCATTGATGATGGCCACATGATGTACTGTCATGCATGGGAGTGATGGAAATTTGAGTGTCATGTAGGTTCTGAATGCTCAGCCTGCAGAGACCTGGGCCTGTCAACTTTATCTCCCAGTATAGGACATAGTCCAAGCTATGGGAGAGTCAATGTGGCTATGCAGCTGTGGCACTGTGCCCACTCCTTGTATACCTGCAGATCCTGTCAGGTGGCCAGCTCTACTGGCAAAACTTGCCCTGAATGCCTTAGTCCATTTTCTAGATTAGGAATGGGTACCAAGGTAACTCCCAGAACTAGTCCGATGTACATTTTGCATCATTGTTAATGTGTGTGACTCATGACAGGTCCCTTACTCCCACAGCTCTGTTGTCACCTTCATAGAAGTCATATTTGTCATGTACAGGCATATTGCAGAAATGACAGACCCACAGTGCAGACCAGTGTGTAGATTCCTGGGAAGCCATAACATGAGTCTCAGTAGCTTGGTTACACAGCAGAAATTGTACAATACATACCTGTGTATGTTGGATGCCATCTCTGTGATTTAGAAACATATGTCCAGAGGAGTGTACTGTGGTACAGGTATATGCCACAGAAACCCACCCTGAACCGGCATTAGTATGCCTTTGGTAGGCCACATGTCCACACATACACCGGAAAGACACTTTCCGTACCCAATCATGGCAGCCCTTTAATTGTCACCTGAGTGTCAGGGTGAAGTCTGTACTATAGTAGTTGCCTGTAGGGACTGTATGCAGTGAGTCCATCTTGCAGAGTGTAAATGTGTTGGTCCAGTCAGGCCTAAGGAATTTACCCTTCAGGAGTCACATTGGTGTGTAGTGTTTCGCTGTAGCTTACATCACATTACCTGTTGCTGGAGCATGGGCTAACTGATATTAGTAGGCTTGATTAGTAATTGTAGGCCATGAACTGGGTAGTGGGTTAGTCTGCAGATGAATCTAAAAGTGTGTAGTCATGTCCTTGTACTTATTGGCATGTGTGCTTTACACTTGGGGTGCATTGACAAGTTTAAAATGTTGTGCTTGTTGTTTCTGACATGTGTGAACCAACCATTTGGCCAAAACTTGTGTTTGTAATCGCTTCATTTGTCTCTTGCATCCATACAAGTAAATGCCAATCAAAAGAAGGCGATTTCTGAGAGCGATCGCCCAGAAGGTGCAGACCCTGGCGGTCCACAGCCAGCGAAGTGCCCACTGTCGCAAGAGGTTGGAGGATCTGAGAAGCAGGGACCAGAAAATTACAGAGGTCCGGCTGGTGTTGTCCTCCTAACATGGGCTGGGTGCACGTCGGACCATGAACCCCCTAATGGCCCACATTCTGTCGGTGGCGTACCTGGACCTTGATGGGTGTTTGAGGGGAGCACAGCAGCCATAAGAAGGTGAGTACAAGGCATATTCCTGCCTGTCACCTAGCCAAGTTGATGTGTTAGGTTGTGACATCTTCCCTGACGATTGGGGAAGAGCCATGTGTGAAACACTAGATGAGTAACTGTTTGCGTAGATATGTAATGTAGTGCATACTGATGTGCCTAGGACACAACTGGGTACAATCCACAACAAATTGGCTCTCCAAGGACAACACATGGCTGTGCACATTGATCAATCAAGTACTGTTTATTGTTGTTGTGGGTGTAAATTCTACACTACAGACCACTACTCCTTAGTGTTACAGGCCAAAGGAAAAGAAGTGATGGATCACTGTACTCAGCCATGTGTCTGATCAGGTGAGTAGACTGGCATCTGCCCCCCATTGGCCACTTGTCTTCAGTGTGTGACGAGTGCTGGTGCCTCACCACCGTCTTTCATGTGAAGGTGGCCATCATACATGTCATAGAGCATACATTATTCTTTGGGTGCAGCTAAAGATCAAAACTTTCCATTGATAAGTGGGTAATATCCATTGACATGATTAATGTCATCACTGTTGCCAACATTCCTTGTGCTGATATGTTAGCATGTGTCCCTTTCTCTTTTGACAAAATGTGTACACTGCTGTTTCATGCATAGTCGACCTGTGTCCATGGGATGATTTCTGTATTCCCTCACATATATGTGCTTGCCATCCTGTGTTTGGAATTGGACAATTGCATTTCACATGATGCCACTGGCAGGAGTGTTTCATCATTGATTGTTGGCTCACACATTCCCTCACCTGTCATTTGACATGTACAACAGCAGTAGCAATGAGGGACATGACAGGTAGGACTAGAGGTTTTACACACAATGTGGATTTCCATTCCATTGATGTGGCATCATGTGGAAATGTGCACTGAACACTTGTAATGTGGGGAAGGTTTGTTACCGGACTGTTGGCATGCATCCTGGAGTGACTTGCAGTTATGTTGGAATCACATGTGGTTGGGTACAACCATTCATCTACGGACATCTGGGTTTGCAGGACAAAAATTGAGACAGTCATGTACCTTACTATTGGGCAACATGTTGAGGGCCTTCTACAAGTACTTGCAAGATTGTGAACCTCTCCAACATACAAAGGACTAATGGCTTCTACTGATGCAATCAGAGTATGTCATTGTAAGGGGTGCCAGACAGTAGTGGTGATAACCCTGGGGCTTCCTGATTCATTGTGTTGTGGATTTTAGAGACATAACTCCCTGACATTTTGAACATTTTGTGACAGTGTACATTTCCATGCCAAATGTGTTGACCGTCAGAGCAACATAGGTACTACCACCATGACTCTATTAGGACAAATTACACATGGTGAAGTGTGCATTGTTGATATATTTTTAGTGTGACATGAGTATTTCCATGCCACCTTCTTCAGGCTACTGTTCTGCTGTCAGCAACATGGCAGGATTGTGGCTCATCATTTCTTATTGTTGTGTTATTGTGTATGTGACAAATGAATGTCTGCCTAACCTTCTGTGGGATCTGTGGAAATGAACTTGGCATTGGCCTACTATTGTATAACAACAGATACCTGAGGTATGCTCTATGAGGCAAAGCACTGAAGGTGATGTGGTCTCGTACTTGTTCACTGGTTACTGTGTTGCACAACTTCATCCATGCAATTGTAGTTGCCTGAAATCCTGATTTTCCTGTGGGCAACTGTTGACAGTTCATGTGGTATGCATGCATATGGTAAGGTACATGTAAGAGCCACTTAGATGTAGTTTGTTGCTGGGGCCTACTTGACATCACAGAACTGCTTGCTAATCACAGCTGTTGTTCAAGTGTGAACAGGAACATGTGGTGACCCTTTTCCTCTTTGTATCTGCAGCTTCAGCCCAGGCAAGCGAAGGTGACAGGGCACAACCAAGTGGGGAAGCATCTGGCTATTGTACCGCCAGTCATGACACCACCTACACAGAGGGACCCAGTGGCCCGGAGGCTAAGGGGAGTGCCACAGAGGAGATATGGTCAACCTAGTCATCAATGGATTCTACCTCGAGTGGCCTCTCCTGAGTAGGGGCGGACCCATCAGGACCTGCTGCTGTACCATTCTTGTCTGCCACCCCCATTTCTATCGCCACCCTCCCTGTTGCTCCACACCCAGTTTGTCGTGTCCTCTAACCCAAGAGGGTGGGTGTCTCCTTCGCCCCAGGCACCTCAGCCCCTGTTAACCCTGCTGCACTAAGTGAGAAGGCTATTGACCTCCTGAGGAGTATCTCTGTGGGACAGACTGCCATTGTGAATGCCATCCAGAGGTTGGCAAACCAACTTCAGCAGATCAATGCTTACCTGGAAGGCATTCATAGTGACATATCTGGCCTACAGAGATCTTTCCAGGCTCTGGCCTCCTCACTGACGACAGCCATCCACCCCCCCACCGCCCCCTTCCCAATCCAAAAGTCCCTATACCCCTACTTGTACCAAGCACAAAGACACATCCACACGCACCCACCTCAACACACAAAAGCAGCACACATCGACACAAACACCACAAGACACACTAGCATGAAGTCACTTAACATTCACCCACAGACACCAAATCAGCCACTACTTCAACAGACACCCCCACCAATGCCCACACACCACATCCAGCGTACCAACAGACACCACTACAGCAGCCAGTGACACATCCACCACACCCAACACACATCCAGACAACAGTTCACAACCCACAGACCTGCACACCTCAGACACTTTTCCCCCAGACACCAACACAACTCTCACAGACAATTCCACCACATCAGCTATAACAGACACCACCCCAACAAACACAGACACATTCACCATATCCACCATACCTGCAGACACCACCCCAACACACACAGACATCCACCACATCCAGCAAACCCACAAACACCATCCCAACAGACACACACACACACCACTTCCTCACCACCCAGCACCTACACCTCTCAGCCCCCCAAGGCATGCAAACACCCACACTCACCCACCCAACAGACACCACCCAAACAGAAGCATACCTCACACACGCACACACCCAAGGCATCTATACCCACACACAAAATGGCCACTCCCTCAACCTCTAAATCCCCAGCCCCTTCAGATGACCCTACCCATTTTCCCAGAGAGTTTCCTTTTCAAACTTGCCCTAATCCCTGTTGCATCAAAAACCCTACCATACCCAAGTGCCCTCACCCACATCTTAGCCCATCCCTTCCGCATCCAAGCCCTCCCTTGTTACACCTGCAAGCACCCTCCCCCCATGAAGAAGTCCACCACTCCAAAGAAAAAGTCCACCACTCCAAAGAAAAAGACCCCCCCTCCCCAAACCAAACCCACCAATCCCAAACCCGATCCCACCCCACCCAAGGATGATCCCTCAGGTGCTTGCCTGCCCACTGTGATACCCCTTCTTGTGGAGGTTGCCTGGCGGTGATTGGAGTCATGTTTGGGCACAGTAATGCGCATGGACATATATGGACTGGCCAATGGCCTTTGCTCTTGGGCATTTGGATCCAATTACTTTTCTACCTTTATGTTGTTCCTGTGTAATTTGTGTTGTATGCCTACAGTTGTGTGTGTTTCACCTTGATTGCTGATGTGTGCAAAATCAGACATTGTGGACAGTGCTAGTGTCACTCAGGACAATCGTAAATGTTCACTGCATGGATATTTGTTTGTTACTGCAATAGGGGTGTCATTGCAATGTCTTCTGTTTGCTATGGTTAGTAGTTAATCTTGTGTTGTCCTATGTCAGCATGTGTGGTGTTAGTGTTGTCCCCCTGATATGGATTATACATTAGTCTCATGTGTGGAAGCCTGAGCTTTGTTCATCCCCACATGGAGAGTGTTCAATTGTGCTAGCTTCCTTTGCATTTGATTCACCATGTGTCCATTTTGATGTGTGTACCTTATAGCTACTTCAGCCATGCTGTTGTATGTGCTCTCTTGATTAGCATTTACATATTATGCAGATAGGCATGTCACTTGGCTCTACTATTGTTTGTCCCTCAGATACATGCAGGGCCAGTTCTTATGCAAGTGTTGTTTTAGGGGCATGTGCAAAGTGAACAGTATCCCAGTGCAGTATCCTTCCATGGGTACTACTGATGCCGCCATCCCTATTGCGCAGGTATTCTTTGTACTGTGAGCTTTGAATATTTCTCTCTTAAACTATTGTGTATCCCAATGACCTTCCATTGTGTTGCAATGTGGATGATATGTGGGTCCATTTCAGGGATGTTTCGTGGAAGGGATATTTGTGTTCCATGTCACATCCATACATATGTGTCTTCAATCTGACAATAGTCCAAGGCATGTGAGGAATGTGAGGATGTCAGTTGAATTAATAGATGTGATGTTGCTGTGGTATTGCTGTTGAGTAACACAATGTTCTGTACTTCACTGCACTGTGCCTGAGATGGGCAGACGTGTGTTATTGTGGAGGGTGGCGGTGCAGTGTCAGTGACCTACCCAAATGGGGCGTTTGATAGCTGTGAATGTGTCATTCGCTGTGAATGACTCCAAAGGCGAGGAGCACTACAGAGGCTCAGCGAGGATGACTGCTGGCCTGCGCCAGGGACCTGAAGGAGGAGGTGGCACTGATCATGGCCAGAGTGTGGGAGGTACCAGGGGGATGGGCACCAGAGGCTCAGCTTCTCATCTCCTGGCACCCAAAACAACTAGGGCCCTCGCACTTGAGACAGAGCTCCTGTGGCACACCTGTGGATGCCAAAACTGGAGAAGAGGGTCAGCGGCCCTAGCAGACCCAAAGACTGTGAGGGGGTGAGGAGACATACAGAAGCAGTGGATAAATATGGAACCTGTAATCCATATTGCTTCTTTAAACTGCCAGATAAGTGAATGGGGAAGGTGCGGCCTTAGTTACCTGTGGATATACTCCATCTTCCACGGCAATAAGAGTGAGACTAAAACAAAGGGCTACTCCTGACTGCAGCTGGGAGCATCTACTAGTCCAACTTTTTACCAGTAGAGTGCAAGCATCTGCTCGATTCCTTCCCAAACTTGTCCTGAGTGCAAAATATCTAGCAAAAGGAAAGAGACCAAAACTAGCACAATCTCCATTTCACCCCTACCCATCACTCAAAAAGACGGTGGCCTAGTAAAAATTTGGGATAACCACTCTGATCTACCATTGAAACACAAACAGGGAAGGGTACAGCACTGAAGATTTACGATCCCCATAAATTCTGGGATGCCACACACAGGACAACAAGGCATCTCACCTCCAATCATGGAGAAAGATAAATCGGCCTCACAATTAGCCCAGGGGAAAATAAGCCTTCTACAAACCCCCACTGGCTAGAGGCAAAACTGGGCACTGAGCAGCCAGACGCAGGTATTTCTCAATCAGAAGCATCAATTCTAAAAGCAATCCACGTGCCCCGACAATCACTGAAGGGGAATATTGGACAATTGAGCACAGAACTCTCCCATCTCAACCAAGATCTACGAAAAACAGTAGAAAGGGTAACGCAAGCCAAAGGAAAGATATTGGAAACAGAGGACTCTCAGAACCGCACAAACCAAGATCACTGCTCTCCAATGAACAGTAGTGCACTAAAAAGACAGGCAGAGGATGCGGCAGGACATTCATAATGAAATAAGATTAGAATAGTGGGCGTTCCGGAGTCCAAGGAGAGCCCATCTCTGACAGAGTATATATCCGCATGGCTGAAGTTATCGGTCCAGGAGGGGCAAATGTCACCATGCTTTCTGGCCCTTTGTTCACTAGCCCTGGAGTGTCACCGTGACCAGTAAATGGATACTACCGGTAGATACACAGCTGTATCGGCAACTGGGAAGGGACCTATTTAACATTGGTGAATATTTGTGCCCCTCCAGTCCTACAAGCGGACACAATACAAATCCTGATACTGCTATCAGCGGAGTTACCACAAGCCCTGATGGTGCTAGGAGGTGACTTTAACATGGTAGTACACCCCAAACTAGACAGAACAAGCTTGAGATAACCTAGATCACACCAGGAAAACTGGAAGGATACCTAAAAGCCTTGGAGATGGGGATATCTGGAGAACGCTACATCCACAGGAAAGACACTACTATTACTCAGGAGCACACAACTCCCACTCAAGAGTTGATCATTTATTCACATCCTGCACTTCCTTAAATCTTTTCAAGATATCGGAGTACTTAGCCAGGGCATATCTGATAAGTAACTTATACCGGCTACACCAGGCACACTGAGTCCGCAAGAGAAGGGGGACTGGAGAGCAGCAACATGTGGCATGGCAGACCACAAAGTGGTAGAGAGCCTGGGTAAAGCTACGAGCATTATTTCAAAGAAAATACAAATTCGGAACAGATTGCAGACACACTATGGGAGCATATGAGGCAAATATCAGAGGGGTGATCGTATCAAGCGTGGTGGGCAAAAGCAAAAGAGGGAGACGTAGATGTCAGAACTAGAATGGAACATTAGGAAATTAGAAGCCGGAGATGCACTGAGATCCACAACGAGACTCACTCAAGACTTAGCACTGAAGAAAGAATATAGGCTTCCACTGACTAACGTTAAAATCACCTATCTCCTAAAAATAAAAACGCCTGTATGAAACAGGTATCAAGGCTGGCAAACTACTAGCCTGGATGAACAGCCAGGGGTGTAAAAAAAACATAACATATCGGAGGTACAAGTTATGGCTAGCGCCCAAGAGACAGCGGAAACGTTTGCTGAATACCTCCAAGCCTCTTACCAGTCACAACACACACCAATGCCGCCGTACTTAGATGGCGTTATTTGAGACTGCCCTACACGACACCTAAAAAGATGGACTTCTTAGTAGAGGAGATTATAGAGGAAGAGATGGGACAGACGATCACACAGTTATTAACAAGAAAAATGTCTGAACCCAGTGTCATACCATTGGAATTCTATGGGAACGTGGCAAATAAGGTGATCAAGCCATTGCATACCATGTACACACATGCACGTCAATCACAGACGTTAATCGATTTACGTACTTCAACAATAACCTTAATACATAAAGACTGAAAGCCCCGACATCAATGTGAATCCTAGCGCCCAATATTGTGCTTAATGCATATACTGAAATTCTGGCTAAGGTGTTGGCCAATGGGCTACAAACTGTACTTACTGATCGGATTCTCCCAGATTAAACCAGTTTTATTTCACAATGATCAACTAAATAAAACTTAAGATGACTGTACAAAAATATGGCCTTAGCAAAAAATTTAAATGAACCAATAGTGGCGGTCTCCCTAGGTGCAAATAAGGCTTTTGATTCTATTAAACGGTCTTTCCTCCTCGCCATTCTTTAAAAAATGTGCATGGGCCCTACATTCATTGCCTGGACAGGCCTCCTGTACATGAACCCCCTGACGAGATTAAGGGCCATATGTACGAACACATTTTCCCATAGACACAGAATGGGTAAAACCCTTTGCTACATCTGGCCCTAAGAGTGAACGGCATTTGTCGTGAATACTCCCCATTGGGAGGGACATGAGGAAGGGATGCCCCCTGCATCTATGTTGCTCACCCTGGCATTAAGCCACTGGCAGAGTGGAAACAAAAGGATGCGCAACTAAAGGGCTGGGCATGGAAAGAGAGATGGGAGGACTGAATCTCCCCTTTGCTGATGATTTTCTACTCTACATGGCTTTCCCCGGGGAGTCTCTACAAAGACTATAACAAATATTTACCATATACCAGACATATATGGGACTCAGCATTAATTGGGTATTAGAAATTGGGCTGTTGGTTGACTAGGGTGTAAGCCCTGGTCAAGCAGCAACCACAATCCTAGTCAAGGTAAGACGCAAGCAAACCCTAAATTAACCCATGTTCGCCCACTGGTAGTTTGGCACAGAGCAGCAGGCTTCACTTAGAGACAATGTGTAAAGTATTTGTGTGCAACACTTCAAATAGTAAAACAGTGAAGACACCACACAAAAAGATTCCACACCAGGTTAGAAAAATAGATCTGAATTTAATAAATAAAACAAGACAAATCAAATAAGTAGAACTTGAGATCATTTAGATTTTAAGTATAACTAGCACCAAGAAGCAAAAATCACTATTTGGGATTTCATGTTGCGCCGGACTGGGACAAAGACAAATGATCAGGCTGACTGCAATGGTGTGCTGGCCGGCTACAGGGACCCAGTTAGGCCTGCTGAACCAAAGTACCTTAATCCTGGTTGCACAGGGTTGTGTGGATCTACGTCAAAGATGCGTCAGATTTGTTGAGGCTGCAGTGTGAGGTCCTGTTGTGTCGATGTTGAGGATCCTGTCAACAGGGCTTACGATGCAAAGTCCGGTGTCGAAGATGCATTGCGCTGTTAAGGTGATGTGTCTTTTCCTGGTGACCGGAGAAGTGCATTGCTTTGTTTCAGCAGCACCGTTAAGGCTGTATTGTTACTTGTATGAAATGTTTATTTCTTTTTAATCTATTTGCCACATTGTTTGATGAACAAATTTCCATAACATGAGTAATTTCTCTGGTGTGCATTTTTTATCCACACAAACTACTACACAGAGAGTACAAAAGCAATACTATAGTGGAATACCTTCTTACACAGAAGTTGAGATAAACAATAGACCATGAAACAATAGTAATGGTAGTAGGCGTGGTATACTACACAACCTACTCAAATTATATATACAATCCATGGTGTAGGGGGTAACTGTGTATGATAATAAATTAAGGATCCCTCCCCCTATTTCCACAACAGGATCATCCCCTGTCACGTTTAAGCAACTTTCTAAAAGTGGCATTTTCGGGATTGCAAGTTAAAATCCGACCACCATAATTTGTAATTTTAAATTATGATTCCAAAGACAACAAACTTGAAAAGTTTATCTCTTCCAAGTTGTGGATTATACTTATACATTGCAATAAGTAATCCCAATTTTATTCTATAGTTTCTTCAATAGGATAGATTACCTATTACAGACTCTGCTGTGGGCTGGGGGAGCACCCTGGATCATGCTGAGGACTCTCCAATGTTCCATATACAGAGCTGGAATTGCATTACCAAACATCTGTAATTCTATGAGACAGCACAAGTCTGTGTAGTCAGCAGCTGAGAGTACTTCCCAGTGGAGGAACCGGCCTATACACTGGACAGATTCACTTTGGGGGAGGTTGCATACATGTTCTTAACTGTAGTAAGCCTGAGAGCCCACTACGGCCCACAACGGACACAGTCATCCAGTTATGGTATACACTAACCTGAGAAATGGGATGAGAGAAAGACTGACACCCAAAACTCCCTTGTGGGTGGGCAGGACTGGGGAAAGTGACTAAGATAATGGGATGTAATTGGCATATCAACACTAGAGCATGTGTGGGATGCAAATGGATGATTCCATTTGAATATATACAAAAAGAATATGACATGGCCACATACCAGCAGTTCAATTACCTATAGTTGAGACATGTATTAAAATCTAGCATCCTGACTGATTAGGGGATGAAAGATGATTCCACTCCCGAAAGGAGATTACAAGATGGCCACATCACAACCAAGTCTATCTCACTCACATACAATGCGGTTACTATTAAAGCACAAATGGAATTACACAAGATGGGGTAAAATGACACAACAGTATTGGGGACACAGAGGATGGTGACGGGGACGCAATACAATTCCCTAGAGAAGTGGCCATGAAAGCCAGCTATAGACTAGTTCAATTAACAATTCTGCACAGAGTATATTATAGCAGAACATTGCTCAAAGCAATTGTCAAGGACGGGTCGGAGACATGTCTGCGGAACTGTGTGGGGAAGGGATCATTCTTTCATATATTGTGAGAGTGCCCCAGCTTCGCCGATATTTGCTGACAGTGACCCGCAAGCTAAAACAAGCAACAAATTGTACCATTTAACTAACAGCTGTATTGGTCCTATTGGGGATTTGGAAGGAAACTGAGGCAACCATTCACAAAAAACTGCTGATAAATTTGTGATACATGGAGGCTAAACAAGACATAGCTCAAAGGTGGGTAAGAAAATAAGTTACTTACCTGTAACTGTAGTTCTCCAGTATTGGAATCTTTCATAGATTCACATGCTTGAATCATTCCCCGTCGAGATGGGAGTCCTGGTACAATTTTCATAAGTAATGTTAAAACATATTGAAGAGAAAAAGGCCCTAGGCCTCTTCAATTTGATAGTCTATCAGAGTCATTTTGTGAAAAGGACCAAACTTGATCCTCCACCAATCAGGCGACAGCACCCTTCAGAACCTCCTGAGAGAAGCTCTAGCACCTCAGATTTTCCAAGCACAAGTGCTTATATTATGTTGAATATATGTATAAATAGAAAGAAAGAGGTGAAGTGAGCTTCTCTGGGGAGGCGGGTGGGTCGCATGTGAATCTATGAAAGATTCCAATACTGGAGAACTACAGTTACAGGTAAGTAACTTATTTTCTTACTCCAGTATTGGAACTTTCATAGATTCACATGCTTGAATCAGAGTAGAAAGCAATAACTATGCACATTGTAAAATGACATCTTTAATAAACGAGTTATCTTAAACCACAAACCCTTCTTATCATCATGTATAAGTATCTCTTTATCTCTAATATATATAGAGATATTCCTGTGAAGATACATGATGAAATTTGAATAACAAACCAGTAATAAAACATCATAAGACACTAATGTAACCTGATCAATGTCTGACAACCTGCTTACATATGGGATTATGATAGCGTTCTCTTATCTTTAGATACATTTATTTATTATTATTTTTTTTTTCCAATGTGCATAACTTTTGTAGGATGGAGGGATGTAGGAGAAATGGCTCACCTTCACCTGAAGAGATTCCTGAGAACCGCCTGGCCCACTGCTACCTCTCCGTGCGAGAGGGACTCCAAGCAATAGTGCTTAGTGAAGGTATGACAGCTCTTCCATGTTGCTGCCCTACATATGTCTTGTAGTGGCACTCCAGCAAACAGTGCCGCTGACGATGAGACTTTTCTCGCCGAGTGAGCATGCACAGATGACTGCAACGGTTTGCCCGCTGCCTGATGGCAGAAGCGAATAGCAGAGGCGATCCATCTAGAAATACTCTGCTTGGATAGCGGGTACCCCTTCCTAGGAGCACTGTACGCCACAAATAGCTGATTAGAGTGCCGAAAAGCTTTAGTCCTGTCCAAATAAAATTGAACACATCTTTTCACGTCTAGAGAGTGTAATGCTCTCTCCGCTGGAGTAGATGGATGAGGGAAAAAGGACTTGAAGACCAAAGGTTCGTTCATGTGAAAGTCTGACGGAACCTTTGGAATAAAATGCGGGTTAGTGCGCATTAGTAGTCTATCTTGTTTAAGCTGCAGGAATGGCTCTTGGATGGAGAGCGCTTGCACCTCACTGACCCGCCTAGCTGATGTAAGAGCTATCAATAAGGCAACCTTCCACGACAAGTATTTGAGGGAAGCACAGTGGATCGGTTCAAATGGATGCTTCATCAGTTGTGCCAAAACAATATTCAAATTCCACGAAGGAGGTGGAGGTCTGAAAGGAGGGTAAACCCTGAACAGCCCCTTCAGAAATCTCTTAATCAGCCGAGAAGAGAAGAGCGAGGGTGTGTCATCTGAACGTCTGTATGCAGCTATGGCTGCTACATGAACTTTAATGGACGAGTGTGCTAGGCCAGATCGAGCTAACTCCAAGAGATACGGCAACATCTCTTCTGGTGGTGAAAGTAGAGGGTCGATTTGACGCTGATGACACCAGGCACAGAATCTTTTCCATTTACACTGATACGCCTTGTTAGTGCTATCCGCTCTGGCCTGTGACAAAATATTTCTGCAGTCCTGCGGGATGTTCAAATGCGCAAATTCTCTGTGGTGAGGAGCCATGCTGCTAACCGCATTGACTGCGGATCGGGGTGTCGAACTTGGCCGTTGTTCATTGTTAGTAAATGAGGTAACGGCTCCAGTGGAATATGAGGTTTGACTGACAGAATGAGGAGCTCTGTGAACCAATGTTGGCGCGGCCAGTACAGGGCTATCAGTATGAGAGTGCACGGTTCTGTTTTCATCTTCGTGAGGACCCTTGGGATCAACGGAATGGGAGGAAAGGTGTAAGCAAAGATGTCTGACCAGACTATCGAAAACGCATTCCCCCAAGATCCCTTTTGGTGATGCCAACTTGCGAAGAACTGGCATTTGGCGTTGTCCTTCTTCGCAAACAGATCCACTGTTGGTGTTCCCCACTGGGAAAAAATCTGGGTTAGTACCGTTTGGTCTAGTTCCCACTCGTGACAGTCCGATTTCTGCCTGCTGAGTGCATCTGCTGCCTTGTTGTTTATTCCCGGCAAGTGCACCGCCGATAGTGTGACGCCTTGCTGCGAGGCCCAGTTCCAGATCGCTTGGGCTTCCCTGGAGAGGGTGAGAGATCTTGTACCTCCTTGTTTGTTGAGATAGTGCATCGTAGTGGTGTTGTCCGTTCTTATCACCACTCGCGATCCATAGATTCTTGGGAGAAACGCTTGTAAGGCGAGGTGCACTGCCCTGAGTTCTAGCCAATTGATATGCCTTGATGCCAGATGAGTTGGCCATTTGCCACTTATTTTCAGGTCCTGTAATACTGCGCCCCAGCCATCCAGTGAGGCATCTGTTGTTACGGTCCACGGGGCTGGCAGTTGAAGAAACGAGAGACCGATTGAGAGATGATGCTTTTGAGACCACCACTTGAGGATTTTGATCACTATCGGAGTTATATGTATCTGGTCTTCGAAAGTTCCTGATACTTGAAGCCATTGACGGTTTAGCTGCTCCTGCAAGGGGCGCATCTTTAGCCGACACAGAGGGATCAGAGGTATGCATAAAGACATCATGCCCAATAGTGATTTGAAGAGACGGACTGTAACCTTTCGTCTTTTGTGTATGAAACTCCCTAGGGTTAGTAGCCTTTGTTGTCTCTCTAACGTGGGACATGCGATGCCGGATTCCGTGTTCAGTTTTGCTCCCAGAAAAGTAATACTGCGTACTAGTAGAGGGTTGGACTTCTCTCAGTTGATCGTGAATCCGAGATTGGTCAGTAAGAAAACGCACTTTCTTGTTGACTTGTGTGCTCCTGTGTAAGTCTTTGCCTTTATTAACCAGTCGTCTAAGTATGGAAAGACCTGGTGCTTTCTTCTCCTGAGAAAGGCTGCCACTGGTGCTAGGCATTTGGTAAATATTCTTGGGGCTGATTTGAGCCCGAAGGGAAGGACGCGATATTGATAATGGCTCCCGGCAACGGTAAATCTCAAATACTTTCTGTGGGCAAGGTGGATTGGTATGTGGAAGTATGCGTCCTTGAGGTCTAGCGATTACATAAAATCTCTTTGATTGAGACGTAGAAGGACGTCTTGCAAGTTGATCATTCGAAACGATTGCTTCTTTAGGTATACATTTAGTTGCCTTAAATCGAGGATCGGCCTCCAATCCTTCCACTTTTTTCGAATGATGAAGAACCTGGAATAAAATCCTGTTCCTCGTTGATCCAGAGGCACCTTCTCTATAGTTCCCTTGAGAAGGAGCTTGTAGACTTCTTCTTTGAGTTGTTGAGGATATCTTGAAGGAGTCCTGCGGGGAGGGTGGTTTCTGGACAAATTCTAAAGTATGGCCCCGTTCCACTAATTGTAGGACCCACTTGTCTGACGTAATGGTTTGCCATGGACTGAGAAATAAGGAAATTCTTCCGCCCAGGGTGACAGGAGGAGGACTGGGCGTAGCCGGTGCCTCGAAAACATCAGGTTCTACGAGCTGAATCTTTAGCGGGGCGGGTTGAGCGTCCACGGCCTGCCGGTCTACTATAGGCTGGTTGAGTTGGTTGTCTTTGGAAGTAGTATGGCCGATATTGTTGTGAAGATGATGGATAGGAAGAGTATCTCTGTTGTTGATATCCCCCTCTGTAGGAGGGCTTGCCACGCCCCCTAGGACGAAAGGACGATTTTCGATATTGCAGGGTCCCTAATGACCTTGCCGTGTCCGTGTCCGTTTTAATTGACTGTAGGGCTTCGTCCACATGTTTCCCAAATAGCGCTTGGCCATCAAAGGGTAAGTCTAGGATTTTATTCTGGACTTCTGGACGAAATGAGGTGGCTTTGAGCCAGCCCTGTCTTCTTAATACAGCAGCACCTGCAAGCTGTCTGAAAGCAGTGGTCGCTATATCCATTGCACAGTCTATAAGCTCTGCAGACGTGCATTGACCCTCTTGTACAGTCTTATTTGCCTCTGATTTTACGTCTTCCGGCAGTTGATTAATGAAAGGTGCAATATCCGCCCAAAGCTGTCTGTCGTATCGAGACAAAATAGCCAAGGAGTTGGCAGCTCTAAGCACTAGGCTGTCCATAGAGGAAAATCTTTTTCCTATGTTATCTAGCCTCCTACCCTCCTTATCTGGGGGCGCGGAAATCGGAGCAGAAGGATTTTTTTATCTTCTTTGAGCCGCTTGAGCTACTACTGAATCTGGAGGAGGATGGCCTGTCAAGCATGTTGGGGCATCATCAGGAGCTTTGTATTTCTTATCCAGACGTGGTAAAACTGCTGTGACTGTTGCCGGATTAGTCATGACTTTAAGGCCTTCTTCCCACAGGTAGTTCACCATCGGGATAGAGCGCACAGACTTCTGGAAGGGCTCTTTAAAATCATAAAGGAAACAATCTGTTTGCTTCGTAGGTAGCGGTAATGCAAAACACTTGGCTGCCCTCTCTAAGAGATTGTGAAAACCTCCAATGTCTTCAGGTGGGGACTCCACCTTCGAATGAGAAGGAGAAGATGGAGCAGGAATAATATACTCGTCCCACTCTGAGTGAGTATCTATGAGCTCTCCTTCTTCCTGATCTCCTTCTGAAATGTCAGTGTCTTGGGGAATTGTCATGTCTGGGGTGGCCACATCTGTGAGATGCAAAGACGTTGGTTTTTGATGTGGAATAGAAAGACCAGAAATGGGCGATGGAGGAGGCTGTTCTCCTTGTGGAGGAAACCTTCTGTTGTAATCCACCAACATGGCTCTAAGGCCAGTAAGCAGGTCGGAAGGGATATACGTTCCCTGTTGATACTGCTGATGCTCCAAGGAAGCCTGGGGATCATAAGCTTCCTCATATTCCTCCTCTTCCTGGTATTTTACATTCAATTCAGAGGGGCTGTGGGCTGTTCCAAAAGGCCCATCTTCATCTGAATCTTCATCTCCCTCCAAAAGATGTACTGGTACCAGGGAGGATACCTTACTAGGTGAAGTGTGGGTTGGAGTTAATTTTTCTGTTCTTTTTTGATACTTTTCCCTCGTCGACGGTCTCGTCGACGACGTGTAAATTGACTTTGTCGTAGACGGTGCCGTTGACGCTGGACGCACCGTTATTTTAATAGCAGCAAGCTTCGCCGAAGAGTCTACCGTTGTCGACGACGGTAAAGCTGACACTGACATCAGCGCCGTCGACGATGACGAGGTGTAGACGGTCGTCGACGCTGATGTCGTCGTTGCAGTTCTCGTCAACGGTGGTGTATTCATGGACGATGTCGCAACGGAGCCGTTGACGATGGAAAACAAAGTAGCTGTTGTCGTCGGCAATGCACCCACCGACGGTGCCGTCGACGGGGAATCCGTCGACGAGGCCTTTTTTCCAGTCACAGAGGATGGCTTTTTGAAAGGCACAGATGGTGGAACAGATGAGGATTTCCTGTGCCTCTCAGAACTGGAAGAATGTTTTTTCACCTCTTTACTTGAGAGTTTAGTTGGGGAAGAAGATGGGCTGCGACCCTTATAAGACCCTGAAGCAGTCTTTTTGAGGGCTTTCCTTGAGGTTTGTGAGGGAGATCTAGAGCGTGATCTTGCCCTTTTAGTTGATCTCTTGGATGTTGATGATTCCTCACTCTCAGAATCAGAAACTGGATCCTTCCTATGCTTCAGTTTCTGCAGCCATATTAATAATCTGCCTTCTCTATCCTTTAAGGTCTTAGAAGAAAAAGTACGGCAAATCTTAGTCCTTGGCTGAATGATCTGGATAGAGGCAGTAAATGCAATCTTGATGAGGATCTTCAGAATGAAGTCTTTTCTTCCCACAAGTCTTGCAGTCTCTAAAGAGACTTTTCTTTTCCTTGTCAGACATAGTTGAAAAATAGCTGACAAATCCAAATAAATGAGTTTCTCTGAGAGAAAAAGAGCTGAATAAAGGTGTGAAAACAGAGCAGAGCTCTGAGGAGACTCCCTAGCACGACGTGCAGTAGAAAATCTGAGGTGCTAGAGCTTCTCTCAGGAGGTTCTGAAGGGTGCTGTCACCTGATTGGTGGAGGATCAAGTTTGGTCCTTTTCACAAAATGACTCTGATAGACTATCAAATTGAAGAGGCCTAGGGCCTTTTTCTCTTCAATATGTTTTAACATTAGTTATGAAAATTGTACTGGGACTCCCATCTCGACGACGGGGAAAGATTCAAGCATGCGCAGTACTCCCCATAATAAACGACTAAGAGAAGGGAATGGATTTATGTATGGTCATTGAGAACGGAGGTTTTAAATACCAAGGTTGTCCCCAAAAATGCAAAAATGTAAGAATATATGGGGTGGGGGGATGGGGATGATGAGATGGGCACATAACATGTTGGCTGGGTTGACAGCCAATAATGGAACCGCTCAAACACTCCTTTCAGAAGACAGCAGGCAAGGCGTTGCATTCCCCTGTTCCTTCTTGTGCATCAAAAGTAATCAAGCTATCTGTGGGTCAATAACCTAGGGCCTGACTTAGATCTCAGCAATAATAGGTCTGCTGCCACTTTTTCGATGGAAAACCCATCCACTAGCTTGGTGGTCCGCGCCCGATTTAGATGTTGCTGGTCCCATGACGTAAGACTGCATGAGTCCCGCCGACTCTGCCAAGGATTCCCATCTGCATCGACGGCTCCATTAGAAATAGTGTCTGGCAGCTGAACTCCAGCCACCCTTACGGCCGTGCAGATTTGTATGTACTATACCGCCAGGCCAACTGTGGCGGTCCGACCTCCACATCTGAATTGGCGGACTGAGGTGGAAATGAGGTAAAAATGTACCTTTTTTCTCAATTTCACTTATGTTTTTGACTGGGCATGACTGGACAACACCTTCCATCCCTGCTGCCACTGGACCACAGAGAAAACACCCACCCATCCCCCCCTCGCCGGACTCAAAGGTAGGGAAACCACATTGCCTGTGTGGCCACCGTACATGAGCTTGGGACCATTGTAGTCCTAGACATGTGACAGTAATCGCAAATGTCGGGGAAACAATGGTGTCCTTCTTGGATGAGGACACACTGGTACAAGACATATATCGCACACATACACAAATGTCATTATGGTGCCAGTATTCATTGCCAAATGAATGCTGGCACCACAATGACGTTACAATAGCACCTGTCAACTATGACCATGTGTGCACATTGCAAGGGGGTCCTGTACCTGTAATGTTGTGCTGCTAGTTGTGTATTTGAGTCAGCACATGTATGTGTGTGTGTGTGTGTGAGATTGGGTTGGCTAGTTGAGGTGGATGGACCTGAAGTGGGTGCTGTGGTTGTGTCATTATGTGTGCCTCTTGCATATGGGTCTGATGTTGTGCATGTTGAGTGTTGTTTTGCTGTGTGCACCATTCATGTGAGTGTTGTTGTGGTGTGGTAGTTGTTGTGATTGTGCCTTTGAGTGTGTCTGTGTAGAAGAGTATGCAATTGTGTTGGTTGTTGTGATTATGTTATGTGTGGGTGAAGTATCAATGTTATGTGTATGTTGTGTCATGGATGTATGGCAATATGTGTTTTCTGCATGTGCGTATTGTGGTGGAATGGTAAAGGATAACTGTGTATATGGTGAGTTGTAAAGTTGGACACATATGGCCAAGGTACAGTGTGCGTGTGTGTGTCTGTGTGAGACTTACCTCTATTCCATAGCCACTGCGATTGTATGATGTCCATTAGGTCCAGCGACAGCGTCCTTCTGTCAGAAATTTGCCAGCAGTATGCCTCCTGCAGGACTGCAACATTGAAATATGGTTAATGGGTACTCACCAGCATGACGGCTAGAAAGGGCACTCCATGGTGGCATTTGGCAGCTCAGCCGCAATACATCTAAATACAGCAGGCAGAACACCATTGATTTGATGGAGTACTTGGGACAACCACTTCAGCGGATTGGCGGTAATACTGTCAAGATCTAAATCAGTCCTTTAGTGTACTGTAACAAACGATATGCATATACACAACTAAATTTGTATACATAACCTGCCTGTGGTGGGTATGAGGTCACACGAGATGCACTGAAATTATTATCACTGTGTTAAACAAAAGTCAATAAAAAATGTTTACTAAAAAAATAAAATCAAAGTGTGTCCACTACAAGGAAGGGCGCATTCTAGCATGGTCACCAGGGAAAAAGGGAAATTTTTGTCTCATCACTGCCGTCAGAGATTCTCTCTCATCAAGTTACAAATGATAATAGAAACAGTTTAAAGGTATTTTGTGCAACAATATTTCTTTATTTATCAAAATAATCTACCAGTGACTGTGGAGGAAAGTATTTTTTTAAATAACTTACAGCTGCTCATTCTGACAGGCATTACCTGGGGCTAATTGACAATACCCGTTTTGGAAAATTGAAAGGCCATGCAACAACTCACTAGTGGCAAAGCTTTGAGATCAGTAAGTGTTAGCCAATTCATTGGTAAGGTCCCTCAAAGATCCGATGGAAATATCCCACCCTTAATTAGGAATGGAGTCCTAACAAGCATTTTGAAACTAGGGAAAGTTGCCATTACAACATACAAACAAAAGGTGATGAGAGGAATGTGTATAAAAAGTCTAACCATTGGCAATTTCTCTGGTTAGTTTTACTACTCATCGTATACTGTCCATCCTTCCACTCTAACCAGAGACCTGTCTAATACAAATCAGTATTGACCCTACTCCTGATGGGAACATTTGTCCGCCTAACTGCCAGGTAAAGCCATCTCCAAAAGAAACAACAAGTAAACCCAGGTTAGTTTTGGCCCTATTACGCCTAGTCAGTGAGGTATTGCTGGAATCCTATGCACAGTGAGAAGGGGACCCCCACCTGAACATACCCTTGGTCACTTAAAGCATTACATCAAACACAAAAGTAATGAAAGGGATGCTTGCAGATAGATTAAACCCTGGAAACCCCTCTTGGTAGCTTGCCAACCCATTGTTTTGTATCCACTGTGCCACTCTAGACAGAGGCCAGCCTTATTGACAGCAGTACTGATCTGCTGTTCAAGCAAAGGATACAGAAATAACAAGTCTAAAACTGACCTACTGTCAACAGATGCATCCAAGGGCATATCAACAATGGGATTTCATACCAACAACAATTCACCGCAGCAAAGATATTAAGGGATAACGTATTCATCCGATACATTATTCAGTCTTTCTTAACCGATTTATCAATCAGGTTATGAATCTTCCTCAGAGGGGATATAACGCCTCTCTCATTTGTTGGTTGCATGTCCTAATTAATATGTTGGTGCTACTTATATTTCTTTTTAATGATAGTACTATGCATTTTATTATATGCATGTGTTTTAAAAATAGATGGTCTCTTCTATATTTTTATTTGGGCAGGCAAACACCCCAACATTAAAATTAAAAGTAGATTCTACAAATTAGTATTCTGAATATGGGAAATAGCTCTACCGGTTTCCCACCTCTACTGTTTTGAAGTACTTGTGACGCAAGGCAGATGAATTTCAATTCATTCGGTGAATTATGCTACAGAAAGTGTTTCAAGACTTAAACAATACTGGACTTGCCGAAATTGATTAATTGTTCTTAGTAAACATTGCATGATGTTTTACAGTGCACTTCACACTCCCATCTATCCCTGCGAAAAACGTTTTTGTGAAACTTAAACCATTTTCCCCTGCTGTTATGTCAATGTTTAACAAGCATAGGCAAAGCCAATAGTTCTCAGCAATATGAATGCTACTGACTTTGTCAATGTTGTTCAGCCATGTTGTATAGCAGCGTTATAGCATCTTTTCCCCCTACATTCAGAAACAGCAGCCATGCTGCTATACAACATGGTTTAAAGACTTTGACAAAGCCGAGCTTAAACAATGAAACCACTTCTACAAAACTGAAAGGGTACTTTCAATTAAATGTAAAGACATACATTTCTGAATGCATAAAGGAACGTTTTAATGGTTGTACTGTACAAGACAGCTTGCAGCCCATGGCAAGGTGAACATGCTAATATGTGGATGTGGGAACAAGGGTGCCAAATTCTCAGAGCTTACCTAGCGGAAACAGACAGAGGGCCGAGACAACCCGAAGACCCTGATCCAGAATGTCTGTTCTTTTTTTTGGGTGTTTCAATTCTTTATTCATTTTGAAAACATATATAAAGATAAAAATAAAAATACACAATAATTATTGAGATATATAGAGAGAGAAAGTCTTATTCGAATAGATTTTCCAATAGGTAAAATAAAATAGCAAAAAGGAAAAGGATATCCAATTAAATTGTATAAAATTATGTGTCAGTTTGTTCAATATTGTCTAAGAATGAAAGTTACCAAGAAAACATCATAATGCATAACAATAAGAGATTCACAAAGGAGAATACTACTATTCTAAGAAAGAGCTCCAAATAGCCTCAAATTGTGTTACGTTATTATTTAGTTTATATATCACTTTTTCGCACTGTGCCACTTCAAACATATCTTTCAACCAAGATTGAAACGTTGGTAAAACATCAGAATTCCCAAACTGTAATATATTAGCTTTAATCATACTAATTGCTGTAGATAACCATCTGAATATCTGTGAAGTAATTCTTCCTAGATTAATGGTATTGTGCAACAAGACTAATCTGGGTGATAAAGAAGTAATACTAGGTAATAGTGTTCTCAGACTATTTGCTATTTGTATCCAAAACTGTTGAATCTCTGGACATTCCCATAAGACATGTACAATACAATATTGCAAATGGATTGTTGACATCTGCAACAATCAGAGCTTGGACTAAGTTTGGCGGAATAGAGTTTTGAAGGTGACCGGTGGCAACTGTAGTATTTTGAAATAATTAAATTTTAATCTCTGATCGCGAAGATCTTGATTATAATTTTCTAAAATTCTGGTCCAGTCTTTATCTGAGAAGGTGGTATTTAGCCTAGTTGACCACCATGTTTTGAAATTATCGGATGCATCAATGCATTTAATATGGTATTAAAATCATTTCTTATGCGGACGACACCCAGCTGGTGGTCTCCCTGGCACAGAAGAACAGCGGGTCCCCTCGGGACAATCTGGCGGCCTGCATGGAAGAGGTGAGGAAATGGATGACAGCATCCTCATTAAAATTAAACGGGGATAAAACCGAGGTCATGCTCCTCGGCCCCTCCACCCTCACTGACTTCGACCGGCTATGGCCCCCTAGTTTAGGCCCACCACCTACTCCGAAGGAGAATATTAAAAGCCTGGGAGTGTGGCTTGACAACTCACTCACTCTGAACACCCAGGCCACCAAAACTTCAGCAACTTGTTTCGGCATCATCCGGATGCTGAAGAAAAATTTGCCTCTCCTACCTTTCGAAGCCCAACAGGTGGTTATTCAGGGCCTCATCCAGTCCCGGATAGACTTCAACAACGCTCTCTATCTGGGATCCCCTGAATTCGTGCTGCAAAAACTACAGCGAATCCAAAACTGTGCTGCACGTACGCTACTTAAGATACCGAGAAGAGAATCTGCCAAAACAGGAATTCGATCACTCCATTGGCTCCCGGTGAGGGATAGAATAAAATACAAAGCCCTATGCATATCCCATCAAGCATTTCACAGAGCAAACCCAGAGATCAATCATTCTCTTCTCATTCCCTATCTCCCCGGGAAAATGCTGCGCTCATCCAACGCATATCTAGCCACCGTACTTAGAATTAAGAGGTCAAGAGCAGGAGGCAGGGCATTCACCCTCAACGCCGCCAAATTATGGAATTCACTTCCCCTATCCCTTAGATCCAATCCCATCCTCCCTTCCTTCCGCAAGGAATTAAAAACTTTCCTGTTCAGGAGCTAATTTCCCCATTGACTCCCTCAGTGAACCGTTTTTTTCTACTCAGCGCTTGGACGCCTTAGGGCAGCAGTCACGCTTTATAAATCCCCTTTCATTTCATTTCATTTCATTTCAAAAGGATCTGTCAATTAATATGGAATATAAACCAGATACAGTACCTTTGAATTTTTTCCATGTGCGGATATAGTGAACAATAGATGATTGTGTTATGTAGTCTACACAGGAGTCTATTTTGGAATTTAAAATGGATGATATCAGAATAAAATTATTGAGTTGTGATTTCAGGAGATTATATGTCTCTTGCAATTGCGAGAATGATCTCAAGGAGTTATTCTGTGTATATAAATCCGATAGGGTATTTATTTTGTGATTTCGCCAAACAAATCAACTAAGCTCTTATTCTTATGGATAATACCAGAATTATTCCAGATGGGAGCATTTAAATGAATATAAGCATTGCATTTTATTATGTTATGAGCCTTTTGCCTTGCTAATTGGGAAGAATAAATGAATGGATTTGAGAATTGTGAATATTTTGGATTGTTGGTATAATAAATAGCCAGGGGAGTAGTATTTTTCAATAAGAACTGTTCAAATTACACCTATAAAGGTGCATTATAATTTGTGGATAACATATATGTTGAATGTGACAGGTGTTGGGCCACCTAGTAATTTTCTAAATGTGGAAGTCTTAGACCTCCTTTTAATGAGGATGAGTGCAATTTTGAGCCACTTATACGAGGCTTTTTTTCTCCCCAAATAAAGCGAGTTATCAAAGATGAAGTGCTTTTTAAAAAATTGGAAGTGATAACATGTTGAACACATAATTGAATTTTGGAATTGTATTCATTGTATTAATTTGTACTCTACCCCATAATTAAAGATTTCATTGGGACCATCTTATAAATTCCCGTTTAAGTTTATCTACAAAAAGTTTCAGATTATCCATCATTATGTTTTTCAACTCAGTATTAAGTAAAATCCCAAGATATTTAAGTTGTGAAGGTTTCTATTTAAAAGGGAATTTATCTAGGGAGGCTGGGGTGGTACTATTATTTATTGGTAAAGCTTCACATTTGGACCAATTAATTTTATACCCGGAGAATTCTGAAAATTGGTTTAAAAGGGAAATCAAAGTATTGGCCGAGGCGTCCGGATCTGATATTGTCAATAACATATCGTAATGAAAAGCTTTTATCTCTCCCAAAGAGGTAGCAGTACCTCTAATATTGATATTTTGTCTAATTGCAATAGCCAAGGGTTCTAAAGCAATAAGAAACAACAATGGAGAAAGTGGACATCCTTGTGTGGTACCCCAAACAATTGCCATTGCAAGTGATCGCAGCAGTTGGGGAGTGATACATTCCTTTGGTTAATGTAATAAAATCTTTACTAATACCCATTCTATCCATAGCTCGAAATAAATATCCCCATTCCAGTCTGTCAAAAGCTTTTTCTGCATCCAGGGATAATATAACATTTTCTTCTATTTTATTACGTTGTTGCCAAAGTAAATGTAGAATTGTTCGGAGATAATTTGAGGAGGAACGGGATGTAACAAAACCGTCTTGAGATGGGTGAATAAGCAATGTTATAACTAAATTTAAACAGGTCGCAAGTATTTTTGCCAAGATTTTAATATCAGAATTTATCAATGAGATGGATCTGTAGCTGGAGCATTCTAGTGGATCTTTACTGGGTTTAAGAATTACAGTGATACGTGCTCATAAAAATTCTGGAGGGAAGTGCCCTTTTTGTAATGCTTCACTGAAGTAAGTTTGTAACATTGGGGTTATTTGAGTTTTTGTAATCTTATAAAATTCAATAGGGAAGGCATCTTCTCCAGGAGCTTTATTTGTAGCTAGACAATCAATAGATTTTGTGATTTCTTCTCTTGTTATTTTCCCCTCAAGACTATTCTTCTGTTCTTGAGATAGTTTTGGAATATTTAAATTAGTGAAAAAATCATCTTCCTCTTTGGTATCTTTACAATTCAATGATGTGTAAAGTGTTTCACAGTAAATCTGGAATTGAGTCAATATATCAGTTGGTAGTGTAAATAAATTATTTGAAGAATTTTTAATAGCAGATATCGTTCTAGAGGATTCTTCTTGGCGTAATTGGTATGCTAAAAGTCTTCCAGCCTTTTCTCCTCTTTCATAATTACGTTGGCGGATTAAAAATAAACATTTTTCAGCATGAGATGTATAGAAACCATTAAGCCTAAATTGAACTGAAAGTAGTACTTTTAATATCTCAGGAGATTCAGTTTTGTTATATTTGGTTGTGAGTGATATGACCTCCTTTCCCAATGATATCTATTTTCAAAAAGCAATTAAATACTGAAAGGCTGAGTCTCTGATAATCATTCCTCTAATTAAGGCTCTACTAGCACCCCAGAGTGTACCAGCATCTGTAACTGAGTTCTCATTTTCTTTTAAGAATTTGTCCAACATGTTGACATAAGTTTAATTTAGCCTGAGGTGTTTTATATGAAGAGGTATTACATTTCCAATTGGTGTTCTTAATAATGTCATAAGCAAAAGACACAATGTTGTTTAATGTGTATGCATGAGTGCACAAAGTATTCATACCATTATTGACAAGCTCAATTTTCCCTATTTGCCTCAGCTACCATGTGAAAGCTTCCATATTTCATTATATTTTGCATATAGAAATATTTTAGAGCATGGTTTTCTGGGACCTAACAAGACGTCTTGTAAGTCTACATCTTTGGAAAGAGATGTTCTTTACATGTGTTAATGTGGAGTGTTGAAACCACTGCTGACCATTTACTCATGCAATGTGTGGTGACAATACCTAAATGTTATGAGGTGATATAACAAGGGTCCAGTCCTCTCTCTCTAAAATCCTGTGTGGAGGTAATAAAACGCGAATGACAACCGTTTGAGTCCACTGGCCAAAATAACCACCCGTTGGGACCTGAAAATGATCAATTAAACGTACCGTTCTACACATTACCATTGGGCTGGTCTTCTGAAAATTTCACTAGCTTTTGACAATTGTCGAATTTAGCTACTGATGGATACTGGGCAAGTTCATTTCTTTTACTTTTACTAACCCAAGATGTTTGCTGAACAGTGTCATTCAAGAAAATAATTTGTAAGGGAATTAAACATGCTTTGTACTTGCCAGTCTTTTGTTCCGCAAACTGTTTTTAAATCAGCTGTCTTTTCCCGATAATCATAGCCTTGTATGGCCAACAAGGAAGAAATGAATCTGAAATAATTTAATATATCAGTTACCAATAATTTCCCTGCTTTTCATGTGGGTAATTTGAAATAATATGACAGGTGAACTTTTCTACGTATGTCTTGGAACTCCCCACTGGTGGAGTTGGACAATATTCCCATTGTGAGTAATTAAAAATATTATTGGAGTATTAGCTGTATGTAAATAATGATGCCCATAATACGGGTAACAGAACATTTCCCCATAATGTGTGGTGTTCGTATACATATCGTCACTTTCAAACACAGTATAATATTCAAGCTCAGAAAGCATAGATTCAACTGTTTTATCATCCAGTCATCAGAAACACGCCCAGGTTAAGAATCTCATGCACGGAAATTTTACAAACATACATTATTTGTATCATTATGAAACTTGATCTCAAGTAATCCTATCTGGAACTGGAACAACAGAAATGTTCACAAGGTACAACTCTCTTCGCACTTTGTGGAAAGACAAATAAGGGTTTAAAGCCTCATCCACCAGTTCAACAGCAGAGCATTCAGGAAAATAATGCCCATGGATAAGCAAAAAGAAAACAATAAGAAAACCAATCCATTGAAGAAAGACAAGCTATGTCAATATGATCCACAAGTAATACCATGGACGAATTAAGTAGGTGCGTTCAAGTCAGTTAAAAAACAGATGCAACAGGGGGTGCTGAAAAAGTTGAAGAAAAATGATCTATGTCTATAAAATATCCAGAAGCAGTTTTTGCAAAAACTAGAGCTGTTGCAGGTAAAAGCGAACTGGCAGATGTATCCAAAGAAGGTTTGTCGTAGACAATCCCATCAAATCGTGTTGCATTTGTAAGTTGCAAGTTAACATTTTGGACATTTTTTGTGCTTGCAGTGGTCACTGGAATCAACAAAACCTCCTTCTCCACTGCCCCATCCTTGTGGAAATAATTTCAGTATTGTTTAATGCTTGAAAAGGTGTATGCTTGTTTGGTAGTGAGAGGGGCAAGGGAACTACTGAGGAATCCTTGTGGTCTAATGTGCAGGATTGGTCAGATGATGCAACTTTATGTGATCAATGGAGACAAAGCAATTGTCTTTAGAGCCAAGTAGTGGTTGTAGAATAACAGTTCTTGTAACTTGTATTCCAAGAACCAGCACCGGTGCCCCATAGGATGTGCCAAAGTCCTTCTTCACAGTTATATTTTCTCGAACCAGAGCCCCAATTTTTGGAATCCAGCCAGTGAAGGTTGTTGAATCCCTCATTCTCACAGTGGCAGTGTTGGAAATGGCCTTCTCTACAGAATCATCCCCTAACGTTTTGCCTTCCTCCTCCTACTTTTTGCTAGATTTTTGCTTGTTGGCTTTAGGACTCTATGCACTTTACCAGTGCTAAAGTGCTTGTGCTCGATCCCTAACAACATGATTTGACTGACATATATCTGATTGGCATATTTAATTTACATGGAAGTCTCTTGTAGAGTGGTACACCATATACCCAGGACCTGTAAACTAAATGCTACCTGTGGTCTTGCAGCACTTATAGTGCCCCCCACTTAAGTAGAACCATAAAACTTGACCATTTCTGCCATTTCAGGCCGACTTGGCATTACAAACTCCTTGCCAAGCCTTAAACTCCCCATTTATTAGATACAAGTCACCCCTAAGGTAGGGCCTAGGTAGCCCATAGGGCAGGGTGTTCTGTCATTAAAAGGTAGGACATGTACCTTTTAGTTCTACATATCCTAGTACTGAATACTTCTAAATTTGTTCTCTCACTACTGTGAGGCCTAGCCCTCCCATAGGATAACCTTGGGGATTCCTTATTGAATTTAATAAATTGTCATTCCTAAACCTAAGATGGTAGATATTTCATGTTTGGTATCTGTGAACTTGAAATAACTCCTCTTTAATAGTAAAGTCAGACTTATCCTTACAAGTTTGGAAAGGCCACTTTTAGAAATTTGGCATTTTCCTGCCCTTAGCCTCTGCGCCTGCAGCTTGTCTTAGGTCACATGACTGGGTGTAACTGACAGTTGAGACTTTATGAATTCCTCCCCGACAGTCACACAATAGTGGGATTAGCAGAGCCTGAGTGGCCCTTTAACTGGCTTGAGGTGGGGAAGGGCTAAGCACAGCTCTACTTGCAGATGAATAGGCTGTGCTCATTCTCTTCACAATAGGTTTAATGATCCTGTATTGTCAGTGGTGCCAGCTATGGCAGGGGAGACAGGAAATCCCTGGACTTCTGAGAACCCTTCTGGAAACGTCTCCCAAGTTCTAGGAGCTGGGTACCAGGGTATAAAAATCCTTAGACCCATTCTTCAGTTCACTACTGGACCCGTGGAAGGACTCTCAGAGGACTGCCTACTGCTGCCACTGTTGTACATTCCACCAGACCGCTACTGTACCTGGAATGACTGCTTTGCTGACAGGATCTGCTTTGAACCTTCAGAGGCAGCCCTGCATCTGCACCCAGAACTTCAGAAGTGACTCAAAGGGCTACTTTAACTGGCCGCCTGTTCAGGGTCACAGGGATATAACAGGCTCCCATCATCTTAAACCTGCACCTATACCCAGCCTGAGTGAGTCTTGAACCTCCAAGAGGTCTCCATCCTCTCCTGGACCCTTGGTTGTGGTGCTGAATGTACTCAGGTGGCCATTTTCTAAAACTGAGGACTTGCTATTTTGAACCTTAAACTTTAAAAAGTCACAACTCTTGTTCTACTAATTGGATGTTCCAGGTTTTGGTCTCAAATAATGCCTTACAGTTTTCTCTATTTTTCTAAATTGTTTTGTGATTTTTTTTTGTTTGTTGTGTTTTCACTGTCTTGCTGTTTGTGTGATGCATAAATACTTAAATCTAGAGGCAAAGGAGAGGGACCGGGAGTTTATGTGGTCCAGTGTACAGTCTCCCACTAATGTAATATACAAAAAAGGTACACTGTTCCAAAAGTGCTCAAATAACCTAGGGCACCCTGAGGTGTCAGGAGCAAAGACCCTCAAGCATCACAATGGATGGCTGGCATCATCATTGGGAATTGCTCCTCGCCAGGCCGGCGCTGCAACGCCTACGGGCTCCCCTGAAAGGGAAGCACTCAGCCGTACTGTTCTGATGGAAACTAATCAGACAGAAATGCCTATATTAAGGCACCAGCATACGCTCGGAGAGAATAAGATGTAAGACTAAAATTGGTTATTCATCCCGGAAAAAAGTTACATTCCTTTAATTAATATACTCGGATGAAGACCAAGATTAAAATCAAAGAAGAAAGTAATAAACTGAGTGTTGATGCTCAATTACTTTCAAAGAGCAACGAACTATCGGGGTCTGTAATAATCACAGTACCCTCAGAATAGGGTCAACATGTTTCGCGTCGTGTGGTCCTTAAGGATCCAGTGACGCTTCATCAGGACCAAAAAAAAAGGCAATTGTTAAGGTAATTCTTCTCCAATTAAAAAGGGGAAAAAATGTGACGAAAATTAAATATATATATACCGGTCACTTACATTTTAAGTAAAACTGGCTATGTCACTGTCAGGTTGCCCTTGGGGACAGAGAAGTATCAAATCAAACAAAAATATATATTCATACAACTCATAACACCTATTGTGAATATCATGGTGTAATATGTTTTTATCAAAAGGTTGATCAAGCAGTCTTTGAAGTAAAAAATGGGCTTACCATCCCCTAATCAGGATGGGGCTCCTTGAGAGGCACGTTTCAGGGACTTGGAAACACGTAGCCTATTGGTAGATGTAAGTCATCAAAAAGCACAAGATAACCATGTGATCCATTTGTACATAACATGAGTAGCACCAAGCACTCTGTAATCAGTGCGTTGCATTATGAGGTAAGGTTGGTGCCAAAAGTAACCAAGCAATTATGTGCGTGAAAGTTGTTAGTACCAATCATTAAGAAATGAGTAATCTGTCAGATTTTAGTACACGTCACCATAAGTGCCAAACAATTAAACACAATGTCCATAATCGTGCCCACACTCGTGTAACCTGGAAATATACATCAGAATCGCTGGGTCGTTATGGCTGTTGCTGCAAATAGTTTAGAAAGAAATGCCCAAATACTACGATGTGCGGTGTATCAAAATAGTACACCATTAGGCATTTTTGAGCTCGAAAAGCGAGCTAAAAAGTACTGGGTATTGTGTAATTAGAAGCCGCCTTACTCACGTTAGTATTCCAGGTCCGTCGCTATGGACCTACCCTCCGAAAACAGCGTCTCGCACAAGTGCAAGGCGAGCGCCGTCGGAGCTTAAAAAGACGGCGCGGACCCGGAAGCAACTGTGCTTCCACGGGTTCCGCGCGTCTCAAGTCATGGAAAGGGAGGAAGGGCTCCCAAAACCCCGAGTCAAAACTAAAAAAGGACTAGAAATGTCAGTCCTAGTTAGATCACCGGTGTGTCATACTCAAGTCCTGCCCAAATAGTAACACACACCTCTCCTCCTAAATCGGAGGTGGACAACGGGGGATGTGTATCCCCCTCAAACAAGGGTGCATATCCTCAAATTTAAAAGGTGACTGAGTCAAAAATGTATAAAATTGAGGTTAAAGCTGTTATGTGTGCGTCAGTATATAAATGTCAAATCTAGAGACAACCTTTGGTTCCATGACAGGGGTACAATTGCTCATAATCTAGATGGAAAATATTCATTTGGAGTTATTCTCAAGGTAAACAATACCACATTATATACCAAAAATTGTGTGAACAATATTCCAGTCAAAAATCGAAATTGAATAATGAACATGAAATGTGCCTACATAAAAAGTCAAGTCAGGTCAGTGAAGTCCAAGGTATGTCATCGTTCAGACCATATGTATAGGTACCTAATTTAAAAATCCATCTTTGACACTGGTCACCTTTTCAGAACAGAACAAACGGGTGGTTTTTAGGTGCCTCTATTACTACCCACCACATATCATCAGGTGTATGTTTTGCCTCCAAAAAATGCTCACTAAGTTTGGTAGTAATTCTATTGCAACGAATGTTACTCCTGTGTTCGTTAATGCAGATTTTTACTGGTCTTGATGTCATGCCAATATAACGTAAATCACAGGGGCATGTGATCATATAGATACAATTCTTAGTGTTACAATTAGTGTGTTTATTGAGGTGCCAGGTCCCTATAGGATTTAGAATTATGGATGTAAGATGTTTAGTTAGGGTACAGACGTTGCAGTTACCACAAGGATGGTGGCCCGTAACAGGCGGTAGGTCCCATAATGTTTTCTGCTTTGGAATACCAAGCTTAGGCTGTGGACGGGTATGTATAACCATATCCTTGATATTGGGCGTACGTTTGAAAGCAAAAAGAGGTTTAGGAATATCATTTCCGATACTAGTCAAAATAGGCCAACGTTTGTTAATCAATTTCTTAATAGAGTTGGATAAGGGTGTGAAAGTAGAAACACACGTTATCCTGGTCTGAGGATTCTTGTCAATAGTCATTAATAGTGCCTCCCTATTATTATTCTTCGCCCTTTTCCGTGCTTGATTAATTATTCTCGAAGGATAGTGTCGTTCCAAG
The DNA here is from genome assembly GCF_031143425.1 of Pleurodeles waltl. Lineage (NCBI taxonomy): Eukaryota > Metazoa > Chordata > Amphibia > Caudata > Salamandridae > Pleurodeles > Pleurodeles waltl. Next base: position 1,553,747,563 of record NC_090445.1, on the reverse strand, counting down.
AGTTTTTCTTGGAGCGAATCAGCCTGATGGTTAAATTCAAGGGACGGGACAATCTTCCGGTGGGCCAATTTTTACGACTCAAGCGGAACTGCAGTTCGTCCCTTGAATTTCTTTCAAACGTACGCCCAATATCAAGGATATGGTTATACATACCCGTCCACAGCCTAAGCTTGGTATTCCAAAGCAGAAAACATTATGGGACCTACCGCCTGTTACGGGCCACCATCCTTGTGGTAACTGCAACGTCTGTACCCTAACTAAACATCTTACATCCATAATTCTAAATCCTATAGGGACCTGGCACCTCAATAAACACACTAATTGTAACACTAAGAATTGTATCTATATGATCACATGCCCCTGTGATTTATGTTATATTGGCATGACATCAAGACCAGTAAAAATCTGCATTAACGAACACAGGAGTAACATTCGTTGCAATAGAATTACTACCAAACTTAGTGAGCATTTTTTGGAGGCAAAACATACACCTGATGATATGTGGTGGGTAGTAATAGAGGCACCTAAAAACCACCCGTTTGACACTGGTCACCTTTTCAGAACAGAACAAAAATGGATTTTTAAATTAGGTACCTATACATATGGTCTGAACGATGACATACCTTGGACTTCACTGACCTGACTTGACTTTTTATGTAGGCACATTTCATGTTCATTATTCAATTTCGATTTTTGACTGGAATATTGTTCACACAATTTTTGGTATATAATGTGGTATTGTTTACCTTGAGAATAACTCCAAATGAATATTTTCCATCTAGATTATGAGCAATTGTACCCCTGTCATGGAACCAAAGGTTGTCTCTAGATTTGACATTTATATACTGACGCACACATAACAGCTTTAACCTCAATTTTATACATTTTTGACTCAGTCACCTTTTAAATTTGAGGATATGCACCCTTGTTTGAGGGGGATACACATCCCCCGTTGTCCACCTCCGATTTAGGAGGAGAGGTGTGTGTTACTATTTGGGCAGGACTTGAGTATGACACACCGGTGATCTAACTAGGACTGACATTTCTAGTCCTTTTTTAGTTTTGACTCGGGGTTTTGGGAGCCCTTCCTCCCTTTCCATGACTTGAGACGCGCGGAACCCGTGGAAGCACAGTTGCTTCCGGGTCCGCGGCGTCTTTTTAAGCTCCGACGGCGCTCGCCTTGCACTTGTGCGAGATGCCGTTTTCGGAGGGTAGGTCCATAGCGACGGACCTGGAATACTAACGTGAGTAAGGCGGCTTCTAATTACACGATACCCAGTACTTTTTAGCTCGCTTTTCAAGCTCAAAAATGCCTAATGGTGTACTATTTTGATACACCGCACATCGTAGTATTTGGGCATTTCTTTCTAAACTATTTGCAGCAACAGCCATAACGACCCAGCGATTCTAATGTATATTTCCAGGTTACACGAGTGTGGGCACAATTATGGACATTGTGTTTAATTGTTTGGCACTTATGGTGACGTGTACTAAAATCCGATGGATTACTCATTTCTTAATGATTGGTACTAACAACTTTCACGCACATAATTGCTTGGTTACTTTTGGCACCAACCTTACCTCATAATGCAACGCACTGATTACAGAGTGCTTGGTGCTACTCATGTTATGTACAAATGGATCACATGGTTATCTTGTGCTTTTTGATGACTTACATCTACCAATAGGCTACGTGTTTCCAAGTCCCTGAAACGTGCCTCTCAAGGGGCCCTATCCTGATTAGGGGATGGTAAGCCCATTTTTTACTTCAAAGACTGCTTGATCAACCTTTTGATAAAAACATATTACACCATGATATTCACAATAGGTGTTATGAGTTGTATGAATATATATTTTTGTTTGATTTGATACTTCTCTGTCCCCTAGGGCGACCTGACAGTGACGTAGCCAGTTTTACTTAAAATGTAAGTGACCGGTATATATATATTTAATTTTCGTCACATTTTTTCCCCTTTTTAATTGGAGAAGAATTACCTTAACAATTGCCTTTTTTTTGGTCCTGATGAAGCGTCACTGGATCCTTGAGGACCACACGACGCGAAACATGTTGACCCTATTCTGAGGGTACTGTGATTATTACAGACCCCGATAGTTTGTTGCTCTTTGAAAGTAATTGAGTATCAACACTCAGTTTATTACTTTCTTCTTTGATTTTAATCTTGGTCTTCATCCGAGTATATTAATTAAAGGAATGTAACTTTTTTCCGGGATGAATAACCAATTTTAGTCTTACATCTTATTCTCTCCGAGCGTATGCTGGTGCCTTAATATAGGCATTTCTGTCTGATTAGTTTCCATCAGAACAGTACGGCTGAGTGCTTCCCTTTCAGGGGAGCCCGTCAGGCGTTGCAGCGCCGGCCTGGCGAGGAGCAATTCCCAATGATGATGCCAGCCATCCATTGTGATGCTTGAGGGTCTTTGCTCCTGACACCTCAGGGTGCCCTAGGTTATTTGAGCACTTTTGGAACAGTGTACCTTTTTTGTATATTGCATAAATACTTAACACATTGCCCCTAAATTTAGCCTGACTGCTTTTTGTGCCAAGCTACCCAGGGTTAAGCACTGGTTAAACTTGTCACTTTTTGTGGTTCACCCTGCAGACAACTGTAGCTGTTACTTGACACCCCAGTCAACCAACAATCTAATTTCTCACAGACAGCATGTGCTGTAGAACGTTCATATCGGAACTGTTGTAATTCCTGTAGGACAGTGACACATTCATTTGTATCAAAAGGTGTTTCTGCTGCTATTGTGTCAGGTTTATCAAGATATGGGACATACATAGGAATGCCGAACAGGAGTTCATAGGGGCTTAGGCCTCCCAAAGATCTTCTAGACAAATTATTTAATGTCCTTTATCAGTTCTAGCCTACGATCTTGGTTGGGGATCACATGATCACCCACCCATGATATTGCTACAAAGGGAATATTCTGGACAATTAAGTGGTAGGAATATTTGGTTGTTGTACTTTTGGTAAAGGCTTGCCATCAGCCGAAGCGTTGACAGCAGCCAAAATGTCATCATCCACCCTTATATGGGAGTGAACTATCGCAGCAGCAGTTGCAGTAGCAACTGCAGATTTTACAGCTTCATCAGCCTGTGAATTCCCTACAACATAATTTCAACACATTGGTGGCCCAGTGTATGTATTACATGAGCCCGTGGCAGTTTGTCCTTAAGACCTGGCACTCCCCTCCCCCCCATAAACATTTGTGTTTTATGGTGTTTCCTTATGAATCTCTAAACCCATTTAGGTGCAAGTAGTGTGAGTTTTCATTGAAGGACTGCACACAATAATACGAATCACATACAATAAGTGTGGGAATTTCATGATCTGGATGTTCCAGTGCAGGATCAGTGCTTTGAACTCATCAAGTTGTGCTGTGCAGTCCCCTAGGGACTGCAATTTGAGGAGGGCGGAACCTTGTCATATCTCATAACTCTGTAGGCGGCTGCTCAAGCCGCAGAGTATTGGTGTTTGGTACCTGCTGCTGGTTAAGCTGAACCATCAGTATAAATAATCTATCTGTAATGGTCAAAACGCATGACTTTAGTGGGCATGGGGTACTCAAGTTCATATCGGATAAATTCTTGGGTCTATAGTTTTGGATCAAAAACATAGTCAATATCAGTGACAGTCAAGGAGGTAGCCCATTGTATCCAACGTGGATGTAATGCTTCTGTGTTTAGAATGCTAGAATTGGTAACACAGCCTCTAGGGCTTGGACTGAGGTAACAACAATATTGCACTTACCCAGGGCTAAAGGTTTCTCCTTAATGACAGCCATCTGAACTGCAGTCAGTATTTTTTCTGTTGGTGCAAAACGCATTTCTGCATTAGAGTATAAGTGAGATGTGTAAGCAATTGGTAGTGTCACCTTTTTTTTAATGTGACATATGTGAATCTGATGGCATCAGGAATGACCCGGATTGCCAATTAATTTTATTTTTGCATGTGTGTAAGTGTTTTGCTTCAAGCATGTCATTTTGTGTTGTTTATATAATAAACCATAAAGAGTTCATAGAAAGAGTCTGTCATAATGATGTTTCCCTAGGTTAGAGCTGGCTCCTGAATTGGCAATATAAATTGGCAAATCATGTACTGGACATGGCAGCCTTGGGCAAATCTACAGATTACATGTCATACAATGGCTTGATAGAACGTGCAGCGTAAACTGACTACCTAGAAGATGCAGCTGATAAAATATGTAAAATGATTGCTAAAAGCAGGCTTTGCTCAAATGAGGAATAAAATGTGAATAAAATGTGTACATTATAAAAGGCACAAACCCGGGAGCTAAGCGAAGGGTGCCCAACCCAGGTACAAACGGTCCCTACAAAAGTATGTTTTAGACTTCAATGCGCTATACAGAGTATCTGTTTTCTTTTACAGAATCTGTTGCATTGTGAAATCAGAAATATTTTTGCTCTGAGATCAGGGGCGAGCGCTGGGGGCGAACTCCACATGACAACCCCCAAGTGCCAGCGTTAGCAGAGATTTCTCTAGGGCTCCTGGGATGGAGCACCATCCACGCTAGACTTGCTGCTTTGGCTGGAAAGTGTAAGCATGTCGAGGCAAATTTAGGTGAAGTCTAACTGAGTTTACTGTATTGCACTTGCTTTCTTTCCATTTGTTGTCCTGTATTGTTTGTAATGTGTCAAAGTGCTCTGGCCGTGTCATCCAGGTAAGGGATGACAGGAATTAGACTACTCGGGTAGGTATGAATGGGAGGAGTAAAAAAGCAGGGATTGCCTAGGTGCAATTCTATGGTGTAGTGCAAATGGGCCCTAGAAACAGTATGGAGGAGGGAACGATAGGCAAGTTCACCAGCACCCAAAGCACAGACCCCTAAAAGATGAATGAAAATGAGGGTGCCCGATCCAGCTGCCCAGGCTCCTTCTCAAGCCACTCCTGGTGCACAACGGATGGCTGAACTCAAGGGGATCTTTGAATGTAATTGTGTGCTGCCTTTCCTCACCCCTGCCACAGGGAATAACTGAAAGACATCCAACCTTACTCTACTTTTTGTTTCCTTTCAAACCCTCCATGGAATGAGTTGCAGTCACAAGGCGGGCAGATCCTTTCTTGTTTACCATGGGTAAATGAAGAAACAGTAATAGGACAGAAAAATCTAAATAGAGTGAGCCCCCGCCAAAAGAGCCTTTCACCCATGATATGTACTATAAGTATGGTAACGCCACATGCAAATTCCTGACACAATGGGTGGGACTCACTAATGAGGATTAGAAGAAATAATTTCTTGAATATGGTATTTATAATCTAGAGAGACTAGGGATCATTCAAAAGAAGTAACAAAATAAAATACAAACCAAACACCCACTCTTTTTACAATGGCATGAGGAGGCCATTAATGCAAACATGAATTCTAAGTCAATGGTTTCAAACAGACCCTTGAAAACCGAATTAAGGCTTGTGTTCCAACTGCTCCTCTCCCCGGTCCCCGTTTATTCCTCTGAACACCTTAACCACAAGAGAAAGAGAAGGAGAGTGAGCACCCAAGGCAGGGGGATTTGTTGGATATTTTGCTCTATACCGGCTGATGGACTGGGAAATGGAGCAGCGTCTGCAGCACTGTGTGCAGGAAGAGCACAAGCAAGCAAGCACTGTGATGCAAGCAACTGACAGTAGGGTAGCCGATAGCAGTGCACGAATAATCAAACAAGGCACAGACTCCAAGCCTGTGGAGTGCACTCATTCCCAGCGTGGTGTACAGATCTCCATGGGCACATGTTCACAATTACATGAGAAAAATTAAGAAAGATTGCTGATTGATTAGCTCAAAACCACATTCAGAGTGGAAGAGGGATAAGCTTCCCCTCCCTCTAGTGATGTAGATGATGAAGACACTAACTCATCTATTCTTGTACAGTTCTTCACTTGAGAGACTACCCTGCTCCAGAAGGTAGAGTCACTGTCCACGCCCCCTGCACCGCTGATATGATGGCCATTAAGAAACTGTAAGGAAACATGATTTTGCAGGTTCACCCCACCTTTGCCCACATTGTGACTCCACTTTGCCATTTAGAATATAGAATATTAGAATACATGCAAATCACCACTATGGTAGGCCTAGGAGGCCCTAAGGCAGGGTGCTGTATGTTAAAACGTGGAACATGTACTCATTCATGTTCGAACAGTAAAGACTCTAAATTGTTGTTTTATTGTGGAAAATCAAATAGGCCCACTGGCAAGTAGGGTTGCAGGCTGACATCTCAACCCTGCCAAGGTATCAAAATCATTAGTGCATTAAATCCACTTTAATGGTTTAATTGAATTTAGTGTAATTGATGGGCAAAGTGCATGTTTAGAAGTTGCCACTTTAGTGGTCTAAAATTTACTGAGCATGTTTACTGTTGTACACTGGGTCTGTCTGCAGACAGCTTTCTGCCCTCTTGGGGAGATGTGCTGGCGACTCCAAGGAAAGAAGACAAAATAATCCAGCACTAGAGAGAGGTATTACCTCCCTCCAGCAGGAAGTCACAATGCAGTAGGCTCAAAAGTCGAGCTTCAAAAGGAGAAGCTGCATTTGAAGGGAAACTGGGTAATGTTTGGGAGAGGGCTGCGCTAGAGGGAAAACCAGTTGCCAAACTGATTTTTCAGGGGCATGTAGCCTCCTTGGTAGCCACAACTCTGGGATGGGGTAGAAAGTTCTGGATTCCAAGAGAGGGGTTCTAACATGTTGGAAGTGGGCAGATTGGTGCATCCTGGTACAGCCAGATGACATATGTGACAGGAAGTGGTCATCAGGAAGGAGGGAATCTAGTAGCATATTGGCTATTGACTGCATTTACCCAGAGGGTATTTTCTAGGCATAAATAGAGAGCTCCTGGTGCCCAGGAATCTGATCTCGACTGGACTGGAAGAAGGACTGCCCTGTTGCACTGTGGACCTGGAAGACAGACTGAACCCATGTGGACTGCATCTGCTGAACGTGGTAACTAGCAAAGGAGAAGGGGCTGTGCCTGCTGTGTCCTGTTCCTGGAGAAGTCATCTCTGGAGCCTAGTCAAAGCAGAACACTCCAAGGGTCAGCTGGCTGACCTCTTGTTTGCAGCCCAGGGCAAGAGCATCTGAAGAGGCCTGCTGGGCTGAGTTGTTAGCCCAAATCTTCAAGCTGCTGCTTCTCATTGCCATGCAGCACCAGAGATCAGGACCCGACACTCAGAGTAGCACCCAAGTGCGCTGAACCCGAGAGAGTCACTGGAGTGCAGCTTGGTCACTCAGAAGGTGAGTTATCATCTAAGGATGAATTCTGCTGTGACCGTGATTCCAAGTGACTGGTAGCCCAGTGGTGACTGGATTTCTGTCATGACTGAGAGGACTTTGAGGGACATCGACCCCAGTGGCCAGGATCACCTCATAACGTCTGTGGACGGAGTAGTAGCTGTAGAAAGACCCCCATTGACCACTTGCATCTACAGCATTCTTGAGCATCTTCAGCATCCTGTATCCCTTGCATCAGGATCACTCCATAGTGTCCTACAGTAATGGGATAAAAGTGCCTGGAACTGTCTGAAGACAGTCATTTTGTTATCCCATGCTGTATAATGCACATTTTAACCTAACCGTCTTAGTAAGCAAAGACTCATTCTGAAGTTGTCATAGCGAAGAGAGGATTGCAGAAAGTAGTAGCGTCAGCTTTTGCTACAAGAAACGTGTATCAGTAAAGCACGGCCTTCTCACATTTTACCTATAAGAAAACCCACCACCTGTTCATTACTGCTCATTTGCAGGTTTCAGTTGGTCATTTGTTCCCACAGTCATTCACCTACATTGAGAAAAAGTGTATAGATGTAGCACGTACATTTATGGATCCTTGGATCTGCCACAATATATCTTGAGTCTAAGTATTTATAAACCTTCAAAAGAGACAGATAAGTACACTTAAAAGTGATTGCTGAAGGAGGCCAGATTAAAACCCATCTAATGATGTCAAAGCCAAAAGACCACCCCCACAGGAAATACCATAGTGTTGGAAACCATGCCAAAATGAGTTTAGTTTCATAGTCCCGTGCCTACAAATTACAGCCCATTCTGCCACATGTAGTCATGAGGGTGGTATTGTCTGTGAAGCCCAGTGAATTGCTCATTCATTTTATTTTGGGTCTTATCTGGGTTTTTTAACAGCATTCATTACCTGATCTTTTTTCCACTACTATCCCAGAATCTAAGATACTATTTCATTCAATGACAATTACTCTCTTTGTATACTCGACTCTCATGCAGTAGTGCCATAAGCAGTCAAGGAAACCTCGTTGTGAAGAGATTGCAACTCCACATGTGCAAAGCATGCTGCAAAGTGATAATGGAAATGTGCCACCTTAGCATCCATGTCCACATGCCTTAGTGTCTATCACACCATTTCTGTACTCAAGCACTCTTAGTAGCTGAAACACTGGGCCAGTGTTGGTCTCAATTTCTCACACTTGTATGTCTCTGTTTATGCACAAAAGGACGCCTTCTACCTGTCCCACAGCCCCTTCACATGTGAATAAAGGTCAGCATGTCGCAGGCTTAAATACCCTCAGACACTTTGTTAGAATTATTAGTATTACAATTAGGAGGTTTGAATACCCTCAATCAATCATATCACCCCAGTGGGCTGTGGCAGTCCTATGCCTTGATTCAGTCACCTGTAGGAAGCTGCTGTGTTAGAGGATGATTGTATTCAGTGTCTGAAAGCCTGAAACCAAAAATAGAAAGGAAACACCCAAGGAGAATGTTGGCATCCAGGATAGGGGGCATTCCAGCTTTCACCAACAGGCAGCTTGTTCCACTGACCCAGAGACTAAGGCTTAGAAGGATGGCCAACCGCCCTTTTTTGCAGACAGGATTATCCCCAGTTTGGGATGTTTATCCCATACAGAGCATGAAACAAACAAGGCAGTCTTGTCATTCCTATAGTGGCTGAAGCACACTCGCATCCGAACCAGTAGGCCAGTGTTGGGTCTCAACTCTCATACTTGTATGTCCCTGTTTATGCACAAAAGTAGGCCTGTCTACATATCCCAACAGTCCCTTTCACTGGTGAGTTAAGGTCTAAATGTCACGGGCTTATATACCAGCCCATACGTTGTGGGTATTTAAACATTATAATTTTAATTCTAACAATTAGTCATACTAATCTGGTGCGCTGTAACAGTCCTATGTCTCGATGAATCAATCACCTGTATGAAGTTGCAATGTGACAGTATGAGAGTATTCAGTGTTCTGAAAGCTTGAAACCAAAGATAGAGGGGAAACATCTAAGAAGTGTGTCGGTAACCAAGATATTCGTCCTTGGCACCCACAGAATAAGGCTTAGAAGGGAAGCCAACTGGCCTTTGTTTGTGCAGGATTATTCCCATTTTGGGATGTGTCTCACAACTTGCATGAAACAAACAAGTCGGTCATGCCTCCAGTGGCTCAGCAGAAAATTCCACTCACGAGGCATACTGTTGAAAGGTCGCTGTCAGGTGGAGGGGAAACGTTTATTACAAACTGATTAGGAGGGAGGAGCTGCTGCACAAAATGTATCTATGCAGTTTTACATTGTGCAAACATGGCCCAAAGGCTTTAGAACTCTTCACAATGTGAATCTAACACAACTAATTGCAATGCAAAGAAGGATCTAGGTCCATCATGCAGTGAGTAATAGAGTCAAGGGATAGGAGTGTGGTGTGCAGCGTGGTGTCCACCTGATCTTGTTTTACTCAGGACTCAAAATGGAAGCTACATCTACTGCTTTTCACAATGTTCAAAGTCTGTGCCTTTTTGTCACCTGAGCTGCAATTCTATTGTCGTTCATTAGGTACTGACCACCTCATAAATAAATATCCATATTATAAGGCAGCATGTGAGTGCAAGCCGTCACGCATGACTCACACCACTGCGAATCCTAGCAGCAGTCTGAGAGGTCCGGGATGTGCAGTCCGGGTTGCTCCTGTGCAGTGTGTGTGGCTGCTGCCCGGGTCTAATACCATTTTTTCACTGCACACTCTTCTTCAGATCGCCATAACACCCATCTCATGAAATCCAGTTTTTATCATCGATAGTAGGTAAAGAGGAACTTAAATATACTGTTCACAACAGGATGGGCAACCACATAGGATGCTTAAGCAAGTATGGGAGCAGCTAGTGCTGCACAGCCTGTACTTAATGTACATGTCAAGATACTATCTAACGCGAAGAACATTGTAGTATGTGCTTTCTGATCTTTATCTTCTTTTCAGACCCCTTTCGTCGCTGTACATATGGCACAGCGGGGTGACAGGCTCAACACAGGTCTGCATGCTGTTGGACAGAGTGTAGGTTATGGGAAGCAAGGTGCACCCGATTCTGGGCGGCGAGTGGGCAGCATAACAGCGTGCTCAAGGTCAGTTTTGTCTGTTTTTTTAGGGGAACAGCGGGCGACGTGAGTTTGTTTGAGACAAGCTTGCACCTTACTCGGCTCTCCCTAGGTCATTAGAAATCAGTTCCCTCAAGTTAGTAGGCATTTGTGTTGGTTCTGGCCGAGGAGCTCTTATGAAGTCTGCAGGACCATGACCAGATAATCCCTTTCCCAGTCCGCACTCAGCAGTTGCCACATTGTAGCCCAGCACCACAAAAGGTACTTACCTGTACACTGTGGTTCTCCTTGATTGATATCTTACAGAGATTCACATGGTTGAATCTTCCCCGTCTTCATGGTGGGTGTTAGAAATTGGGTATTTGGTTGGCAGTCAGGTTACCCCCTGTCCAAGAAAGGACCCTCACTCTAGTCAGGGTAAGTAACACACAATCCAAATTATCCTGTGCCCACCCTCTGGTAGCTTGGCACTGAGCAGTCAGGCTTAACTTAGAAGGCAATGTGCAAAGTATTTGTGCAATAAATCATACAATAACACCGTATAGCACCACAAAAATACACCACACTGTGTTTAGAAAAATATATAATATTTATCTGATAAGATGGAGGTCAAAACTATTAAAATGCAATAAGTATATGTTCAGATATCATTGTCAAAGTGATATAAAGGCCCTCATTACAACCCTGGTGGTCGGTGTTAAAGCGGTGGTAATACCCCAAACAGGCTGGCGGGAAAGAAAATGGGATTACGACCATGGCGGAAACCGCCAACATAGACAGCCACTTTAACACTCCGACCGTCACATCGGTAGAAACAAACAGCGCAGCGGTCACTGCCAACAGACAGGCGGGAGACAAAGTACCACCCACCCTATTACAAGAGGCTTATCTGCCACCTTTTCCGGGTGGAACCAACGCTATCAAAAGCATGGTGGAAAAAGTACACAGAAGGGAAAACACTCACCTCTCGACACCCAAAGAGGAACCAGAAAGCCATGGAGCCCGAACTACACGTACTGCCCATGTTTGTTTACCTTCTCTTCTACCAGGAGTACAAACGGCGGCGACTACGGTGAGTACTGCACCTACAACACAGGGGAGGGGGGGAGGAAACAGAGTGACACACACACGCAACACCCCCACCCTCACCACCACACACAACAGACACACAAATACATGCAGCAACATTACATATACACCCCCACCCCCACCCCCTGGAAGAACGCAAGGACAAAAGGAAATGATTGTAACCATTGTAATCAAGAAAAATCCATTATTCAAAAGTCAAAATTCAGCATATACAAATATGTACACCAACTACACAAGTCCAGATAGTGTACTAATCATTGTCCGTGAACCACTGGGCCCAAAATGCATGGACGAGGCCCACACATGATACCTGACTCAAAATGGAGAGAACACTGCTGGGGCATCAGATCGAAAATATACAGGCACCTCAGGGGGAGGGGGGTGGGGGGGACCTCAGCCTGATGAACGCACAACGCCACTGCTGCATGAGGGGGCTCCATGCCCATTGATGTATCCTGGGGAGTGCAAAGCCACAGTCTCTCAACTCTCTAGTGGGTGGTTTGCCCACTGCTGTATCCTGGGGATTGCAAAGCCACAGTCTCTTAAGTGCAAAGCCACAGTCTTTCAGGTCTCTCCAGTGGGTGGTTTGCCCACTGCTTTATCCTGGGGAGGGCAAAGCCACAGTCTCTCAAGTATCTCCAGTGGGTGGTTTGCCCACTGTACCATCCTGGGGAGTGCAAAGCCACAGTCTCTCAAATGGATAACAGTCTCCACTGGTTCTGGAGGGGGCCTGGTGCCCAGAGTGCTTCATCCTGCCAAGGACTGAGGTAGTGGATGTATCTCTCCACTGGTTCTGGAGGGGGCCTGGTGCCCAGAGTGCTTCATCCTGCCAAGGACTGAGGTAGTGGATGTGATTCTCCACTGGTTCCAGAGGGGGCCTGGTGTCCAGAGTGCTTCATCCTGCCAAGGACTGAGGTAGTGGATGTATCTCTCCACTGGTTCTGGAGGGGGCCTGGTGCCCAGAGTGCTTCATCCTGCCAAGGACTGAGGTAGTGGATGTGATTCTCCACTGGTTCCAGAGGGGGCCTGGTGCCCAGAGTGCTTCATCCTGCCAAGGACTGAGATAGTGGATCTATCTCTCCACTGGTTCTGGAGGGGGCATGGTACCCAGAGTGCTCCATGTGGAGTGTGGCCGGTACAATTCCCTCACCTGGGTGTGCGTGCCACAAGATTTGCGAGGTTCAGGTAGCATGATACTCCATGGAGGCAGCGACATACCCCACACTGCTGCGGCTGCGCCTTCCACCTGCAGGTGTAAACAGTGATGAAAGAAATGCCTCATGGAAGCTGCCCAGGGTCCAGGAACTCTCCTCCAGCCTCAGACGACTGACCACTGGGTATGGTAGCCATGTCAGCGGTGGTGCCTGTGTCCGAAGATGCCGCGGGCCGGTGGCGGTGCATGGGTCAGCACTTGCAGAGGAACACAGCAGGACGTTTCCTGCAGCCTCGGACGGCTGCCCACTGGAGAAGAGGCTGTAGACGTGCCGGGGGCTGTACAGGTGGCGGTGCTTGCAGCAGTGTCTGTTGCGGCGGGGCTTGCGGCGGTGCATGGGTCAGCACCTGCAGAGGGACACAGCAGGACGTTTCCTGCAGCCTCGGATTGCTGCCCACTGGGGAAAAGGCTGGGGACTGTCGCTGAGGCTGTAGATGTGCGGGGGCGGTGCAGGTGACGGTGCAGGTGGCAGTTGTGGTGGCGGTTGTGGTGGCTGGGCACTTAGCGGTGTTCGACGCCGTACAGGTTGGGGTGGTCGTGGACAGAAAGTGTGACACTGGTCCCTCAGTCGGTGCCACCATGCCCTCTCCTGACCTGCTCTTCAGCTTTTGGCCCTTCCCCAGCTTTGATGGTGCCACAGTTGTCTTACCTGGGGATTTGGTGGCTGAGGCGCTGGGCTGGAACCTGGAAAGCCTGGCCCTAGGAGTAGGACGGGGGGGGGCAGGGAAGTCAATGTTAGCCACGAAGAGTTTCTTAGACACACTGGGACGGGAAGATGGAGGGGGTTTGGGAGTGGAGGTAGAGGTAGTGGTTGTAGGAGGTGTACGTCTGCTGAATTTGGGTGAAGGTGTCTGCGCCGGAGGCTGTTGTGAGGTGGATGGCTGTTGGGTGGGTGTGTGTCTGCGTTTGTGTACTTTGGGAGGATGGCTCACAGACACACTGGGAGAGGACACTGGGGATGTGTGCATCGTAGTGGGGGTGGTGAGTGCACGTGAGCGGTGTGTGGTGATGGGCGTGCTGGTGATGGAGGCAGTGGCTGAGGATGTAGTGCAAGCAGGTGTGAGTGGAGACGAGACAGGGAGGGAGGAGGAAGGCGTGGAGGAGGGGGACACAGTTGAGGCAGTGGATGTTGCTGTGTCTTCATGGGGATGGTGCTTGTGTGATGTGCGGTGCTTATGTTTGCCTGAGCCACTCTTGTGTGTTGATGAGTGCGCATGCTGGTCTGATGGTGTGCTTGGGATAGGCTGAGGTACAGGGGATTGAGTCTGGGTGGAGGAAGTTGGAGGGGGGAGGCTGGACACAGGGACAATGGCTGCCATCAGTGCTCAGGCCAGAGCCTGAAATGCTCTCTGTTGGGCTTCCTGGCCAGAATGAATGCCCTCCAGGTATGCATTTGTTTGTTGCAAATGCCTCTCTACATCCTGGATGGCATTCACAATGGTAGATTGCCCAATAGTGAGGGATCTCTGGAGGTCAATAGCCACCTCACTGAGGGCAGCAGGGCTGAATGGGGCAGGGCCTGAGGTGCCTGGGGCGAAGGAGATGCCCACCCTCCTGGGTAAGCGGGCACGGGACACATGCTGAGGGGCTGCTGGGAGGGCGGTGTTGGTAGGGGGGGGGTGGCGGCTGTACCTGTTGATGTGGTGGGCACAGGGGTGCCCGCCACCGCAAGGTAGCTTCCATCAGAGGAGGAGTCGCTGTCACTGCTGTCTCCTCCTGTCCCCGCTGTGGAGCTCCCCTCGCCCTCCGTCCCACTGGTGGCTTCAAACTCTGTTGTTTCGCCCTCCAGGGCCAAGTGGGTTGCAGCTCCCTCCTGCTCCGGTACCAATGCTCCTCCGCCTGATGATGCTATTGCACACAAGAACAGGGAGACCACAAGAAGGGGGGACAGGGGGAGACAGAAGAAAGGCATGTTCAGTGCATGCAACACCACTATCGTTGGCGGACACAACACACATGAAGCAACCCTCTGCACTACGCCATGCACTAACAGTTCCTAGAAATTTCAGCTGACCATGGGGTACGAGGCCTAAGACCAATTGCTGCACACCTGGAAGTCACAGAAGCCTGCCTAGGTGTAGATAGCTCTTACCACTGGTGGGGTTGGGGTGCCACATGGCCTGCCTCACAAGGGACCTTGCCTACCAACTTTGCCCTGGCCTAGGGGAACCCACTGCTCACCTCCCCCACCCAGACACCTCACAATGCGCGCAGAGTGAGCTGAATGAGAGTGTACTCATCCCCTTGTGGCTGCTGTGATGCCCTCAAGCACCCATCCAACTCCGGATAGGCCAGGATCCGGAACATCAGGGGGGTCATGGTGCGACAGGCACCCCTCCCACATTGGGAGGCCATCCCCAGCTAGGCCTCCGCCATCTTCTTGCTCCAGCAGCGCAGGTCCTCCCATCTTTTACGGCAGTGAGTGCTCCGTCTATGGTAGACCCCCAGGGTCCGGACATCCTTGGTGATGGCACACCAAATACCCTTCTTCTGGTGGGCGCTGACCTAGAGGAATGGTACAGGGGGAAAAGGAAATTACTTACCTGTCCGGACCGTCATACTAATTGCCCCCCAGTTCCCACCCTTGCCCTGACGCACATACACTCCCCATCTGCACATGCAGGCCCCCCGTATCTTCCACCCACACCACTCAAACAGGCATTGCCCATGCAGCATGCTCACAGTGTACTCACCTGTTTGTCTGGAGGACCGTACAGTTGAGTTTACTGGGGGAGGACCCGACCCACTAGTTTCTCCAACTCCTCCAAAGTGAAGGCAGGCGCCCTTTCCCCAGACACATGAGCCATCGTCGCTTCCAGACTGAGGTCACAGCAGCACTCGCAGTTTAGGTCCTCTCCTATTGAAGGTCAGGTATCAAGTGAGTGAACAGACGGAAAATGGTGGTCACGTCCGCGGCGGTGCATACCGTAACTGCCGGCGTACATCGTTATTGGCTCCTGGGACCCATAGGGCCCAATGTTAACCAATGCTGAAATGCGCCGCGGTCTTCGACCGCCCAACGTGGCGGTGTAGAATGCCAGCGCAGTTACCTCATATCCCCTTGTCCCACCTTACAGGTCAGGCAGCCGCCATTTCAGGAGGCCACATGGGATGGATGTTAACTGCGTCACACCTATGTAGGCCGGGAATATAGCCAGAAACCGGCACATTGTGGATTAATTACGTTTCTGAAAGTAAGACATTGTGATACCTCAGTGTTGGATGACTCTCTGCTCACTGTTCTCCTCCATAGGGCACGTCCGCTGGGGCAGGTGATGAGATGGTGGCATCCTCTGGTGTACAGACCCCTGGTGGACCTGTCGACAATGGAAGAGAGACACATCCTGGTCACATACAGACTTGATCATGCAACAATCCAGGAACTGTGTGCCCAGTTGGAGCCGGACCTGATGCCAGCTATCCGCCATCCCACCGGAATCCCCCCTCTTGTGCAGGTCCTGTCTGTACTCCATTTCCTGGCCAGTGGGCCTTTTCAAGCAACAGTGGCCATGGCATCAGGGATGTCCCAGCAAATGTTCTCTAACGTGTTGTCCAGAGTGTTGTCTGCCCTGCTGAAACACATGCGCAGCTACATCGTTTTCCCTCAGGTGGAGGATTTGCCCACAGTGAAAGGTGACTTCTGTGCCCTGGGACATATCCCCAACATCATTGGTGCCATTGATGGTACACATGTGGCATTTGCATCCCCATAGGAATGAACAGGTGTACAGAAACCGGAAGAGCTACCATTCTATGAATGTGCAGATGGTGTGTTTGGCAGACCAGTACATCTCCCATGTCAATGCCAAGTATCCTGGCTCTGTGCATGACGCTTATATTTTGAGGAATAGCAGCATCCCTTATGTGAAGGGACAACTTCAGAGGCACTGTGTGTGGCTAATAGGTGAGGGCAAGGTCCCAATACAGTTGACATAGGTTTCTGGATAAGGGGCTGTCAAGGGTTAGTGTGTGTCTAACAGTTGTCCCTCGACATTTGCAGGTGACTCTGGTAGCCAACCTGTCATGGCTACTGACCCCAGTGAGGAATCCCAGGACAAGGGCAGAGGAACGCTGCAATGAGGCATATGGGCGAACTAGGAGGGTGATTGAACGCACCTTCGGCCTCCTGAAGGCCAGACTCCGGTGCCTCCATCGGACAGGTGGCTCCCTATACTACTCACCGAAGAAGGTGTGCCAGATAATCATGGCCTGCTGTATGGTGCACAACCTGGCTTTGCGACGGCAGGTGCCTTTTCTGCAGGAGGATGGGTCAGATGGTGGTCTTGTGCCAGCTGTGGAGCCTGTGGACAGTGAGGAAGAGGAGGGAGAAGAAGAGGATATCAACACCCGAAACAACATCATCATGCAATACTTCCAGTGAGACACAGGTAAGAAGATGTCACTGCTTCCCACATCGCATTCTATTGTTGGAACTAGCACAAGTGTGTCATTTTCATTTAGTGTATGGACCCTGACTTGTCACTTTGACTTTCCATTTCACAGATTTGGGTCCCACTTTGTGCCCTCTGCTATGTTTACTGCTGGCCTAGAGCTGTGTTACATTGGCATGTGAACAAGTAAATTGACATTGCTATATTCCATAGTTATTGCAATTACGCATCTGTGAAAGCACAGACTGACTCCAGATTGTTTTGTGATTGAAATGTGTTTATTCCTGTGCTAATAAGTGGAGGGGGTTGTAAAATGGGCTGGGGGGATGGTGGAGGAATGTCCATGGCAGAGTCCAGCCTATTTGTTTCACAGGTGCATTGTCCAAAGGGGCATAGGAAGTGGAGCAATGGCAGTTTAAGGATGGACAGAGTGACATAGTGGGACAGAAGGGTGACCTTCAGGGGGGTCTAATTTCCTGAAGGGGGTCTTGGCAATGTTCTCTGTCTTGTTCCTGGATCTCAGGGACAGTTTGTGGGGTGGTTCTCCATATGCAGGGGTGGGGAGCTGGTGTCCTGTTGTTCCTGTGGCGGTACCTCCTGTCCACAAGCGCCGGCGGAGGTGGAGGGCTGTTCATAGTCCAGGCTAGTGTCAGGGGCCCTTTGTTGTGCCACTGTGTCCCTCCTGGTGTTGGCCAGGTCTGCCAGCACCCCTGCAATGGTGCCCAGGGTGGTGTTGATGGACTTGAGTTCCTCCCTGAACACCAAATACTGTTCCTCCTGCAGACGCTGGGTCTCCTTAAACTTGGCCAGTACCGTTGCCATTGTCTCCTGGGAATGATGGTACGCTCCCATGATGTTGGAGAGGGCCTCGTGGAGAGTGGGTTCCCTGGGCCTGTCCTCCCCGTCACACAGCAGACCTCCCAGTTCCCCAGTTTTCCTGGGCCTCTGTCCCCTGAACCGTGTGCCCACTGCCACTGCCCCCAGGTCCCTGTTGTTCTTGGGGTGGTGGGTTAGCCTGGGTTCCCTGTAGTGGTGGACACACTGCTGCTTGACATGTCCTGGGGACAGAGGTATGGGTCCGCTGGGTTGGTGCTGTGCTGGTGTTTCCCGAGGGGGGAGGCTCTGTAGTGGCCTGTGACTGTGTGAGGGGAACCAACTGTCCCTAGGTCCCAGATGGGTCGGCTGGTCATCTAGATCCAGTTGGACAGAGCTGCTGTCATCACTGTGGGCCTCTTCTGTGGGAGGAGTGGACATGTCTGGAACCTCCTGTCCGGTGACGTTGGGTAGGGGGCCTGCAGGGGTGTCAAGGCATGATTATTGCATCTGTGTGTGCCATGGTGTGCAATGGGTGGGTGACCCTGTACCCCAGTGCTTACATTCTTGTGTAGGAACTTGTGTGATAATTGTTTAGGGGTCTGTGTGGGTATCTGTAGTGGACATGCATTGGTGATGGGTGTCCATGCTTTGTTGTTGCATGCACGGCTTGGTGTTGGGATGTGTGGTTTGTGATAGTGGTACATATGTGAGGAGTTGGAGCGATTGGGGGTGAGGGCGAGGGTGGGGGTATGTGATAGCATGCAGATAGGGTGGGGGATGAAGTAGTGAAAGATTTGACTTACCAGAGTCCATTCCTCCAGCTACTCCTGCGAGGCCCTCAGGATGCAGTATAGCCAAGACCTGCTCCTCCCATGTTGTTAGTTGTGGGGGAGGAGGTGGGGGTCCGCCGCCAGTCCTCTGAACCGCAATGTTGTGTCTTGAGACCACGGAACGCACCTTCCCCCGTAGGTCGTTCCACCTCTTCCTGATGTCATCTTGTGTTCTTGGGTGCTGTCCCACTGCGTTAACCCTGTCCACGATTCTGCACCATAGCTCCACCTTCCTAGCTATGGAGGTGTGCTGCACCTGTGATCCGAATAGCTGTGGCTCTACCCGGATGATTTCCTCCACCATGACCCTGAGCTCCTCCTCAGAAAACCTGGGGTGTCTTTGCGGTCCCATGGGGTGGTGTGAGTGATGTGTGAGGTGGTGTGTGTTGTGATGTGTGGGGTGATGCTTAGGGGTGTGTGTTGTTTTGTGCGTGGATGTGTATGCGTGATGGTGTTGTGTGCCTCTGTATGCTGGTGTGGTCTTTACTTTGCTGTCTCTCTGCTTCTTCCAAATTGTTTGTTGTAAGAGTTTGTGGGTGTGTGTTTTATATTGTATTGGGTGTGGGGGAGTGGTGTATGTGTATCAGGTGTGTGTATTTGGAATTGTCCAATGTGGTTGTGTTTTGTAAATGTGTGTGTATTTTGAGCGCAGCAGTGTGTACCGCCAATGGAATACCGCGGTTGAAAGACCACTGCGTGGATTCGTGGGACGTGATAGTGTGGGCGTATTCCTGTTGGTGCGATGGTGGAGGTTTTGATATCGCCAGTTTATCACTGACCTTTGGTGTGGCGGACTTGTGTGGGTGTCTAGATTTTGGTGGATTCGGAGCTGTGGGTCGTAATAACTGTGGTGGGATTCCGCAGCAGTGTGTTGGCGGTCTTCTGCACGGCAGTAAGTGGGATTTACCGCCAATGTTGTAATGAGGGCCTAAGTCTTTTTGGTCCTGAGACTTCAGGGAACAGGAGGCAAGCTCTATCCAAGCCCTTGGAGAGCACGTCTTCACCACAGCCAGAGAGCAGCAAGGCAGCAGGGCAACAGCAAGGCAGCAGTCCTTCACAGAAAGCAGACAGGTGAGTCCTTTGGGCAGCCAGGCAGGTCTTCTTGACAGGATGCATGTTCTGTTCCATGTTCTCTTCTCCAGGAAGTGTCTGAGATGGTAGGGGCAGAGGCCCTGTTTAAATATACAAATGTGCCCTTGACGTGGGGAGACTTCTTCAAAGAGGGGCTTAGAAGTGCACAAGGTCCCCTTTCAGTTCAATACTGTCTGTCAGGGTCCCAGTAGGGGGTGTGGCAGTCCTTTGTGTGAGGGCAGGCTACTGTCCTTTGACATGCAAGTGTCAGGCCCGCCACCCTCCCAGCCCAGGAAGACCCATTCAAAATGCAGATGTATGCAAGTGAGGCTGAGTATCCTGTGTTTGGGGTGTGTCTGAGTGAATGCACAAGGGAGCTGTCAACTAAACCCATCCAGACGTGGATTGTAAGGCACTGAAAGATTTAAGTGCAGAGAAATGCTCACTGTCTAAAAGTGGCATTTCTAAAATAGTGATGTTAAATCCAACTTCACCAGTCAGCAGGATTTTGCATCACCATTCTGGCCATACTAAATATGACCTTCCTACTCCTTTCAGATCAGCAGCTACCACTCAAACAATGTATGAGGGCAGCCCCAATGTTAGCCTATGAAGGGAGCAGGCCTCACAGCAGTGTAAAAATGAATTTAGGAGTTCTACACTACCAGGACATGTAAACTACACAGGTACATGTCCTGCCTTTTACCTACACAGCACCCTGTCCTATGGGTTACCTAGGGCATACCTTAGGGGTGTCTTATATGTAGAAAAAGGGGAGTTTTAGGCTTGGCAAGTACTTTTAAATGCCAAACTCGAATTGGCAGAGAAACTGCACACACATGCCTTGCAATGGCAGGCCTGAAACAAGGTTAAGGGGCTACTTAAGTGGGTGGCACAATCAGTGCTGCAGACTCACTAGTAGCATTTAATCTACAGGCCCTAGGAACATATAGCGCACTCTACTCAAGACTTATAAGTAAATTAAATAGTCCAATTGAGTATGATCCAATGTTACCATGTTTAAAGGGAGAAAGCATATGCACTTTAGCACTGGTTAGCAGGGGTAAAGTGTGCAGAGTCTTAAAACCATCAAAAATAGTATTTAAAAAGTGGAGGGAGGCAGGGAAAAAGTTAGGGGTGACCACCCTAAGGCTGTCAGGTCTAACAGTGGGAGTCCCATGGTAACAGAAATAAAAGCAGTGCTAATACTAAGCTTAGGAATCACTTTGAAAACTATGTGCATTGTTTAAAAGCAACCAAACTTTAACCAATCAGAATAGAGTCATTGAAGCACTCTTTCCCTGCAGAAATACCACACCTCAGATTTCTAGAACAAGTGTAATAAAGGAAGTATGAGGCATAAAGAATGGTGAGCCTAACAGGGAGAATGGAGGGTCTCATGTGAAGCTATACAAGATATCAGTCCTGGAGAAACCATAGTAGACAGGTAAGTAACCTGTTTTTTTTATTCAGCATTGACTTTCATAGAATCTCGTGCTTGAATCAGACTAGCTTGCAGTACCCAAGCCAATATGGCAGAGGGTAAGGCTAACTACCCCACCAAGAGAAAAAACTAATCTGTGATTATTGAAAAGACCACTCAATATTGAACCCATTTACATACATACACCATAAGGAAGCAAAAGAAAAAAACAGTACATAAAATAACAAGCATATATATGCATGCCAAAGCAAGTATATATAAATATATATGTATACACACGCACACACACACATGCATAGTAAATTAAAAAAATAAAAGTTTGGTAACTTAATGAAAGAGGCAACATTAATACTGCCTGACCAAAAGCCCAATCTGCCTTCCCCCAAGAATCCAGACAATAGTGTTTTGTGAAAGTGTTAACATTACTCCACTCAAATGTCTGATAACGAAAACACTGGTAAATAGGACTGAAGATGCAGCTACTTTTTTTGTAGAATGTGCTCTTACCTGTGAAGTCAATGGTGCTCCTGCCTTTTCATGGCAAAAGGCTATAGCCGTACAAACTCATCGGGCAATACTGGTCAGGGATAAAGCGTGAGTCTTTCTTGGAGGAGCAAATGAAATCAGAAGTTGATCCGATTTTCTAAAAGTCTTTGTTCTGTCCAAGTAGAATTTTATCGTAAACATCGACAGTGAAACCTCTCCATATGGTCATGCAGGGTCTCTTATAAAAGGTTCTCCAAAAAGATTTCTTAGCCCCTCACCTGATAGTTTCTACCAGTGGTATGTTGTCACTTCTGGTGTACCAACAGCCAATACCATCATCATCGGAGTTTGGAAGTGTCTGAGTTTATGGAGTGTAGGGCGCCATCCACATGCTTGCCAAACAGGTTTTCACCATCAAATGGCATATCAAGTATTTCTGCTTGTACCTCTGGACTAAATGATGCGGCTTTCGACCAGCCTTGGCGAAGAAGGACAGCGGCACCTGCCATCACACAGAACGCCGTGGAGGAAATATCCATTGCAGCATCAATGACCTCAGAAGAAGTTCTCTCATCCTCTTGAATAATGCAGAGGGGCCGAGCAGGGAATAGAGGGATTTTTAAAACAACGCTGGACTGCTTGAATAATGATGGAGTCAGGGCATGGATGACCAATCACACACTGGGGAGAGTTGTCCAGCGCTTTATATTTTTTATCCAACTTGGGGACCACTGCTGCCACTGAAGCCGCGGTCTTCATTAGCTTCAGCCCCTCTTCCCATAAATACTTGACTATAGGAATGGATCAGATACGTTTTTGGGCTGCATCTTTAACATCATATAGAAAGCATTCATTTTAACAGGAAGAGCCATGTTAAAACATTTGAATGCTCTTTCGAAGAGCTCATAGAAACCTCCATTATCCCCTGAAGGTGAATCAGCCGGCAGTGGTGAGGGCGAAGCAGATAATGGAGCCAAATAATCATCCCATTCCTGGTAATCATCTGCTGACCCTGTAGGAATCTCCCCTTCCTCTGGCTGATCATCTCAATCACTGTCAATAAAGTCATCCCTTATAGAGATGGGAGGCAAGAACCTATTTTCTTTGTGCTATTCTATACCAAAAGGAGACTTAGGAATGGATACTAACTCTGTACCGGATTGTGCTGTGCCGGAGCATTCACTTCAGGAAATCTTTTGTAGTAATTGCTCAGCATATGGCGCAAAACATTTACAACAGCGGTAGGGACTGTGATGGTGTCCTCTTGCATACCATGATTCTCATTATAAGTATCCCCATATGGATAAGGTTCCTGAAAGGTAACATAACCTTGCATAGCCGGTAGACTGTTACTGTGAAAAGAAGAGTTACCCTCTAGATACTTAGAAGTGTCCTGGACTGCATCTTCCTCATCAATGTGTTGACATTTAACTGTGCCAGACTATAGTTTGGGGCATATGAACCCTCTTCACCTGACTCGTGAAGCCTCACTGGGGTGGAGGAGACACCATGAAAAAATCATAAGCATTGGGAATTCCCACATCCAAGATACAGATCAAATCCTTGATGGACATCGATGGGGTCGACGACAAGTGAATTAAAGCTTTTGAGTGTCATTGTCAGCTTGGAAGAATATGAGACTGTTGATGGGAGCGCCGTCAATGTTCATGCCGTTGACAACGGCTTCGTCGATGAAGAGGTTGTTGTCGATAGCTTTGTTGACAAGGAGGAAGTTGTCATCGTTCTTTTTGGAGTCACCGACACCCCTGTTTTCATCAGACAGGAAGAGGGACCTTGCGCTGACGATTTTGCCGTCAACCGGGTGACTTTCGATGATGGATCTGTCGACAGACAGATTTTCTTCTCCACAGGCTCTTTGAAAAGCGTTACACAAACTGATGAAGAGGGGCTATTTTTGTGAGAAGAAGCAGGCTCTGCAGGATACTTACTCCCAGATTTGTTAGAACTGGAATCTCTGCTAGGGGATCTAGTATTCTTTGAGCTTTTGTCAGATGAGGTTCAGACCTCATTTTTGCACCTCTTCCCTGATGAAGAATGACCCCTTATGTCTAACTTGGAATCAGAGTGTGCCTTTTTCCTTTGAAGCCAGAGAAGGAGCTTGGCGAAAGAGCTCGGCCTCATGATCCTTAAAGGTTTTGGAAGAAATGGTTCTACAATGCTTACATTGTTTTGGCTTATGAGGATATTAGCAGTAAAGGCATTCCTTGTGGTAATATTCTGAGAATAGAACCGGCTTCCACAAGATTTACAATGCCTGAACAGTCTTCTTTTAAGAAGCCTCTGACATGTTGGCTTCAGGGATAAAATCCAAAGACTGTATGTTAGAATTACTTGAAGTTCAAGAGTTCACTTTTGGAACAACCAGGAAAGGTCAAAAGTTGACAGAAAACACTGTGACTGAGCAGAGCTCAGGGAGACTCCCTAACACACGATGTTCGGTAAGGAACTTGAGGTGTGGTGGCTCTGTAGAGGAAGAGTGCTTCAGGGTCTCTGCTCTGACTGGTTTAAGTTTGGTTGCTTTAAAACAATATGAATTGGCTAACAATGTCTATTGTTTTAATTGTGATTCCTAATCCTTACTATTAGCAATGCTTTTATTCTGTTACCGTTGGACATTCACCATGACGACAGGGAGATTCAAGTTGTGAATCTATGAAAGATTCAATCCTGGGGTATCTCTCCTACTAGCCACCCCCACACACCTTGGTAACCATTGGCCCTTTTAGAATTACGTCACTGCTCATTGGTATGGCAGGCACCCCTTGCCAATGGAGACCAAGCCAAAAAGCGTCCTTCAAATGATCATCCCAAGGCACTTGCAAGTTTTTCAATACAGGCTCTTGCTACTCAGCAACAACATGTAAATTTGCCCATAACTGTGCACACTGCAGTGTCTCCCATCCAACCATAGGATAAGTACAATGGTTATGTGGGCCTTATTCAAATGTTCTCCTGAAGTTAAGATACAAGGTTCTACTCAAGCTTTTGACAGCAACAGACATTACAGTATTTATACGTCAAATAAGTGCTTCATAAATTGAAATAGTGCAGAAGGTGCAGCGCTATAGATGCAGTGATGTGAACAGTAAAATAAAATACATATGTACAAAAGGGCTATCCACAATTAAATGTGGTGCTCAGATCAGTACAAATACTGATTTCCATATGGAGTCCTATGTATACTCCAGTGTTAACGTTTCAATCCACACCCTTCATATTTTGCTGTGATGCCACTTAGTTGCCTCACCGAAATCACAACTTGAGTTCACCTGTATTCAAACGATGCCCCAACCTAACTGGGATCCATCCAAGTGCTGAGTGTACTTGCTCGAATGCTGTTTAGTGCCTGTCGAGCTTCCCATCCAGACACAACAAGCAAAGGAACATAGAAAGGTCTATCTGAGGTCCTAAACAATTAACACTTCGGCTGCCACCTTGGCATCACTTGCGCCCACCTTCAGAGACCGTCTTCTCATAACACACCCTTTTTCTGCAGCTGTCTTTTTCTAATTTGTCTGTCTCCTTTTCACCACTTTGTCTTACTCCCTAACTGATATAACCTCTCTATCGCCCATTCTGCTTTGTCAACTTATCACCAGTTTCTGTCTCAATTCTTTTAGCTGTCACGTTTTCATCTACCTCCTCATCTCTCTCAACTATCTTTCTAACAAGTCTCTTTATTGTGTATCTCTTCTCTGTACCGTTTCTCATCATTTTCTCTATCACCTCTCTCACAAGTCTCACTCCACACTCTCCATCTCATTCTCTTTTAACACTCTCACTAGCCTCTCACCTCTCACATATCCCCCTTCTCATTCTAATTATTTGTCTCCCATTTGTCCCTCTGAGCTGCATCTCTTTAATAAGTCTCACCTATCTCTATCTGCCTCTCAGTTGTTTATCACCTATGTCTTTTTATAACTTTTCTCACACCTGTCTATACCACTCTCTGTCTCCCATAGATCTCTATTTCTCATTTGTCTCTATCTACATCACATTTCTTATTCTATGATCCCCTCTCACTAATCTTTCCCTCCAAAGATTACCCATGAGTGTTTTTTTGCACTAGTACTGTGGGGATGCGCCCCCCTGAATTTGCTGCTTTTCTACAACAAACAAAATACATATATGTAAGCAGCCTGATCTTCGCTCTGAGCAAGCATCCAGAAGGCAGGCAGTGAATCAACATGCCGCACAAATAATGCAGAATGCAGGGCTTACCCTTCTACAGCCCCTCAGTGCCGCGGAAGTCTTTGGGTATATCTAATGTAGGCCAGTGATGCTGCCTGCATCAATGCCTTGGTTGTTGGAGAATGCACAAGCGTAAGGTCAAAAATCAATCACTGGCGGTTATCCAACCCTTTCCTATTTGTCACAGAGCAGGATTGGATGAGCTAGTCTTCATGGGCTAAACCTCAACAAGAGAAAAATAGGAAATTATGTGCAAGAATGTACTGAAATGCCAAAGAAAAGAAACAGTGCACCAAACAACCGCGCCATGTGCCACGCTACTTGCGTTAGAATAACGCATTTTTGGTCATGTTCCCGCATTACTGCAATGCCTGAGATTGTCATGCAAAAGAACAGTGTTCTGAGGTGCAGTAAAACCACGTACTTTAGTTTCTCACTTTGCTAGCTAAGTTCCGAGTACCGTTTATCAAAAGCCTCAGGTAGATGGTGGCACCCAAAGGAGATTTGGTGCTCTGGGAGGGGCCACCAGGCATGCCTCCTCCCCATAGACCATTAATCAAATAACAAAATGCCGACCGCCCGGGAGGTCGCCCACCCTGGAGGCATGAAGAAAGTGTGGGGGAGTGCAATGCACCTGAGGTTACAAGGGCAATAGGTTAGTGCCCTTCCATTTGTGGTGCTTTGCAATAGTTTTAATAATTTACAGTTTCTCCTTGCTCAAATGGGTGTAATTTCTGATATTTATGTTTTCCTAGTCTTCGTTACTTGGTTTTGCTCATGTGAAAATGTCACTCTTAGTGGTTGAAATGTCACTCATTATTACACTGAGATTTTGAAAATGTCACACATAGCAATCTGTAACGTTGGCAGCTGGCAGGTGGAGAAGTGTGGCACAATGGTTAGAGCGGCAAACCCTGATGCAGAGATCTGGCCCGGGACCAGGGTTCAATTTCCACCTCAGGGGTCTTGGGCTCAATTCCCTTGGACCAGATAATTCTCACCTCGGTGCCTAATCTAATTAATAGGTCCCACTCTGTAACTCTGGGCAATAGCTTGCTTAATCTACACAATGGCCCTCACAGTGCTTGGATGCCTGGCTTCACCCTGGGGCTATCCAGGAGTGGGTGCCTCACAGGGAAAAGCCAGGAGGGGTTCCACAGCGGTATGCGTACAGCGCCTTGAGACCCTAATGGGTGAGTAGTGCACTATACAAGTGTGAAGTTTACAGCTATGACAAACTGTATACTGGAAAGTATGCACTGTAATTTTTTTATGGACAGTCACACGTAACACAATGCTGCTGTTAAAGAGTAATCCTAAATTGCTGACCACGGGCATTGAGCCATCGAGAACTTTGACATGAAATACAGCATTTAAGGGTAGTGCATTAAATTATTACACTGTCACAGGCAGCGTAACAATTTAATGCAATCAACTGAAATGCTTCCGAATGTTAAAGAAATGCTGTATTTCTTTAACAAGTGGAAGAGTTCAGTTTATTGCATTAGACTATGTACTACAATGTGTGGCATGCATCAGAAGTGACAGCCTCTAAATGTGAACCGTTTTTGCCTCTCAACCCATTAACTGGCCAACAAAGCCAGTAAACAACGAGAAAAAAGTGGTTTATCATGTGCAACTTATATGTGGCCTGGTTTCTTGTTGCACAATTTAGCCATTAGCTGGGTTTCTCTGCCTCCCTCCCATTTTACATTAGAGGTGGAAATCTCAAATATTCCAGCCCTGTGTTCAAACCCTTATGGAGGTTATACTTTGCTGTCAAATCAGAAATTGTACTAAATAATTCATGAATTTTCCTATTTGTCTGGTTTATCATGTGCGACTTATATGTGGCCTAGGTTGTGATGCTAAATGGAGCAGTAGTGTAGTATATTAAAAACTGCATGAGAGGCTTAAGTACATCACGCATCCTGATGGGAAGAATTTCAAGATGCTCTATCCCTCCCAGATTCCCTCTTTACCATATTGTATGCTCCTAGGTAACAGCTTTATTTCTCTGTGCCAATTTGTTCTTTAACATCACATTTGGTCGGATGATATTAGGACTTGGGGGGAACTGTGAAATAAGGCAGTTGCCTAGGATCACACAATGTGGTCAAGCAGGGAAGATGGCTTTGATCCCAGGTGTCCTGGTTTAACGTGGTTCAATTTAGCCACTAGATGAATACTTTTAAACATACAATATTAAAGTACTGAAGACCATTACCATAATGAATTAGGAGCAAGTCCGTTATAGTGCACCTAGGTTGTTTTTATAGATGGGCCAATGTTATAATCGATTAAGTATCCACAAGATGGGTTTTTGTACAGTGCACAACTTGAATTGAAGTATTTCAAGGTGTTCCCAAATGTGATTAGAAAGGATAAGGAAACATTATGAGATAAGGCAGGTCCTTGGCACCACACAGTTTAGTCAAGCGTGAAAACCTGTGTTGATTCCAGGTTTTCTGGTTTCATGTTGTGCAATTTAGCCAACAGATGGGTTTCTCGGTCTCCTCCCATTTTACAGCAGAGGTGGAGATCCCAAATGTTCCAGCCCTATGTCTAAACCCTTGGGGAGGTCATACTTGACTGGCACATCAGAAATCGTACTAAATAATCAATTAATTTTCCCATTTGTCTTTGAAAAGGCTGTAAGAACTGGTTATTTTCTGTGCAATTTCTTTAAAGAAATTATGCTGGAAAATGCACCATTCCACACTAAAATTTACAAATCTTCTCAGGATTAGAAACCCCCTAAACCCCAATTGAAAATCTCGCTGCACTTGCTCACCAAATTTCATTAATTGGTCCTGCGCCCTTCCACTTTCAGACTCCACCAGCAACCACTCCGATTAACTCTGCCACATTCCTATGTGTTTATCACCTATCACCTTCAACTGTATCACAATCACATCTGTTTATATCTCTCCCATTGTTGTATAGCCATTTTAGTGATGCCTTTAGCGACGTTATTTTAGCAACTAGGCCTGCCGCTTGTGCCCTTTAGGACAATTACATTTTATTCTGCTTCAATTTTATTATTTTAGAATCGGCCACATTTGTGGTATTGTTTTATATTCCTTATCTAGTTGTTCTTTTGCCTAGGAAAGCATTGTGTTTCTTAGCAAGACATTCTTCTCACTTTGTGCTTTCCTCAAGACTGCAGTGAAATAGGGTTGTCGGCAAAGTGGTACACTGCGTCTCCAACATTCAGACACATACACATACTTATGTGGGGACATTTTCCCAGAACATTAGTTGTTTTATTATAAAACACTTCTCAGTCCCATGCACGTCAGAGGGAGGTTCCAGCCAGATGACCACAACTGCATGCTGGCTTTGCTACAACTGCTTGCTGAGGCTACCGGTTCCCTGGCCTACATGGGGATGGAGTCTCTATGGACAACATGCTTCATTGCTCAGGAATGGGGGATGTCTTCCCAGGCGGAAACCTGAAGGGCATATTAGGGTTTATCATGCTGTGCTCTAACATAGCTTAGGTAGAAACCGCATATATTACTTATAGTGACAGTATGGTGGGACTTTTCTTGTGGTTCACTTTCCTTGTCACCATTTTGCTTCTAGCGTGTTTTATCATTCTAATTACTGCAATTCATGCCATTTTATCTAAGACGCAGTTGTTTCAATAAAACTTATTGAACCATTTTCTGCCTGTTTGCATTTGCATGTGTGAAACAAGGATGAGATCTGATACACCACAATTTCCCTGGGAAGTCATTCTTGTCATGCATCCAGTTGCCACAATCATCCCTGTTCTTGGGCAGAGATGGTGTGCTGCTAGTTGGCCGGAAACGGATTAGGTCAACAATTGTCACATGATGTGGGATTGGACTCAGTTCCCCACAATTCAGGTGATGCTGCCACCTGAAGCCAGCAGCCTCATTAGGATAATGAGAGCCAACATGACACCATCTGTTACCACTCTTCAATGTCTTTAATCCCCCCTCTATCCCACAAACCTGACTCTCACCTGACTATTAAGTGTCCTCTTCCTCGATTCCTTGCATTATTTTCCCCTCATTGTCGTTCCACTCTAACCTTTCTCTCCTGTAGTTCTTGCTCTCTTCATTTGCTCAGGAGCAGTAGGAGGAACACAGATGCATTTGGCAGGGGTCAGCTCCACTTGTAAGCTAAATAATTGTTTTGCATGCATGTTTGCTTAGGTCTAGCTGCTGCTTAGAGTGTACATGCCTTGTCGTGCACACAATATAGCTGGGGGCGTGGAAAGCATACAGGGCTCACTACAGCCTTGATTAGCTTTTGTTGAGACACTGCCCTTACAACCTTTAAGATCAGGGCCAAGGACAGTCTCAGAGGTCGCAGGAGGGAGCTCAGGGGATGAAAATGCAACCCCTAAAAGAGTCCGTGCTGTGATTGCTACGTTATTTCCAGTTGTCATTTGACACAGCAGATGAAAATTAGTTACTTACCTGTAACTATAGTTCTCAAGTATTGGTATCTTTCATAGACTCACATGCTTGAATCATTCCCTGTCATCGAAGTGGGAGTCCACGGTACCTTAATAAAGTAGTATATATCACTATCATAGGCTATAATGGCAATGAAAAAATCAGTTTAACAGTCTATCTTTGTCCTTTTAAAAAAAAGGCCCAAACTTGAACCATAACCAATCAGATGACAGGACCCTCTAGAACACTCCCAACAGAGGCTGATTCCCTCAAATTGTCGATCACACGTGTTAACTTAATCATTCTTATGAGTGAGGGGAGCCTCTATGTTATAGAGTTAAGAGAACTACAGTTCCAGGTAAGTAACTCATTTTTTGTCTTTAGTATTGGATCTTTCATAGATTCACATGCTTGAATCAGAATAACAAGCAAGAAAGTAAAGAAAAATATTGATACCATTGTAAGACACATTTAGCGGATGTGGAGAAAAAGAAAGAGGCTCAACCTTATTTAAACAGATATCGTAACGCTGCATGTCCCACAGCTGCATCAGTTTTATAGGTATTAGCCAGGCAATAATGCTTTGTGAATGTATGCCTGCTGGACCACGTTGCTGCTCGGCATATTTGCTGAATAGGTGCTCCAGTAAAAAGAGCCATAGACGGAGCAACAGCTCTTGTGGAGTGGGCTCTTACTTTGTTTTGTAATGGTTTTCCGGCTTGTGAATGACAAAACTGAATAGTGGAAGCAATCCATCTGGGTATAGTCTGTTTGGTTATTGGGTGACATGTTCTGATACCTCCATATGCCAGAAACATTTGGTCTGCTCTCCGTATGTGGTGGGTCCTGTGTAAGTAAAACTTGAGGCATCATTTGACGTCTAGAGAATGCAGACATTTTTCTGCTGGCATCTGAAGATTTAGGAAAAAGTCCTGAGAAACACTGGTTTGTGTAAGTGGAAGTCTTATGGTACTTTCGGAATTAACTTAGGGTTGGTTCGAAGAATAACACTGTCTGTTGTAAATTTAAGAAAAGGTTCTTTCATTGTAAAAGCTTGGATGTCACTTACTCTTCTAGGCGAAGTGAGAGCCAGTAAAAGCGTGGTTTTCCAAGTGAGGTATTTCAGATCTGATTTTTTAATTGGCTCACATGGTGGATTCATGAGCTGTCCCAGAACTACATTAAGATACCACAACGGTGGAGGCACAATGGTGGAGGTGGAAAACGCCTGAAGAGGCCCTTCAGGAAATGACTAGACCATAGGGAAGGTGCATTATTGGTGTGTCTAAATCTTGAAATTGCTGCCATGTGTACTTTTATTGATGAATGAGACAATACAGATTTCGCTAGGTGTAGCAAATTTGTTCTGGCGGTCGATTTGATAGGGTGGATGTCAGTGGTCAAGCAACAAAGGCAAAAGTGTTTCCATTTAAATTTGTAGGTTATGTTTGTTGTTTTCACCCTTGCCTTGGCAAGTATTTCACTGAAATCTGATGGAATGTCTAATGGGGAAACCCAGGTACTTACCTATGCTCTCCTGGTCGCTGGGGGGTCACTCTGGTAGTCACCTCTTGGGGTTTCTAGTTCCTCCAGCTCCCCCCTCTACTGATTCCACTTCCTTGGGTGTGGGACTGTCTTTCACATTACACTTTTTAGGGTCGAAAGCATAAGCGCTCCGTCCCTGTTGTAATCTCTCTTTGGGCTTTTATCCATGCCCATGTCACGTCTGTCACTTTCATTGGTTCGTGGGCTTGCCTTTTAAAATCCGCTTGATTTCATTAGTGAAACTTTTCTGGTGTTCAGTCCTCCTCAAGCGCACTGGCCAACTACTGAAAACATACGAGGCTCCATGTTTTCAGCCTGGTTTCTGCACTACTTTATCTTTTTATTTTCCACAAAGTGTGATCACGCTCTGCTTTTTGGTTTACAATTTCAGGGCGATCGTGCTGGGTTTTACATGGCGTGATCGCACCTGTTTTTGTTCCTTCAACTTATGTGGCAAGAAAAATCCAGTTAGGAGTTTACAACGCTAATAGCTCTCACTCAAGCAAATGCGAGACCCGTTGCATTGCAAATGCTTATTTAGTATATGGGTTAGCCCTTATCTAGGGCCCTCACTATTTGCTATTGGTTTTTCCAAATGTCTATTGCTTTCTTTGCTATTTACTGATTGCTAATGTGTATATAATAGTGTGTTTACTTACCTCCAGTTGGGGTATTGCCTGTACAGTAGTTTAGTATTTGTGTTACTATAATAAAGTACCTTTATTTTTGTAACACTGTGTGGTTATTTCATGTGTGTAAGTGCTGTGTGACTATAGTGGTAATGCATAACCTATGCAGGTCTCCTAGATAAGTCTTGGCTGCTCATGCACACCTACCTCTAGAGAGCCCTGGGTTCCTAGACACTGCCTACACTTCACTAATAGGGGATACCTGGTATAAGGTGATAACACCATAGGTGCTCACCACACACCAAGCCAGCTCCCTACAGTTACCGTCAAAGCGTTTGCCGACAAGCGTGTCTTCATCAAGATGGTACAGTTTGCTTGGATTTTATTGTTGACGGCACAGATTGTGAAGCATGCTTTGGAAGTGTTTCTTTCAGGGAAAGAGTAGTAGGCTCAGATCGAGTCTTTTAGAAGGCATATTTATCCATTTTGTAGGTTGAAGGAGGGTCTTTCTGTCTCCTTTCGTGCCCAAAGTCAGCATGTTTTAATTTCGTACTGACCTTTTCAGGTGAAGCTGAGGTAATTTTCTCTCCGGTTTTAGGTCTTTTAATAGTAGATGACGTCTGCGAAAGGCCACACTCTGGTTTTTAGTTTTTGGAGCCACAGTAAAAGTCTGCCTTCCCTGTCCTTTATAGTTTTTTTTTTTTTTTTTTTTAAAGGTGCAGCACATTTTATAGTCTCCCACCTTAAGCTCTGGATAGGGGCTATATATGCATTGCTAGTGTGGGTCCTCTGAACTGAGTCTTTTCTTGCAACAGGTGTTGCAGGCTCTGAAATGTCCTTTCTTGGAGATATGGGACAAAGGGCCTGATTCTAACTTTGGAGGACGGTGTTAAACCGTCCCAAAAGTGGCGGATATACCACCTACCGTATTACGAGTCCATTATATCCTATGGAACTCGTAATACGGTAGGTGGTATATCCGCCACTTTTGGGACGGTTTAACACCGTCCTCCAAAGTTAGAATCAGGCCCATAGTGTCCAGTCAAAAATCAGTAGGCAGAACAAAAGATGATATTCTGGAAGTAAATTCCTTCAGAAAAACTGTGAGGAAACAGATAGTATGAGCAGAGCTCAAGGAGACTCCCATCACACGAAGTGCAGGAAAATCTGAGGGAAACAGCCTGTTGGGACTGTTCATGAGGGTGCTGTTGTCCGATTGGTTATATAGTTCAAGTTCTGACCTTTTTTTTTAAAGAACAAAGATAGGCTGTTAAACTAATTTTCTTCATTGCCATTATAGCCTATGATAGTGATATATACTGATTTATTAAGGTATAGTGGGACTCCCACTTCAAAGGCGGGGAATGATTCAAGCATGTGAATCTATGAAAGATCAAATACTGAAGAAACATTGTTTCATCACTATGTTTTTCAAGGGTGTAAAACAAGCTATTGTGCTACAAATTACGGATGAAACATGTTTTTCGAAATATATAGATAAGATCAGAAAAGGGAATCCTTTCACATCTCAGTGTCAGGCACGAAAGAAAGAAGAAAGGGAAATCGACTAGTGCATGGGTATCTACCCTCCATGGTGCTAGGTACTAGTAGTTGATTAGTAAAGAGGCCGAATTTGATAGTCTGATCAGAAGTATTGTAGATACCCAAGTTACCATGTGGACCAGGATCGCTGCCAGTTCAACTAATTGTGCATGTGAGGGATATTATATCTGAAATAGATCTAAATATCAATATCTACTGATTGGGAAACGAGGTTTAATATGGTACAGGGCCGGACTGGTTACCTGGTGTTTCGTGGGGCTGGCAGGGTGGGGGCACTTCACTGCTGTGGGGGCCAGTTTTGTTGCTGGGAACCTGCCAGGCACCTTCCTACTCGCAGGGCTCCTAAATAAATAATGCAAAAACAAATGTTTTTAATGCATACTTAAAGCCCATTTTTTTTTGCATTGTTTATTTAGAAGCACTTCATATAGGTCCCCCAGAATACAATCACCCCCACCCTGTCAGTCCACCAAAATGCCTGGTGCCCAGTAGACCAGTCCAGCCCTGGTGTGGTAATCCATTGGGAGGATGCTGTACAGTGTATCCTACAGGGGTTGACGATCTACTGTGAACTTATTCTGCCCTGATTATAATGAACCATTGAGGTAATACATTATAATGAGGTTGAAGCTGCTCTCTATAGGAAGTCTCAGTATGCAAACTGCAGTGATAGTCCAGTGATCCTTTTTGTCCCCATATCAGGGTGGACATGTCGATCTACAAGGAAATAGTACAATGATAAAAAGTGACCCTTTCTGTAATCATAGGTGATGGGTAAACATTTGTAAGGCAAATTAAAGGCACCATAAACGGAAGGCCACCATAACTTACACGTCAGTTGAAGAAAATGTTATTTGGGTTGTGTGGACGGAATTCCTGTGTAGACAATGGTCCTGATAGTTACAAAAGAAGTAAATTACCAATAACAACATGAGGCGACTGAATAAAAATACCCCAGGTACAGTAGGAACCGTTAGTGGACAATGGTAATGTAGTCACCAAACCCCAATAGTATGTCGATGATATGCTATATGTCACATCACCAACACTGGTAACCGCTGCAAGTTTAAATTTTTCCGAAACGCGGGGAAAAAAGGAAGAGAACCGCCCTCTTTGGTATTAGCACGGTGTTTATCCTGTGGAGTCAATAAATCCCATCAAAGTGTGCACACCAGCCATCTTTAAGAGATGACTATCAAGGCAGTAGTGCGTACCGAGAGCCCAACCTGGCTACCTGACAGATATGTAGGTCAGACACTCCGAGTGCCAACACAAACATAACAGCTTTGGCTTTAGTTCAATGAACCTGTAAGCCTTTTAGAGTCTGTTTTTTAACCAATGCATAGCAGATCTTGATGCAGAGAACAGTCTATCATCAGGCAGTCCACTTTTATACTAGTCTACCCTTCTCTGCCCCAGAGAACCCAACAACCAGCTGATTGTTCACCTGATGTTCCTTGCTATGATCCATGTAAAAGCTAAGCACTCACTTGACCAAGCTACCTTGGAGTGTTGAGGTCGCAAGGGGTGGGGGACCATTAGGGCACAGCAGGCTCTTCGGTGCAGA
This sequence comes from Pleurodeles waltl, assembly GCF_031143425.1. Lineage (NCBI taxonomy): Eukaryota > Metazoa > Chordata > Amphibia > Caudata > Salamandridae > Pleurodeles > Pleurodeles waltl. Next base: position 1,553,711,905 of record NC_090445.1, on the reverse strand, counting down.
GCACAGGGCGGCCAGGTGCAGAGCGAATTGGTGAGCCAGGAGCTGTGCGTAAGGATGCCCTCAGAAGCAGGAGGTAAGTTGGTTCAAGGGTCGTTTGCAGGACAATGGGGGCACTCTGGCGGGTGGTCACGGTTGTTCCTAAAGACCCTCAACTGGGGATTCCTCCTTGTGCTTTTTGAGCCCCTGGCGGACCAGTTTTCTCGGTGTCTGATGTTAACTGACCAATACCAGGGTATTGGCACGGTTTGACTACTGGAGGGTGCCATGCCAGTAAACTTGGCACACTAGCAGGGTTTGTTCTCCCGGTTGTTGATGTGTCGTTTGGTCCAGCTGTGGTGTCCAGTTCAAGAGTTAGTGGCTGGTCAGTGAAGTGACCCTCATGGCTTGCTGGTTTCTTGCTGTTGTAGCGTGGTACCTTCAGGGATTTCTATGGTGATTTTTAAAGCTTTTCGAAGCCTTGAGGTCCTCCGAGATTCCACAGTTCTCGTGCCTTGGATCTTCTTGTTGCTGGTCTTCTTTTGTCCTGATTTCGTGGTCTAGAGATGCTGTAAGGAAATGCCTCCTTGGCATGGTTACCCCCTGACTTTTTGCCTTTGCTGATGCTAAGTTTTGATTTGAAAGTGTGCTGAGGCCTGCTAACCAGGCCCCAGCACCAGTGTTCTTTCCCTAACCTGTACTTTTGTTTTCACAATTGGCACACCCTGGCATCCAGGTAAGTCCCTTGTAACTGGTACCCCTGGTACCAAGGACCCTGAAACCAGGGAAGGTCTCTAAGGGATGCAGCATGTCTTATGCCACCCTGGGGACCCCTCACTCAGCACAGACACACTGCTTGCCAGCTTGTGTGTGCTGGTGAGGACAAAACGAGTAAGTCGACATGGCACTCCCCTCAGGGTGCCATGCCAACCTCACACTGCCTATGCAGTATAGATAAGTCACCCCTCTAGCAGGCCTTACAGCCCTAAGGGAGGGTGCACTATACCATAGGTGAGGGCACAGGTGCATGAGCACTGTGCCCCTACAGTGTATAAGCAAAACCTTAGACATTGTAAATGCAGAGTAACCATAAGAGTATATGGTCTGGGAGTCTGTCATACACGAACTCCACAGCACCATAATGGCTACACTGAAAACTGGGAAGTTTGGTATCAAACTTCTCAGCACAATAAATGCACACTGATGCCAGTGTACATTTTATTGTAACATACACCCCAGAGGGCACCTTAGAGGTGCCCCCTGAAACCTTAACCAACTACCTGTGTAGGCTGACTGGTTTTAGCAGCCTGCCACACTCGAGACATGTTGCTGGCCACATGGGGAGAGTGCCTTTGTCACTCTGTGGCTAGTAACAAAGCCTGTACTGGGTGGAGATGCTTATCACCTCCCCCTTGCAGGAACTGTAACACCTGGCGGTGAACCTCAAAGGCTCACCCCCTTTGTTACAGCACCACAGGGCACTCCAGCTAGTGGAGTTACCCGCCCCCTCCGGCCACGGCCCCACTTTTGGCGGCAAGGCCGGAGGAGATAATGAGAAAAACAAGGAGTCACTGGCCAGTCAGGACAGCCCCTAAGGCAACCTGAGCTGAGGTGACTGACTTTTAGAAATCCTCCATCTTGCAGATGGAGGATTCCCCCAATAGGGATAGGAATGTGACCCCCTCCCCTTGGGAGGAGGCACAAAGAGGGTGTACCCACCCTCAGGGCTAGTAGCCATTGGCTACTAACCCCCCAGACCTAAACACGCCCTTAAATTTAGTATTTAAGGGCCTCCCTGAACCTAGGAACTCAGATTCCTGCAACCTAAGAAGAAGAGGACTGCTAAGCTGAAAAACCCTGCAGAGAAAACTGAGACACCAACTGCTTTGGCCCCAGCTCTACCGGCCTGTCTCCCCACTTCTAAAGACACTGCTCCAGCGACGCTCTCCCCAGGGACCAGCGACCTCTGAATCCTCAGAGGACTGCCCTGCTCTAGAAGGACCAAGAAACTCCAGAGAACAGCGTCCCTGTTCACCCAAGACTGCAACTTTGTTTCAAAGGAGCAACTTTAAAACAACTGCGTTTCCTGCCGGAAGCGTGAGACTTGCTACTCTGCACACAACGCCCCCGGCTCGACTTGTGGAGAAACAACACTTCAGGGAGGACTCCCCGGCGACTACGAGACCGTGAGTAGCCAGAGTTGCCCCCCTGAGCCCCCACAGCGACGCCTGCAGAGGAAATCCCAAGGCTCCCCCTGACCACGACTGCCTGACTCCCAGATCCCGACGCCTGGTAAAGACTCTGCACCCGCAGCCCCCAGGACCTGAAAGATCGGAACTCCAGTGCAGGAGTGACCCCCAGGAGGCCCTCTCTCTTGCCCAGGTGGTGGCTACCCCGAGGAGCCCCCCCCCCCCTTGCCTGCATCGCTGAAGAGACCCCTTGGTCTCCCATTGATTTACATTGGAAACCTGACGTGTGTTTGCACACTGCACCCTGCCGCCCCCGTGCTGCTGAGGGTGTACTTTCTGTGCTAACCTGTGTCCCCCCCGGTGCCCTACAAAACCCCCCTGGTCTGCCCTCCGAAGTCGCGGGTACTTACCTGCTGGCAGACTAGAACCGGGGGCACCCCCTTCTCCATTGAAGCCTATGCGTTTTGGGCACCATTTTGACCTCTGCACCTGACCGGCCCTGAGCTGCTGGTGTGGTAACTTTGGGGTTGCTCTGAACCCCCAACGGTGGGCTACTTTGGACCCAAACTTGAACCCCGTAGGTGGTTTACTTACTTGCAAGAACTAACAAACTCTTACGCCCCCTAGGAACTGTGAAAATTGCACTGTGTCTAGTTTTAAAATAGCTATATGTGATTTATTTGAAAAGTATATATGCTATTGTGATTATTCAAAGTTCCTAAAGTACTTACCTGCAATACCTTTCATTTGGAGTATTACATGTAAAATTTGAACCTGTGGTTCTTAAAATAAACTAAGAAAATATATTTTTCGATACAAAAACCTATTGGCCTGGAATTGTCTTTGAGTGTGTGTTCCTCATTTATTGCTTGTGTATGTACAACAAATGCTTAACACTACTCCTTTGATAAGCCTACTGCTCGACCACACTACCACAAAATAGAGCATTAGTATTATCTCTTTTTGCCACTATCTTACCTCTAAGGGGAACCCTTGGACTCTGTGCATACTATTCCTTACTTTGAAATAGTGCATACAGAGCCAACTTCCTACAGATGCCCACTAAATACTGTATCTAGAGGGCGTTTTAGGGGGAACCTGGTAATGACCAATAGGTCATCTTACCATAGGGTGGCTACACCCATTGTGACCACTTACTGCGGGGGAAGGAGCGCTCCCCTATACCTGGTTGGCTATTTTTCCTCCATCCAAAGGGAAATGGAGTGCCCACCTCACAGGCAATACCTTAGGGGTGAGTGCATGCCAAGTGGTACCACTCCTCCTACCCTTTTTCACACCGTTGCTCCCAACGAAAGCAGAGGGTTTGCAATGGGGTGACCATCTGCTGCTAGCAGCAGGCCTGTGGGTTTGAGTTTTAAAGGTGGTTGGCTCTTTGAAGTTCGCTGCCAGGGCAGTGCACATTTCTTAGGGAGGGGGTGTTAGCACCTCCACCCACAAATGGCATTGTTCTACAATCCAGAGACTGATCACTCCCCAAGGTTGTAGATTGGACGTCTGCCAGTGGCAGGCTGGTGAGGACGAGTCAGCAACCATATCAGGGTAGTTAGATTTTGCAGGGGGCATCTCTAAGGTGACCCCTGGGTACATTTAGTAATAAATCCAACACTGCTACAGAGAAGTTTGATACTAAACATTCCAGGGTTCATGGTGGCCATCACGTTGCTGTGAAACTGGTACTTACCAGTGTCCAGCACATTCATTTTAAAATGGCTGCTCTGTTCACTCAGTATGTCCCAGGTTTGGCAAGGACACAGTGGGGGCATATTGCTTATGCAGCTATGCCCTCACACATATCAAGGTGCACCCTTAGGGCTGGAAGGCCTGCCAGAGGGGTGTCTTATCCATAGTGTATGCAGTGTATGGTGGACAGGGCACACAGGCAGTGTGCCATGTTGAGTTTGTGTGTTAGGCTTGCACCCGGACACTCAGCCTGCAATGGCAGTGCTGGCTGCACGTGGATGCATGGCCCTAGAGGGTGGCACATCCAGTGCTGCTGTCCGAAGGGGCCTACCTCTATTACCCTATGCCCTAGGTACCCAAGTACCATTTACTCAGGACTTATAATGGCTGCTTATTACCTTTGCAATTCTTGGGGGAAGGAACACTGGCACTGGGAACTTGGTATCCAGAAGCCAGGTAAAAAGTGGGGGGTACTGCAACCAAGTGCCAGTTTCCCACAACTGCCAGTTGTCGAGGTAGGGAAAACTAGGATCTCTGATCAAAGATATGATGCGACCAATGCCATCACTTTCGTGAACAGCAGAGGGGCACGGATTGAAGGCAAAAGGGAGCACAATTCCCTTGACCCACGTGAACTGCAGACAGTGCATGTGGGCCTGAAGGACGGGGATTTGGACATAAGAGTCCTATAGGTCTAATGCTACCATCCATTCTCCACAGTCAAGGGCAGACAGAACCTGGATTACTGGGAGCATCTTGAATTTGTCCTTTTGTTAAAAGGTTTTGGAGGGCGCAGGTCTAAAACAGGATGAAGGCCCTCATTCTTCTTTGGCGCCAGATTATAGTAGAAATAACAACTACAACCTACGTCTCTCCCCTTTGGCCAAAAAGGCTTGCAATTCCTGCCGTAAGACAAACTGATGGCCCTACAGCAGTCTGTCTGAGCTTGGTGACCCAATCACGATCTACCCTAACCTCCCCCGGATAGGTAAACAGCTTGCCCGTACAGAAGCTCTGCAGGTTTACCTTGACATTTGAGCTAGGAAATACATTGTGCATGGTAAAGGGAAAGGCAACTGTCAGGACTGCTTGAAGGAGACTGGCTCTCTGTGTAGCAGACGAAAATGACATGTACTGTGCTGGGAGATCAAGCAACCCCACTTTGGTATGCAGAGGTAAAAAGCAGACCACCTAATGTTCTGTTTTGTGGTAGTGTGGGTGAGCAGTTAGGATTATCTTAGAGATGTGCTAAGCATTTGTTGTACTCACAGTATCAATAAATGAGGAAAGCAATTTGAGACCAATTTACAAAAATACTTCTGATTTTTATAAACATTTTAAGACCAACATCATCATGAATATATGGTAAGTACTTCTTCTGTTATGATTTTTCAAAGTTTGGAAAATATATGTCTTTGTGTAATTACGCACCATAAGAATGAATGGAAAAAACATTAAAATTGCATATAAAATCAGACAATGCTCTCAAGTGTCACTGTGGACCAGCTGGAGGAGTTTAGGTGGTTCCCGATACAAGCAGGAGTAGCGACTAAAAATCGTGAGGCTGGTGCAAAACAGAGAAGGGGACCATTTGGAAACACACTGCACTGATGGACCTAAAGGCAAGACCTGTGAATCTCTTGAGTATAGAGGTCCCTTGAGGTTACGGACCCTGGAGAGCACAACTGTTTTTTCGATGCAGGGGGCAGGGAGGCCGGGTGCAATACAGATCGGTCAACCAAGAGTTGTGCATCAGGGAGTCCTTGGAGCCAGGTCACTTGGAGGGTAGATTGCAGGTCAGCAGGACCACTCTGGGGGGTGGCTCTTGGGTGTTGTTAGAAATGGGGTCTTTGGTTGACAGTCAGGTTACCCCCTGTTCAAGCAAGGACCCTCACTCTAGTCAGGGTAAAAGAGAATCACCCTCAGCTAACCCCTGCTTACCCCCTTGGTAGCTTGGCAGAGCAGTAGGCTTAACTTCAGAGTACTAGGTGTAAAGTATTTGTACCAACACACACAGTAACTTAATGAAAAACACTACAAAATGACACACCAGTTTAGAAAAATAGGAAATATTTATCTAAACAAAACAAGACCAAAACGACAAAAATCCGACATACACAAGTCAAGTTATGAATTTTTAGAGATTAAACTAAAAAATAGCTCTTAGAAACAAAAATGCTTTGATGAGATGTTAACACGGGATCGTGACGGAGTCGTTCCCAACAAGCCGACACCAGCGGCGCCGGACACAGAGTCGTGTAGACCCCCAAGTACAGTACCTTTGGTGAAGAGTGAAAACAAGCTGATGCGCGAAGTCGGGGATCTGTGCGAAACGTTGAATCCGTGCACTTCGAGCAGCGTCGGTCACGACGTGGTGCGGCGATTTCCACGGAGTCGCGGACTTCAGTGGGGCTGCAGCGGCGTCAGGCCTGCAAAGAGCATCTCGTTCCAGCGAAGGTCACGGCGTCGGGTGCAGGCGGCGTTACCAGATTCAGCAGCGGCATCGGTCCGGAATCGTCCGAAGTCTATTTCCTTGGATTTCCACCAGCTTTCCTTTCAAGGGCCCAGGGACTGGATAGGGCACCACTTGTCGGAGCAGGAGTCTCTCCAGAGACTCCAGGTGCTGGCAGAGAGAAGCCTTTGCTGTCCCTGAGACTTCAAACAACAGGAGGCAAGCTCTAACTCAAGCCCTTGGAGATTTCTTCACAAGATGGAAGGCACACAAAGTCCAGTCTTTGCCGTCTTACTCTGGCAGAAGCACCACTGTAGGAAAGCTCCACAAAGCACAGTCACAGGCAGGGCAGCACTTCTTCCTCAGCTATCAGCTCTTCTCTAGGCACGGGTTCCTCTTGGTTCCAGAAGTGTTTCTAAAGTCTGTAGATTTGGGTGCCCTTCTTATACCCATTTTAGTCTTTGAAGTCACCTTTCTTCAAAGGGGACTCACACCTACTTGTGAAATCCTGCCTTGCCCTGGCAAGGCCTCAGACACACACCAGGAGGTTGGAGTCGGCATTGTCAGAGGCAGGCACAGTCCTTTCAGATGAGAGTGACCACTCCACCCCTCCCTCCTAGCAGAGATGGCTAATCAGGAAATGCAGGTTACACCCCAGCTCCCTTTGTGTCACTGTCTAGTGTGAGGTGAAAAACAACCCAAATGTCAAACTGACCCAGACAGGGAATCCACAAACAAGGCAGAGTCACAGAATGGTTTAAGCAAGAAAATGCTCACTTTCAAAAAGTGGCATTTTCAAATGCACAATCTTAAAATCAACTTTACTAAAAGATGTTTTTTTAAATTGTGAGTTCAGGGACCCCAAACTCCACATGTCCATCTACTCTCTAGGGGAATCTACACTCTAATCATATTTAAAGGTAGCCCCCATATTACCCTATGAGAGAGGCAGGCCTTGCAACAGTGAAAAACTAAGTTGGCAGTATTTCACTGTCAGGATGTATAAACCACACTACTATATGTCCTACCTTATCCATACACGGCACCCTGCCCTTGGGGCTACCTAGTGCCTACCTTAGGGGTGCCTTACATGTAAGAAAAGGGAAGGTTTAGGCCTGCCAAGTGGGTACACCTGCCAAGTCGAATTTACAGTGTAAAAATACACACACAGACACTGCAGTGGCAGCTCTGAGACATGATTACAGGGTTACTTGAGTGGGTGGCACAACCAGTGCTGCAGGCCCACTAGTAACATTTGATTTACAGGCCCTGGGCACCTCTAGTGCACTTTACTAGGGACTTAACAGTAAAACAAATATGCCAATCATGGAGAACCAATTACGTACACATTTTAAACAGGAGCGCTTGCACTTTAGCACTGGTTAGCAGTGGTAAAGTGCCCATAGTAACAAAAACAGTAAAATCAGAGTCCAGCACACATCAACAACCTGGGGAACGGAGGCAAAAAGTTAAGGGAGACCACGCCAAGGATGAAAAGTCTAACAGGTGTCCTGAAGTCCCTCGATTGGTGCTTGCTTCTGGGCTTTTGGACGTCCAGAGTGGGCTTTGCTTCTGAGTGTCTGACGTTAGGGTTCAAGTACCCCGGGCAATGGGACATCTTAGGCCCTGAAACACAGTGCTGCCAAACTTGGCAGACTGGTAGGTTTTGTCCTACGGGTATGTCGTGTGGATTTTGGTCGGGTTGCTGCCAAGTCCGAGGAGCAGCAGGCAGGGTTTGGTGCCTTTTTCTTCATGCAGCAGGACCTCTGTTCTTGTGCCTCGGGTCTTCTCTGTTCCTGGTCTTCTTGTGACAGTCAAATCTGATCTGTAGGTCTAGGGATCAATACTGCATTTAGTGGGTGTTAAGGGGAGTACCTGGCAGTGGCCAATGAGCCACCTACATTAGGGTAGCTACACCCACTAAGAGAACACTTCATGTGGGAAGGGGTCACATCCCCAATGACTGGATATCTTTCTACCATCCAAAATGGAGAAAAAAATGAATGGAGTGCTCACCTCATCTGCCACACCTGAGGGGTAGTGCAGCCTGGTGTTGGCCACTCCTCCTACACTGGCTACATTTCCCCACTGGTTTTACCGCCCAAAGTGGGAAGAAACCATTGAGTGGCCATTTGCGGCTAGTAGCAGAGTCAGAAGTCAGATTTCAAAGGCGGTAAAGCCTTTTAAGCTGACCGCGAGTGCAGGGTGCCGGCCTGGGGAAGGAGGTGTAACATCTCTACTCAGCAAAGGCTTTGTGTTCTGGCTTCTGGAGCAGAGGCTCTCACCCCCAGAGTCCAGACTTCTGTCTGGTGATTGCAGGCTGGCTAAGACCAGTCAGCAACCATGCCAGGGCTGTTAGGTTTTGCAGGGGCCACCTCTAAGGTGCCCTCCAGGTACATTTTAGAATCAATCCAACACTGGCATCAGTGTGGGTTTATTATTCTGAGTTGTTTGATACCAAAACCCAGTACTCAGAGAGTCCATCATGAAGCTGGGGAACTCGTAATGATCCGTGTATACTTACCATGTATTAAAAGTTTTGGAAAACACAGTAGGGGCATATTTGTTCATGAATACATATGGCCTCACATGCATTATAGTGCACTTTGCCTTAAGGCTATATGGCCTGTTAGAGGGGTGATTTACCTATAGTGCATGCAGTGTTAGTGGACATGGCACTCATTCAGTGTGACGTCGAATATGCAACTTTTAAATACAACTTGTCATGCACTTGCAATGGCAGTCTGTCTGCATGAGGATGGTGTGGGGTCCTTCAGAGTGGCACAACTGGTGCTGTAACTTTGGGGGGTCCTCTTCAGAACCCATGCCCTAGGTACACTGGTATCATTTACTAGAGACTTACAAGGATGGCTGAAGTGCCAAACAGTACAGTTTTGGGGAAATAGATGTGGCCCTGGGAACCTGTTTAGCAGAGAGGCCCAGGGCACTTACACTTTGAAACCACATCATTTTCCAGGCAAAACGTGGGGGGCTACCATGTCAAAAGAGGCCCTTTTTCATTCCGCTTTAACTGGCCTTCTTTAGTCCAAATATCAACCAGCATAAAAGGGGCCAGAGGGTTAGTGTGTCTGTAAGGTAATTCATCCCTAATTCTTCATGAACTAGATAAGAGGGGGAGCTCTGAGCATAAGGAGAAGACACCTTAGGAACTCATTTTCAACCACCTGAAGGGAAGTTGTTCTTAATATAACTCCAGGTATTGCTCCCAGAGGAAGCTTTCCGGACACATTTTGCCTGGTAGGCTTTCAGAAAGGTGCTTACCAGCTTCCTGCTCAGTCTGGAGGCAAACCGCCAGACTGCAGCATTAGTCCTAGTGTGGTCAGACTTTTTCCCCATTTAGAAGGGAACTCCAATGCAACTCTTCACCAAACATTACAACCAGGTACAGGAAGACTTTAACCCTCGATAGGGTCTGTGTTCCTACTTAAAATAGCGTGTCTTAGCGGTGTAACAAAACTTGAGTTCCTCCCTGCAAAGTACAAGGAGGGGGACCCCTCCTACCTGGCCCACCACCTGCCAGTTTTGCTGAGGGGCCCCTTGGAGCTTGAGGCCCCCTCTGCACAGCAGGGGCTGTGGTGGCTTTTGTTACACCACTGGTTTTCATGGTGCTTGGTCAGACTTGTTGATTATCAAAGGCATTTATAAGGGCTTTCTAAACTGGACATATTGTTTGGGGTGAAGGACAAGTTTTCATTTTTATTTTTCCGTTGGGACAAGTAGCCCCAATCCCCCGAAGCATAAACCCTCTGGTTGCCAGTTTAGAGGCAAGGAAACTGTCTCCAGTTGAGAATATTTATGCCTGTAGGATAATCCTATTTGAACTTGTATTTATGGTTCATTAATGCAAAGCCTTTATTTTTAGGGTGAGTGCTCTAAATAAATGTTGTAAGCTATGACTGCACTACTTGACTGTGGTTTCAGAGAAAAAAAAAGTGCAACACATTTGCAAAATGTAAGAATATGAGGCTATGTATAATGCTCCCCCAATGCTCTCAGATTAGATGCAAATATTTTCACAAGCTCGAAAGCAAGATTGATAAGTATTTTCTTTAAGAAAAAAATGAAACTGAGAAAAAAAATGTTTTGCTAAACTACTGTGAACTTTTAGGTGCTTTTTCTTTGAAACACCATTTAGTAAAATGTGTTGATGCATGCTAGTATTTCTCAAAAATATTTATACTGGAAAAATCACTAACAAGTTTTGTCAAGATTATGGGAAACATGAAACTAAACAAGCATTGGCAAAGCCAATAGGTCTGACATGGGTGGTTACTCTCTTGGTTTTGCCAATGCATCTTGTTTTTACATGGCTTTTGTGATAAGAAGAAAAAAAAATTCTTGTGAGAGCTCACCATTGTAACAAGCATTGGCAAAAAGCTAAATTATTTTTTGGTCTCAAAAAGCACACATTGCCACAGTAGTTCCTGGCACTACTTTGTCTGCCTATATGCTCCTTGTGAAATAGCAACATGCTGTCAGTCACAATGAAGCCAGCCGATAGATGGATAGAGAAAGACATAAAATTTTAATAAAAACAAAAAGGTCTTGGTTAACACCAGATCTAATTAGGGGATTCTTTCTTAAAGAAAGTCACAAAAGTGAACCCAGGGTATTGGTCTTTGCATTACTGCAGATTTACATATTTCATGAATTCGCAAGAATTGACAGTAGTCGTCCAGGAAATCATAGGAATTTGTGAACTGTATTTTGGCACAAGCAAATATGCATGTGTAGATGTGCGCATGTGAAAATCTGTTGAGCGTTTACAAGTTCACTTTCTATCCAACCACTTCTTTCCCCCAACCCTGGAAGAAGTTTTACTTCTGCCCTTGTCAGGAGTAAATTTCCAATCTTTCTCAGTATGGGAAAAGATTAGAGAAATGCTGGTGAATACCCTTAAAACATGCAAGTTAATAGGTTTGCACAGGCTTAAAAGGGGCTTCCAGGCCCGGAACTGTTGCTTACTGATTCCTTCACCCTCACTATGTAGATCTGCAGACAGGTGGAAAATAAGGAAATTCAGTATTCAAGCCCTACTATAGTATTAACCCTGGCATAATCAAAGAGGATATTATCAGAGGTCTTATATAATGAGATTGCTGCCCTAATTTGTTGCTGCAACACATTACTCAAAAGGTACATGTAGATTTATTTGCAGGACAAGTAGGTTTATGAGGCAACCTGTCCCATGGACATGTAGATATTTTAATAAATTCCACACCCTTGGTTAAACTCCAGGCAGTATTTACCATAAGCACTGCATAGTCCATGTAATCAGAACTGGCAGCATCCGAGTACCTATCTGTGTGGCAGTCTGCCCTGCGTCCATCAGGAACTGTTGAACTGTTCATGTTTACTGATATACAGCACGAGCAAAAAGGGGACCAAGATACACCCGTCTGACTCCACGTCCGGTTCTAAAACTACGGCCCATATTTATACTTTTTGACGCAAAACTGCGCTAACGCAGTTTTGCGTCAAAAAAATTAGCGCCGGCTAACGCCATTCTGAAGCACCATGCGGGCGCCGTATTTATTGAATGACGTTAGCCGGCGTTAGCTGCCGGCGCCGTCTGGTGTGCGTTAAAAAAAAACAACGTACACCAGGCAGCGCCGGCGTAGGGGAAAATGGAGCTTGGGCGTCAAGAAATGGGGCAAGTCAGGTTGAGGCAATTTTTTCGCCTCAACCCGATTTGCGCCATTTTTTTTCACTCCCAACCCCCATAGAAATGACTCCTGTCTTAGCAAAGACAGGAGTCATGCCCCCTTGCCCAATGGCCATGCCCAGGGGACTTCTGTCCCCTGGGCATGGTCATTGGGCATAGTGGCATGTAGGGGGGCACAAATCAGGCCCCCCTATGCCACAAAAAAAAAAAAAAAAAAACACTTACCTGAATGTCCCTGGGATGGGTCCCTCCAGCCTTGGGTGTCCTCCTGGGGTGGGCAAGGGTGACAGGGGGTGTCCCTGGGGGCATGGGAGGGCACCTCTGGGCTCCTTCAGAGCCCACAGGTCCCTTAACGCCTGCCTTTTGCAGGCGCTAAAAAAAACGGCGCAAAAGCGGCCGTACGTCATTTTTTTGGACCCGCCCACTCCCGGGCATGAATTTTGCCCGGGAGTATAAATCCAACGCACATGCCTCGGAGTCGATTTTTAAGACGTGAACGCCTACCTTGCATCTCATTAACGCAAAGTAGGTGTCCACGCTAAAAAATGACGCAAACTCCATGGACTTTGGCGCTAGACGCGTCTAACGCCAAAGTATAAATATGGACTTAGTTTTGCGTCGAAATTGCGTCAAAAAAAAGACGCAATTCCGGCGCAAACGGAGTATAAATATGCCCCTACGTGTGCAATGAGTCATTAGAGTTATTGAACAGATACAACAGTATGGGTTGGAAAGTCCCTCAAGCAGTAAACTATACCCCTGACAAACCCCATGTCCAGGATGATCCTCCATACTTTATCCGGTCAGAGGGAAAGGTAAGATTATACAAAAGCAAGCTGAATGGAGCCTTTGCAAGCCACTGCATAGTTGGTCAGCATCATATATAGATTCCGGCACTGGCTGATGGTTGACCTACCAGGCCTGAATCCATACTGGATGTCAGATGGGATGTTATGATCCGAGGCCCAAGTGGATAGTCTATCCAGAAGGACAACTCCCACGACCATAACAGAGTCAATCGGAGATCAGCCTGTAGCACTGAGGGTTATCCCGGTCTGTGAAAGTCAGATTATTTGCCCCTCAGTTGAAATAAGAAAGTTTGTTCAATGAGAAGGCAAAGATATGCTCATTTAGAATGGAATTTAAGATGTTCCCTTGTACGGAATGATCCAAGTGTAAACCCTCCAGCATTACACACCCATGGGACTTGTAGGGCAAATCTAAGGGGGTTCTTGTACAAATGGCAATTAAAGTCCCCCGATAGGTGCATGACCTCCCACTTAGTCCTCTCCAGTTTTCTAAGAAATGAATCCACGATGTGTACATTATACGTGTCCTGATGGGATTTTCTTTTTGCATCGTAAAAATTTAACACCAAAGTTTTGGGTAGTCCTGTGAAGAGCTTGTAAGTTGGCGGCCCCAGCAGGAAATAACTCTACGTCCCTTTGAACAGCGAAAGACACAAAAACAATCAGCCCACCTTTGCCCAGCCAAAGCAGTATTTGCATGCTGGGATAAAGAATGACTTGTACCCCTCCTAATAGCAATTAGCTATAGCTCAAGTCTTTTGCAGACATATCACCCCAAACGTTCACTTAATTAAGTCAGTCCGGATCGTTGAGTTTGGCCCCAAGTGCTATATATTCCAGCTGAGAAATCTGATAGCTTTAGAGATGTTTTTGCTTGGGTCAGCTAGATAGGAGTCACTAGGTTCATGAGCGGGACTACTTGTAGGATCAAGTTGACAAACTCAGTCACAAAAGTCCAAGGGGCTAAGCGGAGAAAATCTGTTAGAGAAGTTTAATGATCCACGATTCTACTGTTGCAGCCAGAAGGGGGCTGAGAAAAGGGATGGCTTTGTCTTCAAACAGCGGAGTAGGGTCTATAAAAGTATCCCAACGGCAACGCTAAGATAGATGTATTTGCGCTCAGACTGACTGATGCAAGGAGTCACCATTGTACTCTCCTAAACATGTTGATCCAAGTGCCTAAGTGCCATCGAGGAGTGAGCCCCAAACCAATGGGTGAGCTTGTTATTTAACTGCAAATAACTCTAATTACAGCTTGGGTCTGAGTGATATTTCTGTTAGCAGAGAGGGCAATAGTGCCCCCCCCTCTCCAAGGACAGTTGAAATAGCACCATCTGTAGGAAGTTGAGTTTTGGTTGCAATAGTCCCCCCACTTTTTGATGCCTCTTTGACTGGAGAGCACGGGGTACCTGCTAACCAGGTCCCCACTGCCAGTGTTCCTTCCCCAAAAACAGGACCACTGGTCACTTGAATCCCAAGTGGTCAGATCTTTAGCACCTCTGCAAGTCCCTTTAAGCAGTACCCCTGGTACCTAGGGCATAAGTACTAAAGAGGGTCTCTAAGAGCTGCAGCATAACTTGTGCCACTCTAAGGGACCCCACACCAAACTCACACAGACTGACACTGCAGGTTGCATGGCAAGATGCTCTAAAAAGTCTAACCACGACATGGCACACATCCTTGTGCCATGTCCCCTAACACTGCTTTAAAAGGCAGGGTGCATTATATTACAGGTGAGAACACATCTGCAAGAGCGGATATGACCATGCTATGTCTTTGTCAATTGTTAGACATAGTAAGTGATCAAGAAAGCTATTTTAAGTACATGTTCCTGCTCTGATGCGAAACTGGACAATGGAAAGGGGAGAGTCCACTCCCCTGTCCATCACCACCCCAGGGGTGGTTCCCAGAGCGCCTCCAGAGGGTCTCTGGGTTCTGCCATCTTGAATTAAAGGTTGGCAGGGTCCTCTGGGAGCCTCAGAAGTGGCCAGGTCAGGCAGGTGATGTCAGAGACCCCTCCTGATAGGTGCTCACCTGGCTAGGTGACCAATCCACCTTTCAGGGCTATTTACGGTCTCTCTCTCTTGGGTGGGTCCTCAGATTTGGCTTGCAAGATTCCAGCAGGACTCCTCTGCAACCTCTACTTCTAGCCACTGGAACCACGACTGGACCCTCCAGGAACCGACAATCTACATCCATGATGAAGACTCTGCTTGCAACATTGTTTCTACGGCTCCTTCCAGCTTCTGCAACATTTCCCTGGCTGTGCATCCTCCGAGGGCGGCAAGTCTTCAGTCTGCACAAGAAGGAAGGAAGAATCTCCCTTGGAGTCACTACCCTGCATCCGCAGGCACCAACTGCAATGATGACTGGCTATGTGGATCCGCTCTCATTCTGAGCTGTGTGGATGCTGCATCACGGGTGGTGGTCCGGAGTAGTCCTCTTGGTCCTCTCTGCCAGCTGTCCCACTTTGGTGGAGATAAGTCCTTGCCTTCCCATGCAGGACAGTAACTACGTGCACTGTGTCTCTTGCAGCTGCTAAGGCTTGTGTGCATCTCCCCCAAGGGATCTTCAGGCTCCGTGCAACCCCAGGCCCCAGCACTCCTTCCTGTGACGCACAGCACGTGGGACCCTTGTCCACTTGTGCTGCGTGGGCTCCTCTGTGACTGCTAGTTCCTCGTTCAGTGGGTCTCCTGTGGGGCCTGCCTCTTCTTCTGTGGACTTTTTGCCTTGCCGAGGGTCCCCCTTGGACTCCCTCCGTGGGTTGAGCCCTCCTGGACCTTGCTGGTCCCCGACAGCTCCACTTTTGCTTCACTGCTATTTCTGCCTTTGCCAAGGCTTGATGGTGGCTTTTCCACGTCACTGAGCGGCTGCAATCTTCTATCTGGTGTATAGGTCGACTGCATCCTCTAGGAACTCTTCACCTGTTCCAGGGCTGCATTGCTGACCGTCTTCATCTCACCGTTGACCAACTCCTGCATCCACAGCTGAGTGGGTAGTAGCTCCTACACCCCCTGGACTCTTCTGTGACTTCTGGACTTGGTCCCCTTCCTCAATAGGTCTTCCTCTCCAGGAATCAAACGCTGATTTCTTACAGTCTTGTCTAGGTGTTACATTTTATTCTTTTCCTTCATTTTGGGTGATTTGGGGAATATCTAGTAATTTACTCCTTTCCTCTTGGTCGATAGGGGGCACTGTGGTACTTCTCTTTGGGTTTCCTAATACACCCCCCACCCCCACCCCAGCTCCCCTCTACACATTCCACTTACCTAGGTGGAGGACCTGTGTTTGCATTCCATTTTTTAGTACATGGTTTGGGCTCCCCCTAGGGTCACAATTGTCTAACTGCATGTGCACTGTTGTCTACCACTTCTATGCCTATTACTGATATCTAGTGTACATATTTACTGTTTACTTACCTCCTGTTGGGAGGGTTGCCTGCCTATCTAGTGTTTTGGTACTGTGTTACCGTAATAAAGACCCCTTATTTTCTTAACACAGAGTGTTTTCTTTCAGATGTATAAGTGTTGTGTGACTACAGTGGTATTGCATGAGCTTTCCAGGTCTCCTAGATAAGCCTTGGCTCCTCATCCACAGCTACTTCTAGAGAGCCGGGCTTCTAGAAACTGCAAACACTACACTAATAGGGGTACCTGAACCTGGTATAAGGTGTAAGTACCTTTGGTACCCACCAAAACACCAGGCAAGTTTCCTACACCGATCTAGTCAATATAGGGGGCCTGTGCTAGTCGGCCAGGAGTGCGGCTGATTTTCAGAATGTACTGGTGCTTTTACAGGAATTACCCTTCTGAGGGCAGATTGAGTGCAAGGAGCCCAAGAAGCCCAAAAGCGCGATGGGGCACAAAGAGACCAAATTGCATATTTACATCTATGCCGGACACTGGTATGTTTATAAATCTAGCACAGCCTTTACAGCACTCGTGTGGTGTCTTGCAATCTGTTCGCCCTTGGTGGCCCTGCTCCCAGCCTTGGCCAAGTCCAGGAGAAAATGATAGATTTTTTTCCAAGTAGTGGCACAGAAGTATCCAAAATGGTGTGTACCCCACCCAAATTTTGTAGGAGCATCTTTGGGACCAGTCTGTCTCTTCAGACCTTGTACAGTCTGATAAATCTGTCCGGAGTCTTTACTTTCTGACTCGAGTGCCCCAAAGAATGCCCTCCCCGTCACTGGGTCTGGTATGGCAGGACAGTCATCTTTGTAATCTCGTCTGACTGGGTCATGTACAGAGAGGTGGGTCTGTGCCCCTGGTGTGTAAAACTGTTAGGTCTGATGATAATGGGTCTAAAAAATTGTGAGAGCTGGGGCTGAGCATGGCCAATGCACCAATCTGTCTATAACCCTCAGGACTTCTAATCCTCTGCTAATATAGTCTTGGGCCATCAATATATCTTGAGAATGGTGTTACTGCCTACACTGGACTCACAAGAAATGCTGGAGACCTTTTTCTCGCTTTCAGATCTCTCAGGTGGGGAGAGTTTCATGTCTGGCACTGAATCTGATTCTGAACCGAGGCTGACCAAGACTAAAAATAAGGTTATTCCAGAGAATACTATGTTGTGTAGTAGTTCCACCAAACAAGTCCACTGTGATAAAAAACCAAGGAAGTGGGGAATAGGGGAATGCAAGGAGGGTAAAGCAAAACTCCAACAGGCTACAGGCCACGTTCAAGTTAGCTGGTGTCCTAGTAAGCATTGCCTCTATGGTGTTAAAAGATGGTTTGGATGTAGATGCCAATATTTTGGATGAAGATGACCTCCTATTGGAATCTGAGGGCATGGAGCTAACACCTGTAAACTCCTGTGGTGACAAGGGAGGCGTGTGTCCTGTAGTAGGTGCTCCAAGGTCAGTGGGTGCTGTGTCCAGGTCACCTGAGGGAGGGGAAGATTGCTTGGCAGGAAGAAGTGCTGGCAGGCTACACAGTGCCTGAAGATTCCCTTGGAGCAGGAGAAAACAAGCCTTGGTAGCGGCATGACTTGCGGTGCACAGGGGTACTGTCCTGCAAGGAGAGGCAAGGGCTCACCATTTTCCAATATGGACAGCTGGCAGAGAGGTCGAAGGGGACCACTCAAGATCACCACATGATACAGTATCCTTGCGGTTCTAGAGGAGAGGAGATCAACGCAGCCAGACGTCGCTGCTTTAGGTGCCTGCAGATGCAGAGGAGTGACTCCTTAACTCCAAAGGAGTTTCCTCTTGCTTCTTCGTGCAGGCTGAAGTCTTGCCGACCTCAAAGGATGCACACCCAAGGAAATGTTGCAGTTGCTGGAAGGAGCCAGAGAAACTATGGGCCTTATTTATACTTTTTGGTGCAAAACTGCACTAACGCAGTTTTGCACCGGCTTCCACCATGTTTTAGCACCAGCTGGGCACCATATTTATGGAATGGTGCAAAGGGTAGGCTAGTGAAAAAAAAAATAATAATTACGTTAGGTAGGTTAGAGTCAAAATAAATGGCTAACCAGATTAGCGTCATTTTGTGACGCTAAGGGGCATATTTATTGCACTGAAATAGCGTCATTTTTTTTTTTTACTCTTATTCTGTGCAAAACTAACTCCATATTTATACTTTGGTGCTAGACCCGTCTAGCGCCAAATTTATGGAACTAAAGTCATTTTTTGGAAGTGGAAACCTACCTTGCCTTAATGAGATGCAAGGTAGGCGTTCTTGGGTAAAAAATGTCTCTATGGCCTTAACGCCATATTTAAACTCCCATGCAAAAATGGTGCGAGGGAGGGAGGAGGGGTCAAAAAATGGTACAAAGCTTGCTTTGCACCATTTTTTAAAGCCTGGGTCAGGGCAGGCATTAGGGGACCTGTGGGCCTATGTCCATGGTGTCCCCAAATGTTATTGTGCCTAGACTTGAAGAGTTGGTTAATTCTCCATCTTTTCTAGTCTGTCCCATCGCCCTGCGGAGAGGCATGTATCTCGGTTTTTCTAATAGGTAAAGACCCTTTCAAACGTGGATCATACCATCACATCTTTGACGAATACAGACAAAAATGTACACTTGCATTCTCGCTGATGGCTCATATTTGTTGACCTCTACTTTAGTGGGCACTATGCAACATAGCTTCATCTTGGAAAGGACTACAACGCACTATACCTCATTCTCAGCACAAATAACATGGGGAGAACATCGGATGGAGTTGTGCTTCAATGGGGGACCAGACAAGGGTGCCCCTTGTGCCCTTCGTTATTTGCACATTTGGAACCCTTCATCCAGAAGCTGAAGATTTGGGGTACTATTCCCATCCCCGTGGCAACTTGGGTGTGGTGTATGGGGACGATTATTGACATTTTGTCTTCTCCGTCTCAAGAACTCACTAGGAGGAGGAAGCAGGTTGTTTTGGCACGGCATGTAAAAGCCATTTATTTAGGCGTTCTGATCTCCGCCTGCATAAGGGATAACGTGGAAGTCATTTATAAGGCCCTCTATCATGAATCTATGACTTTCATAAATGGGAAAAGCATTATTTGGGGCTTATCGGGAACGGCAAAATGGTATTTCTGTCCTGGTTTTTGTCCCTGCTTAGCTCTATCTTCCAAGCCGGTTTAAAAAAAAAAAGTTTGAGGCTAGTTGGCAGAGATTTATAAGTGAGGAGTGCGGGTGGGGAAGGTTCTTCCTTCATTTTGAATGTGCTTTCTTCTTTGGGGTGGGGCCTCATCTGTTATTTGTGAGGTTGACTGGCAACTGTCCCGCCTTCTTCCAGAGCATCTGGATATTTAGTTGCAGTCCATTTCAAACATAGTAGGTTAATCACTTTGTGTATCATAAGACTTGGCTTCTTCTTCTTTTTAAACATGTTGCATCTATTACTATAGCTCATCTTTTAATCAGTACACTTTTCTTGGCTTAATCCCTAATATGTTGCAGCATCAAGGCATTATATCACCAGACTGTTTTAAATGACTGTCAATTGTTCTCTCACGGGGTATTTCTTTCATTCGGGCCATTTCGGAGGTACATATCGGCAGGTGTGTTTTTTTTTTTTTTTTGCAGTTTAAAAGATTTTGTTGCTGCCATCTCTCAGCCAATGAGATGTGTGTCAATCATTTTATTGGATCACTGTCTAAATTACACTTCAGTACCTTGCATCAGACTCTTATCTGCAATATACCTAATTAACATTTCCAGCAATTAGCGAACAAAACGGACTAGGAGTAGGTATAGTGTTCATTTGATCTAAAGAATACTAAAAAGGTTTCATACTTTAAAACTCATTCATGTAATTGATGCATAGTATACTCCTCATAGATTGTTAAAAACCTGGCTTTTTTTTTTGTAACTTTTTTTTTAAACCACATATAGACAATTAAGTCAAAGACTGCAATTACTCCTTGGCTTTGATCTCGGACAAGAACACCCGTACTGACCCTTTATATATTGTCTTGAGTCGGGCCGGGGACAGTAGCTAAGCTTCGGCTCCCTTCTCCTGGAAGGAGCTGATCAGTTGTCTCAAGCGCCAGCGTCTCTCTACCGTAGCATGACAAAAGTCGGGAGAAAAATGTACAACCCTCACAGCTAATCCTTGCATCAGGGCGGGCTTTCTCGGAGACTATTTGGCGCAGCAAGTAATTGCCAAAATAAACAATGAAGGCCCTAGGCTGTTGTTGGGCTGTTCCGGTTGCTCCTGCCAGTTGCTGATTCCTCAGATGTAGTGGAAACCGATGGGCTCTTTGTATCTCCTTCTCCCACTCCCACCCAGTCTGCTCCGGAAATGCTGCTTTAAACAATCTGATTATAAAGGCCCTTGAATCCTGCCCTTCTACTCCTTCTTGTATCCCTATTAAGCGCAAGTTGTTACGACGTTGCCGATTTTCAAAGTCCTCTACTTTCCACTGAATATCAGAGTTGAATCTCATGCATAGCAGCTTGTTTTGTCACCGCCCCCAAGTCTGACTCCAGCACGTCCGCCCGGCAATCAATAGCAGCAATCAGCTCCCCAATTTCAGAACATGTCTTTGAAACCTTGCTGACTGCCACTTGTAGCTGCTTCGTGGCCACCCTGGCTTTCTTACTGTCCCTCTGCGTTTGCTTGTGTTGTGCCATGATGGTCTGATAGATAAAATGCAAAGAAGGAGAGGGGGAAGCAGTCTGCATTCAGAGTGTCGGTCTTTGAGCTGGCTGGGGCCACTGAGAGATCATCCAAACTGTGCAGTAGCTGTTGTGTTCCTGTGTAGTCCCAGGACATAGCTCTCATCCTACACGTCTTTTTTTTTTTTTTTCTCACTTAACACTCCAGCTTTGTCTGACCTAGATACCTCACTCTGTCTTGGTTGACATTTAATTGCGGTACCCCTCAGCACAGAAATAGGAGTCAGAGGGGCTGTAGAGCTGTCACATGTCTCTGAGTCTATGGAGGGGCTGGTGCTGGCCTCGTCCGAGTCTCGAGATTGATCTGACAGAGAAAAAAAATTCTCCCCAACTTCACCCTGAACTAACGACTCCTCCCTGCCCTGCTGGAAATCACGGATCACCTCCAGAGTACAAGCCAGAGTTAGCAGGTCGGTACTTGGCAATAAGTATGCTGCTACTGCTTGCTCACAATACTCTGCCCGTCACCGATTACTGCGCAAGCCTTACATTACCCTGGAATCCAGGGGCACGTAACGGCTGGTCAGCCTCCCACTCAGATGCCGCTGCAAGACCATTACCCCAGTACAAGGAGCAGAAGCCTGTGAAAATCCCCCAGCAGTATCACTTACAGTATTGTGCGCGTCCAGGGATCGACTGCCACCAGCATCGACCCTCACCTGATGTAGACCCCCACTATCTAAAGAAGCCAGATGTCCTGGGCCAGTGCTGTCGCCCTCCACAGCCAGTGCCGCCACATCTCGTGTAGATCCAAAATCAGAGGCCTTTATAGGGATACCACCCCAGTAGGGGCTGAATTGTGAGAAATTTTAAACATCCGGGGTATAGTCAACCCTTCCTCCTTTTCTCCAATCGGTTTTGCGCCATTATTCACCCTATGCGTCTGCCCCACCGCCGCGGAACCACCTGGTGCTGGCTGTTTGCCCTCAAACGCACTCTCACAGCTGCCAGCATTTCCAAAGCTGCTGCTCCTGGATGCCCCCTCCCCCCCCCGAGCGGGGGGCTGAGAGTCCAAAGGTCACCGATCCTGCCACCCTGGTTTTGGCTGGCTGCCACGTGCGGCCTTCGGGGCCATCCGCCGCTGTTTGCCTCGTGGGGGTAAAAAGATGACAAGGGTCAAGACTGCAAAACCGCGGCCGTTATGGACAAAATCGCCGAGGTCACCAAGGGAGCTCCTGCTGCTTCCGCGGGTAATGCCATGGCCACGAGAAATTGCGGTAGGTGTACCCCAGTCAAGAACCGCCTGCATAATCCTCTCCGCGGGCGGGAAAAGCACAAACGCCAAACAGGAGCCAGGGAAAGGAAAGACTCCGACCGCTAGAGACTTGCGGCCGCCACCTTGCCATCAAAAAAAGAAAAAAAAGAAAAATGAAGGGGGGGGGGGGGGGGGGGGGGTAATAGGGCTGGGCAGCTGGGGAAGAGAGACGGAGGAGGGATTCTCTTCTTAAGTGGTAGGCTTATGGGGGTTTTGTTTCTAGGGGACAGCTTTTGTTAGTTAACTTGCCTAATTTAAGAGTCGCCGCAGGAGCCTTGTCCATCTTACAGACTACAGTCTGGAAGCCTTATCTGGTAGGGTGGGGGGGATGGGTGGGCTAGGGTTGGGCAGGTTTTGCATGGAAGATGCACAGAAATATGTACTTGAAGGCACAGGAGTTTATTAGGTTTATGATGAAGCAAGATGCAAGTTTGGGTGTATTCATTAGAGCTTTCAATTGGGAACCGTAATGCACTTCAGGTGGCCACCTTAAATATATGTAGGCTAAACGATTCCACAAAAAGACGCCTTGCCATTCGTGAGCTCAAAACATTAAGGGCGGATATAATTTGTTTGCAAGAGACACGTTACCCCGACCAAAAAGTATTTGTTGGACTTTCCTGGTTTCCAATTAGTGGTGTACACCACTCAAGAAACTAACACTAGAGGAGTTGCAGTACTTGCAAGGAGAGATCTCCTTAAGGTGGTTAAGAAAAGGGTTGATAACATGGGCCGATGGGTTATAATAGAATGTGCTATGGGACAATCTAATTTTACTGTGTGTTCTATTTATGGCTCCAATTTTGATGATCCGGCTGGTATTAATATGTTGAATACTGAAATTGTGCTTTGGGCCTTACCGCTTATTGTATGTGGCTACTTTAATATACATACGGAGACTAATATCCCCTTACAGAATCAGGATTCATATTCGGGACGGAAACCAAAGGTGTTTCGCGCCTTACAAATGCTGGTGCAGACTCATGGTCTTGTGGATGCATGGCAGCATTGTATGCCTATGGATCCTGGGTACACTTTCTTCTCTTATCCGCACCGAAAGTCTGTCCGGTTAGACTATTTTTTTTTTGTCATCATTGCTATGTGAAGGACTTTTGGTGGAAAAAGTCCCTAGGGTCATTTCGGACCATAAACCTTTGGTAGTACAATTTCCGGACATGCGTAAAAGAGCGACGCTTAAAACCCTGGTCTTCTGACCAGGGTTTGCTGCTTGACTCAGCTTGTGTGTCACGGATGAAAGAATGGATACCAGAATTTTTGGGTTTTAACAGGGACACAGTCCCACCGGGGATGTTATGGGATGCTATCCGCGGGGAAACCCTGAGCTATGCCCTTAGGCGGGAGAATGAAAATGTCACTTACCCAGTGTACATCTGTTCGTGGCATTAGTCGCTGCAGAGTCACATGTTTCGCACAGTCCGCTGCCTGGTGTTGGGCTCGGAGTATTACAAGTTGTTTTTCTTCGAAGAAGTCTTTTTTGGTCACGGGACCGAAGGACTCCTCCCTCTTCGGCTCCATTGCGCATGGGCGTCGACTCCATCTTAGATTGTTTTCCCCGCAGAGGGTGAGGATGGAGTTGTTTGCTATAAATAGTGCCCATGCAATGGAGTGAATACGTATGTACATAAAAAGTTTATAATAATTATTTACAAATGTACAAATGTTTAAGATTTAAGATCTACTTCTAAACGGCTACAGGCTTCCCGGGGAGGCGGGAGGGCACATGTGAATCTGCAGCGACTAATGCCACGAACAGATGTACACTGGGTAAGTGACATTTTCAGTTCGATGGCATATGTCGCTGCAGATACACATGTTTCGCATAGACTATAAAGCAGTTACCTCCCCTAAAAGCGGTGGTTTAGCCTGTAGGAGTTGAAGTAGTTTGGAATAATGTTCTTAGTACAGCTTGGCCCACTGTAGCTTGTTGTGCATTTAGTACGTCTACACAGTAGTGTTTAGTAAAAGTATGAGGCGTAGACCAGGTTGCAGCCTTACATATTTCGCTCATAGGAATGTTTCCTAGAAAGGCCATTGTAGCACCTTTCTTTCTGGTTGAGTGTGCCTTTGGTGTAATAGGCAATTCTCTTTTGGCTTTAAGATAGCATGTTTGAATACATCGGACTATCCATCTAGCAATGCCTTGTTTAGAGATTGGATTTCCTATGTGTGGTTTTTGAAAAGCTATGAACAGTTGTTTTGTTTTCCTGATTAGCTTTGTTCTGTCAATGTAGTACATTAGTGCTCTTTTGATGTCTAATGTATGTAGTGCCCTTTCAGCCACGGAATCTGGTTGTGGGAAGAACACTGGCAATTCTACTGTTTGATTTAAATGGAATGGTGAGATTACTTTTGGTAGAAATTTTGGATTTGTTCTTAGAACTATTTTATTTTTGTGTATTTTAATAAATGGTTCTTGTATGGTAAATGCCTGTATTTCACTTACTCTTCTGAGGGATGTGATTGCAATGAGAAATGCGACTTTCCAGGTTAGATATTGCATTTCACAGGAATGCATGGGTTCGAAAGGTGGACCCATGAGTCTTGTTAAGACGATGTTAAGGTTCCATGAAGGAACTGGTGGTGTTCTTGGTGGTATAATTCTTTTTAGCCCTTCCATGAATGCTTTAATAACTGGTATTCTAAATAGAGACGATGAATGAGTAGTTTGTAGGTAAGCAGATATTGCTGCGAGGTGTATTTTTATAGATGAAAAAGCGAGATTCGCTTTTTGCAAATGTAGTAAGTATCCCACTATGTCCTTTGTAGAGGCATGCAATGGTTGGATTTGATTGGTATGGCAGTAGCAAACAAATCTTTTCCACTTAGATGCATAGCAGTGTCTAGTGGAAGCTTTTCTAGCTTGTTTTATGACCTCCATGCATTCTTGTGTGAGGTCTAAGTGTCCGAATTCTAGGATTTCAGGAGCCAAATTGCCAGATTCAATGATGCTGGGTTTGGATGCCTGATCTGTTGTTTGTGTTGTGTTAACAGATCTGGTCTGTTGGGTAGTTTGACATGCGGTACTAGTGAAAGGTCTAGTAGAGTTGTATACCAAGGTTGTCTTGCCCATGTGGGTGCTATCAGTATGAGTTTGAGTTGGTTTTGACTCAATTTGTTTACTAGATATGGAAGGAGAGGGAGAGGGGGAAAAGCGTATGCAAATATCCCTGACCAACTCATCCATAGAGCATTGCCTTGTGATTCGCGGTGTGGGTACCTGGATGCGAAGTTTTGGCATTTTGCGTTTTCTTTTGTTGCGAACAGATCTATCTGGGGTGTTCCCCAAATTTGAAAGTACTTGTTCAGAACTTGGGGGTGAATTTCCCATTCGTGGACTTGTTGGTGGTTTCGCGAAAGGTTGTCTGCTACTTGGTTTTGGATCCCTGGAATAAATTGTGCTATTAGGCGAATGTTGTTGTGAATCGCCCACTGCAATATTTTTTGTGTTAGGAGGCACAGTTGTGTTGAGTGTGTTCCTCCTTGTTTGTTTAAATAATACATTGTTGTCATGTTGTCTGTTTTGACAAGAATGTATTTGTGTGTTATTATAGGTTGAAAGGCTTTTAACGCTAGAAATACTGCTAACAGTTCTAGGTAATTGATATGAAATTTTGTTTGGTGTACATCCCATTGTCCTTGAATGCTGTGGTGATTGAGGTGTGCTCCCCACCCTGTCATGGAAGCATCTGTTGTTATAACTTATTGAGGCACTGGGTCCTGAAATGTCCGTCCTTTGTTTAAATTGTTGCTGTTCCACCATAGAAGTGAGAGGTATGTTTGGCGGTCTACCAACACCAGATCTTGAAGTTGACCCTGTGCCTGTGACCATTGTGATGCTAGGCACTGTTGTAAGGGTCGCATGTGTAGTCTTGCGTTTGGGACAATGGCTATGCATGATGACATCATGCCTAGAAGTTTTAGCACAAATTTTGCTTGTATCTTTTGGGTTGGAAACATAGCACTTATTACCTTGTGGAATGCTTGCACTCTTTGTGGACTTGGAGTGGCAATTCCCTTTGATGTGTTGATGGTTGCTCCTAGATATTGTTGTGTCTGACACGGTTCGAGGTGTGATTTTGTATAGTTGATGGAGAAACCCAGTTTGTGAAGGGTTTGTATGACATATGTGGTGTCGTTTGTGCACTTTTTTACTGTGTTGGTCTTGATTAGCCAATCGTCCAGGTAAGGAAACACATGTATCTGTTGTCTCCTGATTTGTGCTGCTACTACTGCTAGACATTTTGTGAACACTCTTGGTGCAGTTGTTATTCCGAATGGCAACACTTTGAATTGGTAATGTATTCCTTTGAATACGAACCTTAGGTACTTTCTGTGAGAAGGGTGTATCGGTATATGAAAGTACGCATCTTTTAGGTCTAATGTGGTCATGTAATCTTGCGGTTTGAGCAGTGGAATGATGTCTTGTAGTGTGACCATGTGAAAGTGGTCCGATATGATGTAGGTATTTAGTGTCCTGAGATCTAATATTGGTCTTAATGTTTTGTCTTTTTTTGGAATTAGAAAGTACAGGGAGTAAACTCCTGTGTTTTTTTGTTGTACTGGTACTAACTCTATTGCATCCTTTTGCAGTAGTGCTTGAACTTCTAGTCCTAAAAGTTCTAAATGTTGTGGTGACATTTTGCGTGTTTTTGGAGGGATGTTTGGTGGGAATTTGTGGAATTCTATGCAATAGCCATGTTGGATTATTGCTAATACCCAATTGTCTGTTGTAATCTGCTGCCAAGATTGGTAGAATTGGCTTAGTCTTCCCCCCACTGGTGTTGAGTGAAGGGGTTGTGTGACTTGAGTCACTGTTTAGGTGGAGGTGTTTTTGGAGTCTGGAATCTTCCCCTACTCCTTGGGAATTGACCCCCTCTATATCCCCCGAAACCTCCTCTTTGGAATGAACCCTGATATGGTGTGGTTCTTGTTTGTTGGCTGGTGGTGTCTGTGGGTTGGCCACGAAACCCCCCTCTAAATGGAGTTTTTCTAAAAGAGCCTCTGCTCTGCGGGGAGTAGAGTGCGCCCATGGCTTTGGCCGTGTCTGTGTCCTTTTTAAGTTTTTCAATGGCTGTGTCCACTTCAGGGCCAAAAAGTTGTTTCTCGTTGAAGGGCATATTAAGGACAGCCTGCTGGATTTCAGGTTTGAAGCCTGAAGTGCGGAGCCAAGCGTGTCTCCTTATGGTGACAGCAGTGTTGACTGTTCTCGCTGCAGTATCGGCTGTGTCCAGTGAAGAGCGGATTTGATTGTTTGAGATCGTTTGTCCCTCTTCAACTATTTGCTGCGCCCTTTTTTGGTATTCCTGGGGAAGATGGTCTACGAGAAGTTGCATCTCATCCCAGTGTGCGCGGTCATATCTGGCCAGCAGCGCTTGAGAATTTGCGATGCGCCACTGGTTGGCTGCCTGTGATGCTACTCTTTTTCCTGCCGCATCAAATTTTCTGCTTTCTTTGTCCGGAGGTGGGGCGTCGCCAGATGTATGGGAATTTGCCCTCTTGCGAGCTGCCCCTACTACTACGGAGTCAGGTGGTAACTGCGAAGTAATAAACACTGGGTCTGTGGGTGGTGGTTTGTATTTCTTATCCACCCTTGGGGTGATGGCTCTTGATTTTACGGGCTCTTCAAAAATTTGTTTTGCGTGCCGTAACATCCCTGGTAGCATTGGGAGACATTGATATTGGCTATGTGTAGCCGAGAGGGTGTTAAATAAAAAATCATCCTCTATAGGATCGGAATGCAGTTGGACATTGTGGAATTCTGCAGCCCTAGCCACCAGTTGCGAGTATGAGGTACTGTCCTCTGGCGGTGACGGCTTTGTGGGGTATGAATCGGGATCATTGTCCGGCACTGGGGTGTCATATAGGTCCCAAGCGTCTTGATCCTGATTATCTTGACTTATGGTAGTTTGCGCTGGTGAGTGCATTTGTGGCGGTGTTTGTGCCGGCGATGCCTGTTGTGGTGGAGAGGGCGGAGGCGTGACTTTTTTAACCACTTTGGCTTGTGGTTGTGCGTCATCCTTGAGAAGTCAGATCCTTCTTTTCCTCATTATTGGGGGAAGGGTTGATATCTTCCCTGTGTCTTGCTGGATGTACAGTCTCTTGTGTGTAGTCTGATTCTACACTTTGGAGCTCTTGTCCAAATCTGTGCATCTGGCCACTTATTCCTTGTTCCTCTGTGTAGGATGAAGGTGTGGAACTTTTCGGCGCCGAGAGAGAATCTTTTTTCGGCTTCGGCACCGACAGAATTTTTGTGCCTTTCGGCAGTGTCTCGGTGCCGATGTTTTTTGGTGCCGGCATCTTGTTTTTGCCTCTCGGAGCCGCTATCTCGGCTCCGAGGTTGCTCCATGGCGGTCCCTCGACCGGAGTCGGGTGTCTTCGCTATGGGCGTGCCCTTTTTCGGCGCCTTCGACGGGTCGCCGGTTTTATGGGTCGAGCCATGGCCTGTTGGCAGTGGCGTCCCCTGGGCTTTTGTCTTCTCGATGGTTTTAATTTTCGACGTCTTACTCACTGTTTGTTGCTGTTGTTCGACGTCGGAGTCTCCGGATTCTGATTCCGGAACCGAGAATGTTTCCTCTTCGTCGTCGAAACGTTGTTTTGTTGGCGTGGACGCCATTTGTAGACGCCTGGCTCTTCGGTCCCGGAGTGTTTTTCTGGACCGGAAGGCTCGACAGGCCTCACAGGTATCCTCCTTGTGCTCGGGGGACAAGCACAAGTTACAGACCACGTGCTGATCTGTATAAGGATACTTACTGTGACATTTTGGGCAGAAACGAAACGGGGTCCGTTCCATCGGCTTCGATGTCGCATGCGGTCGGGCCGACCAGGCCCCGATGGGGGAATCGAAGCTACCCCAAAGTCTTCCGATGATCGGTGTCGATGTACCTAACTATCCCGATACCGAACGGAACAATACCGACGCTTTCTTCTGAGATTCTGACTAACTTTCCGAACCGAAACACGGAGCGAAAAGGAATACGTCCGAACCCGACAGCGGAAAAAAACAATTAAGATGGAGTCGACGCCCATGCGCAATGGAGCCGAAGAGGGAGGAGTCCTTCGGTCCCGTGACCAAAAAAAGACTTCTTCGAAGAAAAACAACTTGTAATACTCCGAGCCCAACACCAGGCAGCGGACTGTGCGAAACATCTGTATCTGCAGCGACATATGCCATCGAACACAACGTTACCTAGTTATATCTGCGGCACAGATTGAATTGGCTTCTCTGGAGAGTCAGATAGTGGGGCTGGCAAGGAACAATGCTCCGATAAAGAGATACCTTGGATAAGATTGTCGCCATGAAGACCAAGATCACTCAGCTGTATCTAGATCAAGACATTATCAAAGCCCAGACTCGCAGGCAGGAGTGCTACGAGTTTAGTGAGAGGGTGGGTAAGGTGCTTGCATATAAGACCAGACAGAAGGCGACGTGGAGCGCAATTTTGACAAAGATAGGCAGGAGCAGGTGGTGTGTGGAGATACGTCAGTATTACATGGGTTTAAAGAATATTATTCTGTATTGTATCAGCAGGAAAATCTCTCCTCGGGTGACAGCCGAAAAGATTACTCAGTATTTGAGTGACATCCCATGTCCAAAGTTAACGCAAGATGAGGATTGTCAACTGACTGCTCCCATTGAGTTGGATGAGATCCTCTCAGCTTTAACTGCTTTATCTAATGGGAAAGCTACTGGTCCTGATATGATCCCGACAGAATTCTTTAAAACCTTTTTTGAGAAATTGAAGGATGATATTCTGGCACTCTTTACGTCAGTGCAGGCTGGAGAGCGGGTGCCGGGCTCATGGTTGGAGGCCAATATTGCAATATTCTTTATAAATAAAATTTAAAAAAACAACCCACTTTTACCAGGCTCCTATCGCCCTATTTCATGAATAAACACGGACGCCAAATGGTATGCCAAAATTTTCGCGGTTAGGCTGAGTCGAGTTATTAGTGGGCTTGTTTCCCCTTGGCAACAAAGGTTTATTCCTGGGCGGGGGGGCGCCGAGCACGTTAGGCACGTTATTACCATGCTAGATGCGTCTCCGGTTATGGCGGCCCCTATGTCATTAATACTATTAGATGCCGAAAAGGCTTTCGATCGGGTGAGCTGGAAATATTTATGGACAGTGCTCAGTAAAGCTAATATAGGGGCTGCTTTTATGCTATATTTCCTGATATTTTCAAGGATGAATATTTTGCCAGGTGGGCTCAGTTGGGTGTTCGACGCATTGGTGACTTCTATGGGAACACCCACCTTAAATCCTTTGAAGAATTGACAAGTGAATTTTCATTGAACACTAAGGATTTTTTTTTTTTTTATATTTGCAAATTAGACACTTTATTATAAAATAAAATGAAAAACCCTGGCAAAGCCAATAGGTTTCTCCTATGCGAGATCTATTGGCTTTGTCATTTTTTTTTTAAATGTTGCTTAGCAGTCGAGCTGCTATGCAATCAGGCAGTAAGTAAAAATGCTTGAGGTGGGTAAACGGCGGCAATGGACGAAATCAGTAGAAATTCCAGGGTAATTGGGGTGCTCATTTCAGTGATACAACTAAGCCTGGAAACGTGACGTGTGTATATCAATTTAGAGCAGCAGGGTGAACGTTTCAACCATACTTAGGGTGCAAACTGCTTGATAGCTTTTGCCAGCCATTAACACACCTGGACACTGACTGATTCTGCTTCCCGCGAGGCACTTCATTAAAACGTCCAGCATTCAATCTAAAATGAAAATGTCACTTACCCAGTGTACATCTGTTCGTGGCATCAGTCGCTGTAGATTCACATGTTTTGCATAGCTCGCCATCTGGTGTTGGGTCGGAGTGTTACAAGTTGTTTTTCTTCGAAGAAGTCTTTCGAGTCACGGGACCGAATGACTCCTCCTTTTGTCTCCATTGCGCATGGGCGTCGACTCCATCTTCGATTGTTTTTCCCCGCAGAGGGTGGCGTCGACTCCATCTTCGATTGTTTTCCCCGCAGAGGGTGAGGTAGGAGTTGTATTGTAGTAATCGTGCCCATGCAATGGAGTGACTAAGTATGTGCCTATTTAAGGTTAAAATAATATATATACAAATAGTTGAAGGTACCTTCCGAACTGCTACAGGCTCCCGGGGAGGCGGGTGGGCACATGCGAATCTACAGCGACTGATGCCACGAACAGATGTACACTGGGTAAGTGACATTTTCAGTTCAATGGCATCTGTCGCTGTAGATACGCATGTTTTGCATAGACTAGTAAGCAGTTATCTCCCCAAAGCGGTGGCTCAGCCTGTAGGAGTGGGAGTAGTCTGAAACAATGTTCTTAATACGGCTTGACCTACTGTGGCTTGTTCTGCGAGTTGATTTTGGATCCCTGGTATAAATTGTGCTATTAGGCGAATTTGGTTGTGAATTGCCCAACGCCAAAATTTTTGTGCTAGCAGGCTTAACTGCGTGGAGTGTGTCCCCCCTTGCTTGTTTAGATAATACATTGTTGTCATGTTGTCTGTCTTGACGAGAATGTATTTGTGAACTATTATTGGTTGGAAAGCTTTTAGTGCTTGAAAAACTGCTAGAAGTTCTAGGTGATTTATATGCAGTTTTGTTTGATGTACGTTCCATTGTCCTTGTATGCTGTGTTGATCGAGGTGTGCTCCCCACCCTGTCATGGAAGCATCTGTTGTTATTACGTATTGTGGCACTGGGTCTTGGAAAGGCCGCCCTTTGTTTAAATTTATGTTGTTCCACCACAGAAGCGAGAGGTAAGTTTGGCGGTCTATTAACACCAGATCTAGAAGATGACCCTGTGCTTGAGACCACTGTGATGCTAGGCACTGTTGTAAGGGCCTCATGTGCAGTCTTGCGTTTGGGACAATGGCTATGCATGAAGACCTCATGCCTAGGAGTTGTAATATCATCTTTGCTTGTATCTTTTGTGTTGGATACATGCGTTGTATGATGGTGTTGAAATTTAGAATTCTTTGGGGACTTGGAGTGGCTACTCCTTTTGTTGTGTCTATTATGGCTCCTAGGTATTGTTGTACCTTGCACGGCAGAATGTTGGATTTCGTGAAGTTGACGGTGAACCCTAGTTTGAAGAGGGTTTGTATGATCTGATTTGTGTGATTTGAGCACTCTATTAACGAATGGGCCTTGATTAGCCAGTCGTCTAGATATGGGAACACATGTATTTGCTGCCTTCTGATGTGTGCAGCGACTACCGCTAGACATTTGGTAAAGACTCTTGGTGCGGTTGTTAATCCGAAAGGCAGTACCTTGAATTGGTAATGTATTCCTTTGAATACAAACCTTAGGTATTTCCTGTGCGATGGGTGTATTGGTATATGGAAATACACGTCCTTGAGGTCTAAAGTTGACATGTAGTCGTGTAGTTTTAGCAATGGTACTACTTCTTGTAGTGTGACCATGTGAAAGTGGTCTGATTTGATGAATGTGTTCACTATTCTGAGGTCTAGGATTGGTCTCAGCGTTTTGTCCTTCTTTGGTATCAGAAAGTACAGTGAGTAAACTCCTGTGTTTATTTGTGTGTTTGGCACTAATTCGATTGCATTCTTTTGCAATAGTGCCTGCACTTCTATCTCCAGGAGATTGGAATGATGTTTTGTCAAATTTTGTGCTTTTGGTGGTATGTTTGGACGGAATTGTAGAAATTCTATGCAATAACCATGTTGGATAATTGCTAGAACCCAAGTGTCTGTAGTGATTTCCTCCCATGCTTTGTAATAATGACTTATTCTTCCCCCCACTGGTGTTGTGTGGAGGGGGTGAGTGACATGTGAGTCACTGCTTAGTAGTAGGGGTTTTGGGGCTTTGAAATTTTCCTCTATTCCTAGGGAATTGCCCTCCTCTATATTGTCCCCGAAAACCTCCTCTGTACTGTCCCTGGTAACTGGACGGTGTTGCCTGTGAGGTGCTGGCTTGTGTGCTCTGACCCCGAAACCCCCCTCTAAAGGGTGTTTTATGGAATGTGCTGTAATTCCCTCTGCTCTGCGGGGAGTAGAGTGCGCCCATGGCTTTAGCAGTGTCCGTATCTTTTTTTAGTTTCTCAATCGCTGTGTCCACTTCTGGACCGAACAGTTCTTTTTCGTTAAAAGGCATATTGAGAACTGCTTGCTGAATCTCTGGTTTAAATCCAGACGTTCGGAGCCATGCATGCCTTCTGATAGTTACAGATGTATTAATTGTCCGTGCAGCTGTATCTGCAGCGTCCATGGAGGAGCGGATTTGGTTGTTGGAAATGGTCTGTCCCTCCTCAACCACTTGTTTTGCCCTATTTTGTAGGTCCTTGGGCAGATGGTCAATGAGATGTTGCATCTCATCCCAATGGGCTCTGTCATAGCGCGCAAGTAGTGCCTGGGAGTTAGCGATGCGCCACTGGTTTGCAGCTTGTGCTGCGACTCTTTTACCAGCTGCATCGAACTTGCGGCTTTCTTTATCTGGGGGTGGTGCATCTCCAGATGTGTGGGAGTTGGCCCTTTTCCTAGCTGCTCCTACAACGACAGAGTCTGGTGGCAGCTGTGTAGTGATGAAAGCCGGGTCTGTAGGAGGCGCCTTATACTTTTTTTCCACTCTTGGTGTGATTGCCCTACTTTTGACCGGCTCCTTCAAGATTTCTTTTGCGTGCCGGAGCATACCAGGGAGCATAGGCAGGCTTTGGTAGGAGCTGTGGGTGGAGGAGAGTGTGTTGAATAAAAAGTCATCCTCGACCTGTTCTGAGTGGAGGCTTACATTGTGAAATTGTGCTGCTCTAGCCACCACTTGAGAATACGCAGTGCTGTCCTCTGGTGGAGATGGCTTCGTAGGGTATGCCTCCGGACTGTTATCTGACACTGGGGCATCGTATAAGTCCCATGCGTCTTGATCTTGGTCACCCTGGCTCATGGTGGTGTGAGCTGGGGAATGTGATGGAGTTTGTGCTGGTGAGACGTTAATCACAGGTGGAGGAGAGGGTGGTGGGGTAACTTTTTTCACCACTTTTGTTTGTGGTGTTTGTTCAGTTTGGAACTCCAATCTTCTCTTTCTTCTAATAGGGGGAAGGGTGCTTATTTTTCCTGTCCCCTGCTATATGAAAATACGCTTTTGCGTATGGTCTACATCCGTTGAGTGTTGTTCTTCCTCAAACCTATGCTTTTGCATTTGGGAGGTTAGCGAGTGCTCTTCTGTATAAGAGCCTGAAACTGGGTCGGTTGCAGTTTGTTTTGGCACCGAAACCCTGTCTGCATCTTTTCGGCTCCGAGGTGACTTTTTTGGGGCCGAAACCTCTCGGCGTCGATCTTCTTCGGTGCCGCTGTCTCGGCGTCGAGCCGTGTCTACACCGGTATCTCGGTGTCGATGCTTGTCTCCAGCACTTTCTCGGTCCCGAGAAGGCTGCGTGCCGGTGTCTCGACCGAAGTCGGACGATCTCGGCACTGTTTGGGCCTTTTTCGGTGCTAACGGTCGGTCACCGAATTTATGG